>NC_088202.1:118641197-119252768 GCF_037126465.1 Ornithodoros turicata | reverse complement strand
TCTGCAATTTTCCTCATTTTCGACCGCCATTTACGGGATGTGGCTCCCATGTCCAAACAACTGCAAGGTGCTTCTCGATAAAGTAGACATTCCACTACATAATAGTAATAAAATGAAAAAGTACCTTTTGAAACTATAGTTTTCTGCGAAATACATTAAAACTATAGGCCACCTCAAAGAGCATCACTTTGTCGCAAAGGAACAAGCGTGATACCTATCCCACTTAAAGAATACTCTTCCCGACGCAGAAGCAATAGTTTTAATGGATCTCGCAGAACGCTACAGTTTTCTTGTTCAGTGCTGCCCTCAATCCTACTACTGGAATGAACCCCAGCCTACCGTTCATTCAATTGTTGCGTGTATCCGCCTACCTCACGAACACAACCCCAGCCTAGAGGTCAGATCACATGTGGTGATCTCGTACTGTATGCAGCATGCCCATACTGCGGTACACGCTTTAAAAAGAGCATTCTTGGCAGACTTTTTGTTTAAGTATCCACACTTATCGAAGTTGTACTACTTTACTGACGGCTGTGCTGCTCAATACAAGAACAAGAAGAGTTTTTTTGTGACTTGTGCCACCACAAACAAGATTTCGGCGTCAACGCTAGCTGCAACTTCCACGCAACATCACGTGGGAAAGGACCATGCGACGGTGTAGGCGGGACAGTTAAAAGGCTTGCTGCAAAAGAAAGCCTGCATAGAGTTGTTGTCGGCCAAATCCTGACACCAAAAGATCTCTACAAGCGGGCCAGAGACAATCTCAAAGTTCAAGCGCTATGAGTGTCAAAGGAGGATGTGGCGCAAGAAGAGAACATTCTCACTGATAGACACCAGCGCTCTATCGGCGTGCCAGGCACAAGAAGACTACACCATTTTCAACCCATATCTACCACAGCAATAGAGGTGAAACGAACATCATTCTCTTCGGAGACGCAAGTGTTTGGCGTGCATAAGATCATTTAAACCGAATTTGCTCTAAAGCTAGAGTTTGTGTTAGTGTTGTTGTCGTGTTTTCTGTCAGTAAAAAGATAAATGGACGGTAATTTCTGTTACTTGGAATATAAAAAAATCCACACAACACTGGTAATATGCACAAATGACAAGGAAGCGAAAGGAAGACAACAAAGAAACACAAAACAAGGAGATATTGGAAGACATAGACACCTAGACAACTTCTTGAGGTCCCACTCACTAAGGGGCAGTGCATACATCGTTCCTGAGTTGCCACCGAAAGCAGTTAAAAACTGACAAACAGAAGGGAAATGGCGCCGTTTAGGCGCGCCATTAGAGGGCGAGGGAGAAACCCGCTTTACATAACGTACACAGTGTGTTATAGTACACGTTTGTTTCCACTACATAAAAATCACGTGCGGTATCTTGCCACATCACGAGCAGGTGAATAAATGTGAAAAGGTGAGGTACACTTTTCTGTCTTTAACATACTTACTTAGGCCTCTAGAATATTAAAGGTAATGTATTTTGAGCTGCGTCCTCCAGAACTACTGTTCCACGTGGGTCTTCTACCTGCATAAATTTTTTGAGGAAAAAAACTCCGTGATGGTCGAGCGCCCACTTTGGATCATCTGGCGTGGAATGGCCCAATTGTCAATAGATGAGAGAGGTAGCAAAGGCAAAAGTCGAGAGGACGAGGCTCGATGATATTAATGTGTAGGTGATCAAACCTTGAGGGTCACCGACTCACCGTGCGACACTAGACCTTGGTAGGTTGGCATGCTAAGTGCAACGGAACCCAAGCTTTGGCGTCGTGGTTATGGCCAGCACAATGTACCGTGCCTCAGAAAAATTCTACGCCGGGCAAATGGGTCAAAGCGTGCAAACCTGGCACTGGCAAAAGGCACTGGAACTGATGGGGAACATAACGGCATGCAGTGCCAGCGAATGGCCCATCACATTATCATCACATCTATTTTTGTGTGAGTGGGTGGAGGCGGGAGGTGGAGTGCAAGGGGGGTATTGGACCGCATGTGCGCTGAAGAAGGAAGCAGATAAGTCTACGTTGAAATGATGGTGTTCTGCTCGTTCTTTCCGGCGAAGGACACGCAAAGTTTTGTCCTTCGTCTCGCAACTGCAGTAATATCATAGTCGATGCCTTCTGCAATCAGATATGTAGGCCATGTTCCAGGCTTCGCGAGAATGTGCTTCGCATTAGGTGACCGGAGCAGGTTATGTCGTTGCATAGGCTGAAAAAGAGTCCTTGCCGAGACCGCTTATAGTGTTTTGCAGGCAAGCTTATGTCGAGGAGATCTAGCACTTGCCAAGAAGGCACCAGCAGGGAGATCATCAGTTTCATCACCTCCCATTCCTTAACCGAAGTACACAAATGAACATTGTGAGGCTTCAGTGTTGTGTTTGTCCTCTACATGTTTCATTGCCTCAGGTACCAACACGTTACTTGAAAAGGTTTCGAGGGCCGCGCGATGGGTCCGGCAGTGGAAAGACATGAATGAATTTGAATTTTCTTCACACGTTTTAGGATTTCGGTAGCTGTGATTACAGTGCCACTACGAAGTGGAAAATGATGATGATGATGATGATGATGATTTGTTTCATTTCGTTTTATAAATCAAGCTCGCTGAAAGATTATATTCCACACTTCCACGAATTTTTTTAAGAAACGGTAAAAAAAACATAGTTTCGGATTCTTCAATTCTTCTGTCACCGGGAGCAGTGGCGCGTCTGTCTTCTAGCAACAGTGCACGAACTGTTCTGGTCTCCGCTCTCCGCACCACGTTGTAGGACTGCAGGTGGCTGTCGCGAGGGGACAGAAATCGACCTTCGAGGAGCAATGTTGTGAAAGATATGGCGGATTGCGCTGCCCTACGATGCCGTAATTTTCAAAACTAAAGATTAATGTTAAGATGCTTCCACGTCACACTCATACACAATATTTTGGGAGACTACAGCGTTAAAGACCTGGAGTGCAATGACATAAGTGCGTAAGGATTCTGAAGACACGATATTTAGAACAGAATAGAAGTAGAAATAACAAAATGGAAACGTAGGTCGCACTGGTGCGACTACAATACTTAGTATATAGTTGACGCGTTTACATAATACAACAGTAGCGTATCGCATTCAGTTGCCGAATCGAATCCCCTGATGTATAAACGGGTCAATTCGCTAGGAGAGCGTATCGTATTCAATCCGCTAAGCAGAGGTGGATCGAGAGGGTGGATGCGCATTCAGATAGTGTATGTAAACGGAAGATGCGCGTCGAGGGAAGAAGAGAAGATAGTGGGATGGGATGCTCACTACGCGGGTAGTTGCGTCGTCTGCTATTGCTAGCCGGGTTGACAAAATGGCGATATTTGGGAGTTCTCAGACAAGCTTTGTTTTGGACCTGTGTGTTAGGCTACACTGACAGGAGAAGCAGGACTTGCAGCCGTACAGCAGAGTTAACTTTGACGTACGTGTGAAAATGTGGCGTAGACGCTACGCTTTCGACGTTTTGACGTTCGGTGCGTAGGTGGCGGAACTCCGGGAACGGCAGTGTTTGCGAAAGTGCGCCCCTATAACTTGTCAATACGACACTGTGTGGCACAATCTTCGGCCTGGACCCGGGCGCATTCATGTAAATGATGGCGTATCGTCTACTTTACTGGTTCGACTCGATTCGATACGCTTGTGTCGTATTCACGTAAACGCGGCTATATGTGGTTCCAGTTCTACACTGAAGAGAATTGATTACAGTTGGCCTTAAAACAGAGTATAATAGCCACAAGACTGAAATACACAAGACTGAATAGCCACAAATAGCACAAGAGTGAAAACATTGGGGAAACCGGTAGAATACTCCCAGCAAGAGGCAAGAACACGATTGGACTTCTTGCACTTCAGTAATTGCACAAGTTATCGTAATTTATTTTATTGCTCGTCTGTTCAAAACATCATATCGATACAAAAGGCTGCATGTTTTCAATGTTTTTCAACGTTGCAAAATTCGGGCCGCCGCATAAATGTTCTTCTCTTTCTTCAAGGGAGGTCCCGAATGACCTAAACTGAAATTCCGAAATGTTACTGAAATGATAGATTACAATTTGTCCATGTCTTTTTTTATTGGCCTATAGAGCATTGTTTGTAACAGAGTGAAACGTAGAGGTTGGTACTAATACAATAATAACCTCATGGTCTCGTTCTTATCTTTTTTTTTTTCCTCTCCTACCAGCCGATAGTGGAAACCTCGGTGGCTATTGCGTATTCAATGCATCCTGTGGCACGTGCATATACTTTGGAGCACACTTCGCAGATGTTTTTCAAGAGCCACAACGATATTTTATGAAGCGGGCTTTCATCATGCGTGCGCACCATAATACTTAGTTCTCCTATACAATTCACACAAATTATATTTACCTCAGAAATATGTAACTCTATTCACACGTTTTATTTCAAATATATTCGATATCACGTCGGCATCTGAAGTGAATAGCACGTGCAACCAGTACGAGAACACTTCCGTAGCCATAAAGTAATGAGCCAAGGCATAGCAAGCCGTCCTTTCTGGCTGACTTTTCCTGTCAAAATAAACAGATCCCCCAAGAAGCCCTCATATTCTGTCCTGTAATTCAATACGCCCACTATAGTTCTCTGGAGCGCAACACGTTAGTTTGGGCTACATTTGGTGCTCCAAACCATAAGCTTCTCAAATAGCGTTGCGCACTGCATGACATTTGCAAAAGGTTGTGGATTTCACTACCGCGTCTTGCGTACTCGGAATAATATGAATGTTTAAAAGCCCTACGGGGAAATTGGACGCGTCCCCGTCTTCCACCAAATGTCTTCCGGTTCACAACGCGCGCTGTGTTTGTGAAACCCTGTTTAGGAGATGCGTCCTGCTCGCATGTCTGAACGAGCTGCGACTATACGACTGTGTGCTTCGATTACAGAGTGTTTCAGAGAATCAAAAGTGTCCTCCGATACCGAGTCCGCACGGCTGCATGCGAATCAGGGAATAACCTGCTGACTCGGAGGCTGACACGCTTTCCGAGCCAAAACCTGAAAGAAACCTGTTCAGGAATTGGTATCGTGAATTCAAGTTAGCGGCGCGACAAAGTCGTTCTAAGGGAGACGCGAGAGGGGCAGGGCTGTCTTTTGTGCCTAAACCACAGGGGTCGCCGAATGGCGGAGATCCTGGAGGCCCAAAAGATTGAGAAATAAAAGGATTTAGCGATTTAAAATAAATTTTGAATAGAAATTAACTGGAACACAGAACACGGACGTCAGCTAGCCTGTGTAAGCGTGACTAAGGTCATCTCACTGAGTCTGAGGATAACAGGACAGCGACGTCTTCCTGTTACTCCTCAGACCCAGATGGTACCGCCGTCATAAAATTAGCTAATTCTTTTTTTTTCTGTTAGAATGCAGAACATTTATACAACAGGATCCATCAACAGAGATATGATACGCCCTTAGCTAAGGAGAGTACAATACAAGTGTAAATTCTTCGCATAATTTTGACTTACTGACTGATGTGCAATCTTTAGACAGTGCGTCTAGGGAGGGAAGGGGACATTGCAAGGTCATCCTGCCCAGCGGAAGTTGGCCTCGGGACGGCGAGGCGCGACCACTGTTTCGTTGACCTGTCTAATTTCACGGAAACGCTCCACAGTTGACGACGTTTTCGTTCGTGATATGATTATTATACGTAAAGTGTCGAGGGAACTATACGAAGATAGGAGCATGGTAGAACGCCACAACAACACAGTACGAAACGTGGAACCATTCAGTCATTTCCATCCCTTGTATGGGTCGCCACAGGGGCGCAGTCAAAGTCGTATCATGGAGCAGCGTCCGTTTATGGAGGTCCATACCAGGGAGAATGTAAAAATTTTTGCATTATCTGTGGACAGCAATAATACAGGTAAAAAGAAGCAAAAGACAAAACACTACCCAGAAGCGGAAGGACAAAGTACAGTAAGGATGTAGGGACCACAGGCATCCTCAATGTGTGTATTGTCATCAAGCAGGAGAACTATATCTAATGAGGTAGCCCCCTTTGCAGACACTAACTCGATCTACCTTACAGTCCTACATGCCAGATAACAACACCCCCTATAGGAGAGGTTGCTTTCCGTACTAGCCATACCAAACGAAAAATCCAAACACGCACGGGAGAGGCACTGCGGAGAGGCAGTACAGTCCTAGCGAGCTGCCTAGAACACGATTTGCCACTCACCTGAACATGGCTGAAAAGACGAGAAGACGTCAGCCGGCGACGAGAGCGCATCCTGCGATGAATGTCCCGTGATATATGTAGATGAGACATCAAGAGACGCACCTTTGCGTGCTCCTTATTTCGACCCCTTTGTTTGTTGACATCCATTGGGTGTGGACAGGTGCTGTCTATTAGCGCGGCACTTTGATGTGCGGGAGGAAAATCGAACGCTTTCAAATTTGTGCGGATAAAATGCGGATACTCTGCGCACTGCGCGGATATAGGAGACGCATAGTCCACAAGTAAGCATTAGTGTCAGTGCTGGCATTACCTAAACCCAGTCGCAATTGAGAGTACTTAGGGAATTGAATATGGCGTGTCGAAGTGTGCCGTCGATCCGTTGTGTTCCTGTGCAGGTAACTACACTCTTATTGGGTAACTGTGGATGACATACTATCCCTAAGCTGTTTGTATGCTCAGAGGTTAGCAAAACCTTTGTCAAGATAGGACGTATATAAAATGTTCCTATTTTGCGCAGAAATATCCGCGCGGATGATGATGCGGATACACCTATTGCAAGCAATGCGTAACGTTGCGGAACGTAGCGCGGGGGTGCCATGCTGATGTGGGGACTGTGAATGTTATCAGCGTTTTTTGTGTGTGTTTTGTTTTTTGTTTAGCAAAGTCGTTAATCATTGGCTATGCAAAGCTCATTGAATTGGATTGGATTTCAGAAAATTAATATGAAGGCTATGGTTCCACAAGTGCGGAAACGGCTGCTTAGTCTCACGTGTGCCACTAGAGGGTGGTTAATATAGCACAGCCCACCAGACGTTGGTGGGGATGATGACGTGATGTGATGGCAGTATAAAAGATAAACAAGTGTAAAATGATGATATGAGATAAGTAGAATGGTTCATGGATGTCACCGCTGTACGGTTTACTGTTTTGTGCTGACACAGTGCGTCCAAACCTTTTGCTCCGCCTCGATGCCGCGAAAATATTTTGTCAAAGCGCCGAACGCCCGATGCCTACTTGGGGGTGTCTGGATGCAAAGTTGGCTCCTCTGCTTACTTTAGAGTGCGCCTTATCTAACGTGGGTGCCACTATTTAGAAAGTAAGTAACACTGTTAAGGGGCGTATCCCAGCGCGCAACACTTTGCGTGTCATGCGCAGCATGGCGCATATGCAGTAGCCAGTCGAAACGAAGACCGCCCATATATCACGCTAATAGGCTATTAGCAGATGCTGCAAGGAGCAGCACGCGCCCTGGCAGGGCATGCCGACAAATGCTGTGCAAAACGACAGCGACGGCGTATACACCGGTACTACGACGACGACGATCGGAAACGATAGACGATTTTTTGGAGAGGACGCAGCGCCACTGCTGCAGTCGCGGTGCAGGTTGGGATAGTTGGGAGCACTGATCTCTATGTATAAAGGCTCGATCGCGCATAGGAGACGGGCCCGTCCGTGGGAGAGAGGTGCGGCAATCGGCCGCCATGTTCGAGGGCCCACTGGCGCCGGCTGCTCCCATAGGAAACAATGAGAAGCGATTTGATTTGGAGTATTTATTGCGATTTAAACGCTCCTCATTGCTGATTAGCACGCATCTTTCTTAGGAATCAGTGTGCTGATGTAGTCCAAACATGCTTCAGCCGTGTTCCTGTAGGTTTTAATGGTAATTGACTTCTTTTTCTTCTCCGCTACCTGTATTCCGAATAGGGGGTCGTAACTGTCGTGCACAGGGCGCATACGCATGAAGGTGAATTTGGTGAATGTCAACCTATAAAATTAATTATTTTTGCTCAGGAAGGTTTCACACTGTTTGTTATTGTAAGGTACTTCAGTTTTTAAATTTTTTGTTTGTTTTCGTTTGTTGTTCGGCTTTCGTGTGGTGTTCCGCGGTTCTCGTTCGTTATTATGTTGTTTGGTATTGTACGGTTCTCGTTTGATTTTTCCTTTATCGTATTATGTTCTACGAGTGTTTCTGTGTGTGTTCTGCAATACGACCTCGATCCTTATTCTGTAGGGGCTCATTATTTTATTCACCACATCACCACCAGCAATGGGGTGGTGTATAAACCCTGGCGATGAAACTCCCTATTCCTCATCTTAAAATAACGTTATGGTCACGAGTGCTTTGCAGTTGTTCAGCTGTCAGCGTATTTCATTACAAAAATTCGAAGCGCTGTGCACGAAGAGCATGCACATGCATGACTTATCACATACGCTGTAGGAGCGACTGCACATACGAGGTTAACACAGCACTTCCACCGTACCTCACAAATTAAAAGAGCAGTGGATCAAATTCGCATATTGGCGCAGGTTCCTCATCCGCTTCTTCGGCACAGCTGAGCGACTGTGAGGGGAACCTGCAAGCACAAGCGCATTGTTTACAGAAAATACATGGTCTTGAGATTTGTAGGAGCAGCCATAAATACTTTCTTAGTACGTTATGGCACCAGCGAAGTAGCAATGCAACTAAGTCCGAGTTCAGATGCATGCGATACGAATAAACAGATTCTTCCTCAAAATAAATAGCTTACCTGCGAAAAATTCCTCTTTCTCTGTCCGTGTGAAGTGTACTCAAAGCTGCAACTAACTGGCATGACATGCCCTTTAGTTTGAAGTAAATTTTAAAAAACACGGGCAGCCCCGCTTGAACTAAATCCAGACGACAGAATGCGTTGGGCCCACCAATATGGCGGCCGGTGACCACACTATGCGCGATCCAGCCTATACTATAGAGATCAGTGGTTGGGAGTTGTCGGGGATCGTCTCCGATCGTCGTCGTCGTCGTCGTCGTCGTCGTACTGGTGTATGCGCCGTCGCTGTCGTTTGCACCGCATTTCCCGGAACGCCCTGCCAGGGGGTGCGCTGGTCCCTGGAACTTTTTCAAGTGGCATATTGAGCAGAAGAACTTAAGAAGTATTGTCAGGGGGGCTCGTGGTTTCTCGCGTTCACAGAGTGCCTCATATTTACGGAACCATGTGGTACGCAGTGCATATTCAGGCTCCGCGTATCACGCGCTCTGTTTTCACGGAGGGTTTCACGGAGTCAAATACGCGCCATATGTGTCAGTCTTTATGGCGTCGAGAACGACGATCGGACAGTCACGCCAGGAATTGGAGCTCGTGGCGAGAACCACGTAAATGGAAGACTGAGTGGACAGATCAGGACCTGAGCTTTAAAGGGATGGTCTCGTACAGCCGGGCGATTCCGAAACTTAGACAAAACTATCTCCACGAGTACTGTACATATACAACTGTCAAAGTTTCATTCGGAATAACCAAGTTGTTTTCGAGGAATTTGTCGAAACGTGCCGTAATAGCAGACGACGAAAGCCACGCTTCTCCCATGCATACGTCACGTATGATGTCGGCCTGCGGGTACGTCGTCGTTGTCACGGTAATTTTAACTTGCAGACGCACCTTCTCAGTTGAGTCATCCACTTTGCTCTCGAAATGGGGACACGCAGGCATATACCTCCGCGAGCGGAGAATGTAGTCCGAGCATTGACTGTCGGGTCTCCGATAACGTGACGCATAATGAGATACGTGGAAGCTAGGTCACGTGCTTTCTTTCCGCGAGTAAGTATTTAATGCGGCTTTTAAATATATTTTTGGTCGGAGTTGTAATGCGACGTCGCGCGCCGATGGCCAGCGACTTCAGATTTGTGATTGTGGGTGTGGTTGTCCAGCGACGTTTATCTTGTCTCTGAGGGCTAACATAGTTGTTCTAAAGCATCATGCTTGCCACTTCTTAGAATGTGCGTTTTTCACCTGAGAACTGAAAGAAAATGTACGAGAGTTGCCGCGGTGCCCAGTAACTTCTGAAAGTCGTCTGCTCACGCCGATGCACTAGCGCGCGCAAAAGCAGACGATTTCTGTATGCTATCACGGACTTACCCGCAGGGCGACGTGGCCGCTCTTATTGTTGCCAACACAGATCGCGACATGCTCTGCAATCTTTATCAATTTAATTCGGTTATTTAATAACTGTGGCGTGTTTTGTCGAGTAAATTAGCAGTATTCCATTTTCAACAAAGGGCAATCGAATAGTACATTTTATGAAAGGGGCAGGGGGTACGAGACCGTCCCTTTTAAGGAGCAGGATTAAAGGATTGCTGAAGTTCCCCGCAGGAAAAACTTGACTAACACATCGTAAAAGGAAAATTATTAGAAACGTTTTCAAAAACGTAAAAAAACGTTTTCCATCAAACTGTTTCGAAAGGTCAACGTTCCCGAAGATGGATATGACCCATTTTGCGCATGGTGCGATGTTTCAAACGAACCAGAAAAAAAAGAAAAAAAGAAAACGACCGACGTGGACGTGGATGTACCCCCGACCCCTTCTACGGCACTCTAGTTCACGCGTTTTATTTATAAAGGGTTTGTTAAAAGAACAGGGAGTACCCATACCCACGCCATTACAATGGTGCTTATGTATACACAGTGTGGCATGAACACACCTCTACATCTATGCATAAGATTATCATCCCATAAGTAGTATATGCGTGACAGAAATGTAGAAATCGAAAAAAATGATGTCACAGCGCATGACCGCGCAGAGGGCACACTTCCTCTAAAAAAAAGGAGGGACAAAGAGGGAAAAAAAAAACATGTGCCTGATACAATTTCTCAATAGGTGCCCTTTCCTGAAAAATTAGGAAACTGGTACACTGTGCACGCACATGGCACACTAGCACAAGTGCACCACCCCATAGCAGTGGCTCAGTTGTATTTGTGTGTATTATTGCACGTGTCGTGCCTAAAATTTAAAATTCGTGAGTAAGGTGAATATATTGATCCAATACGGCATGCGTCAAAACGTACCTACTTCAAAACCTCGGTTGATGTCACAGTTTGCATGTGCTCTGAAGGAAACGACAGCGAATCCCAGTGCAACGTCAAAATAACAATGCCAGAAGCCATTACAAGAATTTGGGCTTCGATGTAGTGCGTCCCGGTGGAAGGGACCCCCCGCGCTACATCATTGCGGTACTAATGGCACACTAGCACCCTCGTGTTGTTTGTGTCCAGTGACAGTGTTCCCCATTTCGAAGTCGTCACTTTTGACAATTGTGCCACAAAAAGATGAAGACACTAAATCACCTATTTAGCTCAATACGAAGCGCATCTACTACACTCAGTCTCATTGACGGAATGCCCCCTTAAAGATGTATCGGGAGCTACAATGACATTCGAAACAATTTTAAAACTGACTGCAGTGGTATAGGCCCGGAGTATTCAAACGTTTGTGGAGTTCCTGACGTCCACCGGTTTCTCCAGGCGCTTTACGGTTATACGTGCTTTTTTCTTCAGTTCGTCCACTTTTTGTTCTGTATGGCACAGACGAAGCCGTGCGTCAGCGAGACATCAGTATTCCATGGTGAGAGCGAGACCTGTGGGGGCCGCAGTACAAGACAGAAGGTGCATGGGGGGATATGTTTAATGCAAAGTAAGAAAAAAAGTAAGACGAAAGTGCATATACAAAAAGAAAGTAGCCGGAGCTCTGGGGCTGCGCTTGGAGAATATGTTTATACGTTGAACGTGCCATCCCAGCCGAGATAGGCCATTTCGTCCTGTTTGGGACTCATCAGCCTGACACAGGGGAGTGACACGATCCGGGGAGGGATCGTAAGTGTGGAAGAGAAAACGAGGCGTTTTGGCGGAACGTTTCGTTTCCCTGGGGAGGGAGTTGAGAAGGGGAGAAGAGATGGGGGAGAATGGGGTTAAGGAGGTTGAATTACTGTGATTCACTTGGGTACAGTGTCCTCCAGGTATCGGAGGAGAAGATGGCGTAACTTGCGTCCAGTTGTACATGACGCTGTAAGGTAGATGATATCCTTCACGGAGGTCACTGAGATGCCCATGGTCTGGAGCTGTCGGAGAAGCGAGGTTCTTTCTTTGTGGTGACTCCTGCAGCCCAACGGGATATACTGTATATCTCAAGTTGCTCCACAGGTGTCTCAGAAAGGTGTCTACCTTCCCGATTTTGTAGAGGAACGCTCGGGTAAATGCACTTCCTGTTCTCATCCGTGGATTGCCTTCTTGAGAGGCCATTGGTAGGGCAAGGGGGGTGAGCTATGGGTAGTGGTGTTGACGATCAGAATGTGGATTGACCGAGTGTAGTTACTTATTGTTAGTTAGTTACTGACTAGTTGCGTTTGTATCCGCAGGTGCCTGAAGTGTTGCTGCGTGGTTGTGGGCCGCTGACGCCAGTACATCAGCTTTTTAACTGCCATGTATGCCCACGTGGGAAGGAATCCATTGGAGCGTTATGTTTCTGTGGGCTGTTCCAGGACGTTCAACATGTTCCGGACAGTCCATGCTAGTAGATTTTCTGTAGCAGGATGCTGTACTCGAAGGAGTGCTGAGCGTGAGTCTGTCAGTAATACTCGTACTGTCCGATGCGGAGGGATAGATTCCAGTCCGGCGAGGGCTTGAAGTATTGCTACTAATTCTGCAGTTGACGATGAGACCAGATCTGTGAGGCGAGCGTTCCAGGACCTGTCGAGAGAGGGAATGTGATATGTTGCCGTGCTTGAATGGTAGCCTAGAAAAACTGAGCCATCCGTAGTTGGTTTCGATGAAGTCAGTGGCGATGCATTTTGCAACTACTGCTGAGATGGTGTTCTTTCGATGCAGGAGCGGAATTGAGGTGTTACACATTAGTTGTCGAATTAGCTAGGGAGCTGTTGGTGTGGGTGCAGTAAGGAGAGGTACCGCAAGGCGGGAGAAAGTATGGAATAGGTTGACGAAGCGAGAATGCCTATATGGGATTTTAGACGAGACATCTGCTCTTGGTTGTGTTCTTCTCAGCTGGACGAACTGGTGGAGGAGTGTCGCGGTTGCAGCAAAGCGGGGAAGGAGAGCTCCGGATGCTTTCAGTGTTGAGGTGTTGCTATAGCAGCCTGCGGGAAACCAAGTGATACTTTGAGGCCCCCACGATGTATTCGCTTCAGCGTTTGCATTCTTGGTTCATTGGGCTGAGAAAAGGGGACGACGTACAGAATTCTGGAGTCTGTAAGTGCGTTGCGAACTTGAAGTTGTGCTCGCGACGAAGAGCCCCAGGCTGTCCCGCAGAGTCTTCTCTGCGCATTCTGCTAGTGCAAAACAGCGGAGGCGAGAGCTGGTGCTTGTGGTTTGCCCGAGAGCTGGTCATCTAGAACAAGGCTCAATACTCGTTGTTTCCGAACTCTTGCAATTTTTGTGACGTCTATATTGGGCGTGGCCGGGTCCTTTCTTCATTTTTTTGTTAACGATCATGTACTATGCTTTTACGGCCGAAATGGTGAGCCCGACCGAGTCCAGGTAGTCTTTTGTCCTATCGAGGGCTGTTTGCTGGGGATTTATTTGTACAATTCGACTTCCAGCGGTCGTGATGGTAAGGTCGTCTGCGCATATAGTGAGGTTCGCCTTTGAAATCCGATCAGGGATAGCATGAGGGAGTCCTGCCAACACTATGTCGAATAGAAACAGGCTTAGCGCACTCCCCTGTGGTAGCCCAACCGGGTTCTCCCTAGTTCGACTTTGACAATGCCCGAGCAGCACTCTGTGAGTGCGCTGTCCGGCCGGTTAAGAAGCCGACGATGAAGTTGAGGGTTCTGCCTGTTTCTTCTTTATTTTTTTTTTATGTCTCGCAGGCTTGTGGCCACGACTTCCTTTGTGACGTTGTCAAAAGCTTTCTTCAGCGTCAATGAACGCAGCGAGGAGAGCGAGGCCACTCTTCTTTGCGCTGTCGGCTGCGGCGACAAGTTCAATGAGGCTGTCTGCTGTGGCCATTTTACGACGGAAACCAGTTATGATGCTGGGCAGTATGGAGTGCTCTTCTGGGTCCCAATGAAGCCTTGCCTGCACCAATCTCTTCATTAGTTTGACCATGCAGGAGGTAAGCGATACTGGGCGTTAGGAGGAAGGTTGCATGGAAGGTTTTCCTGGCTTGAGAATACCGCGATTATGGCATGCTTCCAAGCTTGAGGGATGATGCCGGAGCTCTACACATCATTGAACAGATGTAGTAGGTTGTGCTTGTGTTGACAGATTTTTAAGTGCCTGGCACGACACGCCGTCAAGTCCCGGAGTGCTGCGTGGGGGGCATTTGTGGAGGGCGGCAAGTAGCTCCTGTCTAGTGAGAGATGGCTCTAGTGGATGGTCCGAGACAACTGTGCTCTGCTTACTTGTTTGCAGAGGCCGCGCCGGGCAGAAAGTTTCCACAAACAAGTGCGCAGCTTGCAGAATTGTAATTCCGTGTTTTAGGGCGAAACCCTGTAAAGGTCGTTTCTCGCGATGGGTACTGCTGAGTTTTTCTACTACCCTCTATATCCGTGCCCCTGGCATGTGGGGGTCTAATGAGGAGCAGAAGACTTTCCACTGATGTCTTCGCAAGGTTATCACATAGCGTTTTATAGACGGCAGAGACTCTGTGGGACTTGATTAGGTTAGCTCTAATGGGGTTTTGTCTGAGCAGTCTTTATGCTTTTCTTCTGGCAGCAGAGATGTTGAAAAATTTAAGGTTGGGACCTGGTCGTTGCTTCGTATTGAGGCTGCGCGGGAAGCTGCAGACATGCTGTACTGGATAGCGGCCGCAATATCAGATTCAAGTGTGTTCTACACGAGCGATAGAAACGGCATCAGTGGATTAAATAGCAGCAGGAACGCTGAGGTCGTGGGTGCTGTATGCGTAGCGTAGGCAACACCACAAAAAAGGGAAAATAGTCGCTTCCCGTGGTGTCTGGGCTTACTTGCCAGTTTACTTGCAGATCTGGTAAACAGTGGTGATGTCGATAGCACTAGAAGCGTTAGAAGGTCTGAAGAAGGTTGGGGAGCCTGTATTTGCCATTGTGAGGTCGAGGGTGTCCACAGCTTGTGCAATTTCTTTGCCCCTTCTGGATGATGGAGTATGCTACCCCACAGATCATGGTGAGCGTTGAAATCCCTGCAAATGATTATGTGTTGAAGGAATTAGTCTCGTAAACGAGATAGCCACTGGGAGAGCTGTTCTTTCACAAGTTTCCCGGGCCTAGTGTACACAGAGCCGATGGTCACTGATATATTCTGAATGGTCACTTTCACTGCAACAAATTCAGCGTTTTCACAGCAGGGGTCCTGTAGGACTATTTCACACTGAGGATGGGCATTTCTCACAAACAGTGCATCGCAAATGGCTGGGAAAACCCTTGGATACTGGAGGATTCGGGTAACCCTGATTCGCTTATCGCAAGCATGCAGGGGAATCTGCTGTTTGTTGAGGAAACGTTTGATTTCTAGCAGTTTTCCTCTGAGGCCTTTGCAATCCCATTGCACAATCGCGGCTGTCCCGCGCTTCGATTCGTTCGCCTCTGGTCTTGGTTTCACGTTGGACCAAAAGGGTTCATGTTCCCCCAGGGTTGGGAAGAATTTTTCAACGCTTACGCCTAAAGACGTTGTCAACATGTGTTCGAGAGGTAGGTGGAAGGACAGGAAGTCCCTGAGTCCTGACGTTTGCAGGAGCACTCCTGCGTGTCGCCTCCCGGACGCTGAATGCAATGTCGATTAATGTCGCCATAGGTGGCGGGCGCTGGTTGGTTTGGGGTCTCTGCATCAGTTGTGGGACAATACATGGGGCATCTGCCTCTCGTCGACTCCTGTAGTGCGTGCCCCTGTTGAGGTGCTCTGCACGGCTGTACAGACAGATACTCTGGTAGCCTTTACGGCTTCTTGGTTCCGGCTAGCAGTTTTGACTTTATCACCCTAGGAAGATTTCGAATCGTTGGTGTGCGGAGGAGGCTCCTTTATCCTTTCGATGGTAGACTCTTTTCGGGGTGGATGTGCATGCTTGCTTTCCTACTCCACAGTTTTCTTATTTTCCCGCAGCGCTTTGCGTGCCTCTCTAGAGGTGACGTGGTTCTTGAATCCGTAGCGGTGGGCTGCAGTTTCAGTCAGCGCTCCATCAAGCAACTTGATGGAGCACTGAATGTCAGTCTCGGAGTGACTTTTACCACAGTTTGAGCACTTCACAGAGTTTTCACTGTTACGCATGCTCACATCATGCTCTCCAGAGCAACGCGAATAAGTGGCATTCACGTGATGAAAACGATTGCACTTGAGGCACTGTAAGGGTTTGGGTTTGTATTCACTTACGGCGCACTTGACAGTTCCGATGTTGATGGAACTCGGCAGAGGCCCAAATGCGGAGGATATTCTCACAGATACACCCTGTCGACCAAGACGTCGGATGTCAGTGACGGGACGAACGAACGGAGTCTGTTGTTCAGGTCACTGTCGCTCAGAGACTTGTCAGATACGCGTATAACACCCACCGTGCTGTTTCGTTACGCTGGGAGGAAGACGTTCACTGGAATTGTGCCGAGGGGTGAAAGCCCGAGAAATTTGTTTACTCCTCCGTCGACGGTGATGATGTTCTTCACGCGGCTGATGCGGATCTCCGCGATATTGTTCGGCGCTTCTGACCCAAGGTACTGCCCTAGCTTTATTAGGTGAATATCACTGATGTCTCGCTGGGACACACGGTTTGTGCTGACCCAAGATCGTGTCACTTCCCAGCACCTGGCTGATGAGTCGCAAGGACGAAACGGCCGTCGTCGGCTTGGATGGCACGATCAACTTATAAACATATTCTCCACGTGCAGCCACAGAGCTACGGCTACTTTCCCTTTGTATATGTATATACAGGGTGTTCCACGAGAGGATGTCACTAAATTCCTAAAAATAGGTTTTACCTAAAAAATAATAAAACTACTTGGAATACACTCATCCAGACTTTTCCCACGGATTGAGGTCGTTTGCATCCATGTTACGCAAACTTAATTTGAATAATTAAGCTCGAGAAATTGCCAAGTAAAGGCAGCACTTTTCTTCCTGAATTCGGAAGGCTATAGCCATAACACACTATCCCAATTAAAATCACGGGATTTTTCACAAAATTTCGAGAAAAATTTAACAGGCGAAAAACAGTCGCTGGGCGAAGCGCGCTCGCTGCTGTTTACGTTTGCGAAACTGTTGGCTCCGTCCAAATACCCTCCCTCCGCTGAAAGAAGAAAATCAACCACACCACAATCACGCGTTCGCCCTTATCGATGTGTCTGTCATCATCCGCCAGCCACTGATAATCACGTGCTGCGCGACAAGGCCCTCGATCGATTTCTTATTCCTTCCTATTTCTTTCTTTATTTCTTTTCTTTTCTTTGTATTTAATTATTATTTAATTTAATTAATTAATTTATTTATTTATTTCTGGAATAGCAAGCCGACGTCTCGTTTGGCTGACCTTTCCCCGGCTGTTTTTTTTTTCTTTTCTTCTAATAAATATTCCGCCCCCCCCTCCCCTCGATCGGAATAAAACTGTGTCGTTCCTTTCCACTTCACCCCGATAAGGGCGGAGCCAAGAGTTCCGCAAACGCATATTTCACCGGGCATGCTTCCCTCAGCGACTGATTCTCAGCTGTCATTTTTTTGTAGAACTTTTGTAAAAAAAACACGTGATTTTGATTGGAATTGGATTGTGTTACGTTCATAGGCCTCTGAATTCAGGAAGAAAATGCTGCTTTGCTTGGCAATTTTTCAGAGTTTAATTATGCAAATTAGCTTAATTAATGCGTTACGCGAATGCAAACGGCCTGAATCTGTAGCAAAAGTCTTTATGAGTGTATTCCAAGTAGGTTTATCGTTTGTTGAGGTAAAACCTATTTTTAGAAATTTAGTGGCATACTCTCGTGGAACTACCTGTATAAAGGGTGTTTCACCTAATGTGAAAAAACAAGAAATCGTATTAAAAATTTACCTGTCAACTGTCAACGCTATTTATGGGTCAACGCTGTTTATCTCGGGTGACATTATTCCATTACTTCTGAGGGCTTTTATCAATTTAATTCCCGTGAAATTGAATTTTCGAAATTGATCTCCGAAATTTGCCAAGTCAACCTCACGTTTCTTTGACAGAAATAGAAGGCGCTCGTCGGGTTTACACCACTACCATTGTAGAATACACTCCCTGCTGCTTTGGTAATAGTTGGAAGAAAAAAAAGTGCGAAAAACGCCGTTTCGACAGGCGAAAATTGTCGGCGGAGCTCAGTTCTCCGTAATGCAAGATACGGTGGAAGAAAGACGGTCACCTGCCCCTTCCGGTTTCCTTCTCCCTCTTCTTTAAGATAACTTTGCGTTACAACGCATGAAGAGTGCTACTCCCGAGTTAAGTTGAGTAGGTGTTAACTCGAGAGTAGCATTCTACTGGAAGCGGAGTTTCATAAAACGTATTGAGTTACTCCATGATGTCAGTACCTGCGTTTCGAAACTAGGTCAAGTCAACTACCCAAGCAGCACAATGTACTGAAAGTCGAGTGCAATAGGGGTGGACGGTATGTGTCTTATCAACGTTCCTTAGTTTCAAGAGTCTGTTCAAGGTCTTCCACCTACCCGTCCACCCCTATTGCACTCGACTTTCAGTACATTGTGCTGCTTGGGTAGCGAGTTACAATGAAAAAATGGCTAGGAAGCAAGCGAGCTGGTGAAGATGACGCATAATGTAAAACCCCGAGACTAGAGAACACGAAAGGACAGACACAACACGAAGAGGGAGTTACCTCTGTCAACTCACCCTCCCAAGTCGGCAGGGATGTGTAAGACCGGATAACAACGTCACTCCCGCTGCCTCTCTTCTTTTTCTGGGAATTTGGAAGCGAAACTGGGCCAGCGTACCACGGGAATACTATAGATTCCCTTCAGCAAAGGGCCAACAACTCGTGGGGTGGCTCATCCTAACAACATTCGAAAGCAAGCAAGCTTGCACGCTTGTTTCAATGCGCGTTTTGTGTCTTCGTTTTCCAATGTGAAACAATGCGAGATTCACTTCCGCCAGTTGCGAAAGCAAGTTTTACTTCTTTTTTTTTCCTGGCTCAGGCGTGCATTTTGTGCTTTGCATATGTGTTCTATATTCCATGCGATTCAGTTATGTGGTCATACAAGGAAAATTCACGTCATGTTCTATTAGCTGTCTTCGATTCGTGAAAAAGTGCAAGGGGCAGTATAAAGGAGTGCAATACAGCGCTTTGCACGACAGCGCTGGTGTCGCGCAAAGTACACTGAGCCCAATCGAACAGAAAAGTTAGGCCTCAGATAGTTTCTCATAGACGATTTTCTGAGCGATTATTGTCCATAGGTTGACTCGAGGAGTAAAAACAGACACGGACAAGGTTGATTGCCACTGCCAGTATGCTCCAAAGCGATGATAAAACATCGCCAAAAACCACAGCTACACTACTCATGCCGTCTGCTCCACGGTGCACGAAATGTTGCACGGACGTTGGAGAAGGTGTAGCATTTTCGTGAACTCGTGCTGCACTCCCGTGGTACTTTTTTCCAATCGAATGGTCGAGTGTAGTGCATAAGCTGCACCTCCGCTGAATCGAATGCGGGAATTTGCACCGTTTGCACTAGTTCACAAAGTGTAGCCCAATGGAAGACAGATATTGCTCTTCATAACGAACCCCGAGACTGGGGAAACAACACACAATACACTTTCCCCAGTCTCACGGTTCATTGTGAAGATCAATTATCAGCAGCTCGTCTGCTTCCTCGCCGCTCTTTACGCTATTGTTCCTTTTTTTTTAGTTTCAAGCTGCTTTCTAAGGCGCAGGAAAAGAATCAAGATTGCGTATTTTTGCTAAATTTTGCATTCCAACGCTCTGCCCTCAAGGCTCTCTTCACCTTCCTGGACACCACAGGACTTCGATCCTTACTGTGAAGGGGCTCATTATTTCATTCCCCGCATCACCACCAGAAATGGGGTAGAGTATCGCCCCCGGGGATGAAACTCCCCAGCCGTCATCCCGTAATAAAGTTGTTGTTGTTGTTTGCTAAATTTTGCTACGATATTTTCAATTGGGATCGGATAGCTGTTGGCTTTATGGTGTAATATGATTTTTAGAGACGATGTAGCCTTCCTGTAGGAGATCCATAACGTCTTCCCGCCCATCATCCCCGAAGAAAAGAAAAAAAGAAACTGCTCGCCTCCATACTTACTAGATGAGAGCGTAATACCCCTGTCACACGGGATGAGTTAGTGTCATTTTCGTGTAGTGCACTCCATCCAGCGAATGTCGCTTTCACTACGTGCTTGCTACACGGCTTAAGTAAGTGTCAGTAACGAAGTGATGGCTGTTACGATAGATAAGGATAAGCGGCGGCAAACTTTTTAGGCGTGCACCACAATACCTTCCTTAGAATGTTTTTTTTATTTTATTTAGAAACACCACCTGTTAATCTTCTTCTAACAAAAACGGCCGCCGCCGGATCGCCGAGACCACGAAGTTCCCAGAGGCTATTAACGAGAGTAAGCACGTGTTTTTTTTTTTTGGCACCATCTCACATTGTACTTAAATAAAATAAACACGCTGTTGCATATACTTGTTTAAAAATATTGTGGTGTCGGGATCCCTCCCTTTTTGTCAATATTTTTACCTATGCCACAACGCCTGCCGTCGAGGCTACACACTTTGTCAGCCGAAGCGAAGTGAAGTGAGTTTCGGGAACTCACTAAGTCGTTAGTGCACTTTCTGCCGAGTGTCACTAAAAGATGTCGCGTGACAATACACGAATGACACTAAGTGCAAGTGTCACTCGCTGAAAGTGACACTAAATTAGTCCATCTGACACTCAAACCTACTTGACGGGTTAGCTACTCTGGGGTCACGTGGTATAACAGTGTCACGTGATCTACTCAACTCGGGAGTAGGTTTAGGAACGCATACGCTGCCGTTATCAGCAGAAGCTTAGACAAGGGAAATTAATGGGCAGATACACGACCTCCTCGCATCGCTTCTTTCGGAGTTCTGAGCGCGACTGGCAATTTGCGCGACTCTGAACGACGCTTTTCGGAATTCTTTTGCGGCGAATACCATTGTATTAGTGCATGTATTTTCCAATAGAATGGGATAAATCCGACATGTGCTTATTATTTCCGTAAAAAAAAAAGAAAGGAAAACAACGTGACGTTGACTTGACGAATTTCAGAATTCAATTGGGAAAATTCAATTTCTCGCCAATTAAATTTAATAAAATCGCTCAGAAGCAATGGCAAAATCCCCCAAGCATTGACCCCATAATGTTCAGACGAATAGATACTACTATTATATTTTTAATACTTTTTTTTTCATGTTAGGTGAAACACCCTGTATATACTGGCGTTTACGAACTTTTTGAATAATGTTCCTTAAGACACCATGAAGCGGTTTATCACGTCTTACACACAGACGTCCAATATTCATCCCAGGTGTATATGAACTGAGTATGTGTACAGGATCTGACTCTCCAGGAAAACTCGAGTCCGTCAGACACCCTAGCGCCGAATCCATTTTCGTTTGAGGAGAAAAAAGAAAAAAAGAGATACGAACACAGGAGGAAAGCATCACTGTATTTCCCGCAAAATACGCTATTTATTTGGACGCTGTTGCATTGTGCGAGGAAAGCGAAAAAAGTAGAGGAGGTAAGTGATTAGGCGATGTTAACCACATCTAAGTCCTCTCCACGTTTTTCCTTTTCCAGTTCAATTGAATTCACATCCAACGTCGTTGCTGATCCGTATGTTCGGACAAGTGGGTTGTTTCAAATCGCTGACGTTTTCTATCCCAGTCACTGCGTCGCTCATTCCACATACCGAAGCAGAACGGAGAACGCTCATGGTTTACAACCATGGATACTTGAAAACGAGGTCGATGAGCATGCATCCGTAATACGAGCACTCCTATCTCTTCAGCTCGAGAGCGTGAGAGGAGCTGCAGCAATAAGAGGTATAGGAGAGACGCCAACGAAGCGAGACGAATAGCTGCAGTCGCAGGTTGGGATTCGCATACTATATGTTCACGAAAATTCGCTTTCCGCTTTGAAATAGCTCAACATAAAAGCTTCCTGCTACTTCCTATTTCATGAACTAACGTCAGCGTGTGACACATTTTGAAAAGGGCAATGGTTCTGCGTTTTGTAGTATTATTATTATTCCGTTTTTGATAGACTCCTTATTCGTAAACAACACTGACCAGTAAGGGTGTGTTGCGAGTATATCTTGGGATTTTACGTCATGTCGTTACATGATAGGTGTGATTGTGAGAGACAAATAAGAAAAGTGAGATGTTTTGCTGTCGACACCTCGCATACCTCAAGCATAAGAGAGACGGCAAAATACCTCGACGACAAGCTGCAGTATGAGTGGTTGTATCAATGTAGAGAAATTACCGTACAACTTTGAAGGGTAACGTAACACAATCTTGAGGGGCTATATTTTGTTCTTGTCACTAGCAACTTCAATCCCATCAACGCGCCCGCAATCAGAACGCGAACGAATTCCGAATCCATACAACCAACATACGAAGCACAAGAAAAAAAGCCGACAGCTCCATGACAACCGTGTGACACGGCGACCACACGAGCACACTTATACGTCAACCAAGGCGTTTATGTTTCCTTCTTTCCCCAGGGGGTCCCGAAAAACACGTACAGAGTGGGCGCACTTCTCCGATGTAGCAAAGATATAAAACATGAGTGACACTACTGGCCCTGATATGGGAAACGTCTACCGCATTTGGATTCAGAGACGGTGTCTGTTGGTTCCGGAAAAGGGAACGGCCTGTGGGTCGAATGGAAATTGTCCATCTCGCCTGTACACACGCAATCACACTCGCTCGCTTTGATCATGATTTGACTCCCATGTCACCCTCCCCTATGCCTCCGTTGTCTCGTGCAAACACAGCTTTTTGTTTGCTGGGAACCGCTCATGCGTCTGGCATCGCTTTTGTGACTAGGGTGTCAATGAACCTTGAATGCCTATGAGAAAAGAAACACGGCTAAGCGAGCAACGGGACATGTAGCCGAGCGGAAGATTTTGCGACTTTGCCGAGCTAAACAGATAAAAA
Source organism: Ornithodoros turicata (assembly GCF_037126465.1). Classification (NCBI taxonomy): domain Eukaryota; kingdom Metazoa; phylum Arthropoda; class Arachnida; order Ixodida; family Argasidae; genus Ornithodoros; species Ornithodoros turicata. The sequence goes on along the minus strand of NC_088202.1, from coordinate 119,229,684 downwards.
GAAAAAGCTCACATTGACTGCCCGGCTTATAGCATACAGGAGAAAGAGAAAGAGAGAGAACAGGAGCATACAGGAACTTCGCGAAGAAACGGTATTGGTGCCAGAGTGAAGTAACGCGACGAAAAAACGGCATTCATTGTGTGTATGGCTCCCTGGCTCGAGTAGAGGGAGGTTGAAAACAGACTGCATTGTATTGTTGTTCCTTTGTTTGTGGGCTGGCTGAGGCCGAGATAAATTGAGACTTGTACGTAGGTAAGAGCACTGAAGTGACCTCCAATTTTTTGTTTTTTGTTTTTCGGGGCTGAGTGTTCTCCAACGAATAAAAGGAGTTCCTGCGAAATAACGACGAGCGCAGGTGACCTACAGAGCGAGCACGAGGGCTCTGTTCCGCACACCTTTGAATAGTCCTTCTCCTCGCGAAAAGAGCGCATCGCACAACGAGAGGACGCCGTGACGTATGCTACTCCCCTCACGTGACCAGTGACGCAGAGCGGCACAGCTCAAGCATGTATACGTGGCGAGTGAGCTGCGAAGAAAAAACAAGGCACGGAGCGTCCAATACGTCACGGGAGAATCGTGTCGGGCGTCTGCGGCTGCTTTCTCCCAGTGCTTATTATAAATTCGATTGCACAGCTATAACGCACCGCAGAGCGAAAACATTTTGATGGTAACTCCTGGTGGAGAGCTTGACCGATGAGGCAGGATTTCGAACGGGTTAAATGTCACCTCATTGCTCCTTTAAATGCTCTACTCAAGGTCCTCTATCTTAATTACTTTTGGGAGTACCTAGGTATCTTACAAGTAATTTTAAAACTTAGTATTTAAGACCTTAACTTGAGTACTTTTTCGATGTAACTTGTACGCGTTTCTCAAGTTACTTCTACGTTACTCCCAATCATTGTTTTTCGTTTATTCTTTTCTTTTTCTTTTTTTTTGTGTGTGTGTGGGGGGGGAGAGGACAGGGAAGGTCGAGAAAAAGATTGATTTGTTCTGGTTGAGCGTAATACCACCAACATGTGCATACTCTTTATCTCAGATATTCCGGGGTACCCCTGTCATGTATTCATACTGCTGTTGATGGTGATTATCACGGGCATGCCATGACATGCCCCGGTGGCATGGCATGCCACCGTTCTCATTATTGGCATGGCCTTTTAAGCGTTAAGTATGACGTGTTAAAGGTTCATGTGCATTGTGGGTCAACAACACGTCATACCTAACCCTTTAAATACCGTGCCAATGATGAGGACGGTGCCCAGAAGAAGAGCAATCTCTGTTCGAAATATCGGCGGCTCTCGTCCTGAGGCAATTCCCTTCATTCTTCCTCACCGGGTCGCTGGATTTCTGCCCATCTCTGAAAGACAGTTCGGCTTGCGACAACATAGTTCAACTGAGCTAGCTCTCCTTGTACAAAAAGTTGTTATAGTCAAACTCATTGAAAATGGGCTGCTTGCCTTGGGCGTGTTCGTAGATTGTAGCAAGGCGTTTCATTCTATATCGCGCAAAACACTATTACTCAAACTATCACGGTATGGAAGTCACTCTTGTCATACGTATCAAGCAGTTACCAGAAAGTTGTTGTTGATGGTTACTCTGCCTCTCTTAGCAAGACACAGTGTGGTGTCCCACAAGAAAGTCTCTTAGGACCTCTTCTTTTTTGCATCTACATCAATAATATTGTACTAACAACGAATGATGCTGATTTCATTACCTACGCTGATGACACCAGTCTATTATTCAGCGGTCCAGATCCTGATACACTAGTTAATGCTGCAAATGGAGTGCTCCTGGAAGTAAGATCCTGGGCCGATTCCAACTGTTTGAAGATAAACGCTAGGAAAACTAAAGCAGTTCTTTTCTCCGCCAGAAGTAACCCTAAAGAACCGACAGAGAACCTCGCTATCAATAACACAGTTACGAGCGTAACTGACAGTGCTAAGATTCTTGGTGTAATCTTTTCCTCAAACCTGTCTTTGACATTGCACGTCAATTATGTTCACTCCAAGGCAGCTCGGATATTTAGTTATCTGTAAAGATACAGAACACATATGTGGCGCCCCCGACAACGACGCTCTCGTGCCCTGCCGGCTATACTTTAGGTGCGCGGAGCGAGCGAAATAAAACCATTCATTTGTTCTGATGAGCAGGCGGCACCGGACTTTCCTTTCGCGCCCTCGACCAAGGACCACACATCTCGTGGCGCACACAATTGATGACGCCAGCGACCCGTAGGGAAGCAACGCCGAGTCGCGTCTTCACACGACTCCCTGGAAACTTGGGAACTATGTCCCAGGCATGGGGGGGGGGGGGGGGCTAGGGGCGGCCGTATCCATTCGTGGTAACTTCAGCAATTGGACGAGGACACAGGAGTATGGACAGTGTCTTCATCAGCGCAGGTGGCGCACTCGGCGCGAGCATTAAAACCTCGCGGCCAGATTGGTTCTGGCCGCCGACCGGATTGCCTCTCTCTCTCTCTGACTCCTACTGCCTAGTCATGACAACACCGTGGTTGTCCCTTAGCTTGGTGCCTACAGTAACCGCTATCCAGGCCGAGACTGGGAGGCGACCCGGCTTCGAAGCCCAGGGCCCGGCTCTGCTGTCTGGAAGTTTCTCACGGTTTTCACAGACACTGGCAAGCAAATGTTGGCACATCTCCCTATGAGTTTAGGCCAGTTCGCACCGAGCAGCGTGTCGCCACACCGTCAGACAGATCGCTTGTTTGTTTGCATGTTTCTCACAGGATCCCTCGTTAACCGTCCTTTCCACTTAAAATGATCCAATTTCATTCTTCAAATGTATTTCACTAGATGGCAACACCTTAGAGTGGTATGCAGCTAATGCGCTCACACTAATGAGGCTCAGCAGAATGCAGCGGAAACGGCAATGTACCAGCGTTGCGAACCATAAAAGTGTGCCACAAACTCTTTCCCACTACGTTGTTTCGAAGTTCCCAGGTAGAGTTTCGTTTTTCCAGTTGTTGTGACCTGGTGTACAGAACGAGCGAGTCAAAATATACCAGCAGAGCTTTGAAGATGTTTTTAGGTGATGCCTTTAAATCGAAAAAAAAGGGGGGAGGTCACGTTCAATAAGAAGAGGAGTAAGGTCTGCCTGCTCAGCCTAGGCGGCAAGTTTCACCGTTGAAAGGAGACACCCCCTGTAGTACGACGAAGAAGCCATCTGCGCGCGGTCTTAACATTACGCAAACCAAGAAAGGCCCCGCGACGCGATGGTGATGTGTTAGAAAAAAAGGGAGATTTAACTCACGACAAAGTCAGACTGGCTACCCCAGACCACCGCAGTTAGTTGAATTAAATAAAAGAAAAAGAAAACCCAGTACTTGGGGGGAGGGGAGAGACAAACATCCCGAACTAGTGGGAACACTTGTCACAAAAGAGGGACCAGAAAGTGTCACAAAATGTCAATCAGATGCGTTTCTTCAAGGAAACGCAGGAGTGCTTTCAATGCAGCCGCTTGATGATTGAATGGCAGAGGACCCAAAAGCTTTACAAGATCAAATGGCCGGGCCTCCAGGCAAGCCAGACATGCTTCTAGTGTCCTGCGACTGTCGGCCATAGGTGGGGAAGTTACTTTTATTTTGTAGTGCACTACCGTTACTCACTATTTTTTTTCAAAAAGTAACGCGTTACGTTATTCGTTACTGTTGCGGTAGTAGGTAACGCGTTACTAACGCCGTTACTTCTGATAAGTAATGCCGTTACTTTTGCATTACTTAGCCAGTTGTCCTTTTAATATGCACCATTTTTGTTTGAGTCACGTAAGTGCATTCCGCAAATCAATACAAGAAATGTTGGGCATAAACAAGGGTCACGCATGAACACGACTTACATGTACGATTTATTGCAACGTAGAAGCAGTTGATGTTCAAAATTTTCATTTGTGAGCTTCGCCCGTTTGGCTGAGAGGACGCCTAATGACCACTGAATGCTCCTTGTCAAGGTTGACAGAGACGGTGACCTTTTATCTCACACAGTACATATCCAAACAGCCAATCCCTTGGTACTTTGTTACTTGTTCAGAGGGTAGAGGCTATTTTTCTCTCGCTTTTGCCCCATTCGTCCGAAAAATACCACAGGGAGTGAAAAATAGATGTGGTAAACAAGGGTGACATCTCAACCAGGGTAGGTCAATAATGCTTCTTTTGCGTTCTTCGAGGGTGCCGATGTGGCCTTTTTGTAATTGTTGACGATGAATAGAAAAAATCGGGGATATTTCCCTATTTTGCACACACGGTCCTCGCTCAAGCTTTCAAGTTTAGACGATGAAGCAATATTCCCGAACACGCAGTAACGCATAACGCCGTTATGCGTTAGTTAGTAAAACTGTAATGACGTTACGTTACTCATTACTTTACTCCCAAATGTAATGCGTTACCATATTTCATTACTCGAATATAACGCGTTACCGGTAATGCACTACTTTGTAACGCGTTACTCCCCACCTATGTCCGTCGGTATACTTGGAGCAGCTGAGGTGGATGTGCTCTGTTTCCTCGACAACATCGCACTCACTGCTGTGTGGAGATAGTGACTTGGTCAGTTTGTAGAGCAACAGAACGCTGTACGGGACATTCAGCCGGAGCCTGTGCAGGAGACACACTGCTTGTCGAAGAAACGACGGAGGTACCTGGAAGCGCAGCTCGGGGTCTACCCTGTACAACAGCGAAGATCGTGCAAATTCTGTCAGCCTAGAAGAGTTGCACATTTCTTGTCTGAGTTCACGTATCACCCTCTTTGCGCCCCATATGGCGAAATAAATGGTCTTTGTTTGTAAGTGACCGTGTTGAAGTGCTCGGCGCGCAGCAGCATCCGCAGCCTCGTTACCGGCTATGCCGCAGTGAACAGGAATCCACTGTAATATGATACCATGCCCCTGTGAGACTGTGGCATCATATAGGTGCAGCACATAATGAACAATTGGGGCAGATACCCTGTGGTGAGCATAGAGGCCAATGACTCTAGGCCACATCATGAGTCACTGTACACAGACCACTGAGAGCACGTGGGTTGAGAAACGATGAAGCTGATGATGATGAGGTTGATGATGATGATGATGATGATGATGATGCCAGATGGATCCTGTGGAGCTCAGCTGTTGAAGCCGACGTGGTTGTGTGACAGCCGTGCTGATCTTTTGACACCAACCTCAGGAAGTAGTCGTTGTAGATGCACCGGTGAAAAATTGAATTATACCCGCCGACCTCTGCATTAGTTATAGTCAAAGCTGCCGAAGGACTTGAGTCGATACATGTTTCCGGCGTGGTAGACCCGGGATACCCTCACTTCAGGTGGTTACGGGGCCCACGTTGGAACAGCTGGGTACTCGTGCTGCTTGAGCTTAGGGAGAATCAACCGTTGTGCCTGGACAGCATGAGTGAACGCAAAGCTGGAGCGTCTCAATAAGGCTCGACGCAATTCTTGAAAAGCATTTCCTTGGCAGCAGGAATCGCGACGTATTTTTTCGAGAGTTTCCATTTAAGCTTTGTTGTGTGGGTTATGAAATGATTCTCGCCCATAGTGAACGTCTTCCGGTTGTGATTTCCTAGCTTTGCTTCCTTCGAGGCAAACTATTGTGATCGGTTCGGTTCCACGTTACCATATTAGAGCGCAGCTGCCAAGGTGCTATAGGGCGTCTCCAACTGACCTCATTTTCACGAGTGAGTGAGTGAGTGAATGAAAAAGAAAAAAAAAGTGAGAAAATTGCCACCACCAATGTGGAAGCCTCAGAACACATGAACGTACTATACACTTGGAACGCAAACACTCAGATACGAAGAGTCATATAAATTCAGAACAGTCAAAAAAATAAAAATAAAATAAAAGGGCAGAAACGGAAACAGAGGCACAAAAGTCAAAACTTATCATCGGCACCAGTTTCACATAGGAACGAGACCAAGGCACGCAGCGCAAACAGACTTGCATGCGGAGGTCGGGCACCCAAAACCGTATATATAACCCAAGAGGGCGACTTGTCTATAGGGCCGCGAGCGAGCGCTGAAGTTTAGATCGGGCATCAGAGTATCGCGTGCACAACACCAGTATATGCTCTGAATCCTCGAGGACACCACAGTCAGGGCAGTTGGGCGAGTCCGCCTTCCTTATCTTGTGAAGCAGCGGAACAGTATAGGGAACATTGAGGCGAAGCCGGTGGATAAGGCATTTTCACGAGGCACTACTATTTTGATTGCAAAGACCCGCGCAGAAAGATCTGTCGCGCTATCGGGGTTCTGTTTACACCCGAATCCCATATGAGCAGTACAGCTTGGCAGGATACCTTGCAGATGTATATATAGAGATATAAGAGAAAAGAGTGAATACATATCGCTTCACGCTTGCTGCGTACAGCAACACTTCGTGTGCATTGCACTCTCGTTGATTGCTGTGAGTACTGCAGCTGTCGAACGTTGCTCCAGTAGATACCCCAGGGAGTCTCACGGAGTCATCTGGACTAAGCAAGGCCCCATTGCTACTGGGCGTGACGTAGTGGTTAGGAGCTCTGCCAATCAAAGCCATATGCTTTCATCGACTGCTGCCGCGGAAACGTGCTGCAGTGAGCTACATGGACAGCGACTGGTACAGACTGTTGAATGAATGCGTCTGCGGCGATGTTGCTTGACGCGGACGACACCGCGAAAAGACATCGGGCCGTCTTCAATCCTGTGTACATATTCGCACTCTATAGTCATTTCGGTCGTGGCAATCTACGCAAGCTACATGTTGTGATCGCACTGAACTGTCTCATGCGTGGACTAGCGGAGGACACATCGCACATCCCGCTCCACTGCACGTTGACACTCGTGCTACGTTCGCACTACAGCAGTGAAAGCCGCGAAAGTGATGACAGACGGGAACGATAGATAACTTTACACGCTCACACACTGCCGGTAAAGCCGTGACGTCTCGGCCAATCAGCGCGCTCCATGAGTGAGAATGCTTGGAACGGAGAGTATATCCGCGAGGAGTGAAAACATGACGGGCGCGTGGCCTGTTTACCAAATGAAATTCAGGATCTAAAATAGCAACAAAAGCTGTACGACAGCAAATACAAGGGGCACAGAAACATAAACATAAAGGCAGTCTCATAGCAGTAACTGAGAGAAACTTACAAATGCGTAAACAAACACATGCATTGATGGGTACCGTGTGCCGTTCGCAGCAGGCATCGGCCTCAACTCGCTGAATGGCAGTAACTTTTTTGCTTTGCAACGGTTGTCGTGGTTTATCACAACGACCGCACACGTGCATATTATACGTCCTAACCTTCATCACATATCGAATAGTTAAGCGCAGCAGCGTTCGAACTGGAGGGCGGTGCATATTGTGTGGGCATTCACGCCGTTCGACGCACAATGTGAATGAAAGGGCCGCGAAAGCGGTAAGCGAATTCAAGGCGTTCGCGCCTTTCGATTTCGTACGGTAAACGTAATAAAAGGTGCTCCGGACATGCATGACAGCCGTCCTTTCGACGCACGTTGAGGGATGTGCCTCTTGTTTCTATGCAACCTAAAAATATTCCAAATAAAACCTAATAAAATTCCTTCCTGGATATTAGCTGCTCATTTCCACAATTTCCACAAATAAATAAACAAATAAAGAAATGAAATAGGTGGTACAACCCAGAGGATGCACGAGAAAGATGAATGCCAAGGCGGAACCTGCCGTTTTCTCCAAAACCGTGGTATCCAAAAATAGAACGTTTACAAGACGGATACACCTGTTGTATACAACTTGTTATGATTCACGTTGTAAGGATATCCTCAGCTTGGCGGCGCCGTCTCGCAGCCTATGCCTTCATAACCCTTTAAAGCTTTCATAACCCATGGCGCGACCACGCTGACACGTCTGAACCTGTCCACCACCACAGCTGCACTGGCCGGTACGCAGCCTCGCGCGTTCTCCACGCGCCCTATCCTACCATCCTTCCCTCTCCACTCAACGCGCATGCGCGTCGCGCGGCGGCTACAGACAGACCACGCCGCGATTCTTGTGTACCGAGGACTCTAATGCTAACGCATTAAAAGGGAACGCGCAATACACTGCCGGACTGTAAGAGAGGCACTAAAGTGCAAAAATTTCTCTTCACGATATGAAAGATTCCGTCATCATGACAATAACGCAAGAGGGACGAGATTCACCCGTTGCGCCATTTGTGATTAAAATGTAATTAAAGGTTTGCAGGTTCGTCTGTCCTTCCTCCGAATCGGCGCAAGACATCAAGGGTACGTCACCCCCAGCGCATCCAACTGTCAAAGGGAATATAATGCGGGAACTTCCCCTTGCCATATTTCTTTGTCTAATCAACTTGATACGACGGGAGCTCCGACTTGGCTGTGAAGCGTAGGAATACATCTCGCTCGGAACGCATACCATACGCATATTCTGTAGTAGTGGAAGCTTTCGCTAATACCGCCATACAAGGCGACAGGATCATAAGCAGCGCATCAACGTGATCAAACACACAAATTATAGCCAACGCTCAAAAAATGAAACTTTGTGAAACGGTGGCTACAGAGTCAACGCGAGAAGCCCTACCAACTGCGAGCGTAGCAGTATGGATCAGATTGCGTATGCGTGCGCAACAGAAGCTAAAGCAGTGCTGGGGGTCTGTTATAATAGCACCGTTATGCGATCATGAAGTCCATCTCTTGTATTGTACGTTCCACAATCTCATTCCAGACAAAGATACAGTTTCTAGTAAGACAATTCTTGAAATCCATACGTTATCTTCATTGGCAGATGGAACATCTCGTCATTAGGACGTATCCATTTGTCCCTTTTGACGTGAAACTCCTCATTACACACACCTCACAATCAACGCACATTTCCTGCGTTGCACTGCGAGTGTATTCGAAATAATGCGCATTGAGTATAGAATATACCTGCTTCCAGTATCCTATAAGACCCACAAACACCAACCTCTTTACAGCCCCTTCCGCTTTAAGTGCTGAATTTCATGAAAATCTTGTCATGTACGTACGTCGCATCGCCGAAACCCCAGTGCGACCACCGCAGGTGTTTCACTGTTTCTCCCTCGTGGCGCGAGATGAAGTGCAGAAACAAGAAGCGAGGAAAAGGCGCGAGATGCAGATGCAGATTCGTCATTTCAGAGAGTTGGCTCGTCACGTTGGCTGTGACGTTGGCGTCATGTTTCCCGGAGGAACAGTGCTAGCGGCAGTTGCCGCTCCACATGTTAGGGCATGTGAAGAGTTGCGCCGCGCGCGTACCGACTGCTCGTCGCCCAGCAACAGCAGAGACGATATTTTGTTTGTTTCTCACATTTTTCAACAGTTAACAAGTGTTAAGACCCTAGCAAAAAAGAATAATCTAGGCATAGACTAACAAAGATGTGCATGTGAACGATGTGTGATGCACAAGGCAGCAAGCTAATGAAGAATCGTGGGATTAAGAGGTACAACTAATTAACTCCCCTACCAGTCTTTCACCCGCAAGCATTCACGCACAGCTGCCTCATTTTAGTGTCCCCAGTCTCCTTTTTTTTTTGCGTTCTAGGAACGAAAGAATTATGTCTTTTCCATCATTATTGCTCACCTTCCATTTTGCACTGCGGCTTGCTGCTCGCCCCCTAAGACGAGGAGGAAAAAGTCCTTTGTTTCTTCTTCCATCGCATATAATCCTGCACCACCAAAATGGGGATCTGCTGCGCCCGGGCATGCTAGCAAAGTTTTAAATTAAAAACCTGCGTCGGCTCCGGATTCGTGCGAACAGAATAAACGCTCTCTGGAAATTAAGGTCCCTCCGCGTCTTGGGAGCAAAAAGAAGACGCGAGGAGAGTTAGAATTTCGAGATTAAATTCCGACTTTGGTCCACAGCGATTGATAGGAGTTCGACTCGTTTCCTCCTCTTTCTTGCCTGGAGCATATGGAAGTTCAATTAAACGCAGGAAGCTCGGGCTCTGTCATTTCGACAAACGAATGTCGTTCCGTGGATTCGCGGTGATCTCCAGGCACCGGTTGGATATTGGCGCGGCGATTGTCGTAGGAATGCCTTATCGGTTCTCCCGCTCGCTGCTCCAGTGGAAAGCCAAATCACTTTATGCGATACACACTCCTTCACATGTAATGCCCTTGAATTAGGCAGAATGATCCACGGTGTTGACCTCATACTTTAGAAACCGTAGGAGACAAGCGTTAGGGGATATGGGATAACATTGGAGGCGCATGACAGTTCTCGTTAATGTTTCCTGCATCATGTTCTGATATTGAACTCTATTTTTATTTGTTCTTTTAATAGGATATGTCTTACAACCCACGGCGTTATCATTTTTATTGGACTGCTAGGTCTGCAGCCACTAATGTCGGCACAGTTCCCCCTGAAGTCGGCCCAGGACGCATATTAACCCACCCTGTCCTCCACTACTTCCTGCTGTCCTCCATCTGTCCACGTATATACGTCCCTCATAGCCACAATTGCTTCGCTGCGCTAACACAGAATAAAAAAAAAAGAAAACGCCTGCAGCAATGTTGGTTCAGACATAAAACCTGCCGAACTGAACTAGTTTTTGGAACGCTGAAAACGAAAATGATGCTTCCGATTGCTAATTGGCTGCAATTCTCAAGGTAGAAGGGCCTGAGTATTGCGCACTCTCGAAACAGGTGCATCACATCAGACCGACGCCATGCCCGAAAAAGAAATCTCCACACCGCTCCATTAGCGCAAAGTTGGCTTCATGAACCACTACCGCAAGCTGAAAACCACACCACAGCCGAATATATTTTTTTCTTCTTTTTGTCGACGCAGCTTCTTTATAAAAACACACACACACAACCAGTAGTTTTGGTCATTTAATAGTTGTTAGTAGTTTTGGTCAACAATGCTCACCTGCACAGCGAGATTCGGTAATTTATATCTGAAGGTAGGTTCGCTTCTTAGTGCGTTTAATAAGGACAATAAATTTGAATGATGACTGGCTCCGATTCAGCTATTTCGCTTTTCCCGGAAAACATCTAATTATTTGGTCAATTAATTTTAGCTAATTAGTTCTTCAGTTGTAGGCTGTCCTACATGATATCCGCATGGCTGCATAACCAGTCTGCAAAGATGGGATCAGCACCGGCGCTCTCACAGCTTTTTTATAAAAAATATGTGTCGAAAAAAACAGGATAACGTTTATAGCATTCACCAGATGCCAGGAGCAGTGAGCGATGAGCACGAGGAGCGATTTCATCAGGATATTGCGACTATAGAAAATGGTATCGAGTAACTATAGCACCCATCATTGCTCGTAATCTAATGTTATAGTGTCAGATACTTGAATGCTCGAATGTAACGACAAGTAAAGAAGAGGAGAGCAAGCAGAGAATGAGAACAACGTTTTGTACAATGATTCTCAAAATGATTTGACACTTTACCGTAGATTTCTACGCCGCTAAGTATTCTATATAAAAAAAGAAGACGAATAAAGCTGACTTAACATACCATGTGCATGTCTCTTGTTTGCAGGATTAATACTGTTCATAGCAGTGATTAGAATTTTACGCATTATTTACACAATTTACGCGGTAGCGACAAGAAAACTCTTCAATACCACATAAAGCGCAACCTTTTTACCGTTTTTATTTCATATTTGAATTCAGCACACAAATTAACATCATTAAGAAATCACACATATAACTTGCGAAGCACACAAGGTTTCAAGATTTGTTTCAAGCCTACTACCCGGCCTGAAACGGGCTCGTAGAACGTCTTCAAAGTCAGCTCAAGTCTGCCTTGCGAGCCTCTAACAGTACCTCATCCTGGGTTGAGCGTCTTCGTCTCATTATGCTGGGCATTCGCACCGCCATCAAGGAGGACTGCCAGTTCAGCGCTGCTGAACTGGTTTACGGCTGTCCTCTTCGCCCTCCCGGTGCCTTCTTCACACACTTCTCCGAAGTCGCCATCCCCGACATGACGTCGTACGTGGACCGCCTCCGAGAGACATTCCGTGACCGTCGTTCCCCAGCTGTCCGGACTCCAACGCGCCGGTTCATCTTTGTCAGTCCGGACCTCCACACAGACACACGTCTTTGTACGCCGAGATGCTGTACGGCCCCCACTGCAACCTCCCTACGATGGCCCGTACCGCGTCCTGCAGCGCGGCGAAAAGCATTTCCGTGTGTGCCTCCCTCGAGGTCCCGAAACGGTTTCCCTGGACTGCCTCGAGCCGGCATACCTGGACGTCGCTCCTGACAAACCCCTCGCCCCCCTCGTCCCCGGCACGCACGTTTCGCCACTTGCCGCCCCTGTTCGTCATCGTCAGGTCCACTGGGCACCTCAACTGGTTGCATACGGTCCTTCCCCGTAGCTGGACGTGTTCGCCGTCTTCACCCTCTGCATGGCATGGCACTGCACCATGGTGACAACGCCGGGTGGCATAGCTCACGGACCTTACTGCACTTACGCTTACTGCACTCCTACAGTCAGCCATACCGCGCATCGTCATCCGTTCATCATCGTCCTCTCTATCGGCATCACTCTTCGCCTGTCATTCCTTAGCTTTCACCGCATTGGTTACCCGCATCATCCGAAGGCGGAGGAGCCCCGTAGCCGCTGAGCCGCAGCCACATCGCCATTCCCTGGCATCCAGCCACATCTTCACCATCATGTTCTGTGGCACGCCCTCTCCCCCGTGCACCGAGGTTTCATTATTCGTGCACGTACTTTCACCTGGCATTAAACATCGTTCCATTGTAGAGTACGGTTGTCGTGGTGACCTACTCTACAGAGGTTTCCACTTTTTTTTATTCACATTACAGGTGTTTATATCTTCATCGAGCAGCGACGAGTAAAATGACCACTTCAGCGGGAACAGTAAGCCGGATCACTGCCTCCCACATTGAATACTGCTCCTGACACACGGGCAATCTAATGTCCGTTGGAGAAGGTCACCTACCGGGACGGCGTTTGTGTCCTTTGACACACGATAACAGAGATAATCCTTTTAGATAACGGGCCTTTTCGAAAAAGGAGACCGACGATTTCCTTTGCGAACGCAAAGGAGTAGTGTCGAAAGCAACATCCGCCGATGATAAACAGATCCCGATAATTTAGCGCAAAAATGCCTTTGTTCAAGATTTTTATCAGTTGTTAAAATAGTTTCCCAAACTTATAGGGGCCTTACCATGTCTTTTTCGAGTGATAATAAACCCAATAATCTCCCGCCTAAATAATCGTGCCCAAAATGCCGCGTGTACAGTGTCAAGAAAGAGACATATGGGATGTAATAAAGTTATGGGAAGACAATGCAGGTGACCTGCGTATATAGACAAAAACATAGTGGCGAAGTCTACGCCCGTATCGCCGAAGCATTCAACAAATCCGGAGTGCGCCAGGGATACACTAAAGCGAGATCGCCATTGTCGTATGTCAATGACGCGAACTTCTTTCTCTAAGGGGCCCTTCAAAGCAGTAAAGGACCTCTACTTCAAACGAGTTCTAGATTTGCCCGTGTGTCACGGATACAAAGCGCACGGTTGATAGCTGACACAGAAACACCGTGCCTTCTAATTTTCCGTATGTTGTATAGTAACGTGGATTAATTTGACACTCAATTACTATCGGGCTCATTTGATACTAATTAGTCAAGTATAACGAGGAGCACTCGCTTAATTTTTAATGGTTACACGTGACATCGATTAGGGCAGTGTATAATGTTTGCACTCATTGTTGTACTGCTGATATTTACTTCGCGCCTTCTTCGTCTTTCGCAAACTTCTCACACATTAAAGAGGTTAAAGTCTGTAATCGCCATCAGGCACCGCATTCAAATGACTTCGGATGGCGATGTACACACCCATGCATGCTCTTTCAAGGGGGTACTGTCGGTGGAGCAGCGCCTTTGCTTTCATTTGATGCTGTGCGACTCGCGCTTCGAGTGTGCTTGAACTGATGATGTGAATAATTGTGTTTTTAGGAGACAACGGGTTAACGATGGCTGAAGTAAGTTATTTACTCTGCAAAGGGTTAGGTCTCTTCATTTTGTGCCCACTATCTTGTTTGATGTACTTGGACCTTGATTGATTGGGTACTTGGACCTTCTTTATTTTAAATTCCAATGCGTTACTGTCTTATAGAGGTGTGAATCGAAGTAGACACGATGGGCTATCATCACGCCCCATTACAAATGGGCAATATGCCGTCCGCTCGCTAAGAGTGCCGGCGAGATAGTCATTAGTTGGCTGCTTTTCCTGCGTAACTTTTGACAGTGCTGTAAAAGCGCGCTTCACATGAGACAGCCACGGATGACGAAGAGACGAAGTCTTCGTCTGATTTCACTTCCCATTTATAAAATACATTCTAGATTAAGGAATCGCTCTCACGGCCGCCTACCAAGGCATGTGCATATGTACGCTGTAGAAAACGTAAAAGTAGATGACGAAAAAGAAGGTAATAATTGGAAGCAGATATACGCGTGTGGTGAGTCAGCCTATTTGTGTGGCGGCATTCTGGGTCACCTCATGTTTGAATGCTTGCCGGACGTAATAAAGAAACAGCCGAGTCGTCTACATTTGGGACATCGGAATACTTGCGACGTCAGTCACTCCATGGAGACCTTGGCTATGTGGGGTGGATATACCGAGCGATCTCCAGGTTGGGTGGGACGGCGTCATATTACTCGGGGTCAATAGAACAGTGCCTCTGGGGCCTGCTTCATATGGAACTGTGGCGATATCTGCCCGAAAGAGTCTGAGGAAAGCACAGAGGAAAACTGTCTGGACAGTACAGACGGGACTGGATCCCAACAACTCCCAGTCTTGGCTTGACCTCGGCTGTGTGTCTCAAGCAAAAGCAGGTAATTCGTTTCAACATACGTGAAAATGCGGCTCAAAACTATGTTGGAATAATGTATGGATTGTAGTCTGAGTCAAGACTTCTGACAATGGGCCCGATCTTCAACTTGTCCTTATCCCACTACGCGCTTTAAATGCATCTGAAGTGATGCATTTACCGCGCTGTGATTTTGCCACGAGCTCTTGCGCGAGCCTATACCACAGCGGCTTTGGAGCGCGCGAGCTTTAAATATAATGATAACGGTCGCTATGTGAAAGTTGAAGAACCGGGCCAATGCCTGAATAATACAACGGCGCGCTCGGTCCTGCGTGGTCGCGGTCGAGACGCTCGCCCCGGTGAACTTTTGCGGTACGCTCGCACCTTCTGTGGTGCGATCGTACCGTTTCTTTTTTGGGGGGTAGCAGAATTCGCTAGCGCGAATTCAACCTCCCCTTGTTATTTAACCAACCAACAACAACAACAACAACAACAATGGCGTTGGAGAGCATAGGCTGCAGCTGTGCGACAGTTTCAGCACGACTGATTCCTCGAAGAACTCGTTGGGTGCACAAAGCCTCTAAAAAATTATGTCGGGAATTCTAGCAAGGGAAATTCGGAAGCGGTATACTCAAGCTCTCGTGAAGAGCCCTTAGATTAGAGCCGCAGGAAGAAGAAAACATATCTCCGCTGAGACGGACAATGCGTGGACAGTGTAAGAAGCAGAGATAAGTTGTTGCGACAACTAGGCCACCGGCGCCATGACCATTCTGGGACGGAGGAAGCGAAGCAATGCACATAAGCAGAAAGCATGGAGCAAGAAGGACCTCATTTCGGTGAGCCTCGAAAATACTACAAAGGAACAGCAGCAATTTAGGAGTAGATTTCCGCCACCCGATGACTTCTCTCTCGAGCTGGCTCTTTTATTCTCCCGTTGTCAACGATGTCTGGCTGAAGCAAAGTGCCACAGGACGCAGCACCGATTTGGGACATGGCGTGTGACTAGAATAATACTGCAGCACCCATTTACTTATTTTTGGGCGCCTAAATGTCGTTCGCTCCGAATAGCATGCAGTTCTGGCGGCGAGAGTACCGCGGAAAACGCAAGATGTGAGACTGCTCGGTTCTACAATGACTTCTGCATGTACGCTTAGTTTGTGTGCGCGAATGGCACGACGTGAAAGATTCCACGACGATAGCAAATGCGAGGCAAGAGCAGCATAGTTACGTTTGAAGGTTCCAAGGCGGAATGAATGACTTGAAGCTGTCTTGTGTATCGTACAATTTATGTTGTAAAATTTTCGATAGGCGCACCTTGCTTCCTACCATTCTGGCGAGCTCCATCTACTGAAACGTAGAGGTCCATCATCATATACCGTAATTATCACAATATTGTAACGTTTTAGGTTCGGAACTAGGAGCAAAAACACAAGGACTGGAGAAGGCACACCACACAGCTCGTGGCCCAATCTGCCATTCTAAGTATTGTAACATTGACTGGGTTCAAGTCAAGTCAAAGTTCGCTCGAAAAACATGCGCTAGCTTGAGCGACACGCTCGAGAAAAAGACAAGCCTCGTTGTCCGTTTCTTCTTCACAATATACTTACCTTCCACATACGAAGCACGCGCGCTCAATATAAACGAAAAATACAGATCCAAACTCTAGACACGCCTCCGTTGGTTCTAACAAAATGGTTCGGCCGTGAGTTAAAATTGTGGATCGAGTCACACATTTTATCTCACTGACACAGCTTGCTGAACATCGACATGACTCGAATCACGAGGACTCCTACATTTTCCACTTTGTTCCTCATATGTCTACTGTGCCATTATGGAGATAGCAACGTCAGACCTGCCGCCTTCATTATGGAGCTACATGCCATCTGGTATAGACGTCTTGCATAATGCTACATCACTCTATATGGCGCAGCTCTCGTCAGAGTCTTCGCCATTCTCTGAATTAATGACCCGCTCCACAAATACTTTGCATTGAAACGCGGAAGGATTCAGACGACGCGTGTGCGTGTGAATGCTACGAGATGCTGTTACGACCCGACGCGTCATGTGTGGCAATCACGTGATGCGTTCCACCTTCACCATTAACATCCCACCTCTCCAGCGTTTTATTGGGGATACATGAAAATACTGGTATATTGCATATAATGTGACAAGAGCGAATATATGGGAGTCATACGTTGCGAGACGCCAAGACAAGTCCTAGCAGAAACTCCTGCTTGCATTGCAAACATATCAGAATGCTTATGATGCCAATAATTAATGAAAGGGAAACTAAATCTTAATGTCACGGTTTGTTCTTTTCATGTAACGGATAGGAGTGAGTCCTATAACGTAAACACGGTCCTCGCCCCTATCTGTCGCCCTCATCTACCATCCCTATACAGGACCGCACCACATTTATGCAGGGCGTCCCAGGTAAATTGAACCAAACTCAATGTAACTGGTACGTCGTACCGGAATGAAACCGGATTTACTGTATATTGTTGGTGGTCGTCTAGCGCAAGTCAGTGCAGTGCTCACATCGACCCAAGTTAATTAATGTGTTCCCAATCTATTGTACAAGAAGACACAGCAATTCACACCCGTTCCCTTTAATAACGCAAAAAAGAATGTTTATTTTTCCTCCTCTTCTCCTCACCTCTATAGTTATAGATTAGGAACACCACATCAAATTAATTGCAATAGTTATGCAATTTTAAATATAAACTTCAGCGCCATTTTACAGTCAAGTGTGTGTTTTTTAGTGCCAAGTTCGTGTTCTCAATGAAGGCTCTCTATACGAGTCAACGAAACACGATTCCGTCAGTCACGGCTCGGCGGCCCCGGAAAGTGAAATAAACGAACACACTGAGATTTCCGGCGCATGTTAAAGGTACCGTAAGCAGCAGACAGGCAGTTCGTGTTGGCGGCGTAATTTAAAAGTGTGTTGCTCGTGATCCCAGCGCAACACACTATACAGGTGACGTAGGTGACTCTTAACATTTTCAACTTGTTAGCGAAACGGCAAAAGGGCTCGAGGCGACGTCTGTTGGGAAATAATCTCAACTTCGTCGATCAAGAGTGATATATTTTTTTATTTAAATTTAATTGATTCTTGGGCGTTGGAGGCCTACGTGTTCGTCCTCAAATGTTGCCTGCCGCGGCCAATTCCAGTTGTTAACAGTGATATATATTCCGGAGAATAATTTGCTGCTCCTTCCCATTCATAATCATAAAATAAATTTTTTGTTGTTTTGTTCTCCTGACGGCTACGTAGCCGACAGGTAGCCCACATGTAGCCCATTTTTTCTCTTTTTGTTTCGTTTTAGACCCAGTGTTACGCGCATGCAATGAAGTTTCACCGCCGTACTTGACGAGCAATGCAAAGTTAGTAGCAACTTTGCCCGTATGGTTTTCGATTTTAATTTTCTAAGGCAGCGTTCACACGGGGCAATTTTTTGCAGCAACTCGAAGCAACGTCTTATGAGCAATTCTGAGAACATGTTCACACATAACAAATTAAAAAAAAAATGAAAAAAGAAAAAGAAAAAAACTCGGTAGCTCCACCTACAAGCAACCTTACGGCAACTGGAGAATGTAGGTTCGAATCCAACTGATGGTGTCTTTTCTTCCGCTGATGTTTATCAAATCTTAGTCTGTTTTTTACGCCAAAAGATCTTCATTATCTTAAAAGCAATGGCTATTGATATGTTTGTTTGGCGTTAGTAAAAAATGTTATTTCTGTTATTTCGTTCAACACTTGCAAAGCAAAGTACAACACGGGGGAGAATTTTGGTTTTCTTCGGTTTCCGTGCAAACAACTGAAAACACAGCAGAAGAAGAGCAGTATTTGCTCGCTGCTCATGCAAAGAACACCGGTAATAACCTTGTTGCAGCCTGTGAAGACAGCTAAGTACCCCGCAGGTAGGATGTTGCATACCGGACGTTCCATGAACTGAACAAGTGGGCTATAGCAGGGTGGTACATATTCTTCACGGATATATGCAGCACAGAGACGAAGACAGAATTGTTAGAACAAAATCAGACAGTACGACTACGACAGCAGACTCTAAAATGGTGAACTTAAAAAAAACAAAAAACTATTTATATACTTCGCAGGATGATAAGCATGAGCAACAAAAGCAACGCGAACGGGTAGATAGCGAGGAGCGTTCCATGAACTTATGTCTACGTATGATCAGGTCTCCCTTCAACTCCGCTTACACGGTGAAGGGAAGCAAACGGGAGCCGGTGCTTCATATTTTGGAGATGGGCCCCTTGATAAAGCGGGCCACCCCCGGGTGGGCCGTGCCCTTGACCGCGCGTCATAATAATAAAATAACACGGCCATCGGGACAGCATCCTTTGCGGCGCTGTTCCCGGGATTTTTTTTTCTTCTAAAATTAACCCTTTATGACAAACCGAGGCAGCACGCACATAGTTTCAGTTCATCTATTATTGACCACCACTCCATTTCGCCAGTTAGCCGCGCGGTGGCGCCAGCTCTTTCTGAAAAGGCTGATTGGAAAGAAAATTGTGACATAAGACTACTGAAGGCTCGTGCTACCTAGAGTCACTAAATAAGCTACGCTTATTTACGCTACTAAATACGCTACTAATACGCTACTAAATAAGCTAAGCGTAGCTTATTTAGTGACTCTAGTGCTACCGAATAGATAAATGTTCTCGGATTGACATTGATGTGGCGGCCCGTGGAAGACGATGAAGACGTGCCTCTGCTGGCGCGCGCCAGCGTCTTCATCGTCATCCACGCCTTCCATCGTCTTCCACGTCGTCCCCGCTGCCTGGACGACGATGCGGCCTGCGCTGTTTTGGCTCCCACAATTCTGGTAACCCGAACGCAGCTTCGCCCTTCAACAATGCACTCTGGAGACGAGACTTCCCCACAGACCCCGGCTACAACCCCTCTTCAACCGGGGGTGGCTCATGTCGGCATACGCTTACCACCGTTTTGGTCTCGCAGCCCGTTCATTTGGTTTCAGCAAGTCGAGGCACAATTTCTCCTTGCTGGTATAACATCACAGATAACCAGGTACCGTCATCTCTTCGCCTCCCTTCTCCCCGAGATCGCCATGGATGTCGCCGACATCATTGCTAACCCTCCGGCGCAGAATCCCTACGACCATCAGAAGAGCTCAATCCTCCAGCGCCCCACAATTTCTGAGCGAACGCCCCTCCAACAGCTTTTGCACTCCGAAGAACTGGGGGACCGAAGACCCTCACAGATACTCCGCGCCATGCAAGTCCTACGAGCCGACAGAGCTGCTTCTGTTGACGACGATCTGCTTCGCGAACTGTTTCTGTCGAGGCTCCCATCCTCAGTGCAAATGGTCCTCGCTACGGCCACTGCCTTACCCCTGGCCCAGCTCGCACAACTGGCTGACAAGGTGACGGAAGGAGCAAACCCGGAGCCCTCCCATTGCAGCCGTTTCTGAGTCGTGTCCCGTCTACATTCGCCGAGGAGCTTTCGACTATGCGCGCGGACATTCACCGCCTTTCCAACACAGTCCCCGCGCTCCAGTTCCGTGACCACCACAGCCGCTCCCCAAGTCGTTCTGGCCGATTCAGAAGATTCCGCCGTTTCCCACGGCGTTACTCCACCGCAGCGTTTCTCCAGCTGATAACCAGAACCCACCACCCTGCTGGTACCAACGAACGTTCGGTCAGGCCGCCATGCGATGCACGCATTCCTGTAGTTGGTCGGGAAACGCTCCCGGGAACCGATGACGGCGACCACCGCTTTCCTTTCTCCCGCCACAAGTCGCCTTTTCTTTGTTGTAGACCGTGCAGCAAGACTCGTTTCCTCGTGGACACTGCAGCTGCCGTCAGCGTTCTACCTGCCTCATCCAGCGACCAGCGCGGAAACGCAATCTATAACCTTATGGCTGTGAACAACAGCGCCATACCAGTCTACCATGAAAAGCTGCTTACCCTAAATCTTGGCCTGCGAAAAGTGTTTCCTTGGGTGTTTCGCGTTGCCGCAGTCTCTCACGCTATCATCAGAGCAGACTTTTTGCACCATTTCGCCCTCTCCGTAGATGACTCACGACGCCTTCTGGTCGATACCCAGACCCGGCTCTCGGCCCACGCGATCCCTGCCGCTCCCCACCTTACTGCTGGCTTCAGTGGAACTTCCCTTCCACCAACTTCGTTGCCAATCTCAGAGCTCCTGCGCCAGTTCCCCACACTCACTCAGCCTCCTGACTGGACGAAACCGGTCAAGCACGATGGCGTTCACTTCATCGAAGCCACGGGCCCACCGGTTTTCTCCCGTTCTCGCCAGCTATCACCTGAGAAACTGAAGATAGCCAAAGCGGAGTTTCAGCACATGTTGGACATCGGTATCGCACGTCCATCCTCCGCCAGTTGGTCTTCAGCACTCCACATGGTGCGTAAAAAGACGGGGGACTGGAGCCCGTGCGGGGACTACCGCGCCCTCAACCTAGTCACCAAGCCCGACCGCTGCCCATTACCTCAGATTTTACTGCTAACCTGCACGGCATGAAGATGTTCTCAAAAATCGACCTAACTAAAGCCTATCATCAGATCCCTGTAGCGCCATGTGACATCCCGTTGACTGCAATCACCACCTCATTTGGGCTTTTTGAATTCATTCGCATCCCTTTTGGGCTCCGGAATGCGGCACACACTTTCCAGCGTTTCATCGACACCGTCCCTCGGGGCTTGCCCTCCGTCTTTGCATATATTGATGACATCCTTGTCGCAAGCGAGAGCCTTGAACAGCACCTCGAACATCTTCAGCTCCTCTTCTCTCGCCTTGCCGACCATGGAATCGTCATCAATATTGCTAAATGCGAATTCAGAGCGCAGTCGCTGGAATTTCTTGGCCATCACGTGTCCTCGGAGGGCATCGCACCGCTCCCGCAAAAAGTCGCTGCCGTCGTGAACTTCCCACAGCCCCAGTCTGTTCGACAGTTGCGCCGTTTTTTTAGGCCTCGTCAATTTCTACTGACGGTTTCT
Source organism: Ornithodoros turicata (assembly GCF_037126465.1). NCBI lineage: Eukaryota > Metazoa > Arthropoda > Arachnida > Ixodida > Argasidae > Ornithodoros > Ornithodoros turicata. The sequence continues at coordinate 119,207,905 of NC_088202.1, read as the reverse complement.
ACCCCACTGTGCCCACACTCTACGTCCGCTCGAAGAGCTCCTGCACCAATCTGAAACATCACGTCGAGGCAGCAACCAACATGTCACCGACTCCGGTCCTGTCAGTCGCGCATATTCCCTGGTTTGGTCGGACGCCGCTTCCGACGCCTTCAGTGCCATCAAGTCGCTGCTTTCTTCCGCCACTCTGTTGCACCACCCGAGCCCAAATGCACCAACAGTTCTGATGGTCGATGCCTCATCTACCGCAGTCGGAGCAGTGCTGCAGCAGAAGTCCAGTGACACTTGGCATCCTCTGGCGGTCTTTTCCAAGGCACTCAAGCCAACGGAAGCACGCTATAGCACCTTTGGCCGAGAACTCATTGCTGCGTACCTCTCCGTCAAGCATTTCAGCTACTTTTTGGACGGCAGAGAATTCACCATACTCACCGATCAGAAGCCCTTAACATACGCTTTTAGCTCAGCCAGCAGGGAGTACCCCCCTCGTGAGATTCGGCGTTTAGCTTCCCTAGCAGAATTCACTACCCGCGTTAAGCATGTCTCCGCATCAGCGAACTGCCCTGTAGACGCCCTTAGTGGCATTGCTGCAGTCGAACCCCTCTCTCCTGAAGCTCTAGCGCGTGCTCAGCTAAGCGATCCCGACCTTGAAGCCTTACGCCGATCGCCCACCTCCCTTCATCTTGAAGACCTTCCCGTTCCCGGCTCCGACCTCCGCCTTTGCTGTGACACAACCACAACTCCTTCCAGGCCCTATGCCCCTCAGCCTTACCGTCGAGCGGTTTTTGACCTTCACCACGGACTCTCGCATCCAGGAGTACGAGGCACACAACGCCTAATTGGATCCCGCTTCATATGGCCCAAGATGAACGCTGATATTCGCGCTAGGGTTGGTTCCTGTTCCTCCTGCCAGCGTTCCAAGATTTCCCGCCATACGTCCGCCCCTCTTGGCCGCTTTGCTCTCCCTGACGCACGTTTCGATCACGTCCACCTCGACCTTGCAGGCCCATTACCGCCATCTTCCGGCCACATTTTGACAGCCGTCGACCGTTTTACCCGCTGGCCAGAAGCGGTACCCATCCCTGATTCCACAGCACCCACCGTGGCAGACGCCTTCTTCTCCACCTGGGTTGCACGGTTTGGAGTGCCCTCACGTGTCACCACTGACCGGGGCCCTCAATTTGAGGCCATGCTTTTCGCCGCCTTTCTCGACCTTCTGGGAACGACACGCATTCGCACAACATCATACCATCCCTCATAACACGGCCTGGTAGAAAGGTTCCATCGACAGTTGAAAGCCGCCCTCATGGCGCACGAAAATCCGGCCCGCTGGGCATCACTGCTTCCCGTTGTCCTGCTCCGCATTCGTACCACCCTGAAGACTGACATCGGTTGTAGCTCTGCCGAGCTTGTCTACGATACTGCGCTACGGCTCCCAACCGATTTCTTCTTCCACTCCGAGCCCTCTACCATCAGCCATAGCGCCTACCTAGAAAACCTCCAGCATTTCTTTCACGACGTTCGGCCCACTCCCACCCGTGCGAGTCCATCTCGGTAGCCGTTTGTACCGCAGCTCCTTTCAACAGCGTCCCACATCTTCCTCCGGCGAGACGCTGTTCGAAGGCCCCTTCAGCAAACATATTCTGGCTCTCACCCCGTCTTCCAGCGAGCTGACAGGTTCTTCAAGATCAGCGACAACGGGAATCCGGACTCTGTAAGCGTGGACACGCTGAAGCCCGCCTTCACAGAACCACCGCTGTCCTCGTTTCCCCCTTTCTGCCCTTGCACTGTCCCCTTCGCCGGCCCATCATGCCCCCGTCTCGTCCACCGCCCCGAAGAAGCGCGGCTCCTGGGCCGGTCGCTCCTCACGGAGTGTGGCGGGGGGGGGGGGGGGGGGGGGGGGGGGCTGTAGTGGACGACGATGACTAAGCTCGCGCCACGACCCCGCTTTCCATCGGTGGCTCATGCAACGAAATAAATCAGTTTCCTTCTAGCATTCGTTGTGGTAGCTTGCGTTCATTTGGCTCCCACAACATCTCCTGCTTTGTGGTGCCTTTAAACAACACGGGTGTGGAAGAAAAGTATACGCATACCCTGCGGCGCGTGTAGGATGTCGCCACAGAAATGCAGCTCCACTCACCTATTATATTGAAGGAGCAGACTTGGTTCCACTGAGCGAGCCACTGACGGCGAACGTGCTGACGCATGATTCTTTTTTTTTTTTTTTGTGCGCGTTCGTTGAAACCTGGAAAGGGGAACACACATGTGAGGCACTTGATTACAATTGGTTGCATGCAGTGTCTGAAGACTACCCACCACTTCCCAGCTGACACTTGAATCTTAACTTTGTATGTAAAGATTCCACGACATTCCACCAATTCAGCACCTAACTGAACTCCCTACCATGAAAGTGCTAAATACATCCGGAATGATGTCCCGGCAAGGTCTGTCTCCGGTGGAACACAACTAGTGTTTATGAGTAGATATAATATATTTAAAATGCTAATTATCTACGAACACGTGCATATATAGACACACGAAAAACCGTTACAAAATCGCCTACATCGTATTTCGGAACCCCTTTAACGGCGAAGCACACCCAATAAGCTTCGGGAGCACTGAAATGCAGGTAATCACTGAAGTTACCAGGCCGTTCCCGCGAAACCGTGGTATCGATTAACTTCCTCTTGCGGCTCATCGAATCTCAGATATGCGCCACTAAATTTCGCGAAAGGCCCTTCACACGCAAAAGCGGGACGAATTCGATTATCTGACACTGCGCCCTGAAATCAATACTAAAGATCAATTTTCACTTTCTTGAAGCTGGTGTGCGGCATTCTCTTAAATGAAACTGAGACCACTCAGAAGGCCTCACACTGTGTCCCTTAGTAGAAAGAAGGAACCATGGGAGAATGCTTGAAAGGAGTCCCCAGTGTCGTCACAATGAAGAGTACACACATATGAATAAGCCACAAATGGGGCCGGTAGGTACATTACCATGACGAACTCAGCGACGAGGTACAACAAACGAACAAGAGACAGGTGAACGTCGAACTTTCAACCAACGTTTATTGCAACTGCAAGAAACAACGCACACCGCGCCCTCCCACGCGCCCCAGAACCCAGACTTTGATAACACATCCTTCAGCCAAACCCTTATCAATAAACATTTTTCCGTTGGTGCGAAAGTAACGCAGGGGGCGTGCTGACACATTTGTCCCCTAACTTATCTATCTGATACTACCACCTGCTTGTGATGACCATCTGCTAAGTTGCACAAAATCACTGTCGAGCCAAAGAGGGTTCCCAGTTGGCTGTGCATATCGGGGATTGTGGGTGTTCGTCTTTGCTTTCGCACCAACAAAAAATGTTTATTGATAAGGGTGTACGGTGTGTGCGTTGTTTCTTGCGGTTGCAATAAACGTTCTTGAAAGTTCGACGTTCACCTGTCTGTTGTTCGTCGGTACCTCGTCGCTGAGTTCATCATAAGAGTGGACACTTTTGGGGTAATGTTCCTATACGCCTATACATTACAATAAGCACAGAGATACCCAAAGGTATAAGGGGGGGGGGGGGTAAGTAAGGGGTTTGCAACGAGGACATAATGAATAAAAATGGTGTTTGTGATTGGTTTGATCTGAACTATACGTTGGATGACGTACTGTGCGCTAAAATATCGTGTAAGGGTTTTCGCTTGATTGGTTTAATTCATTGTGAATAAATCGTACAAAGACGTAGAAGGGCAGTCCGGACCGTAGAACAGGCTGCACTTCCTCAGGTAGCAAGGGAGGAAGTGCAGCCTCGTGCACGAAAGCTCGTACCGCAATAAGTCTACGATCGTATTCAATGATTTTGTCTTTGTGGATAAATCGGGTAAGTTCGAAAGGAAGGCTGTCGCTTTAATATTTCGACTGTCCCCTACCGCTTGTTATCACCCGTGTGTAGACGAGATTGCGCAGTTCCGTACCAGTAGAACCTATGCCATGATACTTATCTTGCAGCGTTTTTATGATTTCAGTCCGCGACGCCCGCTGCTGTCGTTGCACTTCCACTAAAAGTGCCTTCCAGACAGGGGCTGATCCAAGGTTTTCCTGAGGGGGTCCTGCCTTGGCGAAAGCATCGTATTACACTAACTAGGGTCAATTGAAACTACGTGTAACGACAGAAATTGAGGGGGCATACAGATCCGCCACTCCTTCCATAATCAATTTTGATGCATCACAGGTGCCCCGACTGCTTAAAGGAGAACTGACGTAACCCTCAAATTTGTTTTCGTTTTTCGCTGCAGAGTGTTCTGCAACGAATAAAAAGAGTTCCTGCGAAAGAACGATGAGCGCAGATGACCTGCAGAGCGAACGCGACGCCTCTGTTCCGCACACCTTTGAGGAACCCTCTCCACGTAAAAAGAGCGCATCGCAGACTGAAGGGACGTCTGACGTAACATGACCCCCTGCACGTCATGCGTGGCGTACAGCGGCCCAGCCCAAATATGTACAAGCAGCGCGTGAGCTGAGAAGACAAAAAAAGAAAAAAAAGGAGAAGAAAAGCCTCGGGGCGTTCTCCCCGTCACGCGAGGATCTTGTCGGCCGTCCACGGCTGGCTTTCTCCGACTGTTTTTGTAAATTCGATTGCGCAGCTATAATACACCGCAGAGCGGAAATATTTTGCAGCCTGACTCCTGGTGGACAGCTTATAAGACGAGGTAGGGTTTCGAGCCATGTTAAATGTCACCACATTGCTCCTTTAACAAATCGGCAGGATATGGTTTATATGGTATAGTATGTTTCATGATATCCGGGTGCTGAAAATTCTTCACACGGGTTTTGAACACACCCTATATCCTTGTACATCGTAGACAAAAAGCTTCAACGTCTGTACTTCCAACGGTATTTTCTATGGAGTGGAAGAAATGCCGTACTTCACCTTGGGCAACCCTGTATACTTGAATTTGCAATGCGATTTGTACCAATACTAGTGCAGGTACACACCTGGGTATTTCCTAAGGCGCTCTATAGGACAAATGCTGGCGTGTATGATGCTATCAAGGTCTGCGAGAATCTCGTCTCTTATAAATGTCTATAAAGGCATCCTTTGTAAAAGTCTCGTCGTATATATAAACTTTATAAAAATCCCGTCTATTTATAAATGTAATGAACATTGAGGTCAAAATATACTCGTTGACTGGCCAGCAGCATATCGGCAAGTGGTGTCCCACTCCGTCATTTCTTTGCTTACTACCTATAGTGGAGCAAACATCCTTTCGGAAATCTGGTAGCGACACCTCGCCCCCTTAAAGGGACTATGACTACTGTTCTTCCCGCAGAGAAACTAATATGCCACAAATTTTTCCGGACGAAATCGCTCCACTCTGCGAGGAGTGCGCGCTGGAAATGTCTCTTCCGCGTTCCTCCTCTCCCGCGCATATTTCCCTGTCGATGGTGTAACTGTACGGACCGCACTTCGGTTCCCCGTTACGTCACCGGTGTTGCACAATGGCAAGTAATGCCGCGAGCTCACGCTGTGGCTGCCGCCACTGCCGAAATCTGCCGATCGCGCGAAAGCTGCTGTCATGGAGATTTCCACTCCCGATGAACGCATACGCGGGATCCTACGGCGAATGCTCCTGGCGGGATTCCTCGGCTCGGCAACACGTCACGATGACGTGTTGCTGAGCCGGTCGTGGTCACGTCAAGTTGCCCGTTGTGTCTCCGCTCGGCAGCTCCCCACGGCGCGGCGCCAGCTGTCCTCCCTTCGCCGCTCCGTTTAAATTCGCTCCCGAGAAATCCGCTCTCGCGACGAAAGTAAAATTTCGTTTCTAGACTCAGAAAAATGTCTTCTTTCGAACGAAACGAAGAAAAAAATCGTTTCATAGTCCCTTTAAAGGGGCTGTCGCATCCGGAACCGTGGTTACGAATCCAATACCAATGTGTTCGGTACACTACCACCGAGCTATTTGCCAAATTTTCTCCTTCCAAAACGGACCGGGTGATGAGGAATCGAATTTAAAAGATCCGGTTTCGTTTTGATCCTCGAAAGCGCCAGCGCCAACAACATCGCGTGACGAAAGGTGGAATCTGGCTAATCCGCTGTGAAGGACGCTGTCGTCTGCCGCCAAGTCTGGGGCTGCTTTGTTTTCTTTTTTTCGGCACGTCGCCCGTATTCACATGTGACACTTTCTAGTGACGCGGATACTATCTCTACGCTTGCATCTTCGCGTGAGATCCCGTTTGGAAACCGACGCAGCGTTCCTGACTCCACGAAAACTCCCTTCGAAAACCTCGATGTTTGATTTCGCACGCCAAGGATACAGCTACAGCCAGACCTCAGACGAAGCGAAAGTTGGAAGCAGCTACATCACTAGCGGGTATCCAGATGAAGCAAGGAGTGTTCATGCTACCCGTGTATGCTCCTCGCATTTCACCGATAATGTGTACCTGGATGAGAACATCATGCAAGTACAACTTGGATTGACACAAAAAAGGAACAAATTGAAACTTGACGCCGTTCCGACAGTGTTCCACGAACAAAGCGAGACAGCAACTTCGACAGTAAGTTACAATGTCTATGTAGTTTCCCAATCGGGTCTGTCACTATTGCGCGTAAGTACCTTAGCAGCAAAAGACGAAATCGGTACAACGTAAGGTATCCCCTAACCTATGATTAATAACTAGATAAATAAAATACAATAAACAAGTAAAAGAACGTGATGTCATTGATATGAACGTGATTGGCTTTTCTCGTTGTCGGACGCGTTATCATGAAACTTTCCCTGTTACTGAACCTGTGACTTTTGTGGAATGTGGTAGACATGATTGGTTTTCATGTGTATTACAGCTGCAGGCAGCTCGACAGGGTCAAGCGCAAGTGGTACGTATATTACTTAAATACATATAATGTGTTTACTATTTTTGGACACAGAACAATTCGCAAACTATGAACCCCGATCACTAAAAGGAAGAACTGACGCTGTTTGTGTGCTGGTGTTAGAAACAGGCACTATATAGAAACAGTACCTCTGTCCGTAACATAAGGGCCATAAACCACTTCCCAGTTTCCTTTTATCTCTCTGTTTGTGAACTGTTTGTGTGGTGTAGGGCGGCGGTTTTTGCGGTTGTCGTAGCCAACTTGAGGTGCACTTTTGACGTTCTGTGTTACAGAAGGACCAGGTGCTGCTGATCCAAGTCCCATCCATACATGAAACGGCATCAAACAATGTCAGGGTGTCTACCAACCTGGAAAACCTGGAAAACAGGGAATAGTCAGGGAATTTTGATGTGACTGGAAAAGTGAGGGAATTGTCAGGGAATTTGGCTAAAAAGTAGCTGAAGTCAGGGAAAATCGCAGACAAGTGCCGTGATAATGCGCGGCGAATCGTGAGTGCCGACCGGTGGTTGAGAGGCGATGCCGCAGCAACGTTACTGCGAGTAGCAGTTCACCAGTATGACAAGCTCTGACGCAGAAAAGTAGGGTAGCCTCACTAATACTTAATAAATGGTCTGTTTTATGTTGGATCTGGTATCAAAACGTATGAGTAGGCACAAAGTTCCCTTTTGTTTTTGTCGGGGAATTCGCTTGAAATAGTCAGTGAAAACCTGGAAAAGTCAGGGAATTTGAAGGCTGCAGTTTGGTAGACACCCTGAATGTACGTGTGTGCATGGCAATTTTGCTGAGAGTCCTGGTTTTTACACTAATGCCTTTACGATGCCTCTGACAAATTAGGATCTTCCAGAGCAGTGCTTTCTTCATCCAACTTCAAGAAGTAAAGAGAATGACTTCATGGCTTCTGCTGACATCTCACAGCTACATGCCAAGACAAAATAACTTGACAACAGGAAATGAAAAGAAAAAAAAAAAGGTCCGTTTCAGGTCCACCCAAATCTTTGTGCAGAGGCTGACAACAACAACGGTATTGTGAGATGATGAATGATGCTGATGCAGCGTTGAGATTAAGCCCTTGTTTCCTTTTTTGCAATGCTATACATTACTGCTGGTTAAATGTAAAATGATGCACCTACCTCCAGACATTAAAGGGACTACCAGAGATGTAGTGTCAATTGAACAGAAAAGCTGCATGTGCTACGAGGCACTGTCACATAAGCATTGGTCAACAACCACCGGTCGGACGTTAATAAAAAGCCAAATCTTCCTGTTTCTCGTCATTTCAACCAGCCTGGTCATTCAATAAATGACGTTGCCCTTTTTATTCTTCAATCAAACCTTAGCTCCGATAGAGGCAGGGAACAACGCGAGTCTTACCTCATTTACAAATTCCAATCAATCATTAACGAAGATCCTGGTGTACTTTCAACAGTAAGGAATCTGGTCGTCTAGATGGGATATACTTTCCCATTTTTTCCCTTTTATTTTCCTTTTTCTTTTCAGCTATGGCCTCAGTACAGCTCACCCTGAGCTGGCTCCCCAAGAAAGATGACATCACCACCCGGACTTGACCTTGCGGAATGTTCCAGAATATGACTCAGACAACTGCCACGTGGCACACTTGCACCGATTGTGACGTCACCCAGGAAACCTATTTAAGCAATATGCAACCCTTGGACCTCTTTTGTCCTGACGAAGACAGTGCCACTGTCGAAACGTCGACGATTCTTTTTTTAATCTATGTGTTAAAATGCCCATTAAATAAATTAGTTTTTGTTAACGTTCCTGTAATCTGTAGTCCAAGTCTTATTATTTCACTTTTATATATATATATATATTTATTTATTTTTTTAACCAAGAAACCATGTTACAAGGAAGCATGCCAAATTGTTAGCATGTCAATCGCCTCAGCCTGTTTGAGACTCAATGGGTTGGAATTCGTGGAAAAGTGAGCCCCAACGGTTTCTCAAATAATTATTATTGTGAGCGATACAGCTGTTACTCGTTGTTGTTGTTGTTGCTCGTATAGGAATGGAAAAACGAGTGACTTATTGTGCATGAGAAAGGACGGAGATAATTTGTAACGAATACGTTTCGAGTTAATCGTTCGGCGGTTGCGTGAACTGCAGTATGACGGTCGCCTCGTACTTTGCCTTAAGGATATGTACCTAAAACTAGTACCTAAACAGGGATCACAAGGACGTAAAATACAATAGTCATTAAGACGAGAAGACAGGCTAGTTGGTGATTATCCATGATGGCAGCGTGTCTTATATCGGGTGCTGTCGTCATGTAAGATACAAAACCGAAAGCGAAACTGCGAGAAGAAAGCCAGGCTAGACATTGGTTTTCACCGATGCAAAATCTCCACCTCTATGAGGGTGAGAAATGTAGAAAAAATGACGGGGGGGGGGGGGACCAGAATGGAGCGGAGCCGGCCCCAAGTGCGTGTATTTGATGTTAGCACCATAATGTCAAAATCTAGGCGATTAACTAACACGCTTCCTTCCAGTAACCGCAAATATACGACACATGCAGTAGCGTAAAACATATGTCTTCTTCCGATGTACATAAAGACAGGCACACCGAAACATGTACCAACTCCCACTTATCGGCCCAAAAGCTCCGAACACGCTAACGTTGGTTTGAGTCACATATCGCTACATCTACGCGCGATGGCACGAGAAATTACCGGATTACGAAAGCACGAAACGCTGCATGGAGCAGTCAGGGGGTAATTCTCGCACAGATACTGTGGCGATGCTATATTGACGAGCGATCAGTCGGGGAAGTCCATTAATTGAACGCAGTCACCGCGTGCGCACATCCTGAGCAGCATACCGGGATATTTTCCCTCCCCTATTGCTATTAATTACTCGCCGTGGGGCTGGGCATTTATCAAACAGGAATTAGGATCCACACGATCCCTTGCCTGACTGGGAGAGTTGACGGCGTGATCACGATTAACAAGCCTAGATTTGGGGGATCGTTTTCGCAGCTAATGCATCCGCGCGAGAAGGGCCAGTTATGGTGACGCGAGAGCTACCGGCAAAGTTTTTGTGGCCCTAGATTGTCTGAAACAGATATCAGTGCCCGCAAAAAAAAAAAAAAAAAAAAAAAAGGGGGGGGGGGCCCACAGCACATACGAGGCTCACCCTTCTGCTATAAGAGTGTTAGAATATTAGTTGACATGCAGGGAAGCACCTGCCGAGGAATCACGCGACCGCGCAGTTCATACCATACTTGAGGGTTCGAGGGTCGTATATATACCCAGACAAAAGAAATTTATTATATGTTTTCTGTGTTTTCAGTGGGTGTCAGTACCATATTGTAGGCTACTCCTTAAGAAGATGTTCCTGTACGACTTTCACACTCTGAGCTTCCCGGAGCAATAACAGTATGATTTGTGCTGACTCACTTCTTTTGTGTACCTAAACTGTTAATTACTCTTTTCTTAATGCAGTTGGCCTTCATTACGTTTTTGTATTCAGGAAAGAAGCTTTCTTGTGTCAAAGGTTTTCTTCTCCCTACTAGCACGATTTACTGAATGTACAAAGAAATATCTATAAATTCAACGGCACTGTTAAAGGGGCGCTAAAGTGCAAACATTTCTCTTCGCGATATGAAAGATTCGGTCATCGTGACAATAATGTCAAAGGAACGAGATTTACCCGTTGCGCCGTTTATAATAAAACGTGAATAAAGGTGCCGATTTGGAGGTTCCTCTTTCCTTCCTCCGAATCGGCGCAAAACGTCAAGGGTACGTCATCCCCAGCGCATCCAATTGTCAATGGAAATATATTGCGGGAACTGCCCCTTCCCGCATTTCTCTGTATAATCAACACGGTACGAGGGGAGCTCTGACTTGACTGTGACGAGTATGGATTTGGTAAAAACTTTAAAAAAAAAAAACAGTGCCGGGGAACACAGAAAAGACGACACGAAGACAGCACTGAACAACAACCAACTGACGTTTATTGATGCGAAATTCTTTTTATGGGGGGTTTTAAAGTTTTTACCAAATATGTTGGACCAAGCAGCCCACACCATCTCATTATTTAATGTCACGAGTATGGATACACCTCGCCGGGAGATGGGGTAACTTCGCCAATAATCCTGGCGGATACCGTGGTACAGGGAGCTTCCCAATGAAGACTTCTGAGGGATGCTCGCATGTTTTCTGTGGTGGGTAGTCCTCTTGGACTATCCAAATCCCAGAGCAAGAGGGTTAGCACGCCTCTACTCTCCTGCGCCACCATCCCATCTCTCCCCTCCCTCTTTCCCCCTCCCCCTTCTTCCTCCCCTGGGTGCACCGAGCCGCCACTTCAGAGCAGGCTGACCGCACCTTCCCCCTACATCGCCCCCCCCCCCACCTCGCCGGGACGCATATCGTACGTATATTCTATAGTAGCGGAAGCTTTCGCTAATACCGCCATACAAGTTAACAGGAACAGAATCACCGCATCAACGTGATCAAACACACATATTATAGCCAACGCTCGAAAAACGGAACTTTACGAAATGGAGACAGCACAGTCACCCCGAGAAACGCCACCAACTGCGAGCAGAGCAGTGGATCAGATTGCAGATGCGTGCGCAACAGAAGCTAGAGCAGTGCTGGGACGGTTATAATAGCGCCGTTACGGGATTATGAATTAAATCAAACCAACTCAGGAAAAAGGTACTGACGCCAGGATTCGAACTTGGGCATTCTGATTATGTGTTCGAATTTTGGCGTCAGCACCTTTTTCCTGAGTTAACTTAATTGTTTGATTTAGTGTGACTCTGGGCGTTGGAGGCCTACGTGTTTGTGTCGTCCGTGTTTGTAGCCAACCTCGGCTACCAAAGTTTTCGTTGTTTATGTCATTATGAGGTATTGTACCTTTCACGATGCTATTCCAAACAAGCAATACGGTTTCTAGTAAGACAATCCTTGAAAGCGTTTCAAAGCGTCGAGGTTAGTGTAGTTTCCGGTAGTTTCCCTTTCTTTTATTAATAACGCGTCCTGGAGTAGCCAGTCCCGAGTGGCTCGAGACTACCATCTCCATTTTTTTCTTTTAAAAGCAATCACAATCCTTGAAAAAACAACAAAAAAACCATACGTTATCTTCATTGGCAGACGGGACATTTCATCATTACGACGTATCCATTTGTCATTTTGACGTGGAACGCCTCATTACACAAAGCGCGTTAATGAAAAGAATTTGAATTTACGATCTCGGCTGTACAAATAGCGTTTTCTTTTCTTTGTTTACAGGGCTTCTGACAGCAGGGGGAGAGGGAGGGGGGGGGCTCTTCAGATATACCCTGCCCTGGGCGCAAACTCGCCTCGCTACGGCTCTGCCCCCACCCCTGCATCAAACGCAAATTCTCTTTTATGGTTATGATTGGGAGTTCCATTGCCAGTGGCGATACACTACCCCATTGCCGGTGGTAATGCGGTGAAATGGAATAGGACCGAAATGCTACGGTGTCCGAAAGGGTCAGAGGCAGAGAGCCTTTGAGGGCAGAGCGTTGGTGGGCAGGATTTGGCCGTGGGCCAAGCAATTCTGACAAAATGAGCGGGCGACAGTCCAGCTGATTAAAAGGCCCTGAGAGTGAAGTACGGGCAGGTTAGTAGCGTGGGCAATGGAGGAGGATGTGCTGTAGATATTCCAGATCACCGCAGTGAGGGCATCTGAAAGAGTGACTCCAAAAGAGATGCCCATTTGAAGAATGAGTCCAAGCCACTCCGTGTTCCAAGCTCAGAGAAACCTTTATACGCGTCTGGTCAGTGCAGTTCGCATCAGAGTTAACTTGAACGCCATTCCGGCTTGCGTACCCTGGTGGTGCCTAGTAGAAATAACGGCGGAGGGTGTTTTGGTCAACTATTTACAGTTAGATGGAGTGATCCTCGTTATGAAGGCCTTGTTTTCTGCTACGCGCTGCCAGGGCCGGTGTCTCTGTTCCCGCTTCGCAGGCTGGAGCGGCATGTTCAAGTTAACTTCGACGCGAGCTGTACAAGCATCAGAAGAACACTGAACTGAATACTGAACTTCGTCGCTACTAACCTCCCCTTTTTTTTCTTCTATGTGTCATCATCATCATCGTCAATACTGAACGTAGAAGAAAAAGGGTGCTCGTGAGCAGAGGAAACTTCAACGGTTTCTTCACCGCTATCAGGACATCTTTTGTCCAACACAAATCAATCGATGAAGACATCTCCTGCAATGGTTCCCCTACTACTGACATCTGCTACGCACTCAGCAGCAGCTCCAGCTTGCCAACCCAGGGAGAGAGCGACATACAATTTGTTCTCAATGAGATAGTACAAACGAACCATACTGGGATCAAGAAAACCCTGCAAAATTATCGACTAGATCTCAAAGGACTTTCTCGGAATACACAAACCCTGCTGTTTAGGCTGCGAACAGGAAGCGCTTTCACTAAATTGTCTCTGGGTAAAGCCAGTCGTCAGCAAACCGAAACTATCGAACACACTTTGATTCATTGTCGTGCATATGATGACATACGGGAAAAAACACATTGTACAATGCAGGAACTGTACACTGGATGATGTCTAGTCGTTGTTGTTGTTGTGGCATCCCAGAGGCATTCGCATGTTGGCACAAAACTCTTATCGCACAGCGCTGAAAGTAAGCAGGAGAATCCCACCAGTGTACAACCGCTATCGATGGAAAGCGAGATAAAAACCAAACTACTTCAGTTTTACAGCGTCAGCTGTGTCGTGCAGCTTCCAACAGGGCTCGTGGTGACTGTGTGCTACTTCTCGTCTCGCGCCGCTCCGGAATGCATCCGCGACTTTATCGTGTATGAACTCGCGCCTTACCGCATGCACAAGCTTCTCGTCATCGGAGACTTCAACGTGGACGTTCCAGTGGCCAACAACACCACTTTCCTAAGTGATATGTCCGAACAACTGGACCTTACGCTGTGCACCGACATCCGCCAACCCCCAACTAGACATATGGCTCATGAATAGACTTGGTGTTCCAGAACAGCCAGGACAGTTCAGGACACCACTCACCTAGCCAACCACTTCAGCGACCACAAATCAATACTCATTCACGCTTAAATAAATTTGTCTACACACTTTCATCCGGCCTCATTTCGCCACGCGCACAACTGACGCTTAATTTCGCGTAACACAATTCGTCCTGTAATTTTGGGGGGAAGGCGGAAGGGAAGTTTAGTCTGGGAGCAGCAGACTTCATTGGGTTCATTCGGATTTCTTTCTTTTTCTAAAAAAATAAAGACGACAACAACTTTTTCTAAAACGACAACAACTTCATTTTGAGATGATGAATGGGGGGTTTCAACAAAAAGTTCAAATAACTCAATTCAATTCAGCTTTTCACGGTGTCTCTACTACATTAGATGCATTGACGTCATCTCGCCCCAGCATGAGTCATTCGCACGCAGTGATACCTCAGAAATACACTCATCCCTAAGCCACTGGTCACAACATGACGTTCCAATGGGTCCCAAACCACATAGGTCTCTACGAAAACCACCCGGGCTGACATAGCAGCAAGACGCGCTGCGTGCGATGACACTTCGGCCGTGGCGCGTCTGCCGCTTACAGATTCGACGTGCCGTCTACATATTCGCCGTCGGTGTGTCACATGTGCCCGGCAGTTCTGGACCGAAACTACGATATACAGTGCTAGACAAAAGTTTACGGAACACGCTCCGACGCATTCCTTCCTCAGAGTGACACGGCTAGCAGCGAATGGTACCGTACGGACTTGCAAACAGGTGACTGTGTTACCTAGGCCCATGTCCGTAAGTTGAGTTAGAGTTTGAGTTTGATTATTGAAAAAAAAAAAAAAACGGAAGATATTGAATTCGTCACCTTACGAATTCTGCTACTCCCACAAAGGAAATGAAATGAATGAAATGAGAAGAAAACTTAAAAGATGAAAAGGTAAAAATAGAAAGACATCTCCCGTCCCAGTCACCGAACTGTACGTGCGCATGCGTAGCTACATCCCCTAGAAGTGAAGTGAATTGCAAGAAACTAACAAGAACGGGGAACTCGACGACACATGCCTAGAATGCTGTCCTAAAATACAGATTCCATATCACTGCTCACTATGAAGTTGACAAGCGCTAATAACGCCGCGTCTCTCTTCTTGGGTTCCCATGCACCCAGCACCTTGACTATATCGAAGGTTCTATTGTCCAAGCGGGCTAGAGCAGACTTCAATGTTGCTCTTTGGGATGCATATCTTGTGCAGTGCATATCCGTGCACGTCCGTCCGTACAGTCCCATTCGCTACTAGCGTGTCACTCTGATGAAGGAATGCGCCGTAGTGTGTTCCGTAAACTTTTGTTCAGGACGGCGAATAGCAGCAAGAAGACAAGGACATACATAGAAGTAGACAGGGCAAGTGCAATTAGGATCTACAGGATCTGCAGTTGGCCTGTGTACCTCTATCTATGTCATTGACTTCTTGCTGCTATTCGCCATCATGAACCTACACCAACTACCACGGATTGTTCCTATTGTGCCATAAACGTTTGTCCAGCACTGTACAACGCTTCTTGCAGTCCATTGACCCATTGATGGATTTTGTCTTCGATTGCCGCTGCAGTAGCAAATAATCCCTTCTCCACCGCCTACAATTCAATATTACCCGTATCCCCTCGCTTCTCTTCAAAACGGGCCAGTTAAGTTCCCCTAACTGCAGTACGTGCGGCGTGGAAGCTGACATCTCCCCCCCCCCATCTCCTGCATTGATAATAGCATCTCCATCATCGAAACACCCTCCGACGCCGGCTACTCCAGACTGGCCACTCAGGCTCCATCCTGCACCCCAACCAGTGGGCTATTATCGGTATCCTCCGTGTTCTCCGAGCCTCCGGGCTCATGAACACCCTGTGACATTGTCACGTTGTTGTATTCACTCTTCTTTTCCTTTTTATTTTTATTTTTTAAATTATAGCAAGCAGGCTCTTTGCATGAATGACCTTTCCTTTTTCTGCTTTTCTTATTTAATGAACATATCCCCCTTATTTCTGGTGTAATTTTACAACTTAGTGTGTGTGTCACGAACGTGGTTAGATGCGTAGAAGACATAAAAAAGATATGTCGCCCTGTTCTATAACCGTAAATGAGACCCTCATCGCTGCAGCCGACTTTCATACGTTGCCTTTCACTTTTTTCGTGCCCTCCTCTTTTCCTGGCACCTCTTTCATAGTTATAAATGGATTTACTTTCGCGGCTGGAAACCATCTAATGAGACGACATCAAACGCAAAACCCTCTTCTAGCAAAGCGCTTCGGTGAATATGCGAGAAGGCTAAGAAACAAACGTTTATACGTTCTTGCAGCGCCTGAGTCACCAATATTGATCTCTAGCATGGTATTTGCGTGCAAGATAACGCGCCCGAGGCGGTGAAGCAGAAAATAAGGTGCATGCTATAACAAAGGATACGAGTGAAGAAAAAAAGGGAAGAAGATAAAAGGAGCAACTATCAGAACGGCAGTCGATAAAATACACATGGGTGTGTTCGCTTGACATACGTGCCCCCTACGAATTCTCATCGATTTTTCTTGCCAGACGCTTTACTGTTTTCGTCCAAGCGCGCTTTTTCATTCCACCCCTTTCGAAAGCTTTTTTTTTACTCCTTCTTTTCCGATTTCTTTCCTTGTCCCCCGCTTGTGATCGGTTACCGTTCCTATACAGCAGCGCCATAAATGGGCGAGAAAAGAAAATAGAAAATTGGGGACACAGGCAGATAATCATATATTTCGACCCTATAGCGACTGCTGCTATTTCAATACACCATCAACGGGCTGAAAGAGAATGACATAAAACGCGGGGGCCGCGATATTGGCGTTCCAATAAAACAACCGGTCCGCAGTAGTTCTGAATGTGCCTGTGTGCCAAGTTCTGGCGAGGTTTGATTGTCTCCATCAAATAAAAGTTCCGACGTTAAGCCTGCTTTTGTTCGTTGGAAAATGCCTGAATGACTTACTTGTGATTGGTGACACTTTGTAGAATATAATAGAATAGAACAGAAATAGAATAGAAATAGAAAAAAAAAATGGAAACGTAGGTCCCACTGTTGGGAGACTTTGATATATTTCACATAGCTCAGTGGCAAAAAGCGTGCCAACTAGCAATTGCAGCGCCCCTCAGCAGTAGCACCGAATTGACATACTCGGGATAAGGAGACCGACAATATGCTCTTAATTAGGTAGTACAAGCACAGCACCCTTGGGATCTGGGAAATCCTATATACAAAATCATCCACTTATTCTCCCTAAAGGCCAGTTCCCACATACAGCGCTTCGCTTTATAGCGCTGGAAAATAGCGCTCAAAATCTGGCGCAATTTTTCCGGTTGCCGTTCTCACATACTACCGAGCACAGAGCGCTATCCTGCTGCAGTCACGGGACATCGTTGCGACGTGATGCACTAGTACCACCGTGATTGTTTATTGTTCGCGCCGGATATCCGTAGCATGAACGCGGATGACACTTTCGATGCTGTGATTGCGATACCGAACTATAGTAACCAAATAGCCATGAACTGAGAGATGCACGGGCAGACGAAACTCGTGCCCATTTTCACGTCGTCGTCGTCGTCGCGTTCCCGCCTTGCTGCTTCGAGCGATCGGAAACAAAACAAACCCCAGCTTCCGCGACGTCACGGCTGAAAGACGATCACGATTGGATAACACAGACTCACCGCTCAATATAGCGCTAGAAAAGTTGACCGGGGCTCTACTTCGACAAGAGTGGTTTTATAGAGGTTCGCAGCTATGCGAGGAGGAAAATATAGCGAAATTTTCTAGAGCTATGTAGGGAAGCGCTATATGTGGGAATTGGGCTTTCGCAGATCGACCATCGCCAAGCTCTTCAGTAGTTTCAGATTTTTTTTCCGGGACACCGGTCTCCTCTCTGCCCTATGATGTGCCTGCGTACCTGTGAGCTGTCGGTGCGTTTTTGTGTGTTGTGTTTTTGCCTAGCGTTCCGTTGCTGTTGTCTCACTGACTATCGACACCTATTCAGCGTCGTTCAACACCTCATCATCAGGACACATTTCATCCTGTCCATTGTGCCTTGGGGTAGTGGGCCGCACCTCATGTGGCGAATTCCCCCATTCATCATCATTAATTTATCTGTTGTTGTTGTTGTTCTCCCTTTGAGAGGACTTCTTCGGAATATACAAAACCTGCTTTTTGGGCAGAGCATAAGATGCGCTTTCACAAAATTACAACCATGCAAACAACAACAACTTTATTGTGAGATGATGGATGGGGAGTTTCATCGCCAGGGGCGATACTCTACCCCATTACCCCGGTTATCTGGATAGCGCAAATTGCAGACGCTGTCAGCTAGACGAAAGTGTCGAACACATCGTGGTTTATTGTCGTGTACATGCGGGATAAATACCTTGGATACTGTAGGAATTATATGCTGAAAGTGTGCTACACCACAGAGGCTCTTTCACTGAAAAATACTCCAAAACTCGCAGTATAGCCTTCTTCCTCCCGGGAACTGGACTCGCCCGAAATGGCTCAGCATTTACTTGCTCACGGGTCTTCGCATCAATCCTAACAGTGACCGAAGCACTTCATAACTTTAGACCTTCACCCTTTCATCACCTCATATACAGGACCCTCTGTTTACAAATTGCGATGTCACGAGAACACCGGTTCGAGGTTATATTTTGTTGTGGTGGGCAAGAAGCGGGAAAAATGCGCCGCCCGATAGGCTGATAAAGCTGATCGTGCCCAACATACTTTGCGCGGCTGCAAAACGTAATCGATAACGTACGGGCTCAGGTCGTCAATAATATCATGTCATCTCGTCCTGGCTACAGTCGTCATGCTGCGCACATGAGTCGCGCCAACAGCGGCAAGCCAGAATTATCACCACTAGCACCGTCAGGTATATTTTCTGGTATAATGGTCGTGTGTAGCGCACAATAGGTGTGGTCCATGCTCACGCTTGTTGCTGTCGTACTTCGACCGCTACTGGCTCTTGTTGAAGATGCCCAAAAAGATACCGCGCAGGGACAAGAACAACATGTACAGCCTCTGGCGTGAGGCCAGCTCGTACGTCTGGACTATACACAGGGAGTTGTTGTCTGAGGAAATTTATTGAACCTCAGGGAGTTACACATAGCCTTGACACAAACCTCCACTAAAAATCAGCCCTGAAAATTACGGGGTCAACGGCATTTATTCTTTCATTCAGCTTTTACCGGCTATTACGAGTGATTTCATTAGATTTTAATGAAAAGACAAATTTTTAATATCCATGCAAAGCCACACGAGTCACATGCCACGCAAAGGGAAAGTCTTCTTGTCATAATCCTGATTATGATGATGATAGGAGAAAAAAAAAAGGAGTTGTGAGCCCGCTCACTGCGGGACAAGCTACTCCAGGTCTAGTAAAAAAAAGAAAGAAAAACGTATAAAAAGACGAAAGCTCTGCTATGCTGTTAACGAAGGTGATGAGTGAGCGCTGTGCACCCTGACGATGAATCGCAGGCTATTCGCCCAGCACTTTCACGACGTCGAAGGGTCGGCTATCAAGACGGTCCAGGGATCTCTGAAGTTGCAAACGCGCAGTTCGAAATCGCGCACATTCGAGAAGAATATATGTTCCGAATCGTCACGCACACCACACGTTGAACACAACGACGAAGGATGGGCGCATATCTTGAACAGAAATGCGTTGGCCAATGGGACATTGAGTCGGAGTCTGTGAAGCAAAGCTGCGAGTGACCGGGACATCCGCGGAGAGATTCGGTAAGAGAGGTCCGGGTCAATTCTGCTCAGCAGCGACGTCGGCTCTGCGGAATTGGACCACTGACTCCGAACTGAACGCCGCTGGATGACGCACAGCATACGTTTCGTATCCTCAGAGGTGAAATATATCTTTTGCGTAGGACCTCGTTGGTGAGCATCATGTGCCTCTCTGTCAGCAGCATCATTCCCAGTAATGCCGATGTGACCGGAGACCCACTGGGACTCGATTGTGTGCCCTTTTGCGACAGCGGCATTGTACGATAAGATGATGACGTACACTATGACCACAAGGCCACTGGAGGTCACAGGTGCGCGTAGTGCTTGAAGGCCACTCTTAGAATCAGAAAAGATTGACCAGCCACCAGCGATTAAGCCCCCTGGCAGGTGTTGCTCGGTCGGCAATGTACTGGACGGCATTGAGAACAGCGTACAGCTCTGCAGCCGTAGAAGACGTCTGGTGCGATACGCGCTCACCATGGCGGACACAGGAGCCCAGGATAACGAACGCGCAAGAAGATCCTGTGGTGTTGGAGAATGCATCCGTGAAAATCGTCGTCTTTTCTGCATGCCTTGTGATATGTTCCAGTGTGAGCTGCTTAAGTACTGGTGTTGGAGTAGATCCCTTATTCGTGAGTGTGAGCTCCTCAATATCCAGGCCCGCAGCCTTCTAGTGTGTCTGGGCTTGCCTAAGATGACCGAAACATACTCAGTCCTTGTGGAGGCACGTGAACCACCTGCAAACATCCTGCGTGACAGGGAGACCCTTCGAGTCTACACGCGGGTCCTAACCAGAGTTGTACGTAACGCGTTACTAGTAATTGCGTTACTAGTAATCAATTACTTTATTCAGTAATTTTTTAACGTAATCAATTAATTTTGTGAGCAAGTAATTTTCCAAGTAATCTTATTACAATTTTCAGTAATCAATTACTGAGTAATCTATTACTTTTTTAACCTTCTGTCAACAATGGCAACCCTTTTCAGCAAGCCAATCTGTTCTTCTGTTCCACCATGAGCTCGACTGAAGCAATGACGCAGAGGTCACTGTGACAGCCGTCTCTAGTCCACACGTGTTCCATACACGCCACAGTAACATGATAATCCCTTACAACCGCGACCTACTGCTTACAGCATGTAATTGTGTAAATATGTGACGTGAGTCATAGACTAGCTAGCACGTATTGGTCCACGTATTAGGCTCGCGTGTATGTACAGGGCGTGAGTCGTGACGTTGCCCACATACGTGAGGCCGACAACGGCAAGCCCAATCACCACCACCACCACCACCACCACATATGTATGAACCTAAGTCGTTCGATAACGGTATTGTGTACATATATATGTAAATATGTATATAAATCTGTAATAAACGCGTGTACGTGTTTTTAATGTTGCTTTCAAATGTATTTGTGAATTTCACTTATCATGTATATTGGTGTCTCATATTAGAATTTGCAATAAGAGCTGCATGGCTGCATTCACTGCAGGCTTGTACGCTTTGGTATGGCCCACAATTTAAAAGTAAGGGGAAAAGTAACGCGTTACATTTTTAATCGGTAACGTATTCCATTTGTCATGAAGTAATTTGTAACGGTAAAGAATTACTTTTCTCGCAGAAGTAAAAGTAACTGTAATCAATTACTTTTTTCGAGTAACGTGTACAACTCTGACTCCTAACGCGGCACCCCTTCCACTATCTCCGACTCATAGGAAGTGACTGCCCCGACTCTGCCTCTGGTGGCGCTGTCGACCGCCTGCGGGTGGTTGTGCCCCAGCCCTCTTGTACCGTGCCCTTTGCCCCTCCTTTATGTGCCCTCGACCGGCCCTTCCTGTACTCCACTATCCCCGGCCTTCGCGAAAGAATGACACGCCTTCCGTTGTCGCACGTCAGCTTGCACTGGAGCACATCTGCACGCTACATGACCAGCGTCTAGCTGTTTACACCGACGGGTCGGTCGTACCTGACAGAGCGAGCGCAGCATTTTATGTGCCCCACGAGGACATCGAGCGCACCTTTAGACTTGCAAACGACTCGCAGACTTGTGCGTAACGCGTTATTAGTAATTGCGTTACTTGTAATCAATTACATTTTTGAGTATTTTTTTCGAGTAATCAGTTACTTTACTGTGAAAGTAATTTTTCGAGTAATCAATTCCTTTTTGGAGTAATCGATTACTCAGTAATTGATTACTTTTCCGGCAGAGATTAACTTATCTTTCAGATGTTCTACCCTAAGTCAAACCCCTCCCGCCGTCAGCCTTTGTTGGATCGTTCTACTATAGCAAGCGCAGATCATCGTAATAACGTTCTGGAATTTCAGGGTCTCTCTTTCTAATTTCTTCCTACACTAATGCGGTGGTACCTGAAGCTTTGGAGGTTCAGTGAGTCATGGGGAAGTTCCAGGCAATGTTCTTGCACAATCGGGTCGACGTCTTCCCTGGCGATAAATACAGTAGACGTCGAGATCTACCTGTCCTACGCGTTTTTGTTTTTTGTATTATTTCAGCTGTTCTCCTGTTGAACTTTTTTTTTTTCTGAGGCACACAAAGACGGGTATAATTTGCGTGAATGCAGAGTAACGACCGGAGTAACGCGTTACTTTTTTACTCGTTACTCGATTACATTTGGAGTCGAGTAATTGGTAACGGTAATCAATTACTTTTTGCGTAGAGGTAACAGTAACGGTAATCAATTACTTTTTTTGAGTAACGGGCACACGGCAAAGAGTTCAGCCTCCGTGGATGACAACTGAGACGTCATCCACGGAGGCTGAACTCTTTGCCGTGTAAGCGGCGCTTGAGCACATTTCCGTCTCGCCACAGGGAAACTGGTCCATTTTTACGGATAGTATGGCAGCGTTAGAGGTCATCAGCTCACACGAATCCCAGACGATCAACGACCTCCACGCAATGACTATCTCGTCATACAACTCCGTTCTCGCCTCCGGTCATACCGTCTGGCTCCAGTGGGTTCCCAGCCACATAGGCCTCTCTGGGAATACCCGTGCCGACGCTTCTGCAAGGCGCGCATAGCTGTGGCAGCCCCATCGCAAACCTACCGCTCACGGCATCAGCTTGCCTCCTTCAAATCCATCGATGGTCTGCCTCTGAAACCCGCCACTTCATTGCACACGCTATTCGATGCAACACCTTTCTTCGAGCCATCGACCCCGGGATGCAACTTTACCCCACCCAACACCTTACCAGGGCCGAGGAAACCCTCCTTCATCGCCTCCGCCTTAACGTCGCCTACACTCCGTCACTCCTGCACAAGAGGGGCAGACGCGGCAACGCAAACTGCGATGCCTGCGGCGCCGTCGCTGACATAGCCCACCTCCTGCTAACGTGCCCGACGTTCTCGAGGCCCCGTGCCGCCCTCGTCCGACGCCTCCAAGCCTTGGGCCACCCCCCACCCCCCTCGCTCGCTATACTCCTCGGGTCTGTTCCGCGCCCTGGGCAACGGAATGTTACCAAGGCACTCTTCGAGTTTTTTTTTCTTAATTTTTTTAAGGAGTAGCAAGCCGGCACTTGCCTGGCTGACATCTCCTTTTGTGTGAATAAACATATACCCCCCCCCCCCTTATTCGTCATACCACGTATATCCACGATAACATTAGGCTGACGAAGGATCCATGGGGGCAGCTTGGGATACGCAACGCTTTGCGGCTAGGAATTTCATGAAGCAACGGGATTACGAACCTATGTATGCCAGAGTTAGTGCGACGGAGTATAGCCCAGGCAAGCGGGTGACGTCGATAACGGGTTATAAGGCGAGTGTAGCGACGCAAGGCTTCAACATTTCGAAGTGTAGGTATGGGTGGTTCCCCCTCGCCCCGGCTAAGGCTGTTATGTTGGACGTTGCAGTTGGAACTCCGAGGCATAGCTTTACACTTTTAGTCAGAACTCGCTGCAGGATAGTTTCACTAGAGGTGCATAAGTCAGTCAAGACGTAATACGCAAGCATCTGTCGAATTAGGGATCAGTGAAGACCGAGCACAGCGCGGCACGTTGAGCCCCAACGGGTACCGCAGAGGTGTCAAAGCACATTTAGTCTAGCATCTGCACGATCTTTTAAAAGTCAGACTTCAGCGTTCCAGGACAACGTGCGGTCGATAATAACACCAAGAAACCGACGATGGCTCACTCTTCTGAGGGCGGCCCCGGTAATATGCAGATGGAACCTAGATGTGAACTTGTGAGTAAAAGGTAAGCACAGATATTGTTTGTTTGTTTCTAATTAAAAAAAAACAAGGAGAAATTGAACTCGTCTCCCGACTTGTTCTGCTACTCCTAACAAAAATTCTCACTCCACCCCACCCCCAAAAAATACTTCTCAAGTGCTGTACTCGCAAGTTCGCTATTCACTCTTCAGAAGTCCACTATCCACATGTTCACTAGACGTCCACAATTAAACACTATTCACAATTATCCCAAGATCATGCACAGAGGATGCTAGAAGGTTGTATCCATCCCACAGCTCTGGACAAATTTCACAAGTGCCGCCAAGGCAGCATCCCTCGTGTTCGGTGCCCAAAGTCCCAACACCTTCACTATATCGAAGACCCTGCTGCCTAGCCGAGCAAGTGTAGCTTTTAGTGTAGCTGAGATGCACTTTGAGATGTATTTGAGATGCATACCTAGTGCAGTGCATTATAATATGCTGACTATCCTCCACCGTTGCACAAACTGAACAACTCGATGAGTCGGCTCTTCCAACTTTATGAAGAAAATGACGGCCATAAGGCACATTCAAGCGACACCGGTGTAAAAACTTATGAACAGAGCGCGGTAACGTAGACGGAACACAGAACTTCAGCTCCGGATCTATGCGATGTAGCAGCGACGAATCACTCTGCAATTGCACCCATCGCTGTCTGCACATTTCCTGCGACAATGACCTTAATGAAGATGTAACAACTGACTTTGTGTATATCACCGGATGTAGTGTTGAAGATAGGTGTGCTATGTCCGCTAGTTCGTCTGCTGCTTGATTCCCTCCTATACCCACATGTCCAGGAATCCACTGCACAGTTACTTCGCGGCCGGCGACTCTACATTTGTTGTATTCATGGAGTATTTGGTGAACTGTTGGTGTCATACAGCCATTTCCCAAGAATGCAGGCATGGCTTGGACACAGTCTTCTCCCGGGAGGCATTCATCCCTCGCTCCGTGAGGTATAGTACTACTTTGTCAATGACACTTTGTAATCTCCTCCTCCTTCTCCTTGAATCAGAATCTTCTTGTAAATTTACCCAAATCCACCAGAAAATATGCGACCTGGTGCAGTGGTAGCAGTTGATAAAATTGGTGAAAACGGGTACTTTCAGAAGAACTACTGAGCCTCGCTCAGTTCTGGTCACGAAGCGACGAGAGAAAAATATGGACCTGGTGCTTCAATGTCAATTTCGATGCTTCTGCTGATAACGGCTTCAAGGTTACGACACGACGCGCGGCTTCCTCAAACAACAGTTAGAAGGGTTCAGGAAGAGGCGGGCGACCGTTTTCCTCCGTCCTCGTGTTGCATTAACTCGACGGAGAACTGAGGACGGCCCAGCAATCGATTTGGCACATTCCTCCCCCTCCCAAACTGTTACCATTGCACTAGATGGGTCCCGGAAAAATGGTCCCGGAAAATTTGGTCCTGGAAAAAATGGTCCCTGGTAGCGTTGGCGGAGACAATGGTCCCGCGGCGTTCCGCGCGCCCCAAAATACAGACCGTCGTTGTAGACAGCCGATGAAACGAATACTAGGTGGCCAATGCCATCATTTGCCCTGCGATTTGTTGAAATTGGGAGATATAGGGTTTTTTAATTAACATTGATGTTAATGAACAATAAAAGCTGCACGCCATTCAATGAGGAACATAAAAGCGATTACACTCGCTGCACTAGTTGTATTGAGCGGATTGCGTCTGTTCCTTCTGTTCCTCTCTCTCTCTTTATCAGTGGAATACAGACAACGCGGTTTCCGGAAGATAGGTCGGAAAAATGGTACCTACGTTCTTTTATAAAAGGAAGGATCACATAGCAGTGAGCAAAATAGCACGTTACGTTCTGTATTCGTACCAATTAAATAAAGCGCGCATAAACGCTTTAAACATGAGATCACTAGCCCGCGACATGCTCGCTGTACGGGGGGTCGTGGGGTGTAGTTCCCAACTCAACCTGGATGCTATAGTATTTTCCTGCTGTTGGTCAGACACAGGTTTTACAGTTGTTCTCTCATACTTTCTATATCGATGTCTATGGCGATTTGTCCCTCGGCCGCTAGTTATCGCGAAAGCGGTGGGTTTCTCTTTTCTATTTATTTACCATCGGTGTGTGTGTGTGTGGGGGGGGGGGGGGGGGCTGTTTGTGGGAGCAGTCAAATTTGTCGTGTGACGAATCCAATCTCCCCCTATTAACTTTTTTCATCACCATCAACATCTATGTCGATGAACCGTATCTTTAGCAAGGGTGTACACCTCGAAATAAAGTGACCGAACCCCCCCCCCCAGACACACACACACACACACACACACACGCACACATAAATGGGATGATGATGTGACCCCGACGCAAAATAAACTACTGTAAATAAACGTTGTCTGGCAATAATGCACAGTTGCGCGCGGGAAGCTGCCACGAGCGTACTTAGTATAGGAACAAGGGAAAGGGTGCAGGCTAGCTGGTATAGATCCATGAAGAAGACCGAGAGACACGGACACAGAAGACGACACACGTAGGTTCTCAGACACAGAGAGAGACTGAGAACCTACGTTCTCACTTCACTGAGAACCTACGTGTGTCGTCTTCTGTGTCCGTGTCTCTCGGTCTTCTTCATGGTACTTAGTATAACCTGGACATAAATATGCAAACACCGAACTTGGACTAAGCTAATACTAAACTGACCAACGTATTGTTCCGTCGTGTCCGCCCTGCCAAGCCTAACGGTCGCTAAAATGTGGCTTTCGTTCGCTAAAACGACTTGGGCGACATCGAAAACTTGTGAATTTGAGTGGCTAAATAGTGATGTCGTGTTTTTAAACACGGCATATCATGTTGTCTAGCAATCGAGCATTCTCCTTGATTTTCCTTGCTTCGAGAACGTGAGTTCCTAGATCGGGGATTTCACAAACAGGAATATCGAGGCCCTCCGCTGCAAAACTCGTGTATGGCCAACAGTAGAAAAATACTATAGCATAGAGCGAGCGAACCAGTGCAGCGAATTAAATATATGATAGGCAGCTTTTATGTTACTCATTGAATGGCGTGCAGATTTCATTTTCCATTTCTTCTTTGAGCAATCAATCAATCAATCAATCAATCAATCAATCAATCAATCAATCAATCAATCAATCAATCAATCAATCAATCAATCAATCAATCAATCTCTATGAAAAAACCTGTGTTTCCCCAATTTCAACAAATCGGGAGAGCGAATGATAACACTCGGTCGGCTGTGATGTGTTTCGCCAGCTGTCCGCAACAACGCCCGTGTGTTTTTGGCCGCGCAGGCACCTGAGGGACCATTTTTCCGCCCACACCAACCAGGGACCATTTTTTTTCCACACCCGAACTCTTGCGGTGGAAATCTCCGTAATGTGTATCCCGATTCCGGCAAGAAAACGTTACATTAATGGGACTATCGCATCCGTCGCGGTCGATTCCGAAACTACGGTGCCATTTTACTTCCCGTTCATCACGTGAAGTGAAGTCATCACGTGAAGTGAAGTCATCATCATCAGTGAAGTTGTTTGTTTGCAATTTGATGGCATGGCAAGAGCGGACGACGGATGTTGAGAGCATTCCGGAATTCCCTCTCTGTAAACGTCACTTGAGCGCCCTTTGGCACGGACAAGGCCAATTAGGGAGGGGCAGAGAGGCCTTGTCGTCCGACCGCATCGGTATGCATGCGGATAGAAATATCAGTAATTCGGCGGCTTCTGCGCACGGAGACGATATGAAAGGAGCGTGTCAACGGGTCAACTTTTTCCCTCTCTCCATCTTGGTTTGGTTTTGCAACACGGTGCCGATATTTCCTGTAAAGATGTGATGCACGTTAGTTTCGCACGTTTTAACTTTTTTTTTAACTTAACTTTTTTTTAACTTCTATAACTTCGTGGATCGTCGGAAGATAATAAAACAAGGACAACGATTTTCAAGTGTTGATGTAATGGCGTGGCCAATTTTCAAACATCGATATATCGATATTTCTTTTACAGATATCGATATATCGATAAAATATCGATATTTTAATCGATAATTTATCGATATAGATATCGATATTTAATTGATTTTATTGATTATTTTTTACGATGTTGATATTTATCGATATCGAAAATTTCGATATTTTTGCATCGCTAGTTCCAGGCCATTGTGGCGAATGAACAGTCCGACAGCGCCGTAAAAGCAGCTCTCTCGTATCGGAAGCGCACCAGTTTTGAGGAGATCGTCGTTCCATTCCGCGACGCCTGGTCGCACCCCTGGCTTCCGCCAATGGACAAGCGACATTCTCCCCCATCTACGCTGAGCAGAGTTGATCCGACGCTCGCTTTCCGTATGCCACGAAACACCTCTCGTCAAGATGCTGCATTAATTCATCGAATGCGACTCGTGGGGGTAACGTTGGTTAGACGAGCGGTCTGCCTGCCTAGCTGGCGGCATGTTGCTCGGGGGGTTGCTCGATACAGCTCAGTGGCGTTACCGCTTGAGACAAGTTGACTCTCCCAGCTGCTGTCACTGTGGTGCTCTAGAGTATCTGGAGCACATTCTTCTTCATTGCCCACACTACCAACCTTCCCGAACCGCGCTCTCCGGGTCTCTTAGTGAGATTGACTCCCGCTTCTTTTCTCTATCAAGATTGCTTGGTCCCTGGCCGACTCCAGCCCACCAACGCTCTGCGCTACTAGCTCATTGACCTTTTTGGACACAATAGGAAGGGGCTCATTATCTAATTCCCCACATCACCACTGGCACTGCCACACTAGGGTAGAGTATCGCCCCTGGCGATGAGACTCCCCATTCATAATCTTAAAATAAAGTCGTTGTTGTAAATTCCATTTCACTAAAATTACTTGCAGTATATGGCAAACGTTCGTCATTGATAAATACCGTACGCCCATAATTTACAAGATTTTCTAATGAACATTTGTAACAAATTAGATGAAATAACCTGCAGATGAGGCAACTTGCATTTGGCATCATTCTGCATCGTCTGCTCATAGTCACGATTTATCTGTTGTTGTTGTTGCCCACAATATGACACACAAGCACAATGAATGGCTTCATTGTCTTCTGCCAATTTCAAATGCTTAGAGGAGCAGTGCGACACCTACCATACACTGCGCGCTCCTAATTGCCGCGAGATATAGAACAAATATCACGCGTTTTCACACGAGAACAATGAGCGTATTGCTGTGTACCATACGCAGGAGGTACCTTGACCAGAACAGGCGAAAGAATTCCTTGCAGTCCTCACCCGAGAATCAGCGGCGTTTATGTCACTTGAAGACGACATTGGTGGTTCTAATCACGTGGCTCGTGATGTCATTTCGCACGAACGTGAGACAACGGTTGTGTTCGTTTATTCAACTCGAGCGACCCGCGAGTCGGAGTCGTGACGTAGGAGGCTTATCCTACGTCAATCACTCCAGCGACCCCCACCAAGAGGAGAGTCTCTGGGAGTCAACTTTCGAACCCCTCTAGTGTTGACTCCTCGAACTGTTTACTCTCGCCGTCTCACTATATATGTCAAAATTGCTTGGTCCATTGTCAAATTCAGCCCACGAACACACTGCCCCCAAAAGCAACTTTTTGGACAACGTGGAACTTCGTCCCTCACTGTGAGAAGCCTCATTATGCCATTTCATCACATTAGCCCCAGTAACGAGATAGAATAGCGCCTCTGGCGATGAAACTTGCCATTCAGAGTTGTTTTCCTCGGATTCTAGGATGGGAGTTACTGCCACGTGGTTGAAGTCACGAGAGCCGCGCCGCGGCATTTTCGTCCGCCAGGAGTCGGCTTCTTCGACTCTCGAGTCCAATAAGCAAACACACCCAACATGTAGCAGTGCGCCGAGTCCGTTGAACAATGGCAGGAAGCGCGGCTAGCGCTTCCAAGGATTGGCCGATTAGCGCATTACTAAGCTCTTTGAGTCTTTCGTAAATAGACCTCTACCCAAGAAACGTGAACATGACGTGGTAGACAGACTGAAACCGAAACAAATCAGAAAGGGGGGGAGGGGCTGGGTTCCACGAATGGGCACTTGTTCGCTGCCTCCTATTGAAGGAAAAGTAGGAGCGAAGGTCGCGTCCCTTTCAGGGGCCATCATAATCCCCTCTAGACCGTGGCTTTAGGGCGCCACCTTGTTCGCGCCTAGCTTCGAGCGTAGTTCAACTCTACCAAATTGGTGGCGCTGTCGAACACTCTGATATCATTAAAAAAAAAAGAAGAAAACAGGAAGAGGTCTATTTGGCCCATCATTTTCAACGGAAGTAGCGTCATACCGTGACGTGTTCGAAAGTGTTTGGAAACGAACATGCGAGGGAAAAGCTCGCAAGGTGGAATGGGTGATGCATAACCAAGCATTATTGTTCCGCTCTCAGAGGCCACGGTGTTGCAACGCACGTTGAACGGGTTACGCAGACGGTCTCGACGTTTCAGTATACCCAAGTGAACCAAGAAGCCCGGTGGGTGCCGGAACGTATTGACAAAATAGTTGGAAGCACCTCATGCTCCGTAAACTTTGTTACAACAACAGCAACCAACGCAAGATGGCGAGGTTCCTTTCTTGTTCTTTTTTTTTTTTCACCCAGAGAGAGTGGGAGAGTGCATCGCGACTAAAGTGCGCAGTGCGGGTGCATGCACCCAAGTGGTCTATTACAGTGGTTCCAAAAGTGTGGTTCGCGGACCCCCGGGGGTCCCTAAAAGTGTTCGTGGGGGTCCGCGACGATCGAAGACAGTCCGAAGACCGTCTTGGCGAATGCTGGTCACGTCATCTCTGAGGGGGACGATATTGATATATGACGATATTATGATACTAAAGAAGGCAGAAATGTACTACCTTCCCATATCCTGCATGGTGGTGCCTTGTTTGTTTGGTTTTCCTTTTCCTTCTTCGCGTCCCTTATTTATGTCAACATGAATCGTACTGAACGGGGGCCCTCGAATGGATTCTCGCTGGTTTGGGGGGGGGGGGGGGGTCTGATACAACGAGAAGTTTGGGAAACGCTGGTCTATTGCACAATGGTGAGTTTCAGTATATCGTACGCTGTCGCCTTCGCGTACGTGAGGGATAGCGAGCTGGTTCTGCGCAATGCGCACCGCAAACGCTATCCCTTACGTACGTAAAGGTTACAGCGTACGACATACTAAAGTTCACTAATGTTAAGACACCGTCTAGCGAAAATAACTCGCAGGGTCGCTCTTGGTTGATTGTTACTTGATACCTTGACGAATTGCTTGATGAATAAAGCAGGGTTGCGTACTACATAACTCTCGCTCGCTGCATTTTTGTGTTAATTCAATCAATCAAGTCCCGTGTCACCAACGCGTTGCGCAGTGCCCCCAAGAACACACACGGTCCTCAGGATGTCCCCACACTATCATCGTGTCCTCGTCCTTCGAGGTGTATCCCCAGAACGTGCTGAGGATGACACTCGCGGACTGTCCGTGAAGAGTCATTCAGGTACGTCCTGTGCCCGTCCCTATAGGTAGATAGCGAGACGAGACCCAGACAGAACAAATTGATCCCACGGAGGTTCCACGGATGTCTTAAACGGGATCTCACGACATCCCGCGGAACGGGTCTAGCGGGACAAAAAACGTCCCACGGACACCGTTTTGTCAGTTCCTCGAACATCCTAGTTACTTCCCACGGCGGTCCCATTCGAAAATGCGGGATGCGTGACGGACGACGGATGGAAGTACTCTTTCATGTTGAAATTTAACGGTTTTGTTGATTTTTAACCATTATATTAATTACAATATAGAAATCACTATAAAGGACAGAAGTGATTTATTTTTACGCATGATACACGTACAGTAAGGCATTTGTATTGCAATGACGCTTACACCCCACAGCAGTACCGTCCATCAGAACATGTGCTGCAATATACACCCGAAAAATTGTTGAAAAGTTATGTCCAGTCTCATGCGGCACACAAAATGAATTTGTCCAATGTCTGTACAGCACAGAGAAGTAATGGTATGAATATAGTCGAAACTAACCCTGAAACGTTTCAGGGAAATGTGTCGTGCAATGACAACACGACAGAGTGGTAGCGTAAGTCAAGAGGTCTGCCTTTGAGTGAGCGGGATGTTCCTGGGCAGACTTTACAAGTAATTAATATACTTTTCCTCGAGTACTTGTGCAACCATGATATAAAAACATGCAAATTCTCATGCGGGCACCCATACGC
This sequence comes from Ornithodoros turicata, assembly GCF_037126465.1. Lineage (NCBI taxonomy): Eukaryota > Metazoa > Arthropoda > Arachnida > Ixodida > Argasidae > Ornithodoros > Ornithodoros turicata. The sequence continues at coordinate 119,175,861 of NC_088202.1, read as the reverse complement.
TCCGTTTGTGCACGAGTTGTAAATTTGACTAAAAAATTTCCATTGTAGAAAAATCATGAGGACAGTTACTCACAAAGCTACACCGTTATAGAGCATAAGGTATAGGTACACGAATATTTTACAGCCCCGTATAAACGCCAAATTTGGACAAATTCCACAGAATATCGAACAATTAATCATAAAAAGACAATGTTTGAATGGGCCTTTTCTCAGAGCGTGGTAACTCTCAGACAGGTAACAGAACAACATACAGCAGCAGAACTATATTCCCAGAGCACATATGTCACATATTTTTGCGGTCCCACACACAGACATATGCGTAGAATGTTCAGTAAAGAAGAAAATCATAATCAACTGCAAATACTACCTCAACGTATCCCAAATTGAATCTGTGCAAAGTATAATGTGAGCTGACTCAGAACGACTGAAAAAATTGTAGCACTTCCAAATGATACCTTGATATTATGCTAGATCATGAACATGCTCTTGGATCTTTTGGAATGAAACAAAAACAGTTTGTGGAAAATGAAATGCTTAATGTATACTAAACCCTAAGCATCAATTCCCTAAATACACCCAAATTATCAGAGCGAAAGTATGTTCTAAATTCGCCAGAAGTAAATAATTTACGAGCGATTCGAAGGATGTTTGGATGGGGCAAAACGATTGGAGTAATCAACATGCAACGCAAATGTTCCTCTGTACACACACACACACTCACAGACACATGAATAAGTTTTGCAACAGTCTTTTCAATTTGCGCAGCTTGGTGCTTCCTTGCAGGCAACTCATCAAATCTTTCCCGACAAGTGTTCTGATGCATCCTGTAAACCACGACTTGATTGCTTCTTCGTTGCGTTGTACTTTGTGAAGGAATCTTGTCGGCATGTCAGGTGAAGCAACCTAAACATCAAAGGAAAGTACTCTGCGCTTGAGATATTACATTTATTGTTGGCACATTGAGCTTCAAAGAACATGCATGCCATACACATTGTCAAATCTGAAGCACATGCACTTATATTCCTCCAAATTTGTAGATTGGGACATAATTAACTTAATCAGTGTGCCAAAATCTCACTTTTTCTTACCTTGCTTCAGATCGGAAGAGTGAGAGAACATGCATGCCATACACATTGTCAAATCTGAAGCACATGCACTTATATTCCTCCAAATTTGTAGATTGGGACATAATTAACTTAATCAGTGTGCCAAAATCTCACTTTTTCTTACCTTGCTTCAGATCGGAAGAGTGAGAGACGCTGTTTGCCATGAGCACTAAAATCATACTGCAGTACCCTTGAATCATGCGCAACATGAGCCGTGGAGTGTGATCTTCCTATAAAAGAAATACAAGGAAAATCGAAGCAAATAAACCACCATGAAGTTCGGCATAACTGACATTAAAAACAGCAACTGATGGTGTAAGGCAGGCCACTAAGGCAGGCGTTCAGAATAAACTTGACCACCACAAAACATTACACCAAACTGATCTACCTTAGCAGTTTTGAAGTTTTCTTTGTGGTGTAAGCTTCGCAACACAGACAGATAACCTGACAAGGAATCGAGAGTCGCTCGTGTGGCATGAAATCTGTCAAACGGCACACGAATGCTAGCGGAAAAAAACTCACCTGAATTGCAAGACTGAAAAGCGGATTCCGGACTACATCGGTTCAATTACATTCAAAACCAGGTCGTCCACTCCTCATTTCCACAGCAGACGCAGAGACCGCTTCATCATCGCACCTCGAACCCATTCAAACCGCACGGGCGGTTAGTCTGCGTTTAGCGGAACATAGCAAGCACAAGTTTCGTACTCACGATATTTGCAAATGCGAAACGTGTGCGCAGACACATAGTAATAATATATATTCGTATTCCAGCATGGCGTATTGCAAAATAAGCTAAAAAACGTCAAAAAACCTGAATCCAGCCCTCTACCACTACAATTTCAATTCCGAAACTACACGCACAATTTCAATTCCGATGCCCTGCAGCATCGTTGCGATTGCACAATGATTGCACTTCACAGTGCAACGTGCAACGACCGTTGCGACCGGGCGACGCGGCGCAGGTTCGTCCGTTTCCAGTCCTGGACGGATCATCGCCAGACAGCTTGAACACGGCCTTTGAAGGGGGAAAAATTAACATCCTCGTGGGACTTCCCTGGGACATCTGCCCAGGATGCGGACATGGATGATCGATTTGGGAATATTATGGGACACAGTGTTCTGTCTGGGGAAATACTACTTTGTTTATTTTACATGCTCAGACTCCCTAAACACATTTGTTTTGTTTTTCTGGGCCGATCCTTGGACCCGATTGACATTCTTCTGAAAGAAAGGGTGGTCCAGCGTAAAATTTTCTACCTCCGAAAAGGATGACTGCCTATGATACATGAAGCATTTCTCGTGGAAAGGACAGACGCGCGATTCTGTCGCACTACTTTTGACTTTCGAAATTCCTACCTGAATGTCTCAAACCAAAAGCAGTAAGAAACATAGACTTTGCAGTGATACAGAGCTAACACTTCAATCAATTTCTTGCTTTTAATATTTTTTCTTTGCGTAATCGAAGGAAACATGGACAGCTCACCATTTGTGTTGTGTCGCAGACGAGCATGGCTCTCGAATTTACGGAGGGTCGCATAATAAGTAATAAATAGTATCTGTTTTTGCTTCGGAAGAGAATTCTATTACTAATGCTCTGGTCTCCCTTCAAATCCGTGTATTGATCTTTCGCCTTTGGGCCAGGATCTTTCGCGGTGGAGGGAGGCGAAAGGGAGCCGGTCCTTCATATTTGGAGAAGGGCCCCTTGATAACGCGGTCCGCCCCTGGGTGGGCCATGTCTTTGAACGCGCGGCCGATAACAAGGTCGTCGGGGCAGTACCGCTTGCGGTGCTGTTCCGGGAAGATCTTTTCCTGATCTTTCTGATTCTATTCCTTCTATTCTATTACCTATTCTTCTATTACCTTCTATTATTCTCTTCTATTACCTGGGTGGGCCGTGTCTTTGAACTCGCGGCCGATAGCAAGGTCGTCGGGGCAGTACCGCTTGCGGTGCTGTTCCGGGAAGATCTTTTCTTGATCTACTACCTTCTCTGACTTTTGTCTGTCTTTTATATTTCTCTCTGCTTTCTTTCTAAACCGCTGCGCTTACTGTCTGTTACTTACTGCAGTTAACCAAGATGTATGGAGTCAGTATGCGCAACTGTTTTCTGTGCAATAATAAAAAAAAACTCTGATGTGGGTTCTCTGACGAGTTGGGGGCTATTTTATAAGTGTGCATACGGAAAAGGGGATATGAATATAAAAAATGGTTCATCCTAGAAAATGCTCTAGCACTGTTCTCAAGTTGTCCTCACGTAGGATCTATGGATGATCTGAGGATACCATGGGGACGCTATATAGTGCCAAAATGACATGTTAAGGATGATTTAAGGATCAGATTCACCGTCCTGGGGATGTCACCCCCGTCTATGCATGATAGTCTTAGCGTGCCATGGCATCCGACGAAAGCCCTAATTAATAAACGGCGACGTATGATACGCCTGGAAGAGCAGAGAATCATCGCTCGAGTTTTCCAGAGCACACAAGAAGCAGAGGCAAAGCAGAATAAACCACCACGTCGTCTTCGCGACTTTAAAATGGCCATTTGCACCGTACATTACAGAAGACGCGACGCCAGGAAATGCATTTAATTTCGCAATCTGTCAGCTCGGCTTGTCTGCTTTGATAGCTACAGTTACGCAAGCGCTAGGTAAGCTAAACTTGTTTCTAACGATTTTGCGTAAAGACACCGTTGACGTTGCGGTTTCAGCGACGGTCGTAATTAGGTCCGCCGTGACTATTTCTAGCTCTCTTCCCGTATCACGATGACATGCCTCGCAATCTTCATTAAGACAGCAGCGGATCGTTTTGAGTAACGGCACACTCGCTCTTTTCTTGCTCTTCCTCAGGAGGGTTTACTGGCTACCAGGTAAGGCTTACCGGTGCGTCATGTGAATTTCTTCTTGCTATAGTGCTACCTGAGGGAAATATAGCGGGAGTGTTGACTTCCCCTCCTCGCCAAGGCCTTCAGGTTATAAAATAATGAAGGCACGGTACAACGTGGTACGTCCTATAGAGATATCAAGCAGGAATATGAGGTTCGTGCCGTATAGTACTTTGTTGTGGCATATTGGTGTGGGGTCCCTATAGCAAATGAACAAAAAATACAGTCCTTGCAAAATAGTCTGCCCAAAACTGCGCTAGATTTGCCTTATAGGTGCCATATCGATCAATTATTGATCTATAATAATGTTTTTTTTTTCTTTAGATTTACAACTACGACGACGACGACTTTCTTCTCGTGATGATGTGACTGGCGTGTTTCATTGCCAGAGGCGACACTCTACCCTATCGCTCGCTGTAATTTGGTTGCTGAACATCAGAGAGAGGACCGAAGTCTACGTTGTCCAGAAATGTGAGTAGTGGTTTTAGGGCACAGCGTTGGTGGGCTGGATTTGATCATAGACCAAGCAATTTTGTCACACGTCATTACGTACGTTTTGTGGTTTTCCACATTATGCGGACATGGTAGTGAGCCACAAATTAGTGATACGTTTCCTCAGAAGGATCGGATTTGGATTAAAAATAATATAGAGATTGTGGCTCCACAAGCCACAATCCAGGCTTTGCAATCCCGGCTACTCCAGCTCACTAATTTCCCCACACGTCGTCACTACATGTATTTGCTGCCGTTGTTTTACATGCGAAAGACAAAACTATAGGTAGTAGCTACAGTGACCAAGAAGAGGACAGTGGAACGACTGCGCACTCCCCGTGACTATCGCGGAGCTAACACACACACACGCACGCACGCGCACCCCCCCCCACCACAAAAAAAAAAAAAAAAAAACAGCGAGCGCATGGCGCTGCAATCGACGACTATGGAGACTGCATAGAGTTAGTAAGTAGGAGGCGCATAATAAGATTACAATTAATTACAATTATTATTGCAACTACCATTACAATTAATTGTTCTCAACAGAATAGAAGAGAACAAAAATGGGAATTCGTAAAATTGTAGAGACGCAGAAGACGTGCACTGCAAACATCTTTGCAAGAAAAGCATGCCCGCGAGTGCCAGCGGCGGTGAATCGTCCACCTCATCATCATCCAATGTATGTGTGTGTGTGCTTGTGTGGCGATAGCAGCGCCGCTGCTACTTCACCGAGCAACTCGACTTGAAATGTATGCGAGTTATTCATGTTGGTAGTTGAGCGTAGCATGTTTTAGTACTTTTTGTGTCTGTATACTAATTATAATTGAGAGTAGATTTAGGCGCATGTTGACTTTGTGCCTGTGTTCTGATGTAGCTTGTGTGTGTTTGGTGTAACGGCGCATGTTGTAGTTCCCATTTACTCGTCCCATTTACTGCAGGATGTAGGGGGCCGAGTTCAGCCATCTCTTACTTTGCCCACCTCCACACTTGTGGTGTGAAATAAATTTGCATGTCTATTGTCTGCATATACACTTTGTATGACTCGGAAGCGTGCCACTCCGGGGCATCTTGCCCTTCGTATTCACACGACGTATATTGGTATACCAGTTATGACGTATGATTTATAGATTACTTCCGGGTAAATTAATAGGACGTTAAGGGTAATATGCGTGGTGGAGAAACATGAATCCACGCATACTTCAGTTTAACTGCGTTATGTCGCATAAATGTGTCATATTTCATCGAGTTTCAGGTTTCCTGCACATATTATCTTATTGATCGATTTCTGCAAAACGCTGATGCAATGATATCACGCTTGGAATCCCACTCGTGGCGTGACGTGACGTGGCGTGACATGACGTGACATGAAGGGCGGTCTGGCTCCCCGGGGGCTTGGTGCCCTAAAAACAAAACAAAGCACACGCACACGACAAACAGAGAACTATCTATCGTGCAAAACACACACGGATGCGCCCCACTCGGAACCGCGCTCAGGCGAGGCAAAAGCAAATGAAAAGCACTACGAAGCGTCACGCGCATTTACACGTTCACGGATCAGGAAGCAGTGATGTACGAAATACTAAAAGTAAGTATCTGAAATAAGTTACTAAATACTCCCCGAAAAAGTAAGTGAACAGAGTACTAAATACTGAACTGCCAGAAGTACTTGAGTAGAGTAATAGATACCCTAAAAAGTATTTAGACTTTCAAAATACTTCAAGAATACTTTATTGTTTCAACTTTGACAAATTTTTAGCCGAACATTTTATTTATTCGAAGCCGAAGCTGCCTTTCAAAATTACGCGTCACGTCAAATGAGTTTTGTTGACCGCAAGAAATGTGACCATCTTGAGGAAATCTTCATGCTCCGCCACAGAAAACGGCTGCATGGTCCCAATCACAAAATTTTCGACCAGGGTTTCATACGCTCTCAGCGTCAGACTGTACTACGTTGATAACAAAATTCAATCCAAAGCACATGATTTTTGCAAGCGATTAAAGACGAACACTTTCCAAACGCATCGGCAGATGGTTTCATATCACCTGCATATGCTACGGGGCTAATTTATACAATGCAGAGAAAGAATGTGGAGACTTACCTTGATGTGCTTCCTTAAATTAGAATTTGACGCTATTCCTGTTGAAAGAATCTTAACTTTCGGCAGACATAACTTGCACTGCGCCTGGACTTTGCTATCTTTCTCCCCCTTCAACTGGAAAGGCGGTCGCGATTGTGCCCACGTAAACACAAGGCCGCAGTCTTGATCGTCCCCGGATTCCATGCTCATCTGAGAAAACGCGGCGTTCTTCCTTGTCCAAGCGAGGAGGACCGGGGAGTCCTGCCTCGCTGTGGCAAACCAATGCAGGTCATTGCCGCCACACATGCAAGCAGAAAGAATGAAGGGTTCTTGTCGAATGAATGTACTGATGGCTGCCTATGGTTGTTAACGCTGGCAGGATGTATGGAAGTATGCGCGTCCTTAATACCAAATGTTAAATAGTGAAAGTTTCGCAGGAAAAAAAAAGTATTTAGAATACCAGGGTAAAATACTGAAAAATGTATTTAAAATACTGTACTAAATACACAATTGAAGCCGTATTTGCAAAGTACCAAAATACCTCAAGATGCATTTAAAATACAGTATTTTGAGTAGCGCATTTCAAATATGTACATCACTGTCAGGAAGGAAGCTCAGGGCCGTGGCTCAGGGCATGTACTGGAACGAGCAAATGCTTTGGGTACTGAAAAGTCCGTACGCTAGCCACAAAAATGGTGAGGAGCTACGAACGCTTTCGTCGTATTGAATAACAACAACAACAACAACTTTATTGTGAGATGATGAATGCTGCCCATTGCCGGTGGTGATGCGGGGAATGAAATAATGAGCCCCTTCACAAGGGGAAGGATCGAAGTCATATGGTATCCAGAAAGGTGAAGAGAGCTTTCAGGGCAGAGCAGAGCAGAGGGTGGGCTAGACGTGGCCAGGGTCCAAGCAATTTTGTGAGGATCGTGTTGAATACCTAGTGGTTAAAGGGGCACTAATATGCAAAAACAACTTGCTCTCAAATGGAAGTCCCCGTTTCAATTATTATAATACAAACAAAATTAGTTCACACAGCGCTACCGTTTAGAAGAAAAACGCGATGAAAACAGAGTCGTCTTTGACGGTAACGAATGGGATCCCCAGGAGGCAAAGATTGGCGGCAACCAATCAGTACAGCAGGTGAAGCGCGCACATACCTATCGTGGGCGTGTGGATTTGGAATGGGTCCGATCGCAGTGTTCCGTTTCCTTTCACTGCTGCATTTTTGAATACCGATTCACTGCGTTGTAGCCCACAATAGTTCTCGCAAATGTTCCACTGACAACATTTATCTTCACGTCCTTCGGACAGCGACACTGGTCAGCTTTGCAACGCGCACCATTGTTTTTGACCGGGCCTAGCTGCTCCATGGCGTGGCACAATCGTGCACGCGCAGCATGGACTAAAAACACCGATGCCCGAGCTGAAACCACATTCAGTGCTTAGCGGCGAAGCAAGAAAGAGCCCGGTGTAATTTCGATTGTAGTTCCGTAACGGAATCAACGTTCTGAATTATGATAATAAGTACGAAATTAACATGGCGTGTAACGTAATTCGAAGTGAACTTGTTTTTGCATTTTATTGCCCCTCTAATGGCAATATTAAAGTTCAAAACAGATGCCAATATCGTCAACTGCGCGCCTCGCGCACAGCATGCGGTATAAACGTCTGAAGCGCGACTATAGTCAGCGGGTGAAAAGACAGAAAAGAAGGGCACATTTAGTTGATAAATCAGGGTTGCGGAGTTGCCACTCCGGAGTTGGAATGATTCCAGATATAGCAGAACCCGGAATGGAATTGGAATGGAATGGGGGAAACTGTCCTAGGAACGGGAATGGAATAGCCTGGTTGGCCCGGTGGCAGTTTTGGTTTCAAACGTGCTGGTTTCTGCCCTCGCACCCTTTGCACCGCACCTGCACACGGTCAAGAGTGAAGAAACATTGTCTTTGTGCTTTCTCCGTACTTGGTAATGCCAATCTCCTCTAGCACTGCTGGACTTGCCAGTATGGTTACCGGTCCTTTTCTTTTATTGAGGGCACTAACGGAATGGAATTGGGTTGCCAAGCCATTCCAGGAGTGTGAACTGACCATACCTTTTCATTACGAGGAATTGAAAGGAATGGAATTATCGCGAATCTCCATACCTCGGAATGGAACTGGAACGGAATGGGAGACCCCATTCCGCAACCCTGTTATAAATATACTATTTACCAATAACTTCTAATATGTTTACGAGCAAGGACTCTCCATCTCTCTGTCTTACTTTTTTTTTTTTTTTTTTCTCCTCGTCCTTCTGGCTTTTACAAATTTAGTTCCCCTCAGCCAGTGCTCTTCGTATTGTTCAATTTCGCCGTTTTCCTTCTGTAAGTATCTGTGTACAAAATGGCGCAACGCACGCCCAAACGGTTTATATTCCTCAAATACCCAGGACACTCACTCGTCCTGCTCATAAATTATACCCCACTACAAAGTTTTGCATTAAGGCTACGATACAAATTCGTCGCTCCATTCCCGAGCAATGATATTCATGCAGAAACACAGCACTCCACTTAGCATCATCTGGGGCACATGCAGAGCAATATCGCGACAGGGCATCAAAGGAGGGACGTAAACACGGCTCGCTCAGTATCTCTTTGAAACATGTGTACAGGGACCCGCGGAGCCCACGAACGCGCGCAAAAGACGGCACGACACGCGCGACAGCCGCCTGCAGCATCCAGCCTTGTCCCCTCGCTGCATGCATGCTACAGAGAATCTCCACGGGATTTCACGGTAGCGATTATTCAGCCGAAGAGATCGAGCACTTATCATAGGCGTTTCGGCGCTGCAGCATGTCATTTATCTACGGCAGCCCGGGGCTCATTTATTAGGAAGCGCAACTGGCGATAATAGGTCGACGCCGCCCGCTGCGCTCAAGGCGCTTTTCATGCATTGTGAAAGCTTTTCATGTTCGCCCCCGATGTTAAATTTAGTTCCGAATTGCGTTGTCGACGAGTTTGCGAATATGGAAGAAGGCAGAAAGATGTCACTGTTGCTGTCATGTCGTTTTCCGCTTTTGAGACTCGTTCTCGAGGAGCACGTTTTAGTCTGTGTTGGATTAGTGTATGGCTGCTTGCCTTCGCTCCGAAAGTACCGGCACTAATTCGAAATATCAGTGACTACAAAGATTGCGATGAGTGTCATAGATTCTGAAAGTAAGAACAGCACAACGACGTTTATTCAAGTGTATAGCGACGGAACAAACTGCGAGGTTCAGTGTCACAATGATGGGGTACAGTACAGAGACGAACCGGCCTCGGTGGTTCAGTCGGTAGCGTGTTCGCCTTCTCATCCCGAGATTGCGGGTTCGAACCGGGCGAGGACGCCAGCAACTTGGTGGTAAGGTGCAAGTTGCTTAGGCACGCCGTCTTCAGCAAGGGACGTTAAATACGGGGTGGCGTGTGATGAGCTTTCACCGCACGTTAAAGAACCCTCAGGTGGGCAAAAGCAATCCACAGACCGACCGCTGTGGCGTCGCTCATGATCTCAGTTGTCCGCCAATTATTATTAATTATTATTAGTACAGAGACGGATCAGCAAAGGCCTCTAGAACCCACATTCTGCAGACGAGTCTTTTTTTTTTTTTCCACATCCACAAGTTTTTTTTTTAATTCCGTGTTAGCGCCGCAAAGCAACTGCGGCTATGAGCGGCGTATAGACGAGGACAGATGAAGAGAGCACAGCAGGAGGGATTGAGGGACAGGGGGGTTAGTATGCATCCTGGGCCGACTTCAAGGGGAACTGTGCCGACATTCGTCTGGAAAGTCTTCGGAAAACCCGAGGAAAACCTCAAACAGCACAGGCGGTGACAGGATTCGAACCCGTGTCACCTCCCAGTCTCGGCGTGGAAAGCGATCACACTCTAACTACTATGCCACGGGAGCTGAAAAGTTGATTTACCTTTGGATTCAATACAACAACCAGGGAAGCAGCACTCTGTGTACAAATACCAAATAAACAAACTCTCTGGGACTGCTCATGCCTCCGGCCGGCCTTCTGGGAAAATCGAGCATCGCCTGAGTGTTATTTTAGTGAAGATGTTCCGCTCTGGCTCAGTCGGCTTCTGTTCTGATTTGTTGCGTTAATTCAGAAGCCACTATTTCTCCGCAGCACTTTCTGTTTACTGACTTCTAGCACTAACTTCTGGAAATCAATGAAGTAATGAAAGAGACTTTCTTGAAGCTAATCCGATTATGTCTGGACGTCGCTGCTTTCCTCTTTCGTGCCATTGCGAAGTAGAATGTGGAACTGTTCTTATTCTTCGTTTAGTTTCCTCTTCCTGAAAAGTAATGATGCAATTGACTAATGCGAATGCATGACGGTGAATTTCCAGTAAGATACTCTCTTTCTTATTACTTACGAGCGGTTTCCGAAGAAGGCTTATAGTAAGCAGATTTTATTTGCGTACGCTTCTCGTGCAGTAGTTGTTCACAGTTCGAAGGAGTTATCCACTTTTTTCGTCTCTCCAGCAATCGTTGCACTCTTGTCCTCAGGCTGTAACAGTTACGGTACAGGACGACATGTTGTTAACCTTGAGACAGCTTAAATATAACTCAGTACTGTTCAGCTATAGCGTGTATCTTGGTGTAGAAGGTTATGGTAAGCACTACGCAAGGAAACCGGAAGATAACCGAGTCATGTGACATTTCAGGTGAGAACGGTTACGAAGTTGATAAGTTGCATGATAAGTCGAAAAGTAAGTCGAAAAGATAAGTCGCAAAAAATAGCAGGAGCTCTTTGGCTGCACGTATAGCATATGTTTGTAAGTCAAACGTCGTCATGCCAGTACTGGACAGCTGTTTCGGCCTTCTTGGGCCTCATCAGCAGTACGCAGGCAGGCAACGTTTGAGCGGATGGTTGGTCCCCAAACAGCTGTCCAGTACTGGCATGACGACGTTTGACTTACAAACATATATATATATATATATATATATATATGGAGGTTTCGAACGAATTTAAAGTACAACAGAAGTCATTTTTAACACCCTAGTTTCTTCCTATCCGCAACTTTCAGCGACTAAAGAGGGCGCTTCGCATTTCTCAAAATGGCGGCGGAGCGGTGATCGCGGAGTTGTTGTGTTTTATCCGTATGTGTAGTTATTTCTGCTGGGTCGCGTTCAGTCGTGAGGTCATGGCTTGACATAAAACCTGAAAAGAAGCGGCAGATAGCTTCCTTCAAGTGCTATTTTCGGTCACATATGTGATAACGATTCGACCCGATCAGGATACGTTCTGCGAGGAGAGGCGTAGGTGTGCTGTGGAAGAAGCCGTCCTCAAAGCAGCCCATGTAATCTGCTGCGCGCCGTATCGCGTGAAAATGGCAACACTATATTTGTCAGCCTGATTCTTCAGACCAGCAATCTCAAAAGTACGCCGGAAAACATTAGTGTCACCGTGGACAACACGTCAGATGTTGAGGTAAGCCGGAGTATCTTGACGTTCTCTGCAGTGAGGCAGATTAACAAGTAACAATTTTATTGTGCCGCAGGTGTTCATGCTCATGCAGAGCGTGAGGAAGGCGTACGTACGTTATTGCTGGGTTATTGTTGATACACAAGTAAGTAGTTATTGTGGTCCCTGCCTGACCTAAACATATAAAGTCACAGACCACTTTTATGCTTTCTTATATTCCAAAGACTACCTTCGTCCTTACCCATTGTTTTTCCTAATTGCATGATGTGATGCAACCTGGATTGCCTTCGAGATGCTCAAATCTATATTTTTTCTTACAAGATAGGCATCAACAATGTTGTCGTTGTTGGACTCTCCTCTACGGATGTTGAGCAACAGTGGGGGAAAATGTCCAAGACTAATATTATTAAACCGGCAACGGGAATAGTCTTGTGCAACGTCAACCAAGCTCCGTCTGTTCAACTCGACAACAGGCAACTTGAAGACATTCAACATGATTTCATCAAAGCATCTCTGTGCTGCGCTCTATATAGCTTTGCGCAAGAAAAGATGCTTTAATCCAACCATGCGTCAGCTAACCTGAGCACCACCCACACGAACGATATAGTGACAGTGCAAATAGTGAAGTCTTAATAACATATTATCTGACTTCGCATCTAGTGTTGTAAACAGTTTTCTATCAAGTGGCATTTTACGACATTGGTCATTTTAAAATTTACAAATGCTCACTACAAGAGGCAGCAACCTCTGTCTGTTATGTTTATGAGTGTAACGTTGGCATTCCCCCAGAACACAATGCAATCTGGAATGCCAAAGGAACAACAACAATAACAAATAAATCATGACTAGGACCTTGGGTGATTCACCACTGGAGAGCAGTACACGCCAAAGGAAGGTTCCTTCTCGATGTCAAGTCACATTAACGGTTTCTTTATTCAAAGGTTGAAGCCCAGCTCATAGTTGTTAAAAGGGATGACCAATACATTACTGAAATGACCAGAAGGTTATGCTATGTGCACGTCTCTCACATTCTCCCTCACGTGTCATGTGTCAGAGGTACTGTGTGAATACAATACCAAAAAATATTTTTTAGCTCTTATACAAACATCGTTTGTGTTTGAGGTGTGAGAATTACCAGTGCAATGTTTTAGATTATTTATTCAGTTCACCAGTGTACTAGGGCTTCATATAGTTATTATGAGAAGTGCAATATTTCGTTGTAGCCTGCTTTGCAAATAGATTTGGAATATTTTAGCAGCTTTCTATATTGTGCAAAAAGAAAAACTCTGTGGCTTCTTGTGACTGATGAAGGAAGCATAAAAACTGTTTCGCAACGTTTATTTGTATTTCTGTTTTGTTTTTGATAGAGCACTATCTACACATATGCACATCTTACGAACGCGAGCAGGAATGCTAAATGACACACAGACAATAGACGATCTTTGTAGAAGTACAAAGAGCAAGAGAATGGATTTATTTGCAAATAAGCTATAGTTTTTGCAGTATGTGAGTACGGCGAATCTCTTCATTTTAGCTCCTGACGAGCGCGAAAAAGCTTCCGCGGCTACATAGACCGTCTACTTAAACTTTTAATAACTTAGCTGTAAATAAACAACCCATTCTCTTACGATTTGTACCTTGTGCTGATCGATTCACGTGTGAACGAGTGTAAACTGACTCTTCTAACAACAGCGTGGTTGACGCACTGTGGAACACAACACATTTTCCTGCTTTTAACCGGCAGTTATTATTATTATTATTATTATTATTATTATTTCGTTGTCCAGCTTCTTTTTTTTTCCTCTTTTCTCGTTAGGCTAGCGCGATATTGCTTTCAACAACATCTATCTGGCTGGCGTAGAGCCGTGGACGTAAGCTACGATCGCCTCGAATGCAAGCTTGAGGCGAGAGTCACCGCTGAGCTAATACCAACCTCGCCCGCGTGGCGGCGACACCGTAGCTGAACGTTGCGGATAAAGCTGTTAAGTAGGCCACTAAGATGCACAATGAGAAGTAATTCACACCACAGAGTTATAATTACCGCAGATATTGAATTTAAAGCACACCGGAAAACGCGACCATGCGCAACAGTGGCGGAGCCAGCCTGTGATCTGCCTGCGACCTCGCGCTGACGCTACAGAGTCCGCGCTCGCTGATTGGTTCAGAGAAATGTTGTCTGCTACTTAGCTGTCATCTACTACTGGGCTGTTCGGGACTCTGAAAAAGCATTGCTCCTGGCTCGGTCATAATTCGGCCGCTCCTTCTATGCCGAATTCTCCGGTGGAACTCGGAAAACTGGTTTACGGCGGCAAAGGGACAGGGCGCTGACCCCCACTGACCAGCGAACTAGAACGCATGGACGCTGTAACGTCATCGGTGACGTGGCATCACGCTTCTCCTCCTCCTCATTATACTCTGAGTGTCGAGTTAAAGGTGAACACGCGGAGCTATGTTTACGTGAGTTTTTTTCTGTGAAACAGATTGCGCACATCAAAACCTTTCGTGCTATTTGGTAAACTGACACAAACGCACTTTCATCACAATTCTTAATATATTTTTTTATGTCCCTCTGTACTCTTTTAATGACGCAGGCCTTTGAGTAGGTTGCAGAGGTCAATAGGACTAGGCTTTAAGCCATTAATCACGTTGCCAAAGAAAAGGCAGGCCTTTCAAAATGCAAAATTGTGTTTCAGTGCCGGAATTTCATACGATGTTAAACAGCCCAGCTGGATTCCGGCACATGTTTCAATCTCTATTTTATTTTCCTTTGTAGTTTTTTTTTTTTGTTCCGCGCCAGCGCCGCGAAGGAGCTGTGTCTATGAGCGGCCTTAGTAGTGGAAGGAAGAGCAAATATTCACTGTATTCTTTGGCGCACTGTCAAACGCGTACGAAATGCCGTAGCATTGGAGCAGACGAAGGACGGTCACTGTGCTATGACCATACATGATTTGTGTGCGGCGCAACGGCAAACACGACCATAGGTTGCCATGGGCCTCGTGCAGAAACAAGAAGGGTTTCTCCTGCAAACGCGTTCACCTTCTGTTGAAGTCACTCTACTCTTCGGTGTGCATATCTGAACATATTGCCGAGTCTAATGGCGGCACGCTTTGTTACGTTCCTCATTTTTGGCCATCGTGTCTGTAGCTCCCACAGCAACGGCGGCACATATGCGAACTCTATACTTGTGCCAATGCTCCGCAGCACACCGCCTACTCTGCAACTCCGCGGCGTCCGTGTTGCCGGACGCGCCGTGAAGACCCTGAGCTGGCGTTGCCAGCTGTGCCTGCACCTGCATTCCCCTCCCCCCCCCCCCCACACACACATCGGACACTGTAATCTCCCCACATTGCCCTAGACTGCATCTCTACGAAGAGGCGCTCGTTCATTGGCCACTTCAATTGGCCGCATTTTATAGAAACAAACGACGCACCATTCACATGTTCTCGTCCAGTGTGTATATATGGACTGTATGTTCATATCTGTATTTTCGAATTCCACCTCACCCCCTCCGTTCCTGATGCACTTTGCGCTGCATGTTATGTGCATCATTTCGTCCAACTTCCATATCACCATCACTGGAGAGAAACAGTATCGATTCTCTTGTATTGGAGCGGTGGACGGTCTAACAAAAGACGAACACCAGGACAACCGCAACTTACAAAGTTCTTGAGTAACGGCGATACAAAAATAACCCCAAATAAACACATTCAACTCTCGTCACTCCTGCGTTATCTTTCCGTCGCCTCATTGGTTGTGCTCTTAGCTGGCACATTTACCCGAACCACGTCGAACTAGCGATAAGAGCGATCTGGTTTTCCATGAGTGCAACCGTTGCCTTGCTAAGACATTTTTCTCCTCGTTTTTCTTTTTTTTTGTTTTTGCTGTTGTTGTGGTTATCACAGTGTCGCATTTTTTATCACAGTATCGATTGATTGATCGATCGACAAATGACGGTTATTTATCAACGACTTCTGATAAGAAGTGGCACAAATGTTCAGCCGTTATTAGCAGAAAATAAAGTTACAATATATTTGATTCGCAATGCAAGTATTCCCTGAAACGACCATAATTAGTAGACGCTGCTGAAATGTGTTCAATGGCAAGCTACCTGGATTCTTCTGGAAGTAATGCGTGTTGGGTCCTGTATTAAAAACACGAGACTTGTGGAACATCATCCATTTTATAGAGTAATTCTTCCTCTACGAGCTGCTCTTACTGAATAAAGTCTCGATTGGCGGCGATGTATTTGCGCCACCTCTCAACCCACAGCTCAAAGCCACATTGGAAAAAAGAGTTTGAGACACTCCTTCACCCAGGTTCGGACTGCTGCTTTCGCATCTTCTGTATCCGAGAACCAAGCAAATCAAGCAAAATCACACCCTTGTCATCCCAGCATAACCTTGTGTACCCTGTGCGTGTGTGTTTCTATCCATTTCCTTCTTTTTTTTTCTTTTCCGTTTTTCTCTTTCATTTTTTTTTTTGAATAGCAAGCCGGCTCTTTGCCTGGCTAACATCTCCTTTATTTTTTTCTTAATAAACATATATATATACCCCCCCCCCCCCTTCCTGTGTACCCTGTGTGTGTGTGTGAACTGCAATGTCCGCGGCATAGAAGCTGACATCCCACACCAGCTCCTGCACTGTCAGCAGCACCTTCACCACAGGAACACCCTCCGTTGCCGTCTGCTCCAGATTGGCTGTAATTACTTTTCGCTGGCCGCTCTCCTTGGACCCGTCCTGCACCCCAAGCAATGGACTGTCACTGCCGCTCTCCCCGGTTTTCTCCGAGCTTCAGGACTCGTGAACTGCATGTGACGTTGTTCTAGTGTGGTGTGGCCACTTCATGGACTGATTCTTCATCTCAGGGTCATAAAGGCATGCCCAAGTCTCATCACCAGTGCGGATATTCTTTAAAAGGGGTGTCCTCGTGGGCTTCCAATATTAATGCTTCTAGGAGGTCCGAAGACACCTCCAATCTCCTCGTTTTCAAATCAGCTGTTAACTGATGAGCAGCTTCTGAGAAAATGGCAAACGGGCATTACTTTCAGAACAACCTTCGTATTACCATCATCACAGCCACCTGTGGAAACGCGCGGTGAAGTCACACTTTGTCTGCAAGACCTTTTTTAAAACAGCATTTGCAAGCGAAAGTGGTTATAAGCCGAGGACAGGGTAGAACGATGACATTTTTCTCGGAATCAAAGATCGAGACAAATTTTACACAAAGCATGTGTACATATCCTTTTCTGGATATCTTCATGATGTAACTACACTCCAGCTCGTCTTTGGTGACTTGGTAACTTGTCTTTGGTGCTGTGCAATACCTCCCTAATCGTCTGCGCAATGTGACCATCTTGTATTAGCGTTTACCCAATATCACCTGTGCCGCGTTTTAGTCTGTCTGTTAGCACGCTCTGTATGCGGCGGATAAAGTAGCATTGGCCATGCAACGAATGCTCTCGTTCCTTAATCCAACAACAGAAACAACTACATGAATGACAATTAGATGAGGTGATGATGTTCTCATTTATTCTTTCAAAGCGTTTCAAAGCGTCGAGGTTAGTGTGGTTTCCCTTTCTTTTATTAATAACGCGTCCTGGAGTAGCCAGTCCCGAGTGGCTCGAGACTACCATCTCCATTTTTTTCTTTTAAAATCAATCAATCAGATGAGGTCTTTCATCGCAACAATTGCGGTACCATACCTCAGTGCATGTGGGATAATATACGAGTGCGATGACGATGAAACAAGATGCGGCATACACACGCGCGCACACTCATGACACACGCAAATGAGATATCACACACGCGAGTGCGTCGTAACTGATGAGGATAGTTGCTCATCCGGTCGTCCACCGGAGATGCAGTGCTGTGAAGATCACATCTCCACATTCATGCCAAAAGCTCTGAGGTCAGGGGAGTTTAAGCAGGCTGGTAGACGTCAAGAACAGATAGAACGAGTGCAGGCACTGACGGTGCTGAACAGGGTTAGAACAAGGACCCAAGATTGCGGTAAAGCTGAGCGGCTTGTTGTTTATACGGGCCAGTTGGGACCGGAGTATTGCCCTCTCCTAACTGTATAGAGGGACGTCGATGAGGACGTGTTGGATGCTTGCCACCATGCTGCAGTTGGAACACGAGCTGGTTGAAGCATACCCGAATCTGTGTGTGAACTCCGGGGTGAAAGCCATATTGAGGCGAAGGCGATGCAGAAGGGAAGAGAGACCTCGAGGCAAACGGCCTGGGCGGGAAAACGACAAAGTTGGATGTACTGCGTACAACAAGGACCTATCTGTAATGTCCCGGCGACATTGTTGCACCGCCATTGGTTGTATCATCGAAGAAGAAGAATGCCGTCCTGCACCACGGGTCAATATATCCTGTACCACCGCCTGGCATTGTCTGGCAGCAGGAGCCACTCTGTTAGCCTCTACATTTCCGCTTAGTACACAGTGACCTGGGATCCAATGAAAAGTGATCGAGTGACCTACGTCACAGAGACGCTTAACGTCTCCGAGGTCGACATATTACAACTGTTATTGCGTTGAATTCTTTGCATAACTGGTGCCAGAGTGAAATTCCCTTGATTTTGGAAAAATGTATTTTTTAATACGATAGCATTTCTGCCCTAGCTGCCCAGAAGTTCGTGTAGTCTGCTCCTAAAACTGAGCTCGGATGATAGACAGCGGCCCGGGAACCTACGCGTAAAAGTTTATGGCCGCTGTAAGGAAAATAAACAAACAAAACTTCAGTGAAAGATGAAAGTCAACAATGAAAGATGAAAGTCACTGAAAAGGTTAGCCAGCTGTAGGACTCGAACCCACATCTTTTGGATTACCGGTCCAGGGCTCTACCAATTGAGCTAAGCTAACACGCCTTCTCAGCGACTTCCAGGTGCGTCATCTGAAGGGACAAACCAGTCACTCTCTCTCACACATCCTCCTTTCACTCTTACATTTTTGCACACTCATTCATACGACAGGGATCGACGCAAGCGGCAAATGTTGAACATGAAAGAACTGATGTTCTGAGGCCCTTCTATGTTGTTCCAGCCTCAGAACATCAGTTCTCTCATGTAAAACTTCAGTAGTCGCATGACCTCCACGGGTACCGCCCAGGAAGCTCGTTTATTGCCCCCTAAAAGGATATGCAGGCGGAAGGTGGACGGTTGCCGTGTTGTGCGACCTTCAAATTCATTTATTTATTTACCCTCAGGGCCGGGAGGCAATGCAGAGGGGAATGGTTAACATGTAACACTATGATGTTAATATGAGCAGCATACAGAAAGATTTACAAAGTCCACATGAACACATTGCACAGATACGTGGGGGTAAATAAAAAAGAAAATGAAACAATTGGGTCGATCGGAGCAAACGATGGTAGCACAACGACAATAAAAGATGGAAAAGTAATTCGACATGGGATGTTTCCCCGCGTTTGAATCAGTCCAAGTCATAGTCACGATTTCTTTGTTGTTGTTGTTGTTGTTCCCCGTAGTGTGCGACATGGAGATTGAAAAATGACAATGCATCGAAATGGCCGCATAAACATTTCTTAAATTGCTTGGCGTCGCTAATAAAGGTAATTGCACCGGGAAGGCGGTTCCACTCCAACGATGTGCGAGGCAGAAATGAATCGTTAAAAGACCTTGTTGAGCCATGAGGGATATACGTATACCGGGTGTTTCAGTTAAATCCCCGGGCTCAATAATTCGCGAACAGGTGCGCCAATGGACTAACTTTCTTTTTTACAAGTATCTGTCCGATACCACCTACAAGCTGCGCACCGTGTGAATGAGTAGGAGGCGCTCATTATCTAAATAAAAATTCCCAAATGAGTTTCGTAAAAAAAAACATAACTTCTAAAGCAGGGCGCATTCGGCATTAAAATGGGTACTACCCCTTTTGGGAGTTTCAGTGAACACCTTTTAGTGAAAAACCTGTCACCAAAGCGGGTCATTTGTTGCAGTAATTAATTGGTTTCGGTTTACATATTTTTGTCGTGGCTGGTCGCAGTGAAGCGCAAAAGGACGCTCTTCGATTCCCTTATCCACCAATGAATTACGTCCTTTTACGCTTCATCGCGACCAGCCCCGACAAAATATGTAAACCGAAACCAATTAATTACAGCAACAAATGACCCGCTTCGGTGGCAGATTTTTCTCTAAAAGGTGTCCACTGAAGGTCCCACAATGGGTAGTACCCATTTTAATGTCGACAGCTCCCTGCTTTAGAAGATATGTTTTTTACGAAACTTGTTTGAATTTTTATTTAAATAATGAGCGCCTGCCACTCATTCACACGGTGCGCAGCTTGTAGGTGGTATCGCACAGATACTTGTAAAAACAGAAAGTTCGTCGATTGGTGCACCCGTTCGCGAATTATTTAGCCCGGGGATTTAACTGAAAGACCCGGTATATAGGCTGTTGGATTAACGATTCTCTAAGGTAATTATTATGATAATAAATTTTGAGTAACAATAAACAGAGACGAATTATTGTTGGACGAGTGGAAAGCAGAGGAAATTGGGGATGTGTTACATAGCAGTGACACTGGAGGTGCGGTTGTAATTAGCGAATAGATACGAATAGGGTTGCCCTCTTTTATACTGTTTCTATTGAGTTCGAGATCCCAAACAGAGGCTGCATATTCCAACTTTGGAAGGTCTAATGATTTGAAGGTCTATTATTCAGGATGGTACTCAGGAAGGGTGGGTACTCCTGGTGACGCCAAAAGAGTTTCTTCGTCACGCCAAATCCCGCAGTGCTTTATCCTCTTCAGCATTACATCAAAACTCATTGCAGTTGTGTTCCTACATTTGACCCATATCTGCTTGTCTTTTACTTCGCATTAAACATATCCCCCGCCCCCATATCTGCAAACCATTTCGCGCAATTTAAAATTATCCCCGCATTTTCTCAGAAGTTCAACGATTGCGATCACATTACTCCTCGTTGCATAGGGAGGGAGACCACTAATTTGTTTACCTACGTCAACTCAAGATTATCTAAAATATCCCTAGAGTTTCAACACTGCACTGAGCGAGCGCGCCCTCCGCCGGTGTCTTCTCAGCCGAAGTGCCGCGATGTACGAGGGTGAGAGGTTGCGTCGGTATAACACTGTTGCACGTAACGCCGTTATACTTGTAACAGCGTTACCGTATCCGTTACCTTTTCCCGTTGCAGGGTAGGGATCGTGCTGCCTTTTTAAGTTAGTAACGAAACAAGTATTCCCGCTACAAATTTTCGGTATCGTGATCCTCTAACATTACCGATACTTTCGCAGTTCATCTCTGCGACAGCTCGATCTGGCCGTTGTTTTACAAGGAGGCTGTACCTGCTTTCACGTGTTCCATATCTTGGATTATACTTCAATAAATACTCAATTAATCTCTTGCGAACTTAAGTGAATGACCCCTAAGCTTTGACTGAAGAGCATGGAACCTCGTTGAGAATTCCGTCAGGCTGATGTTGATCGCAAACGGAGGTCACGGCCGGCAGCGTACTCTGGATTCCTGCTGAACTACGAAGCAAAGCGCCCTCTTCGCAATAAGTCGCACATTAGCTATTCTTAACGTAAGGCTGGGTTCGCTGGCCATATGACATATGTATATGGCCTTGACCCTAATGCATGGTAACAGCCATCTATATCAGTCAGGTCGCCTTCCATGGAGGAACCATGGTCTGATGTTGCAGGCACCTTCGATTGCAAGGAGGAGAAATGTAACGGGAGCTTGGTTTTCAGATGTCTTCTGCACGTCCCGATGGAAAACATCGTTTGCGCATTAAAAAGTTCAACGTCCTTCTTTTTTTTTTTTAAAGCACGTCAAGCTATGTCTAGTGACCTTATGTCCGGTGTAAGCTGAGTTCTTTCTATAGCAAAGCTATAGGCAGCACTTTACCTTTAGGCGGCGGAGCTATGCTTGCTTCGTGCTTCATCAACTTCAATATAAGAGGAAGAAAGAAAGAAGTAACGACCAAGGCAGCCCTTCGGAAATTTCAGTTTTGGAAAACTTCCAAATTCCAAAACTTCCAAACCGTAGCTGTTTTGCAAACTTGTGTAGCATCATTTCCTTAACTTATGTATGGCTTGTATGTCAATTTATTATTATGCAACTTAAGTGTATCTTTATTTGCGGTCATAGGCCATATGTCCATACGAGGCCTTACAGATGTAAATATGGCACAAAAAGCACAGCTGCTGCTACCGGCTCTCAGCTTCACAATCAGCCACTATGCTCACATTGACTGCAATGCAGCGCAGAAATCTGGATGGATATTTCTTCACTGCCGTTGAGCAAGAAGGGAAATATGTAGAAGCAAGATGAGAGACGCGCGTTTTCCCGTTCCGCCCATTCCGATTTTGTCTACCGTTTCAGCGGATTATCTACCCATACCCTAGCATGTTCACTCACCCCGAACTGCGCCGAATCCCATTTCCTTCTTTTTTCACTTACTTTGTTACTTCTCTTTCTTTTTCTTTTTTTTTTGCTTTTGTTTGTTTATTTTGAGTTTCTTTCTTTTTTGGAACAGCAAGCCTGCATTAGCCTGTCTGACATTTCCATTTTTCTTTCTTTTCAATCTAATAAACATATCCCCCCCCCCCCATTTCGCCTAATGTACGCGGCAGCCAGTCTCGTTTCGCTTGCTGACCCGTGTCACGTGAAGAAAGAAGGCGGTTCGTTGGCACAAAGCGAAGAATATTTGAGACACAAATCGGTATATCGCTGTATTTGCCAGCTGCCTTTTTAGCTGTACACTTCCTGCTATGTATTTTTGGCTCTATGTATTCATGAAATCAGCGGCAGGGTCACTGAGGCACATATATGTTTTAGCCCATATTATGTGCTAAGAAACTGGAAAACAAATGAGGGGTATCATGATTACAAGCTAGAACAAAGATAGTTAAGATGTGGACGAACGAAATCCGCTCCTTGATTGCACGCTCACGGGGCCACCCGAGCGGGCAGGGCAGCGGACGATACGGGGTGCTCGTTGTTCCTGAATGGAAAAAAGACTGTCCCACAATGGCACAATAGCCATATCTACAGTACAGTTTAAGTGGCGTCGGAGACAAGAACTTCCAACGCCCCTGACGATCGCTGTAAAGAGCGATACGAACATGAACGGGAGACAAGTTCCAACTTCATGTCCTATCCCTTGCAGGCCTTTCTTTATAATAGTTCTGCAGTTGCCTCTCAGCAGTCTCACAGTACATACCCATTTGGGCGCTGTAACATTTGCGTAGGCACTTTCAACAGCAACTAGCGAAGCTAATACAGCAAGAAAAACGAGCCTATCCTTCGTGCCACAGCCCACATTCAATGGGCAATTTCAATAAGCAATATAATTCGAAAAAAAGAAAAGAAAAGAAAGAAATACCGTCCACGAATAGCGGACACAAAAATCACGGGTGTAGCCGATTCCTCGTTTTCGGTTTCTGCGACTTTTCGCAAACAGTATATAGTGTACCAGTCGACGCACAGATAATAGGCCGGTTCTAGTTGCTTTATTTGCTTTCCTAGTTGCTTTCGAAACTATGACTAGCACTATGCGAGAGTATGGAAAGATTCACGCTGGGTGAGGGAATATTGTATAAGAGGTGAGAAACTGAAGGAGTAAGAGGGGGGAGGATTTAATGGATGTTAATATGTAAAGCAGACAAAACTGATTAAATCCAAGTTATATAGCGACAGAAGAACAGAGACAACAGCTTTTTTAAAGGTAGAAAGGGAATAAAAAAGTACATCACAAATATCAGGCAACGAATTGATAAGCACACGGCCACGTGATAGTGGGTCATCCTTACACACGTTCGTATAAATGAATGAATGTCGTGCCTTCGCAACGACAACCGCAGAATTGCAAAATTCAACCTGCTCAGCAACTGTGGAACGACAACATGAGAATGAATACATTTAAAGAAGAAAATAGCGTCACTCGCGTCGAATCAAAAGCGGGATAAGGCCAAGGTATAGGAGAAGCTGTTCGTAATCAAACATATGTAGTTCAGGGATGCACAATATGTGCAGTGGTTTCTTCTTAATAGCTTCAATGCATTTCGAATAAGTATTGCTGAGAGAATTCCACGCCAGGAACGCGTAAGTGAGACGTGGTCGCACATAAGCTGTGTAGAGGCGAAGAAAAACATCTGGGTTAGGCAATGATTTGTACCTGTATGTCAATAGACCTAGAGTACGCAAGGTAAGAGAACGTACCATGGAAGCGTGTTCAGTGAAATGCAACTTGAAGCCAAATACAACGCCCGGGTCACGCACAGAGCTAGTGCGATGAATGGCATTGCCGTTAGAGAAATAAAGGAATCCAATTACATTAGTCTTGCGAGAAAGACACGAGTTAACTTTTTGCATAGTTGATTACTAACTTATTCCTAGCACACCAAGGGGTGACACTGTAGCGGGCCGTGGACAACGACGAAGATGGCCACGCGCCTTGAGCACTGGCCTCAGTTCCACTGGCGCGGCCATGGAGACAGGCCACCGTCATCGCCTCTCCGTGGCATACCATCATCGCCGGTCGGGACTCATGTAGAGGAAGAACACCTCCTCTACAACACTATCGCTGTCGGACTTTAATAGCAAACAGTCGTGCGGAGAAGAAACAACTCTAGATAGCTTCATGTCGTCAACGTACTGGAGCAGATGGGAATGCTGAACATTTGACATTAGGTCGTTAGCGAAAATATTGAATGACACCGGCCGAAGGTTGGAGCCCTGAGGAGCACCATATGACAGAGTATAAGACTTCGATTTGACACCGCTGACAGATACGGCACAAGTGCGGTTGCGCAAGTACGATTCCACAAAGTCCGCAAGAGCAGGACACACGTCATGCGAAGGCAGAGGAGCGAGCAGAATGCCATGACCCATTCAATCGAAAGCTTTCGACGCGTCAAAATTATCAACTTGGCCTCTGTTATCAACTACAGGTGCGGCAATTAACACAAACGTACCTAGGTTACTACTAACCGACCTGCCTTGGTGGAATCCGTGCTGGTTATAAGTGATAATCGGCTTAAAATATGAGGTGAAGTATTTGCAGACAATTTGCAGACAAGACCTTTGAGAAAGCGCATAAAATGCTGATAGGCCTATAATTAGAAACATCTTTAGTGTCGTCAGATTTATGAAGAGGGATAGCGAGAGAGGACTTCCAGAGACCAGAGAAGACCTGGGCTCGCGGCCGGTCGCAGTCTGCGAATGGATGAGAAGACATCTTCCTCGGATATTTTAAAGCTTGTTAAAGTGTTGGAAAAGCCTGAATCACTATGCGATGGGGCGTTTACAGTGCATGTAGGGCGAGTGAATACTGAAGCAAAGTGAGCTGCAAAACGCTCACTGACAAAATTTGGATCGGAACAAGTATACGAGACGCTAGTGATGGATAGTGACGTGGGAAACTTACTCCGAAGCCGGTGATGACTCCAAAAGCGTTTCGGGTTTCTACGAATATCGTCTTCAAGGGAAGAGATATATGCCTCGTGATCAGCTTTGAAAGACATTTTGAAGTGCGCGCGGTATATTGCGAAGAAGTCGTAGTCGAAATGTAATCCGACTTTATTGTATCGCGTGTGATGAAATTATTTCTTCCTTAGATACAGCCGCGTTTGCGCGAGAACCATGTTGGGTATTTACGTTGTTGAGGAATGTATGAAGGGACAAAGTTAGCAATGCTTGTAGACACAGCTTTAGTGAAAATGGTGACAGCGGCGTGAGGGTCATTGGTAGAATAGACAGAAGAAAAGTTGTACTCACTAAGGTGGTGATACGGGCCAGTATAATCGCCCAGTCGCTGGTTGAGTCTTTTCGCGTGTGGTACGTAACGTGTACCATTTGTAATTTCAAAGAGGGACGAAGTGAGCAGAGGGGGATGATAGCTGTCAGCTGGCACCAGTGGCTCGTCAGCACGTTCCACAGAGACGAGAGTGCTGGAAAAACATACGTCCAACGTATGCCCATCTTTGTTGGGCACATGATTGTATCGCGAAAGGTTATGGAAGTGAGCGAAGTCTAACAGCAAGTGACCTAAACGAAAGCTTGTGGAATGGCGCCACAGAACGATTTCATTCGAGAAGTCAACACCAGGGGCTTGAAATCACCAATTGTCAAAAGATCGCCTGGGAAGCCAAGGAGTTTCGCTTCCAAGGCGCTGAAGTAGTTCTCAAGAGCTCCCACATCGTAAGATGGGGGAAAGTAGTGATTCCCAACGAGCAGTCTCAGTTTCAACTCGATCCAGACACATTCACTAGTCAATTCAAGATCATCGCTTCGGATTCTGGTGGGAGATACCTCCGCCAAGAAAGACTTTACATCTTCAGCATTTGTTTCCGGGGAGAGTCGGGAAACAAACAATGCCCTCTTTGGCATAGTGGGTCATGAGGATCCCCCGTTTTATCTTACACATTCATCCATGCGTTCATTCATAAATCACCGTAAACATTTTAATGAACAATGGTGATTTTATGTGTCTTCGCACACATCTTGATTTGGAAATGTAAAGGTTCCTTGCGTGTGAGGCCATGAACGGTGTCAACCCATGATCGAGTCGATTTATTCCAGACATCAATCACTAACAGTGGGATACGTGTTAGTAACGCCCACTTGATGGCAGTCCCGTCTCGCCAAATTCAATTGCACGACAGTCCTACTTCGCCTAACGCCACTCACCCATCCCAACTCTTTCATCCGTACGTTGGATTAGGTGAAATCGGACTAATCGCGAGACAGTTCGATACACAGCCGCCCAGCGTAATATTGGTGTCGGCAGTGTGGAGACAATCATTCACGAGCACTTGCTGTTCCGCGAAGTCTGTAAAATATAGGTTCCCGGGCACCTCACTTGTGGCCAGAAGGGACCGCGCATGGTAGTCCCTGAGTATCTGCTGATCTGTTCTCAATCCGAGGGGGACGAAGTTTCGCAATGAATCGTCACATGTGGTGAGACTTGGATGCATCATTTCACCCCAGACACAAAAAGCAACAAAGAAAGGCAAATTGCAGCCGTCTGCTGGGAAGCCCACGGGAGCTGTTTTCTGGGACATGCGGGGCGCTCATGAGAACTGCTTGGAGCAAGGGGTCACGATTAATGCCAAGTGCTACTCCGCGTTGATAAAGGATGTCGTGCGAAACGCAGATCGCACGAAAAAAGGCTTGGGATGTTGTCCGGAAGGGTAATTCTTCTTCATGACAATGCCCGGCCTCACACGGCGTATTGGACTGTAGCCACCCTGGCTGAAACGCGCTTTGAGGTTTTGCACCATGCACGTTCCAGCATAGATTTAGCCCCAAGCGATTACTATTTGTTTGGGCTCTTTAAAGAGCACCTTGGAGGAAAGACGTGAAACACAGATGACGCCCTCCAGAAAGATGTCCTCCAGTGGCTTCGACAGCAGCCCTTTCAACGCCAAAGGCATCAAAGAGTGGCCGCAGTGACGGCAGCGGTGTCCAGATGCGCACGGTGAATTTGAAAAAAAAAAAACAAAAAAAAAACTGATGTAGTTTGGCGCTTCCCGAATTTTCCATTGTTTCGTTCAACCTTGAAGGACCATCGTATCTGGACACTACCAGTCGCATCTGAAGGCAGGTGCGTGCGGGCCAATTGCTCAACGTCAGACGTCCTTGGCTCACTGATCGCCGTATGTGGTAAATGTAAAATGCTAATAGCGATTTGCTACACAGCGCTATAAAACAGAGTGACGTTTTCCTCCTCTCAGTGTTGGGAACCGCTATAAAACAGCGTTTGTCGAGGTAGAGCCCCCTTCAAATTTTTCAGCGCTGGTGGTGGTGCTGGTGGTGGTGAAAGGGCTCGCCGTTGTCGGACTCACAGAGGTGGGCAACGTCATGACTGGGGGAATGTGCGTCCTGGTCCGACTTCTAAGAGAACTGTGCCGACATATGTCCAGCGCTATTTTGAGCGCTAAGTCTGCGTTAACCAATCGGGAGCTTTTTTCAGCGGTGACGTAGCGGAAGCTGAGGTTTGTTTGCTTCCGGTCACTCGAAGCAGCAAGGATGGACGGCGACGACGACGTGAAAATGGCAACCGGTTTTCCTTTAGCGCCGTTTGTTGAGCTTGTGCGTTCCCACTGGTTCCGCTATGAGAAATCGCAACCGAAATAAATCGTCAACAAAAGTGTCACTGGCCATGGTGCTCCGTAGAGTCACTAAATAAGCTACGCTTCACATTATCGACACTGAGTTCCAAGAGTGAGCATGCGCCATCTTGTTTCCGCGCCACGCCACCCACGCGCACTGCGCCCTTTAGCGCACGATGCCATCTATCGTGCGCGGGTGAAATGTTCCTTTCGTTGGCAAGCAACAGTTGACGGCCTTGAGCTCACCGTGACATCCTCGGGACGCTCTGGTTGACGATACATGGATTATCGCACAACAATCATACACGCTTCTCTATCCCACGGGGAGGATTGTGCTAGCCGTCTTCGATCCTCAAATGGGGATGATACCGATGTGGTGCGGAAACAAGATGGCGCTCGTGCTCTCCCTTGGACCTCAGTGTCGATACTATGAAGGGAAGCTGATTTAGTGACTCTACTGCTGCGGATACCCGACGCGGACATTAAACAATCTGTGAACAATCATGATAGTACCGGTGCATCACGTCGCAACAAGATCTCCCGTGACCCGAGCAGGATAGCGCTTTGTGTTCGGTTGTATATGAGAACTGCAAGCGGAAAAACAGCGCACGGTTTCGAGCGCTATTTTCTAGCACTATAGAGCGAAACACTGCATATGGGAACCGGCCTTATGAGTGCAGCGCGGAATCCTCGTGCACAAGAGACCTTATCTTGCGAGTAGTCTTCTTTCTTTCTTCTTGCGGTTGTATCTGGTGTTGGTGCTCATGCGTCTGACGCAATGCAGTCCGACCGGTCGTCTCCCTCCCTCACCCTAGCACACGACTCTCGGCGGCCAATAAACGATGTTCAATGATCTGACGTCAGAACACGCCAGAAGAAGCTGGAAGGGATCACCGCAGACTTTTGTAGACAAATTTTCTCTTGAATTGTATGCTTCGATCCCAAAGGAAATATTTTGCGTCACAGTTCCCGAAGGTAGCAAGTTCATCTCGCGCGCCTTTTGTGCGCCTTTAAGACAAGCGTCGGCATAGCTTCCATGTGAAGTACGCCCAAGACTTACAATCCCTTCCAGCAGCATCCCCTTGCTCGTCAGGGATGGGGGGGGGGGGGGATATATTTATTAGAAGAGAAAAGAAAAAGGAAGGAAAGAGAAGGAAACGTCATCCAAACGGAGTGTCGGCTTCCTGTACCGCAAGTAAATAATTCGAAAATAAAGGAAAAAAGAAAGGCGAAAGAAGGATGAGAGAGACGAAAAATAAAAAAAAAGTTGAGAGAGGTGCATGAGGGTGAGATGTGAGGGTGGGGGCATTGACGAAGGAGATGACACATACGTCTTGAGGTCACAGGCTGTGTCGCTGAGGAGTGCCAGAACTGCTTTGGTCGGAGCACGCTGTGCAAGATGTCGGACAGGGCCGAGTAGAGCGGCCAGGCAAAAGCTTGTGTACCGCAGCCCTAGAAAGCGTCGTCTGAGGATGCCTCGAGGGGTGTCGCGTCTGCGGCAGTCGTTGAGAAGATGTGAAATATCAGCTTCAACAGCGCAAGTAGGACATATTGGCGAGTGGAGAGCACCCATCTTGTATAGAGGCAGAAGGGTTCTGGCGACATTAAGTCGCAGGCGGTGTAAAATCGGGCAGGGAGATTGCTAGGTAAACGCATATTCAGAAAATGAGGAAAGTGTCTCAACCTCCAGGATGACGCTTCAAATTTGGCATCTGTGTCTTATGTCTTCTTAAAAATGAGGTGGATCCCAAAAGACTCGCTGAATGGGAAAAAAATTACGGAGCTCTTGCTGCGTGCTGCAGAGCAACATAATTTAATTATGGAGAAAGACGTGAATCTGGTGAACCTCATCCTCTGACCAAATAGAAGGTTTTGGGATGACAGAACGAGAAAGTTCGGCTACTAAAATCAACAGGACACACACACACATAAAGGGACGATGATGAGATGGGGCAGGACAAGGTATTGCTGTGGCATTGCTTTGCAGCTGTCTACTTGCCTTCTGCTTGATTTACGCCGATCCTAACTATTTGTCACTCAATGTGCTAATGAACGCATTACGGTATTTGAATCATGTATTTTTATTTCATATTTAAGTACTTTATTACAAAGCATTTATGCTGAGTACTTAAATAAATTTTTAAAAAAGTATATTGTGTATTGAAATGCAACAAAAATGTATTCATGCTCATATTCGTATCGCATATACATAAGTATGGAAATACGGAACGATGCGTGTTAACCAGGATACGCAGCTACTAACATCATATTACATGTATAAACTATTCTACTCATGCGCAAAAAGAAAACAAAGAGAAACTAATAATTCACCTTTCCATGCATCGAGTGCGTCCCAGAATACAAAGTGCGCATTCATTCACATTCCATTTTCCTCGTATACACTTTCCTTTGCAGTCCTGTGTTTGCGATCACGCTTGGGTTAGCACGACGCAAGATAACGCCTTTTCACCCAAACGTAAAACATCCCGCTTTATGCTGTGGTTCTCACTTGTTAAATCGTCCGTTCAGACCCCATTACGCTTATCCTTTCCATTTCTAATGAGACTTTATCGCGAAACGGTAAGTGCCCGTCCGTGTGCACAGATATGTACAATTTCTTTTTTATGTTATGCGCAGTTTAGAACAGAGTACAGGTTGAAGTAGAGAAATAAACTTTGGCCCATGAAAGGACGAACGCCATCGTAGAATCCTGGCGAAAGCACGTTTTACGATCTGTTCCTTTCGCATTTCGTGCTTCAGGGTTCCGCTTTGCAACGGTCAGAGCAAACATGAAAGCAAGATCGCGTCTTTTGCTTCGTACGCTCCTTTTAAGTCCCAGCGGGCATGTTTGTTCGAGGGAATAGTTGCATGAAATTCAGCGAACACAAAGTGCGCGATTCAGCGTCCTGTTTCAATTGCGTGGTTCGGAATTTTGTGCTTTATTTTACTGCTGGCAGTTGCGGACAAACAAACGCAGCTGTATTTCGCGTTGGATATTGGAACGTTCCTGGCACACACGCTATACGCTGGTATCTCAATGGCAAATTTTAGTCGTGCGGACTAATGGCTTTACAAAACGAATTAATGGCTGATGTAGAGGTATGCGAAAAATAATATCCTTCTCGTTTTGTTTTCAGAAAATGGCTGCAATCTTTGTGTGATGAACGTAGGACGAAAGACAGCCATTTTAACTGTTTGTTTGTTTATTTACAAGTACAGCAATGCACGTGTGTAGTTTTCAGAAACAGAGGATAAAATACCCCCCCCCCCCCCATAAATGGAAAGTACAAAAATACACCCATTTCATCTGGTCTTTTCCATGTTCGCTCTCACCTTTTACTTCTTTATTCTTCGAATCAACATATATCCCATTCGCGTTCGCGACATGCTGCAACCGACGCAATCTTTCGTCTGCATTAAACGGCGTGTTGCGTGCTGCTGTGCCGATCACAGTTTTGCAGCTCCAACGCTGATGGCGACTTTCATAATTACGGATGATTAATCGCATCCGGTTCGCAAAGATGTTGAAGGAATGACTGTCATTGTTTTCACGTAGATAAGGGGACCCTCGAAGCAAGGAATGGGGAGGCAGCATCCTGCGTGCGAACATTAATTAAACTCTCTCCCTCTCGTATTCTTTCCTTTTCGCTTCACTTTCGCTTCAATTTTCTCTCGTACACATATTTGTCCTCATCTCACCTTGGGCAGCAAGACTTGGTTGCTAATTATGATCAGAGGGGGCGTATATGTTTATTCGGAAAAAAAAGAAGAAAGAAATAGCCTCCTCTGAGGTGTTGTCAGAGGGTGACAGAGGGTGACAGCAGCTTAGACGCTGACGAGGCGCTTGCAACACAAAGACAGCTACTCGGCTTTAATTACGACAAGCGAAACAGAAGACAGGATAACTATGTCCGGGAATGTGCCGACGAACTCCACGTAGGAGTTTCGACGTTTACTTGCGCGCGGGCCTTCTTAGTAGCAAAGGAGCTTTACGGTTTCGCAAGAGTAGTGCGCGCATGTCGAATTGTCGACGTGTTTGCCCGGAGCTGTGATTGAGAAAGGGACGTCTGAAACAAGTGCTAAGAAGCTCATGAAGTGTTAGATTACGCGCTGGAATGGCAGCGGAAATGGCAAACGGCTGCTGCAGGGAAAACGTGGCGGGCTCGTTAACGACATATATAGACAAGTTACTATGGTGACGGTGATAGGAAACAAGAGGGATGTGAGTCGGAACTCCGCAACTGGTGAATTCGTATGGCTGGTTAGTAATAAAGATGAATAGAAATGTGAGGCATCCTAGCTCAGACGAATTTTAGTTTAGAACAGGTAGCACTTCTTAGCAGTGATGGCCACTAACTACTTCTACAGTAGTTGAACTATAACTACTAACTACCTCGCGATTGAGTTAAACTAGTAGTTTAACTAGTAGTTCAACTACTTTTCAGGGGAGGTAGTTAAAACTACCTCCCCTAACTACTTCTTAAACTACTTCTTTAACTACTGCAATGTATTTTAACTACATCTATAACTACTTAACGTTGTCCATCAACACCAATCCCATTCTATAGCGTTCTTGGACACCTAAAGAAGAATCACAAGCAGTGATAAAAATGAAGCTTTAGTACACATGCGCGGTACAATTGCTCTGCACCTCCGTTCTCATCAAACAAGTAGCTCAAGGTGAAAGTCGGAAGCACGATTGTGCAGTAAGGTTTGCGGCAAACCCGGAAGCAGTTTGCGCCTGCAGTAACCTAACTACTGTAGTTAGCTACTCGAAATGGTAGTCTAACTAGTACTTGCCACTACATTTCTGCAAGTAGTTGATAAATACTTTTTAACTACAATCAGGTAGTTTAAGTAGTGGTTTAACTATACGTAGTTAACTACTGGCCATCACTGTTTCTTAGTCGTTCTTTCGTAGCGTGGCATCGTCATACTGATTCGCACTACGTGAGCACACATCCGCTCCGCAAGAAACTACAGTTCCGAATATCAACTTTCAAATAATTCCAGTTTTAACGTGAACTGTTTCTTTCATTTAGATAGGAGCTCAGTACCGCTCACTTGCAAGCTAAAATAAGATGGAGCATGTGCAGAGATGTAGAGCATAGAGAAGATTGTTCGTCGTAAACATTCGTAGCGGCATCTGATGCACACGCGGGCGTCGAAAGTGGATACTTTAATACCTTATTGCACACTGGGGTATGACCCACCACATCATCATCCCATTTGTGTTGTTGTGCGCGCGCACTGGGGCTTAATTTAGTACGACGTCACTGCCTATCATCAAAGTTCTATTGAGATAAAGTGACTGAGCTTCCGCAATCCGCTGTATACGCTCTCCAACTCACCCACTCACATCATGTAAGAAAATGTAGCTACATGTTTCCTCCCTCGTTCAGAGATCGGCAGTTTCAAGCTGGTGAATGCGGAACACTTTAAGCAAGCTCGTCGCTTTTGCGCAACGAGGAAATACATTTTCTTTGTCCGGAAGGAAATTGTTATTTCACTTCCATCTTTTCTATAAGGTTATGAGAGCGACAGTAAGTGAGGTCTCGTGAAATACAGCTCCATCCTCAGAATCTGCGCCTTTGAAGGCGCTGTTCTGTGATCAAAGAAACGGCGCCGCTCAACTGTTCCCAGCGGAATTAGATTTGAAGGCGAGAGTGCGAATGCATTCAGCGAGAATGGCACCGCTCGCACAGGAGTAAGAAAAAAAAAAGCAAAAAGAAACGAAGAGCGTCACAAAGCATAGAGACAACATAAAAGCGGGAAAATATGCTTAGAGAGGTTGGGTCGAAAAACGGCACATGAACAGGGCAAAGAAGTTGCTATTCATGCCTCGTCATTCACCGTACTATTCATCTCATTATAATGTCACCGGCGCGCGCAGTTTCATTGTTATACACACATACACGTATTAAGATGTGCAGAGGAAATAAACCGAGGCTCTATATGGTTGGACGTGAGATTCTGTTGGACTTGAAGCCTGTAACAGCTGCCGTGCACGTACCTACTGTCCTACGCTATCGCTCGTATATACCATTGGCATGTGATATCCCGTGGAATAGTGCTTCGGATGATCGCTTTTCATGCCGAGACTGGGGAGGTGAAGCGGGTTCGAATCCAGGCACCGGCTGTGCTGTCTGAGGTTCCCCCTGCGTTTTCCGGCATACTTTCCAGATGAATGTTGACATAGTTACCCCTCAAGTCTGCTCAGGACGCATACTGTCGTCCACTCCCTCCTGCTGTCCTCTCTCCATCTGTCCATACCCACAGTTGCTTCGCGGCGCTAACACGGAATAAAAAAAAAACACGAAGTCTGCCACCGCCCTCCTGTGGACGTCCGTTGCGCCCTTTTGGCGTTCTTTAGCACAGTGCAGGGAACCTTATAGGGTCGGCAGAGACAGTGTGCCTATAGGAAAGTCATTAGTGTCCCACGAGGTTAGCAACACATGTGAAGCCCGCAGTTCGAAGCCGGAAAACGCAGTTGGGTCTCGACGTTCGCGTGTTTGCCTTCAGGGAAAGGTAACGGAATTTTTTTCGTTTCCGTTACCACCTTCGTTACTGGCACTTATTTGTTTCTGTTTCAGTTTCGGTTACCATCATTGTTGCTTTCGTTTCCGTTACGTTTCCGTTTTGGTTTTCGGTACCGCCCTACCTCCAGCTTTTTGTTTTCGTTCTTTCTGTTCTTTCCTTTTTATTCAAAAAAAGACTATTGAGACCGTGACAAAGCTTAATCCCTCTACGTTCTGAAGTCTATTTTGAGGACTCCAGGGATACATGCATACAAGAGACAACGTTTATTCAAAATACACATATAGGTACGTGATTTCTGTGAACAGCTAATATGAACATGGTTTCCAGGAATGTTAGTCACGCTTGAAACTTCCAGGTCACCATAAGCGTATAAGAATTATGCTTCTTCTATTTACTGTATACTACTTACTTATATGCTTCAGTTTGATAGTTAATTTTAGTTTTAGTTCTTCAGTTAATTTTAGTTTGCGCTTCATTGAGGTTTATTTCATAAATTTATTTATATATGATATGGTGAAGAATTGCAATAATTCGGGTCCTGCGGTACCCGAATTATTACCGCAAATTATTGTAGTTTCCGTTTCTGTTTCAGGTATTGTAACTGTGCGATATCCGTTTTCGTTTCTGTTACCGTTACCTGCTATATTACGGTATAATACTGTATGCCGCCTGCGGTATAATACCCGTTTCCGTTCCTGTTACCTTTCCCTGTCTTACCGAGAATTTGATCATGAGCGATTTTTCCGGTTTCGGTTGCACAGTTGCCTGCATATATCGTTTCGGAATTTCTGACACGTCTGATCGATGCGTGTGAGGACGGCCACAAAAGCGGAGTGTGCAAAGCCGTTCCCGGTGCAAAGCTATGCCCAGAATCTCTTGTTTCTTGGAACCAACGAGGATGATAATTACGGGTCCCAAGCATTATGCTCCTATACTGGTTCTCGAAGTGCTCACAAGTGGTAAGAGACAGCAGTCATATTATTGCATGTGCTGCGTAGTGATAAGTCAGCCTCTGCAATTGCTCGCCATTATGACATCAATGAGAGAACCGCACAGCTTCATGTTATTCGCGACTTTTGGCTTTCGCGGGGATCATCCGACCCTAACCCTCGCGAGATCAAGGGTCAAGTGTGTACACACACAAGAAAAAAGTAATGAAAACACTGGCAGATATGATGCGAGTTATATCAAATCAACGACAGCGACAGAGTTGATTAGTTGAGCTCGTCTGTCGCTACGCGCATGGTTCGCTACGCGTCGTTTATGAGCTCTGAGTTGACGCATTCGCTCGTGCTGCGAGATATGGTCGAAGCTCTTCAGGAGACGTATACTTCTTAGGACGGACCATAATGAGGCCAACGCCACAGCCACCATGACTTTGCGAAATGACCGATCTGCGTCTTGCAACTTTCTTTTCTTCTTCTCTTCGTTTCTCCTCTTCTGTGTTTCAGCGATGCGCCATACGGGACAAGATATTCACAAAATTGAGCCCTTAACAGCTGCCGCTGTAAAAGGGAAAAGCCGAAGCTATATGGCTGCACGTGATGAATATGTTTAATCATCAATCATACCACTATTCCAGCTGCTTGGTATTGCTCTAAGTACTCTCTGGTAGACACCTCACTTTGCTTTTTATTTTTCATTTTTTCTTATTTTTTTTGTGGCTGAGGGGGCTCGTCATGGCAGGAGCAGAATTAATCGGGTTTTCAATTCAATTTCT
Source organism: Ornithodoros turicata (assembly GCF_037126465.1). Lineage (NCBI taxonomy): Eukaryota > Metazoa > Arthropoda > Arachnida > Ixodida > Argasidae > Ornithodoros > Ornithodoros turicata. Next base: position 119,139,478 of record NC_088202.1, on the reverse strand, counting down.
TGTCTTTTTTTTTTCTTGTTGTTTCGTAACAATCGAACCCAAGTCATTTATTTCTAATTCTAGAAGGCGGCAAATGCTGAAGAAAAAGAAAAAGTAACCTGAAGTACTGCATAACTGATTGTTACCCTGCAACGTTTGAAAAAGAGTAACTGAGGGAATGGATAGCGAGTTCAACATGTTTCTATGCTTCACAAACTTCCCCGAACACCCAGTCACGACACATTCCAAAGGCATTACAGCTATGTTACTTTCAATGCGAAAATGAACTCATATGTCGATATGCATCAATCTTCTCAATGCATCAGTAACTGACAGTACCTCAGTCTCTCCTGTTGCCTGCATAAGAGAAGAATTGCCGTCACCTTTCGTCATCATTATCATCACCACCACCACCACACGCACACACACGTGCATCTGGTGAGTAGCGTTCGACTGAATAACAGACGCCGAACAGAACCGCGCATGCTAGAACTCTAAGCTTCGGGTGTTGTGACTCCCAAACAAAAACCTTTTCCGCAACACCTAATACAAGATAAGCCATGCGGTCATTGTGGTTTTTCCAAGAAGCCTTTCTCGAGGATTACCTACGGGTATTTCCCACGCGGGGTTCCCCATATCGTAAAACCAACACCGAAGCGAAGAAACTGTATATCCTGAGGGTACGTAGCCGTCGCAGAATCTTGAAAATGGCATAAGTCAAAGTCTCCCCACCTTAGTGATTGTGTCAACACGAGTGCAACACCCTGATATCCCTGAAAGCTCGCCGATCAACAACAGGGCCTTGATATCCAATGCGATGCTCCAGGGAAATAGGCTACACCAGCAAACAAGCGCTAATATGAAATGTCGAAGAAAGTTGCTTCCACAAGTGCAAGGACACACTGACATCACTGGCGCCACGCAATAGAAGCCCGAAGTATAGAATTTATGTGTACGCTGGTATAGGTTCCGCAAACTCATCTCGCAGGAAGCAGTGAAACAGACTTTGTTAGTGAATACCAATACACAGCGAGTTTCGACAATGAAACATTTCTGTGGATACTTTTTTACAAAGGAGCTCTATGTGACTGAGACCACACAATACTTTGTAGTCGAACGTTATCACCGGTGGCTGTACATGTTGATGGTCTCGAGACTCTCGAGAGTGACACCATATTCTTGAACGACAAACCCATTTCATTTCTCACCCACAAAGAAACAGCACAGGCACAGGAGAAACGGCGACAAGGCCTGTAGAACTAGGAGTCATTGGGAGTTGCTCCGGTGCGCACATTCACAATATCTTATGTTACAGGAAACAAAAACAAGCCCACAGAAAATATCAAATTTACACATGTCTCATATTAGCATTAGCGCCGCTTCGTGCGTACCTGATTGTTGGGGTCTCTTCTCTTGATTGACATCTTTCATAATTGCCTATGTCGCGTGCGAATGGCGCCTGTGATCCTGAAGGCGCCAGGAAACTGTCTGTCTGTACTCCACAGATGGCGTTTTATGCATCCGATGCGGGCACACCGTAGTACGCCGAATGCTCAGGAGACACCGATAACCCGACTGGCACAGCTTGCGCGTCTTGGTGCTATACAATGGAATTCAAAGAACTCAGGAAAAAGTAAAAACCGATGAAAACTTTCCCTGTGTTTGTTGAAGTTAATTGTTTCCTGGGAGTTGGAGGCTTACGTGCTTGTGTTGCCCCTGGTTGTGCCTTGCCTGAGCTATACTTCTCGCCCTCCTCCGCTTTGGCGCACGACAAGAATGGCTCACTGAAAGAACCGCTTGGCCGAGGTGTCATTAGGAAAGAGTTTCATTGCATTGGGGGGGGGGGGGGAGGTTATAATACACTGCTCGAATAAAGTAGATCGCTCCAGGCAGAGGGTTTGATCAGTTAAGCAGGGTGGTTCGAACGATCCTAAATGCCGCATCAATGCTCCTTAACAAAATCAGCCACGTGGTTAGGCAAACGCTAACCCGTCGCGAGACAAAGCGTTGATTCATAATTTGAATTTACGTAACAAGTAGAAACTTTCTTTTAACGGAACTGGGCCTGCTAACCGCGCCACCTGAGCCAGGCAATAAATGCCAGCACACTATGTATGGCGTGACAAGAAATATTGCTTCCATACTGGCAAGTTTCATCGCCTCTGTTTTGTTAATATTGTAGTCATTGCATAGCGATATAACAAAACCAGACAAATGCGTGAAAAATACGCAACTGGAACCACAGTTTTGCCGCAGTCAGCTTAGCATATCTCATTGCTCGCCTGCGGCGCAATGGTGTGTTTCCGCTTTTCCCTTCTTTTTTACGCACGGTTCAACCCCTCGATAAAGGCCCTAGGTAAAATTCTGTTTTTTCCTTACAGTGCTGTTCGTCTTCATCAGGCTTCTCTTATCAGAATCATTAAACGTTAATTATTCTGTTCTTTTACCCCCACCAATTACGTGCGGTGTACACGCTAATAAATGTATCTTCAAAAGCGCACAACTTTGCGAACAAGCTGTCTACTACATCTTAATTAATCACCAATAGCAAACGAGCATTTCCAAAGAAAAGAAAAAGATGGAAAATGGCACGAAAATACACCCGAGCTGTCCGCGACATCATTAGTTCGCATTTTATTCATTATCAGGAGCTCCGCGAACACTCGAGCTTTTCTTAGCTTAATGAGGCTTTCTTTTCAGAGTGGAGTTACAGTACTCAAAGTCCTTTTAATCTGCTGGTCATAAAGGCGCACGAATAATAACAAAAGTGCAATGGAACAATTTAGGTAATTCTCGCCGCCCAAATACCCTTTCCGAATAAGAACTTTGTTAAAGCACGTCGCAATTAAACGAAAAGTTCAGCCAGTAACGTCGGAAAGAAAGGTGATCGGAGGCACGTCTCGACAGCTCCTTAGACGATCTTCGGACATGTGACGACGTGCTTCTGTCGAGTTCCGCGGTCGTTTCGTTTCGGAGCCGCCTCGTTAATTTTGAGGTGCTCGAAGAAGATACTACAGATTCAAAATTAGGGTCCTCACGACGTACTCATGCCTGATTCGCTGAAGAGTATAAAAGAAGCATACGGACGCGCGTAGCATGAAGAGGCATGGGTGATCTTATCGCGGCTATCGTACGAGAAGGGACAAAGTTCCGCATTGAACCCAATAATGAGGAGTTGAGACAGATGCCATAGACAACTGCGTTTCCCTTGGTGCTTTATTTCTTTGTTCACATTACCGTCCACCCCGTCATCTTTTTTTTTTTTTTTTGATTGGGTGTTAGCGCCGCGAAGCAACTGTGGCTATGAGCGACGTACAGATGTGGACAGACGGAGAGAGGATAGCAGGAAGGAGTCACCCCGTCATCCTTCATTTATGTGTGTGTCTATGCGTGTGCTCAATGTAGTGCTTGCACACTAAAAGAGTAACGGACGTTGACCCCCGTGCATGTTCCTGTTAATTCTCCACATATTCAGCAACGACCAACAGCGCAGTTTTATTGTTCAGGGGGTTGGTGGAGGCGCGGCGTGGAGTGGCATGACTCTTACGAAGAAGGCGGTCTGCCTGCCGAAAAGTGCGGCAAGTTGCCCAAAAAGCAAAGAAAAGAAAACGAAGCACACACAACACATAGGAATGTCCCGTACAGTGCAATGTTCATAAGTGGCGGTGGCTACCTTCGGTGGTCCGTTGAGCGGACGGTCCGTTGGTCAGTGTTTTGGTTTGCTGTGTGGGTATCTCTCCTCCGCGTCAAACGACCGTAGAGGTCACTCTCCTTCACGAAGCCGAGCACTATCCTTTGTGTCGTCCGTCGTGTTGACATTAATCCTGTGGGGTAAATGCGCGATTCTAGTGGCCCAAGTTCTTCATTGCTTCCATGAGGCGTCTTCGCTGATGTTTGTATTTTCTGAAATGAAGCAGTATATATGTTCTATATTTTCTTTGACATCACAGGAGTTGCACGACTCATCTTTACTTCGTCCTGTGATGTAGAGAACATCCTTTGTCTTTGCGCTTCGAGTCCTTAGTCTCATTAGAAGCGAAGTTTTTTGCATAGTGAAGCTATTCGTGGTGCAGATGGGAAGAGCTATTTGCATCGATGTCCTTGCATCCTTGCGCCACACATGTCGGTTAGTAGCATTTTGCGCTTGAGCGTTACTTGTAATGGCAGGCAATGTGATGGTGATGTGATACTGAAAAACATGGGGATGTGAGTCATGACGAAGTCGAACTGGCTACCCCAGTAGGCAATGTATAGGTGGAAGCGTTGCGGCCTCCTTGGCCAATGTGTCGGCTCTCTCATTTCCAAGTAGGCCATTGTGCGACGGAACCCACTGCAGGGCTATTGTATTGCCTTCGTGCAGCGGAGGCACGTCTTCGTCATCGCCCACGGGCCGGCACATGTTCTTGCCCCGAAAACATGGGTCACATTTCCTAGTGCGTAGACAGTCAGCTGTCGGTCATTTGTGACGCATGGTGCTTTGCTGACCTCTGACTGTGACCCTCGTAGGCTAGTCCGATAATGAATGTAGGCTCGGTCGGAAATCGAGGCTTCATGAAAGCAGGGAGAAAAACAAGAGTAGAGCCTTGTCCTACGAGGTATCGTCCATAAAATGCGAAAACATTGTGAACGAGGGCTCTCAAGTCGAGGGTTCATGATGAACTAAAATAATAATAATAATACCGCATTTTTATTACGTGCCCAAGAACAGCCTCGGAGGCGTTGGCGTTGGCGCACGCTCACAAAGTTCTACATAATGCTCAACGCCACAGATACCCAGGAAATGGAGAATACACGCACAGCTTACGTAATACACACGCAGGTCACAGAACATGTATACGATAATGTTGGTAGATTGGTAATAACTGAAATTACAGGCACGTCTCGAATAAGATAATGCACATTACAGATATGTGAAACTATAGGACTAGAAGATGGCAAAATGATGAGTAAAAGACTGCAGAAATCATACGCTATACTGATAAGAAAAACTGCACAACGTCATGAAAAAAAAATTGGCACAAGCAAAATACAATACAAATATATGGAATAATCTTGGTGGATAGATTGCCTATATCTAAAATTAGAGGCACGTCTTGAATAACATATTGCACATTACAGATATGTCAAACTATGACGTAATATCTGGAAGCAGCTTCAAACGTAAGGTGAGTCAGCGATTAGAAGAAAAAAATAGAGGAAGAGACGGTCCCGACAATGTCGCAGTTCCCTTTGAAAGGAAAAAAAAAAACAAAGAAAGAAGAAAACGCGAAGAAAACTGTTCATGAGATTTTTTTTTCTTTTGAAGTATCTACAAGAGTACGCATGATATCGATAAGCATGGCATTATACGAGATAAGATACTGCCATTGAATATTACTGAATATGTCCATTGCAATCCCGTTCTAATCGTCATCGCAGATGATTCTTGGTTTTGTTCTTCTTTCAGGAACGCCATGTACGTGACAGAACTACATCACCGAAGCCACACTACTATCTGCAGCATCCAAACGCGAAGGGCAGCTTTTATTGGTCTCTCTGTGTGCGCTCTCTTTTGGATGCCGATCGATGGCATTTGCTTCATCTTATCATTACTCACACGCCATCATGGGTGAGTGCCACAGCAGAGGCACGGCCTTTGCTGATCGCGCGAAGGAAAGAAGAATCACGAAGGAATCAGGAAGGAAGAATCACGACCTTGCTAGTTTTCAAACTGGTGGAGTACGAATATTTTGATCTACAGATTCATTCAAAATTTCAAAGTATACAATATACCGAGTTATGATGACGTCGCTGTAATTGATCCATATTTAACCAATGTGACATAGAACCTATGAACTGAACTGAATTGTCAACTTGAAATTGTCAACTTGACACATTGAATAATGTCGAACCTCAGCTTAACTTCGTGAAAATACTGTATCTCTTCGTGTACGGGATAGAAATGTGGTGCTAGTCCATGTTACAAACCTGCTAAAAGCCGTCCGCGGAGTGTATTCGTGTTTCTTCTTTCTATCACACGCGATGTTCAATATTGACTTGACTACGCGGTTCATCAACTTTACATCCACATGCGTAGGGAAAACTCGAACTCGTTCAAACTGCAAATGCGATTTCGGGGTCAGCTTACACATCGTGGATCCTGTTATGCGCACGGACATGGAGTAGAGTGGCTTGCGGTCCGCCAACAAGCAGCTTAGGTTTCTGGAACGAATAATTTATATGGAATCTGATTGTGGATAGCTTCGCGTAGCGTATTAGCTTCTTGTAGCTTGCTTTGAGACACCCGGACGGGGATTTGAAGGTCGTAAGCTGCATCCGCTCGGTGGGATGCCGCATGCGTTGCACGCGCATCTCTCGGGAATAGTGGATTACGTTCGCCGTATAATGAAGCAGAGATGGTGAGTAATGCATTACATCCCGGTAATGAATAGCTCTAATGCGCTACATCTTGTGGCTCAGCAATGTAGTCCCATTACATTTTGCCCAGGTGATGCGTAATGACATTACTCATTACTTGGTTTGAAAATTCGGGCATTGTCTAAAGCCAGCAGTTATGAATTGTGCCTGCCCCAGGCAAGGAAAATCACCAAACTGGTTTTTCCTACCCACTTTTGTCACCGACCAGGTCACTAAAACGGAGGACAGAATCTTTGAACTTCTGCGCTGCAATTAATCTTACCCATGGTTGCTCATTTGAATTATGCATATACTGCTCTCATCTCGTGCAATGAAGGCAAAAAATGTTTAGTCTCTCGACGAAATTATTCATAAGTCCATGATGTGAAAAGTCTGAGACCGGGCAACAACTCGAGGGACAAGACAAATACCGTATCCCTCTATTTGTTGCCCAGACTCAGGTTTCTGATATCATGTAGTTTGTCCACCAGTGGCTTGCATCTATGCCATACTCTCATTCATAAGTAGCGATTTTACAGAAATTATGATTTCTATGACACTAAAATGACATTACTTCAGCATTACAGTTTCCCACAGTCAAACTGTGCAATGTGGTGTTTGAATAAGTACGCATTGTACAGGTTCGTTATCCGTCTTTTACTTTGTTACATAGGACTGTGTGACACATACATAGGACACATATGACTCTGCGACTGTGGGAAACTGTAATGTCAAAGTAATATTTTATTCCGTGTTGGTGCCGCGAAGCAACTGTGGCTATGTGTGTCGTACAGACGTGGACAGGTCGACAGAGGACAACAGGAAGGAGTAGGGCACAGAAGATAAGCAATATTATTGCTGCATCAAAGTAATGACATTAGTAATGCTTGTCGAACGTGAAAAGTAATGAATAATGTCGAGCATTACTTTGAAATTTAATGAGTAATGGTAATGCATCACATAATAAAAGTAATTTTTGCAACTCTGCCGTGAAGTAACCAGTGAGTGGTAAACAGGGCAGGTGGTCGGTCAGGCGGAAGTAGTTGGTAGGAAAGCCCATGCTTTACGAGTACACATTGACCTGATATGAGCGTTACAAAAATGACTCTATAATGCAAGTGTAAAATGTAAGTGCTCTAACGTCGCCATAGCAGCACTGGACAGCTGTTTCGACATTATTCGCCTTATCAGCTGTGCGGAGGCTTGCAACCTTTGAGCGTGTTGCGCCTCTTTCTTCTTGATGTTGATGATTGTCATGATAAGGATGACAAGAGAAGAATGGAGACCAACGCCAGTGCTTCTTCATTGAGCTTCATTTCTACATAGTTTGCTCAGATGATAACAACAACAACAAATAGGTAATAGATAGTTCAGGTGATGGAAATATTACCTCCTCCAAACTAAGTCTGTCGCTCGCCTCAAAACGCTTCAGGTTTAATAGATGTAGTTTTCGATAAGTTCGTAAAGGTGCGTATTTTTGACCTACGCACACAACGTTGCGTCGACCCAAACAGACACACACAAAAAAAAAAAAGAAAAGAGAGAGAGAGAAAAAAAAGAGAGAAACGAAAACTAAACTTGGAATAATGTTGCGCAGCAGTCATTGACGACTGCTACTTTGCAATGTAGGCGGTTTGCCAATATGCGCAATAGGACGACATAGTGTGAATCGTTTTTCCGCGGTGTTCTTCTAAATTTGAAATTTCTCATAACGCGCGGGCTATATTTTTAACTACCTGCTATGAAGTACGTGTGTTCTAAGCGGACGAAGTGAAGAGCATTACGTATACAGCTGTCTGAGGAAGGGACTTTTCCGGGGGTTTTACAACAACCGTCAGTGCGAGAAACACATAGCCGAATCCTGTGCAGCTACGATTCGGTTGGTCGCGGCATTGGTTGAGGCATGCGGAAAAAGACTATGAGGGGAAAAATTCCCCGCTAAACCTCAATGAACAGTTCGCTACAACTCTTTTGCCACCGTGCCAAATCCCTATAGGGCCCAATCCCTACATCCTCATATGCGAGTAAAACAACCGTAAGTGTCCACGCCTGTAGTTCCTGTGCTACTGGATCCACAGAAATCTTCTCAATGTCGCACTGACCTTCATAGCACCCCCACACTCCCCTCACGCCCCGCAAATACCATACGATAATGGGTGTCACCCCCAACCTCTCCGGCATTGTACGGAATTGCAACAGCCCCCAGAGATGTCATCGTGCGGAAATCCCTGGCCTTCACCATATTCGGCTCACTATAATGCCACCTTTGAATGTCCTCAGATTCTATGGAACGGTCCAACTTTAACTATTAATTCGCTTTAAATATTATTCGCGTCACACGGAACGCCGACAGAACATCCTCGCCAAGCAAAGCAGGATGATGCGTTTTTCACATAATATTCTCTATCGTTTCATTTATTTTATTTTTATTTCACATACTACTGGCCCAATTTCATGAGCCTAAGTAGGGGTGGGCACAGAATCAAGCAAGGGCAGCATCAGGACACATCAATGATAAAGCTGTAGAAAACTGTTCTACAGAACGTGCATAGATGAACACTTTTTAAAGTTCAATTCCATTTGCCAAGTCTTGCACCCGTCATTGATCCTGGCAAGGCAATCATTCAAAAGTAGTTGGTCCGATATTGACTCAATATCATAAAGATTAAACAATCATCGGCAAAAAGGCGAATCTGCACTGGAATATGCTTTGTAATATCGTTAATATATAACAAGAATAGCAATGGTCCCAGAACAGAACCCTGTGGTACGCCGGACATCACAGGGGCCAAATGAGAGTTAATGCTTCCTATTTGCACCAGTTGCTACCTCCCATCGAGGTAATTAGTAATCCACGAAACTAACGTTTCATTATGGACAAGATTCGGAACTTAAGAATTAGCTTATCATGAGGTACTTTATCGAATGCCTTAGAAAGGTCAAGAAATATGATGTCCAATTGTCCCCGAAGGTTAATAGATGAAGCAAGACAGGGATATTGTTTCCTACTGGGTTCTCCAGCTGTATGTAAATATGTATGTATTTTCTAATAGAGATGACTAAGAAATATATTGAATATTGAAGACAGTGTACCGTTTCAACGAGCTGCGTGGTTGTGGACACACCTTTACGAAACCCGTGCTGCGATGGCGCAAAAAAAAAAATATGTTGTTAAAAAAAATCCATTAGGTGCTTGTATACAATATGTTCAAGGATCTTACTACAGGTCGATAGCAGGGAAACCGGTCGGTAATTAGACACATCTAGCTTATCACCTGTCTTGAAAACAGGCACTACTTTAGCTTGTTTCCACTGTCGTGGAACGTGACCCGACTCCAGGGATTTCTTAAAGATTAAATTCAAGATAAAAGCTGCACCATTCCGCGTATCGTTGAAGAAATGAGTTGGGAATATTATCTAGGCCGATCGCCTTTTTGCCATTCACTTGGACCAGGCAATTAAATATTCCCGCACGGGAAACAACAATATCAGGAACAGACAGTGGCACATCGACTACGAAATCCGGCCTAAGTCCGTCATCTTTTGAAAAGACAGAACAAAAATACCCAAGCAGCGCAATGTACTGAAAGTCAAGTGCAATAGGGGTGGCCAGTATGTGTCTTATCAATGTTCTTTAGTTTCAGAATTATGTTCAAGGCCTTCCACCTACCCGTCCACCCCTATTGCACTCGACTTTCAGTACATTGTGCTGCTTGGGTAGTGATTCATGTGCTATGCTATCTGAACAGTTTCAGTGACAACGTGATTATCTATATTCATCTTGTCTATTGATTTATGTGACGGCGAGAGGAACCTCCAGAATTTACTTGGATCAGCAGAAAGGAAATTGCCTAGGGTCTATATGTGAGCAACGAGATGGCGCCACAGGCGCCTCGGCTAGGCGAGCCTGTCCCAATATTAACAAGCAAAGAGGTCTACTCAGCTGCCTAGTCAGGCGGCTTCTCGGGCGCGAGGTATTGGAACGCAGGCTAAGTCTGTAAGAAGAGCACTAGATTGTACGTGTCATCCATCTTCCAACCAGCGAACACTTGATATGATGCTTAAAGGGTCTCTGACCAGAAGCTGGAGAGATTTTTCCGCAGTGGCTACCGATAGAATACACACAAGCAACTTCACATACGAAAATGCATGCCTCAACACCTCGTAGTTTTCGTAAACTCGAATTTTGAACATCGCGGTTCACGCCGACGCTGGCACACCTAGCGTCAAACCAAGAAAACGTAAGCATATATAGAAAACTCATCTGGTCATCCCATTGGGATGACGTTAATCGCCCATGCAATCAGCGCGCAGAATACCGTCACGTGATCGAGCACTACAACAACAACTTTCAGCAAGAACCAACATTTTTATGCCGATATACTGTTGTCACAATGGCTGAAAAAGCATGTATATACTTCGAAATCTGCGACCTGTTTTATAACTGCGATAATCCAATTAGCGACTTCCGTGGAAAGAAGAACTAGCTACGAGGCTAGAAGCTACGACCTACGACGATTTTCGGGATCCAGCGCGCTGTTTCACAGCGTTAGTGTAGTGTGTGTATTTCCAAGTTTTCTTTATTTATATCTTTTGGAACAACGACCAATTTATCGAGGTACACAGACTTCATTTGACATGCCTCGGTTGTGTCGTCAAAGCGAGATTTCTCGGCGGGCATTCAGTTCCGTACGATACTGCGCGTTCAACCGCAGCGGCAGGTATGGTTGGCAGCGGATTTTGCCCATACTATTTGGAGAATGCAGACTATGAGACGGACCCCTCAGTTTGAGTACAAAGAACCTCCGCCTACAGCCGTCTGCAGTGCTTCCCTTGAATCTGTCTTCCAAGACTGTTGCATCTGGACGTAACGAGGTTAGTGTCTTCTGTATAATTTATACAGTGATTACTCTCCTTGTGAGAATTACGTTGTGGCATGCAGATGTTAGGAGACCATTTACGCAACAAAGAAAAATAAGGATTAAAGAACAACAACAACAACTTTATTTTTGACCTTGGAGAGCGGGGAGTTTCATCGCCACAGGCGATACACTACCCCATTGCTGGTGGGAATGTGGGGAATAAAATAACGAGCCCCTTCACAGTGGTGCCCATTGTCCGATGGTGTCAAGAAATGTCACGAGCTTTGAGCGTTGCTGGGCTGGATTGGGCCAGGGACCAAGCAATTTCGATAGGGAGAAAGGGCGAGAGTCCAGCTGACGAAGAGGCTGGGAGAGTGTGGTTCGGGAAGGTAGGTAGTGAGGGCAATGAAGAAGAATATGCTCCAGATCAGGGTGTCGAACCGAACCCGAACCGAAAACCGTACCCGAACCGTTATTTTTGCCGGAACCGAACCCGAACCGAAATTTTCATGACACTGCTGAACCCGAACCGGAGCAGAACCGTAAAAAATAATAGCGGTAACCGGTTCGCAACAAAACGGTTCGGACATAAAAGAAGTCAGCATAAGAGTTCCTCTCTATCCCCGAACGAAGGCACATTGGTATCATCATCACGCGCCTATATAATGGATTTCAGAAATTTTCACCTAGCAGTCAGACGACGACGTATAGTAAGTATACTTTCAGTGTCTTTTTAACACGTTGAAGCGCAGTTGTCCTTGTGAGCGCCGCGGCTAGCGCCCCACGCACGCGGTGATGCGGCGTCTACTCTTCAGAGACGAGGTGCCATCACTCTTAGAAATGAGCTTCACCGCATAGCACGCTCCTAGCCAACCACCATCTCGAATGATATCGTTTTCTGCCCTGATTTGTTGAAAACGGGAGGCGTACGCCTTTTTTGTGACAATTATGAACAGCATAAGTGTCACAAAAAGGCGTACGCCTCCCGTTTTCAACAGGTCAGGGCAGATAACGATATCATTCGAGATGGTGGTTGGCTAGGAGCGTGCTATGCGGTGAAGTTCATTTTTAAGAGTACACGCGGACGAATGAAACAGGAATGGAGTAGGCCAGTTATGTAGCTCTACAGGACGAATATGTGATCAAATAAGCGCCCAAGATTTCCCTTTACACGTGAGCAGTACAAATTAACCAAGTCAGAAATATGAGAAGTGGAGAAGGAGCGTACGCAGAACGGTGCCTGTTTGATTGGACGTGGTTTGAAAAGTAAATGTGGTTCTTCTTATTGGTAGTGCAGTTGTGTCGTGACACATTGCCTTTGTGTTGTGGATAAACTAGTACACTGCTGTGAGCTCGGACAGAGTAAGGCTGGCGGCTTATTTTCGACATGCTTCAGTACGGTTTCAGATCGATTCACGCTGCAAAGGCAGTGTGCCGGCAAGTACTGTCGTCTATATGTTGCGCTGTCCATCTTATTAGGCTTCCTTTAAGTGTATCTTGCTGGCACAGTGCGTGTGAAAAAAGAGATTTTGGGAACAGAAAGTAGCAGGACTAAACCGCTTCAACAGCGTGGACTCTATTTGGAATAAGTGTTCATCCATTTCTCATTGCTCTCGCTAAAGGGCTACCTCACCTCTAGAGAGTTATTAGCCACGCATTTCCTGATAAATGCAGTTTTATGGAACATATAAAACGGGAGCGTGGAACCGGTTCGCGAACCGGTTCGGGGTTGCGAACCGGTTTGCGAACCGGTTCGGTTTTTGGCGTGGCCGAACCGGAACTGAACCAGAACGAAATCAAAACAATGCGAACCCGAACCCGAACCGAACCCGTATTTGTTGCGGTTCGACACCCTGCTCCAGATCCTCAAGAGCACCACAGTGGCAGCAGATGGGAGAGTCAACTTGTCTCAAGCGGTAACGCCACTGAGCTGTAAAGGCCACATCGAGGCGCATTCGGTGGATTAATGCAGCATCTTGACGAGAGGTGTTTCGTGGCATGCGGAAAGCGAGCGTTGGATCAACTCTGCTCAACATATGCTCCATATAGAGGGGGGAAGAATGGCGGTTGTCCGTTGGCAGGAAACCAGGGGTGTCACTAGGCGTCGCAGAATTGAACGGCGGTCTCCTCTCTGCAGAACAATACTGGTCCGTTTCCGATACGAGAGTTCTGCTTCTGCGGCGCTGTCGGCCTGCTCGTTCCCCCCGACACCACAATGGGCTGGAACCCACTGGAGAACTAGCCTGTGGCCTGCTGCGTAGATAGTGTGGTAAGACATTAACACATCTGTGACTAGGGGTGCGGATGGGCCTCGTATGCCGGAATTTTCAATTGCTTGAAGTGCAGATTTGGAGTCTGTAAAGACTGCCCATTCCCGGGGTGTAAAATTAGCGATGTGTTGTAGAAAGAAATGGATGGCATAGAGTTCCGCAGCTGTGGAGGAGGTTGGATGTGAAAGGCGTATTCCGTGCACTACGCCTTCGGATGGTATGACGAATGCTGAGGCGGACTTGTTGTTTCTGGATGCGCCATCGGTATATGCTGCCGTAAACGTAGAAAACTTCTCGTCTACCAGAGCATGAAAATGGGCTTGGAGGACTTGAGGGGGGACCTGATCTCTTCTTTCCAGAAGGTTTGGGAGGCGTACAAAAGTGGGCGGTACCGGTAGAGACCAGGGGGCTTCCGGCTGTATAGTGTCCTTAGTTATGAAGCCAGTGAGAGTCTGGCGTGTCCTCTGCGCTACTCGATAGAAGTCGCTTTCAGGGCGATATCGAATTTTCCCGAGGAGCGGGTGGCGGGGAATGTGAGCACGCAAACAGAGGTAGTGCCGAGCCGTTTCCCGTTCACAGAGAACCTCAATCGGGAGCTCACCAGCTTCAGCCAGTACTTGCCGTGCCATTCTTGGAACTCCGAGGCATCGACGAAGGCTTCGAGCAAACAGGGACCGAAGTGTATTCAATGAAGTTGTTGATATCCTGTGCAGAATAGGAAGGCTGTAAAGCACAGTCGCCTTCACCAATTAAAGGAACTGAAGGATTAAAGGATTAAAGAAAACTGAAGTTGACGCACTAATTCAAAAGATATAGTGTACAATTCCGGGTGTTGTTCAGAATGCAGTGATGCCAATGCAGTAAGCAACATCCACAGCACGTAAAATGATCCCGTGTATTCCGCATCGAGGTGTAACATTTTAATTGTCACAGCAGTGTGCACCAATGTAGTTCATGACTTCCTTGGACAAGATGTGGAACCAAATGTTGGAAATACAAGGCATGGATCAGGTACAAGTTTTCTTCTATTTGTTTCCCTCATAATATGCAGCATGCTGCACATAGTAAAGAAGGGCTCTGGATTCTAAACCAACGCAGTTGAAATCCTTAGTTTACCCCAAGCTGTACTATTGTTGTCTAAACTGGGGAAACACCACAGGGGGCAACTACGATAATATTGCAGTGCACAAAAAAAAAAAGAAAGAAGAAAAAGCCTTGTGTACGACAACCATGTCTACAGGTGCAATGTGCTGGACCCTCGTTGCAAAGCGGCCCACCACTACAATCCATCCATCCATCCAGCCCCTCAGCTCCTTCAAGACATGCGGAATACAGTAGACAAAGTGTTCACTTGGAAATCAGACATTTACACAAAATTGCCTTGCAAATTCAGGATCTTTTAGCACCATCCCAAACACTTGCCATTACGGTATGAAATCCATCACTGTACCATCTTACAAGGTTCCACTGCTACGGACCAACTACGGAAATCAGCAGAAACCGTTCCTTTTCCGAACAAATTTTTCCAGCTGATTGGAAATGGCCTTCCTGTGTACAGTTCCAAAACAGAGTTACACAAACTTGTTGAAGTCTTATTAGAGACAAGCCACTCTGTTATGTATTTTTGTGTGTGTCTGTGTAAAAATGTGCACAGCTCGGTGCAATTGTGTATTTTATTTATGTGGTTGTGATTTGCTGTATGCTGGTAGTGGTAATATCTCAGTTATCGCACACTGTATTGGTGCTAGGCACCTCAACAGGCTGATGCCTTTCGTGCCTGGTAGCCTCATTTAATTTTCTATGAAATGAGATCCTCATAAATTTATATTGCTTTTTTTAACAATGTTAGATGGACAATGTTACTTCATGGAATTTGAAGGAACAGGAGAGGAAGACATCTGCAATGGTCATGACAGTTGTACGTCAGGTACGGGACCAATTTCTTTTATAAATGTGGTATATAGCGTGAAGTTGTTACTAACAAAAAGTTTTTTGTTCCCTTTAAAGGAATCTACAGGCGGTGAGCATGCATAGGGACTTGACATATCTCAATACAACTTAGACCTGCCTGTTGCACGTGAGATGTGTGACTCGACTTACACACACAAGCTTCTGCAGGTTCGATGCATGTATATTTTGAAACATGAAAGACAGAGTGCTAAAAATATATCTGATGGTGAAAAATTGAGCAGCTCATTGCAGTAATTCTATCGATTTATTTTCAGCATTTTGGGAAATATATAGTGATGGCAAGATTACCTGTGTTGTACTGCCAGACCATCTGCTATTGGAGTTCCATGTCCTAGTTATTATATATAATAGCTGTTTGAGGCTATTACATATTTATTATGCACGTTTTGTGCCTGTGAGTTCCTGCAAATATGCTCTGCGGTGATCATACTGGACAGAGAGCTATGCCTGTATAATAACAGTGACTAATGTTCTCCTGCCCAAAAACCTATTCCTAGGGTAAATCCGCACCCTTGGAAGTCACTGGAGAGGCATGTTAGCTTAGCTCAATTGGTAAGAGCCCTGGATCAGTAATACAGAAGATGTGGGTTCAAGTCCTACTACTGGCTAACCTTTCCAGTGACTGCCTTCTTTCATCATTTATTTCTTAGGCACTTGATGCTTTGTATGTATTTGTCCTTTCTATGTGTTCCAGTCTCAGAACATCAACTGCCATGTTCAAAAGAACTGGAATATGCCTCTGCAATCTGGAACCCATCCCAACATCTCTTAATCGACAAAGTAGAATTTGTACAGAACCGCACGGTTTGTTGCTCGTGATTATCATCCTTTTTCCAGCGTCTCAGCCATTAAAGCCCAACTCTTTCTTACTCGTTTGATTACCAGATGAAAGGTATCAGGCCTGGCATTCTTTCATAAGTTATATTACGGTCACCCTCCTCCCCACCCCACATACTCTCAGTCCCTTCACAAGTGTACTTCCAAGACTTGATGACCCGCACAAAGTATTTGCTCCACCTACACAAACAAAAAATTCATCTACTCTCCGCACCAGCTGATGGTGTCAAACTGGAATGACCTTCCTGTCCACATAGCATAAGAACAAAATATATCGTCATTTATTTCCAAGTGCTATGATCATTTTCAGATCGAATGAATTTCTTTGTGGTGAGTGAACGAATTTTGTGTATTTTTGTGCACATCATTTTGGTATTTGTCTTTTTTGGATACAAACCTCCCCCTTTATGTAAATCCCTTCACAAGGGTCTTTAAAGTAAATAAATGAAATGAATGTAAAGTAAACAAATGAATGAAAGTAAACAAATGAAATACTTTGTGATACTTTCATAGTTGGAGCATTTTTAATGCATATTTTAAAACAGTGGCTGCTAAAAATGTGTCAGACACGTTACAAAGGCTGCCGTCTGTATCAGGTGAATCATGATTTTTCCCAGAATACCAATAATGTATGACGCTGCATCACATATGCTATTTTGGAACAATCTCTGCAGGCATATAAATGAAGATATTATCTGAGTACCACAAAGAACTGTATGAACCACATTTCATGTTACATCATATTTGAACAACATGCCTATTTGAGTATTTGAGCAGCCCAAGATACAAAGCTTGGTTCCTCAAGGTCTGCATCCTACTCGAACTGGGTGCACACGTTGCACAGAAAAGGAACATTGAGAATGAAAAAATGGCTAGGACGCAAGCGAGCTGGGGTTTTACATCATGCATGGAAGATTGAGGTTTTCGATAGTCAACTTGTGTAGTGAGCACTTCTGGAGGACTGAGAGCAGGAACCGGAGTTCACACACAGGGTAACCTGCGTAACAGTCTGATTTACTTCCACATAACGATCATTAAAATACTTGAGGCGCTTAAACAATACTATTTGGGTGCTATCAGACAGTAAGAGTTCGAACAACACTCACGACATACTGACAGAATGAGTGGACAAAAGGATGCGTCAGAACAGGATTGGATTTGTGTCTGTGGTGGAATTGAGAGCCCACTGTAATTCTAACCAGGCGGAGCAGGCTTATGAGATGGTGCTGTGTGCCTGAGATCAGCACAGTGGTTTATCCAGAATCCCAAGCATGGAGGGGTGTTGAAAAAAGCTGGGGGGGAGTGGAGTCATTATTATAGTTACATCATTACCGACATGCGTCTACAGCTGAAATTGCAAAGGGCACCCCCTGTAGGGGGTACTTCCACCTAGTATCTTGGGTATTTAAAGCATGTAGTAGTCACTATGGGAAAGGCTTTGCGTATCCTGTTCACCGCGCAGACGGGTATAACGATTCTCTTGTTTTTTCCAAGTTTGTGCAACACCCATCTCACGAACAACAGCAACTTTATTTTGGCTTTGGAGAGTGGGGAGGTTCATCGCCACAGGCGATACTCTACCCCATTGCTGGTGGGAATGTGGGAAATAAAATAACGAGCCCCTTCACAATAACGATCGAAGTCCGATGGTGTCTCGCCCCTTCTCCCTATCGAAATCGCTTGGTCCCTGGCCTAATCCAGTCCAGCAACGCTCTGCGCTCAAAGCTCTACTGACATCTCACGAACTGTTGGTATGCAGTGTATCTATTTCCTGTATGAGACACGCAAGCTTTGAACAAAGCTAAAGCTAGTAGGACGCCGAGTATTAATTCAGCTGCACTCTCTCTGAATAAGTGACGAACAATAACGAAAAGTTCAGAATAACTATTTTGTATTGAAATCAACCAGCATGATTGTGCATGAGCGCTAGGTTCGTGCTGCCCTCGAAGTTCTAAATATGCTACTTTAAGAGCACTCCTTGCACTCCACTTACTTCTTTCGGCATTATTATGCATGAACCACTCCGGCCCCTTTACACGGCGCCGTCAAACACGAAATTTACACAAACTATTCATGTGCTTCATCATGATGGATGCTGAAAGCTCATCTAACAGTATGTCGTTGGAACTTCCTCTTCATGCTGAAGTCGATTCGCGGCTCAGCATTTCAAAAGCAAGGCATCCAAACTCTGCTGCACGTAGCAGGTGCCTCTCAGCTTCTGAAAGGTAGCTGAAAAGCTGACTTGTTGACTCCGCTGTGCTTCCACGTCCATATTGAAAAAGCACCCAGCAATACGGAAGTTGCGGAAACCACCCGAACTTCCGGTGTGGACTTCCCACCAATAAACCTCGCGGGCGTTTTACGTCATACACATGGAAAAACCACTGCATAATAGCTAGAGTTTTGCGCTGATGGCACGAGTTGAGGGCAGAAATCGAAACCGCTTTTCGGCTCCTTGTTTGAAATAGTTCGCGGCTCCGCACAGACGAAACGTTTCAGTTGTAACTTGGAGGCACCATGTAGGTTCGTTATCCATACAAACAAAGACATTGACCAGGTTCTGGTCAGAGACCCTTTAACAGAGCTCCTTGTCGGCTTAAAACATTAAGGATATTACTACGTGTTTATCATTCTACCGCTTTTTACGAAAGCGCAACCAGGTAAAATAACGAACGTTGAGTCTATAGAGAGGGAATGAACACGATAATCCGTGCGTTCTTACATGTGTGGGCGTTTCTAGCTAGGCGAGCTGGAATGGAACGAAAGGGTCTGTGTCATTTCTCTCTCTCTCTCTCTCTCTCTTGCTTATCTCACGGATACGTATACTGTCATCACTCCATATTCAAAGACCTGCATTACGGCTTATATGTCAGCAAAGCGGCGTAGGAAGTTTTTGCATAGATGTTCGCAGAAGCAATACCCCGTCGTCATTTTTGACGCTGGCATAGCTGTAGGACGGATTAGGAGCAGCGCTCTTGACACTTGGAAGCATAATCCTGAGTGGCGGGACCGACGTTGGAATCCTATTACGGGCAATCTCACGCGACCGTGTGATTTTGCTGCTGCCATCTGATGGTGTGCTTTGAAGGGACGTCGCGTAATAAGGCTGCATAACTCCAGTGTTTATGATAACAAGAGTTTCCGTTACCACTTTCCGATCAAACTGCGTGGCGCCACGCTCCCCAAAACGTGACAGGGGATATGAACTTGGCAATGACAAAAGGGGAGGGAATACCACGCGCTGCACTAATAATTATATTGGAATGAGAAGAAGTTAGATGTGGTAAACACGTTGCCATTGTATATAGGGTGTTTCTTTTTAGCTGCAACAAATTTTCATAAAAAGGGGAGTTGCCTTAGGACGCTTTTACTTTTGTCATTGGATTACTCGACGGGGCTGCTACTAGGAAATTTTTATTTATTTATTTATTTTAGTCAAGGGACTAATTAACAGATAACTGATTAACTTTGTAATTGTTGACTTTAGGGAGCACATTGCAATTGCGATATTAAAACCTGATCTTCACATGATGCTCCCTAACCACTGATGAAGCACAAAAGTAATCACAGTGCGCTACAGACCCAAGTATTTTACTTTCGTCGTCTGCTGTGTACTGCAAGTAATCTGCAAAAGAGCGACAGTGACGTCGACGTCTCCGGACTCAATTAACATCAGAGAAAGATGTCACACGCAATCCGGGCGAACCCTTTTCGCTGTATGTTTCACGATCTTTGTTTTCTGGTTTTATTTTTTGCTTGCAAGGAGCTTTGTACATCACCGCTGCATATCAGCGCTTATCGCACCGGGGATGGGTGGGAGCCGTGCCCAGCAGAATGAGGGGAGTGATAGGGCGAGCGACTCAGAACACATGAAGGAAGAAAATAAAGCGGGAAAGAAATACAAAACAAAGATCGTGAAACATATCGCGATAAGGGTTCCCTAAATCGCGTATGAAGTTTTTCTGTGTCGTTAAGTGAGGGCGGAGAGACAACGTTGCTGACGCTCTTTTGTCGACTACCTGCGGTTTACAGTAGGCGACAGCGATCAAATACTTAGGTCCGTAGCACGCGCTGTGATTACTTTTGTGCTTCATCAGTGCCTCGAGCACATCATGCGGACATCAGGCTTTAATATCGCAATTGCAATGTGCTCTCTGAAGTCAATAATTAAAAAGTTGATTAAAATATATCTGTTAGTTACTCCCCTCAATTTGCCCTCACTCCTCGTTCTGCCGTGGTGAGCGCAGGTATCCGCTTTTTACCCCGCAAATAACCGCTAGTGTCTCGGTCGATGTCCTCCAGGTTGACCCATAATTGAGGGGACGCAATGAATACAAAATGGTGTCGGGGTGCGTCATCCTTGTGTACATGTCTTTTATTGTATTTAATGCACTGCATTTGATTGAACAATTGTGGATGACATAATGTCCCGGAGTGGCTTGCATGCTGAAAAGTGAAAATGTTTCTAACATGGCAATTTCGTCATTTGGTTTTATTTTCAATTTTTTTGCTACAAATACAATGACCGCGGATGTGCAGATATGCTCAATATCCTCGCGGGTGCGGATTCACCTACGTCAACTATAACGCAGTTGCGGGTGCGGTCGCTAGGTCGTACGTGCGCGGGTACAGTGAGGCTGCGGATAATGCCAAGGTTGTCCACGATCACCTCTACACAGTAAATTTTTTTACACCCAGTTTTGCACCAAATCCGTGTTTTTCTACATAAGCACCCCTTTTTACTCCCTTAGGTGTAATAAAAGGCGTAAAAAACAGCGTAAGAAAAGGTGTTCTGAAAATTACACGGATTTTTACACCTACAGGCAAATCAAATGGTGTTACTAGAGTGTGAAAAAGGGTGTAAACACCAAAACACCCTTGTTACACGATTTTTACTCTTTTTGCGCGAGTTAAGGGTGTTAAAATGGTGTTAAAAGACGTCAATGATGGTTTTGAGAGAAAGGCTATACTACCATCACTAGTGTTTTAGAAGGCACGAAGGAAGCACATACTGACGAGATATAGTGTTTATGGCAGGCCAAAGTCAGATGTGTGCAATTAGCTTCGTTTCGTTATTTTTCTTTTTTCCAAGAGGTAAACAGGCGTCGGTCCCCTGGCGGAAAACCCCGCCAGGGGACCGACGCACGTTGGAGTCGGTGGGCGGCAAGCCAAGCCAAGTCAAGGCCGTCGGCGCGGCGTTCGTTTTGGTTCGTCTGGTATGGTGAGGCCGCGTCCGTTACGGTGAGATAGAGCTTGTTTTTCAGCAAAGATGACAGACGTAGCGTGCCTAGTTGTGGTGCTTCATGCGGACATTAGACAAAAGTGCCTGCTTGAAGAGGACACTCCAACTGCTTTGAGGAGTGCTATCTCGGCTTCGAGAATTTTGGCGTCATACGTGAACGCCACTGACAGGATTCAGGTATGTTGCTTCTTGTGCCATACGCTTGAAGTAGAACACAGAACTACACATGCAGAGCGTTGCGATGACTTAGTAACAACATTGCTGTCACCTCTAGGTTCGGGATAGCGACTTCAGTGGGTGTTGAATTCGCGGAGGGCGATGAGATAATGCATACGGCGACAGTACCCGTCTTGCAACCTCACCGCCAGGAACGCTCGAAGGATTCAGTACGTATGAGTCGACTGTTATCCTATCTCTGCAATTTAAGCTATATTGTGATCATATAATAGTAGTGTTGCTCAGACTCTCATGCGTCCCTCGGAGCCCGCTACCATGTGTTGAAATAGCTTGTTTGGAAACTTAAAATTGCGCGTCGTTGTCGTCGCCAATGTCATATTCCTTTTCTCTCGCCACGGTATTGTTCGACATTGTGCAGAAAAGGAATGTCAGGCTCCCTTCTGGTAATTCATGCTGGTAGTTCATGGTGAACAGTAGGATTCAAGGGGAAGACGTCGAGCACTGAAGTGTTGCCTATCAAGCAAAAGCTATTGTTTTCTGTTGGAAAATCAGTGTGTATTGGGTACATATCTGCTGTGCTGTGTGCACTTGGTGTTTTCTCGCTGAAAACCGTAAAAATTCAAATTGGGAGTATATTTACATGTAAAGTTACTGAAAACAGTAAGTTGTGTTCCCTGTTGGGGCTTTTACAGACCTCCTTGCTGTCCACGCCCTGCGAATACTGTGTTCGTGCGTGAAGGGTTCCGAAGCAATAAAGAACATGTTTGTGCATTATGTAAGTATATTCCACTTATAATCATGATCATAGTCCTGCAATTTGGTAAATTTAGAGAGTACGCAGTGGTACCAGTGAATCTCATGGTAATTGAATTACTGGGTCGTGTAAAGAATATCTATCACTATTTTTATCGATATTGAAATAGATAAGCTATGTATATAAATATTGACGTTTTGTCGGTTCAGAGACAGATGTCTTAGAGGTAGAAGGTCGATAAGGCATGGTTATGCCCAACTAAGCGCAACGTACAAGTGCAATTTATTTGAAGGCTGATGACGTCGCACAAGTATCTCAAACGCTGTAGATCTGGTACCGATATTTTTTATTGAATGTCCACTTACATATCGATATACTAACAATTTCCAATATCGATGTAAGATTGTGTTCATCAATATTTTTATCGAATCTCGACAATGATATATGTGGACATTTTTTTGATATCTTTGCTCCTCTACAGGTTTTCCCGCACATTTTAAGCCAAGCGTTACCCAATTTAACCCACTGTTCCACCACATTAATAAAAAACCCCAACCAATTTAATTCAAGCAACGTGTGTAGATATATTGCTTCATGGAAATAGACATGACTAAGAGTTTTGTGATTATGCCAATGTACCTGACACCTGATATCCGTTCTGTTAATGTATCCTGAGTTTAACACCTGATTTGTCAACCCCTGGCTTTTGCAGTGTCTTATGACTGCTTTTTGTCGTTATGAGTTTTCATGACTATTTTCAGGATTTGTTCCAATAATTTATTATATCGGATTACTGTTGCTTCAAACAGTGTCAGTGTTTTATGACTGTCGACGGTCATATTGACATTCCATGACCATTTCCATGCCATGTGTCATGAATCGATTTTATGGGACTAGCGCTGCGTCGAACAGTGTGATAGTGTTTTATGAGTACCGATGGTCATTATCACATTCCATGACTATTTTCATGATATGTGTACCGAATCAATGTTATGGGACTACCACTCTTTCAAACAGTGCGATACAGTGTTTTATGACTATGGATGGTCATTATCACGTTCCATAACTATTTGAATGACATACCATGAATCAATTTTATGGGACTACTGCAGCTCCAAACAGTGTCATATATGTGTTCTGTGACTACTGACTGTTATTATGACATTCCATGACTATTTTCGTATGTGCCGCCACGAATCAGTTTTATGGGACTACTGTTGCTTCAGTGTCATAGCTCTTTTCTGACTATCAATGGTTGTCATGACACTCCATGAGTTTATTCATGAATTGGGTCATGACTATGCTTTGTCCGAACACCGTTTCCCATGCCGTGCTGTAAGTGTTTTATGACTTCAGACGGCTGTTATGGTATTCAATGGCCATTTTCATGGTTCTGTGTCATGAAATGTCGTTATGGGGCTATTGCTGCTTCACACAGTGTCATATAGCGTTTATGACTACCAACAGTCATTATGACATTCCATGATATTTTCATAATATCACAATGGCCTGACTCAATGCAACTCAGCTTCTTCAGATC
Source organism: Ornithodoros turicata (assembly GCF_037126465.1). Taxonomy (NCBI): domain Eukaryota; kingdom Metazoa; phylum Arthropoda; class Arachnida; order Ixodida; family Argasidae; genus Ornithodoros; species Ornithodoros turicata. The sequence continues at coordinate 119,115,450 of NC_088202.1, read as the reverse complement.
ATGTCATGCGGTGTTTTATGACCATCTACTAACATCTTAGTGACCATCGGCAGTCATAAAAAAGTGCGTGACACTGTGTGAAGGAGCAGTATAGCTGCATAGAGTCATGACCCGCATTATGAAAATAGTCATAGAATGTCATAGTGGACAACTGTAATCGTAAAACAATATATGGCAGCGTTTGAAGCCGTGGTAGTCCCATAACATTGTTTCATGGTACATATCATGAAGTACCTATGGAATGTTATAATGACCGTCGTTAGTCACAAAACACTGTATGACACTGTTTGAAGCAGCGGTAGTCCCTTAAAAGCAATTCATGGCACCATATCATGAAAATAGTCATAATGACAAAAAGCAGTCATAAACACCGCATAACATGCAAAAACCAGGGGTTGTTGAATCAGTATTCATAAACTTGTGATACATTGGCGTAACCATGAAAGTCTCAGTCATTACAGTTACCATGACGGAATAACACAGAATACCTTTACACATGTTGCTCGTATTAGACTACGTAGTGTTTACATTAAATTGGTTGGTGTTTGGATTATTTTGGTTGTCCAATGGATTAGCTTGGGTAGCGCTTGGATGAAAGGGAGTGACCAGTGGATTAAAATGAGCGAGAAAACCTGTAGTAATTACACAACAGTCGTACAAGTATGCAGTTGAGGCAGTGTTTCCATTTGGAAGGCACAGTCTCTTTGCATATGGGAACTGTATGAACATCTCAGACAACATTTGTCCTAGATGATAACAGTTCTGAAATTGTTATGCAAATTCCCTGAGCAGTGAAAGAAGGACGGGGTCATATATTTGTGTACTACAATTCTATCCAATGTTCAAGGCTATTCACTATTCAACCATATTCACACTATTCACAACCAACTATTCACACCATACGCATTCCTAAACCTGTGTTTCCCCTTTCATAGGATACACCTGTGCCGGTGACACCGTGCATCATGTTCACTGGGAGCAGCATTGAAGAAGCGGAGCATATGGACCTCTATGTCGGCGAGTAGCGCCTTCTCAGAACCATCGACCTTGAAGAGGGCTTGGCTGCCATTCTTGCAGCTATTGGTTAATTCATATTGTCTACAGTGCAAAGCCGCACCGTACATTTTGAAGCCTGGAAGAGCGGTGCCTGAAAGTGAGTGACTCTCGTGTAAGAAGCCCCGTGGATCAATTTTTTCAACAGTTACGGAAAAGAGCTTGTGGATGCTTCGAACATCTAAAACATTTGCTACTTTAACTGACTTGTAGTGAGCCCTGCATCCCCCCCCCCCCCCCCCCCCCCCCCGCCCACCTCCCAAACAGGCAGCCATTTCGTCAAGGAATTGGAAATTCTTCGGAAGCACGGGTGTGTTCTTTCTTGTTCTTTGGCACTGAACTCTCATAAGCATGGGGGATTACCATTCTTCTGGCAATGTAGCCGTCCATTTGTCAACATACCTGGCACAGCGCATTACATTTAGGGAAATTACTTTGGGTATTCTGTGCTTCCATTTCTAGTCTTTAGTATGTGCTCTTGTTAAGAGATAGTCTTCTATCCGTTTTCTTTTTTCTGCTTGCCAGAAAAGCTGTTTTCTTTTGTAAAAGCTGTTTGCTGGCTGTTTTCATTACCCTTTCGCATCAACGCTATTTGCAGTAGCTTCTTATTTGGTGTACTGGATCTGTAGTGGTGCCTTATGTGGATTTAAACATTTAATATGCCTTTTCATCTTATTTTTTGTCTCATTGCTGCTGTTTCAATTAGTTATGTCATCAAGGACTCAGTTCTGCTTTGCCTTCCTTCCACATACTGTGCATATTGTTCCACTCTGGGCAACGTTATAAGGAATTTAGTTTCACATGTGTACATGCACTTGTACTTCGCCAATAAACATAACTTTGTCGTCGTCATACATTGTTCCAGGCATATTCCTCACATTCAGGCACGCTGTTGAGCTGGTCGGGCTATCCTTCTTTTCCAATCTGCGGAACACCAGTCTTCCAATGACCTGCCATAATGGCTTTCTATTGCTCGTCTGGTGCGCCAAAAATCTCAGATTATACAAGGTGACAAGCCGAGGCCTCGCAAGATTTCCGTAACCAGCATATGCAGCTATGCAACAACCAGCTCAACAGCGGAGGTCCGTGCAATGCTGCGTCCGAAACACTCCATTGTAAGGGTGTTTCTTCTGCAAAACACCCCTTTCAATCGGTGTTTTTGGCAGCTTACACCTTATGGAAGGGGTGTTTTGTGCACGTTACACCTTTTGAAAGGGTGTTTTGTGCCGATTACACCCTTTTAGAAAGGTGTAAAAAATTACACCCTGGTGTATGGTGTAAAATTTACACTGATATGAGGTGCGCTATGGGACAAACCATTTACACTAAAAAGGTGTAAAAAAATTTACTGTGTAGTCACCTGTCCCCTAGTTGCGATTTGTTTTTCTCGTAATTCGCAAGGATTTTTTAATGTTTTTTTGTAGGCAGTGAATTTTCACAGCACGCAAATAAGCCAAACTCTACGGTTGTGACTAACATATCTCCACATTATTAATTTACTTTCTTGGTGGTGGTGGTGGTGGTGGTGGTATGATGTTCTAAGGAGGAGGAGTGAGGTCTGCCTGCTCAGACAAGGCGGCAAGTTTCACTCCTTTGTGAAAGAGGAAGGGGAGAAGGGGAAGTGAAAGAGAAAGCACAGAGGGTCAGAAATTAAAAGAAATGAGAAATTAGAAACGTAGAGATAAAGAACTTAGAAAGAAGGGACGGAATTTAATCTGGGTACGCACGTATGTTAGAGTACGTCCTCTTCTTTTGAGTTGTGAGGATGAGTTATGTTCACCTGCTTAGTATGTCATTTTTACTGCACACTCTTTACTGGACTTACTGCATGTCGTCGTTACTGAACTCTCTCGTGAATTGTAAAGCGATCAATGTGTTGTGCAGTCCGTATTTTTGATGTCTGTCATTTCTTCACTCCTTTTTAGTGGACGTGCTTTTTGTACATTCAATTTCCGATGATGCATCAGCATGCATGCCAGCGCGGATTCATCCAAAATGTTTCACCATCCTGTTGATGTGTGCACGACTGTGGAAGCAGCGTCCTTTTTATGCAAGATAAAACCCTAAATAAGGGGACATCGGAGCAGTCAGTACTTACGGTCCTATTGATTTTGTCGATGCTATTAGGGGCGCTATTAACACATGAAGGAGTTAATGCTGCACTCACTTTAAATGCTATAACTGTTATGATCCTAAGAGTGACATGGGGATGACCTGCGATGAACCGAGGAACTCTGAGACACTCCAAAGGCTCCTCACGGGGAGGAGAAGAGTATCTCCTGCGGCACGGAAAGTAAATATTGTGGGGGAGGGGGAGGGTGAAAAGAGCATCGCTGCCCAAATTGAGGTCATCGGGGGGTATTCTTGTCTACGCAGTACATGAGCGTGAGGACAGGTCTAGGACAGAACTATAGAGAAAGTGACAGAGTTTCTCAACATCGGGGGCACTGTCCTATTTCCAGAAAGCGTTGGTCTCATTGGGTTGTAGCTTTGTGTGTGCACAGTTTCAGGGTGACCCATTTCCCACACAGGAACGGGAGATAGCTCCTCCCTCGCCTGTTTATAATCGGACGCTGTGGACGGAAGGAGGAGGACACAGAGGAAAGCGATGAGGGAATAGATGTCCAGAAAACTTCTCAGGGAGTGCACTGGTGACCTGCTATGTTGACTATCACGTCTGGTACCGTGGTTGCCGCCGCCCTTGTCTAAAGACACTGACCTCGTACACAGAGACCAGATGAGCCGCCTGCGGGCTGGGAGACAGATGTCATCGGAGACGTCACGTCGGCTTCCGACAGTAAGCATAGTATTGCAGTGAGACTTCCCTATGTCGGAAGCTCGCGGTGCAGCTAAAACGTGTCGAAATTAGGGCGGCGTCAGAGTTAGAGAATGAAGTGTTAAGTGCAAATAATTAAAACACTATTTCAAAAGCGATAAAAACTCCAGTGTAGGGGACACAGAAGGACGAGACAGATAAGAGCACTGAACTGACAAACAAAATTTTAATCTGCCAAGCGCACGCAAAACACTCCTCGCACGACCCCTAGTGGGAACCAAGGACCGACACAATCACAAAAAACTTTCTTACCACACGAAAACCCAAGAAACGCACACACAAAAAAAACGTCATGCAGCCGCATAATGCGGAAAAAAATTGAAGTATTCGCGTCAAACAGAACCATGTTTATACCAAAAATACTGTGATTTTGAGATTAATCGTGCTGTATATTGTATGTTTAACCACGGCACTGCTGAATTTCAATTTCAAATCCGTAACCTCATCTGCTACTTATGGAGGTGAATGGTACGCATTTTCCTCAACAACACGGCCTGTAATATTACCAAAAGCTTCAGATACGGTTATTCTAGCACACGATACTTCGGAAGTGCGAGAAGCTGTAGAGCGTGTTGGTTAAGTAACATGGTGATACATTTGAAGAAAACACGGACGAACAGAGGACGGCGTTTACTAGCAATGAAAACAAAAATGACACTGACGTCCAATCTTCAGTTCCACTTCCATACTTCCCCCCATGCACGTTCGTCATGCCATTTCTCCAAGATTTTTTTTCCCTTCCTCAGATGCATGACTAGGGAATGCGACAATTAACACGGACGGACGGACGACACAGACACAACGTTTAACTTCAGTGTTCGTGTTAACTTCGTGTTCCCATTAGTTCCCTTCGTGTTCCCAGCAGTTGCTAGTCTGAGCATATCCGGTGTTGTCTCTGTGTATCTCGCTGGCCGTCTTTCATTACGTCTAACCAACTAGTCCAGCTCTCCACTTTGACTGTGTTTATTACAATCTCTCAATTCTCGTGAGATAAAATGTGCATCTATTGGAGACAGGTTAGGTGACCTCTGGATCACATTGTCTTTCGTCTCCTTGAATAAAGACATAATCCCCATTCTCCCTACCAATGCGGGAACCGTGCCTTCCGAAAATTGTAGTCATGTTGAAAAAAGGGGAGCAGTGGTCACACGAAAGACACTGCTGTTTTGTAGGAATTGAAGAATCATCTGAACGCAGCCTGCAGTGGTGTTGCGAAAGCGTGTCATTTCGGCACTGCCCAGTCTGTCCGATGTAGGCTATTCCGCACTGTAGGGGAACTGAATAAATCACATCGCGGCTGCACTGTACAAATAGATTCCTGTGTTTTATGGAGAAGATCGAGCCTGGGATCTTGGCATTGTGTTGTGAAAGACAGTGATTTAGACACGCGCCCGTCTGTCCGATGTACTGATTCCCGCACTGTAGAGGAACTGAATAAATCACATGGCGGCTGCACTGCACAAATGGATTCCTGTGTTTTATGGAGTAGGTCGGGTCTGGGATCTTCGAATCGTGTTCGGAAAGCCTGTCATTTAGACACTGCCCGGTCTGCCCGACGTATAACAAACACGCTGCCCTTGTTCTACCTTACATATTTTCAAAGAGTGATATTAAACGGTAGGAGCAACTTATTTATTTGCACATGGTAACAAGTCTTTCGTGCACGAGACTGCACGTCTTCAGGTTACAAAAATATGAACATCGTACAGGAACATATATACGCTGTGGAAGTGCGTCTCTGCGCATGAGAGGAGGAAGTGAGAGGGAAGAGGGAGGGCGCCGCCGTAGCCAGTGGGACTTTCTGAGTTGAGTAACCGGGAGAGGAGATATGCGCAGAACGCTCCGTTACTTGCAGAGCGTATACAGTTGACAGGGGAGTTTTGGCATGAGAGGGTAACAGGGCGATGGAAAGGACGCAAATACAGGTAAAAATGAAAAGAACATAAATACAAACGAAGGGGTATCAGAAGCGCAACATAACGCGAGTCCAAAGGCTCACACAGGAACGAGAACGCATGTAGGTGACGTTACAGGAATTAAGGATAAAAAGGGGGTTGTGGCGACGGAATGAGGAAACAGGTGCGGAGTACATAGGTGACCAGTGGACCGAGAGAACGTGAAGACAGAGGGGGTCTCAGGAGTGAGTCAAAAGAAGAGAATATGGAAAGAAAAATGGAGAATTGTTTTACAGTTTGCGTGTGTGCGTGTTTATCATTACTTTATTTTATTTTATGCGAGAAATGATATTTGCGGGTTAAATAATTGTAGTGGGCCTGCGTGGATGTTCAAACCGTGCGGCTTCAGAGACTAGAGTTTTCCGATTAAAAAAGGTTCGCGAATTTTGCGCTTCATGTCACTGTTATAACCCGATTCCAGGATAACGATTTTGGGGTCTGTACCCAAAGCGTGTCCAGGGAGGTTAAAATGTGTAGAAACGGGTGTAGTATGGTTATCAACAATATCGGACTTATGGCCGTTAAAATCTTTCCCTCATGGTGTTCGAGATTTCTCATATATACTGAATACAGCATTTAGTCTCATAATAAGGTAACATATGTTAAAAGCGTTGCAGTGCAACCCCTGTTATTGCACTGCATAGGTTATTTTAAGTACTTACTAACTTAAAAATATTTCCTGCTCCCCCCAATATCACATTCCGCCGATCACGTAGCATTCGTAACTTACTAGTTTCATCTCATCTATCCCGACCAAGTCCTGGAGATTCCCCTTGTGGTAACAAACGCTGCCAAACATGTCATTTCATTAGCCCATGAACATTTATCTCGAGCACCTCAAATTCTTTTACTTTCGAAATCCGACAGGGGTTGCACTGCAACTCTTTTAACATATATTACCTTATTATGTGCACTAAATGCCGTATTCCGTATATCGAAGAAACCTCGAACACCACGAGGAAAAGGTTTTACGGCCTAAAGTCCGATATTGTTGATAACCATACTACACCCGTTTCTACACATTTTAACCTCCCTGGACATGCTTTGGATACAGACCTCAAAATCGTTATCCTCGAATCGGGTTATAACAGTGACATGAAGCGCAAAAATCGCGAATCCTTTTTTGTCGCAAAATTCCAGTCTCTGAAGACGCACAGTTTGAACATCCACGCAGGCCCACTACAATGGACCTTTTCTATATTCGCGTCGCCCCTGGCGGCGGAATGTCGAACATCGTGTCTTCCCCCCAATAATGGTGACGCTTTACGAAGTGGCACGTACGTTGCGTGGGAAGGTAGCCAAATAAGATTGGAAGAAGGATGCGGGAAGAGTGAAAGCGCATTGTACTCATTACCAGACCACAAACGTCCGCGTAACCTTGAAAGCGATTAACTCCCCACAATGAACAGGATAGCCGCTCGCAGGTGGGTCCATGGCGATGTTTTCCGCTCAAAAATGGCGTACTCAAGGGCTGGGCATGCGCATACGCGTTGTCGGAAATGGTCCATTATTTAACCCGTAAATATCATTTATCGCATAAAATAAAATAATTATAAACACGCACACTGTAAAACAACTGAACATGAAAGAACTGATTGTAAAACATCCATATTCTCTTCGTTTGACTCTCTCCTGAGACCCCCTCTGTCTTCACGTTCTCTCGGTCCACTGGTCACCTTTGTACTCCGCACCTGTGTCCTCATTCCGTCGCCACAACCCCCTTTTTATCCTTAATTCCTGGAACGTCACCTACATGCGTTCTCGTTTCCTGTGTGAGCCTTTGGTCTCGCGTTATGTTGCGCTTCTGATACCCCTTCGTTTGTATTTATGTTCTCTTCATTTTTATCTGTATTTGCATCCTTTCCATCACCCTGTTACCCTCTCATACCAAAACTACCCTGTCAACTGTATATATATTCCTGTACCATGTTCATATTTTTGTAACCTGAAGAAGTGCAGTCTCGTGGACGAAAGACTTGTTACCATGTGTAAATAAATAAGTTGCTCCTACCGTTTAATATCACCCTTTGATCTACTCATCACCGGCAACTTGACATCGCCTATTTTTCTGCCTTCGTAGCTTACTTATTTTCCTCAAGCGCCAATTCCACTCTTTTTGTTTTCGACATTGCAGTAGAGCAGAAAATGTACAGCAGAAATTCAAAGAGGACATGCGGTTCACTTACTGACTTCTTGGCACTAATGTGTAGCGTTTCTCGCACAGCGGGAGTTGGAAAATTCGTCTTTCCCTAGAAGTGTCTGGCCTTCCACCATGACGTCTCCACACTGCTGCAGGGCGTCCGTACGGGGTGGATATCCACCTCCTGTGATGAACAGAGCAACTGCAGCTTCACGCTTACGGGTTTAGGAGAACTCGTCACAAGCCCGGTCGTCACAGGCCAACTGGTCATAGGTGAACTCGTCAAGGAGGCCAACTCGTCACAGGGCATCTCGTACGAGGAACTGCTGTCACGCCGGAATAATCGTAGCAGTGAACCTGCCACATGCTCACCGCATCGTACTCCCCAACGTGTGAAATACGTAAAAGGCTCTTCTGACCTCACCTTGGTCAGTCTCGACGGGTGCATATTCTACATGAACTGACCCACTCTCCAACGTGTGAAATAGTAGAAGGCTCTTTTGACCTAACCTTGCTCAGTCTCGACGGGTGCATATTCTACATGAACTGACCCACTCCCTAACGTGTGAAATACGTAGAAGGCTCTCCTGACCTAACCTTCGTCAGTCTCGACAAGTGCATATTCTACAGGAACTGACCCACTCCCCAACGTGTGAAATACGTAGAAGGCTCTCCTGACCTAACCTTCGTCAGTCTCGACGGGTGCATATTCTACATGAACTGACCCACTCCCCAACGTGTGAAATACGTAGAAGGCTCTCCTGACCTAACCTTCGTCAGTCTCGACGGGTGCATATTCTACAGGAACTGACCCACTCCCCAACGTGTGAAATACGTAGAAGGCTCTTCTGACCTCACCTTGGTCAGTCTCGACGGGTGCATATTCTACATGAACTGACCCACTCTCCAACGTGTGAAATAGTAGAAGGCTCTTTTGACCTAACCTTGCTCAGTCTCGACGGGTGCATATTCTACATGAACTGACCCACTCCCTAACGTGTGAAATACGTAGAAGGCTCTCCTGACCTAACCTTCGTCAGTCTCGACGGGTGCATATTCTACAGGAACTGACCCACTCCCCAACGTGTGAAATACGTAGAAGGCTCTCCTGACCTAACCTTCGTCAGTCTCGACGGGTGCATATTCTACAGGAACTGACCCACTCCCCAACGTGTGAAATACGCAAAAGGCTCTCCTGACCTAACCTTGGTCAGTGTCTCAACTTGTGTCCGCGCCCGAGCAACGGAGCCCCACGCTGAGTTTTCGTCACTTCCATGCTCTCCGTGCCCTTAGCAAAGACGTGAAATTTGTACGGTCAGCGGTCTTCGGAATCCGGGTTCGCGGAAGTGCGGGTCGGACACTGGACTAATCCCTTTGGTAAAACACGGTGAAACGCATTCCCTTTGGAACGGGGTCAACCTTGCAACCAGTGTTCCGATGACGAACCGCTCCCCTTGACAAGTGTTCCGGTGACAAAAGGACCTCGTACCAGAGGACCGGTGTGACCAATCATCCTGTGACGAGTCTTCCGGGGACGAGTGGGATTGTGACGAGTGGATCGGTTCCCCACGCTTGCACATTCCACTCCGCCTTGCATATGCAGATGCCCTTGGATGTTTTACGTTGAGGGCCCATCTGCAAAGAGTGCCAACCAAGCTCACCACTATCACGTAGTGACCTAAATGATCGAATGTCTTAAAATACCGACCGAAATGATAGAAGAATAGATGTATTATACCTGTGTACTACATTACAACACTTTGGCTGAACAATGAAATATAACCCAAGAATACGAGCTCAGTGTTGAAATCATCGCATCCACCCATTTGCAGAACAGTTAAGTTCACTGAGAGGCAGAGTTTCGTGCACGCTAGGCGACAATCAGCTGCCACCGAAACGGGTGTCATCCGCAACGTATGATGTACTTATGCTTGAGTACAATTTGTCCCCAATGGAAGGCCTAACATTCGCACATGAGGTCGCGCAACTAAAGTGTTGCTGGATCTAGATATTTATTTACCTCAAGCTTTACTTCTCAGCTTGATCGCTTTACGTGGGAGTGGTACTTCGCCGACCCCTCACCTATAGAGGAACTTCCTCACCGTAATGCGTACCTCACCAGCTTTTCTCTCTATAAAGCTCACGGCCCCGAAGCCATGTCGTAGCACGACTATACACATTTAAGACAGAGTGCCTCTGATGAAAAATAGAGCAGGATAATCAACAAATGAAACCAGAAGGAAACCAAGTGAAAAAGGGTTGCTTCACGCACTCCACTACCCCTAATTTCCACAAGCGTTGGTTGAGGACATACGACGCTTGCGTCAGCTAGCTGTTGAAAGGAGTGGGATAGGATACTCTCTCGAGGGCTTAGGTGAGTGTTCTGTTCAAAGGCTCTCAGCAAACAAGCGGTAACGCCAAAACAGGGCTACTACCTATATAGACGAGAGGGTCCACTAACCCCCTTCTAAAAAAGCCTGCCACATATATCTTAGGAAGAGCCTCTTCGCAGGCCCAGAACGGGTCTCAGGAAAGTGACCAATTGAGAAAGGGAGGAGTTGGTAAAAGTTCATCTCTGAAACTGCAGTAGCGGACATGACAAAGAAAAAGTTACGAACGAGATGACAGGCGTTTTGACAGACGAGGTGACAGGCCGCAGGCGTGCTTGTCACGTCGTTCGCAGAAAAATGTCCTACTTACGAAGCATAAGGCCCAACCGCATGCGGCGTTTTTTCTAGCGACAGCAACTTCAAGCGTTTCCATAACGGCGGGTCGACGGCGTCCTATAAGGGAGCGTTTCCGTACTTTCTCAAGCAAAGAAACTACTCGTGATTTGAGAAGGACTTTTACTAACTGCGAGAAAGTCGCAAACACAGGTGCTTTAGAGGGATAACATATTACAGCGAGAAAGATTCTTGAGCAATTCGTACGCTCGGAGTCATTTGTTGTGAATGCCCGTTGCGCTGTCGAGCTTCATCTAGGGTACCCAAACGCACGAAGCGAACGTAGCATTCCGGTTGAGATCTTCATCAGCTTGCTGCGCACTTTCCCCTTCGTGTCTTGTATGCTAAGTTGCAGACGTTCACAGAAGGTGAACCGTTGAGAAAACGCCTCATCCGGTTGGGCCTTTGGGGGTGCCCGATGCAGGAAACTCGCTCCCCATGTATTTCCAAAACGGGACTGTCTGGGCGACGACATCTTGTCCGACATAGGGAGCCGTCCGAGGTAGAGAAGTGTCCGATTGGGGATATTTTACTTATTTGAACTCGGGGAATTTTTTCCCAAAAAAAAAAAAAACGGCCCGGAATGAATGGTCCTGGATAAAATGTGTCATAGGATGATCTGTGATAGTATTACTAAATACCATCGCAGGAGAATGGCGAAAACAGTTTTCTTTAAATAGAATTACGCTGTTAGCGAAACATCTATGGCTCCAGGATGGATTTCATGTTTTGATTTCTTTCCTTGGTAAGAATACGTATTACACCTACTGCTCAAGAACTCATACTAGACTTTCTAATACATGCTGTATCATTGGAGCTCAAAATAGACCATTATGTTCGTCGCGTAACGGCATAATGACCAGAACGAAAATATCCGTCATCAACAAAACGACAATTGGCGACAAACGGCAACAAAATTGCAGTGTGCTGCACAACTCCCATTTCACCCACTGTGGCGTTTGTTTTGTGAAAACCGCACGAACGAACCATAACCAGTAAAGGAAAGTTCGAACTAATCTCTCGAGATCTCTCTCTTTCTCGACTTTATTTAATTATTATTTATTTATTTATACTACTAACCTACTATAGGATGTTGTAGGAGTGGGATAAAAAGGCATATGCGACACGGTACAGCGGCCAAAGGTACTAACAGTCAGCAAAAGTACAGAGACATCCAAAGACCTAGAAGTTGTGAGCCATCAACAAAGTTAGTGAACTGATTGTTGCAAAAAGTGTTGACACTGTTGACAAGGTTGCTGTAAACAGTGAATTTTGTTGCCGGTACAGTCATCTGGGCTGAAATCGTACAACGTGCATCATGTTACTATGGTAATTCCAACGCAGGTCACCAATAAATATCAAACACAGATGGTGATATTTTTAACCGAGCGAGAGGTTAGACTTTGTCTACTTGATGTCTGTATTGAAAAATATTTTCTTAACTTTCCTTCTCTTCTCAGTTCTGAAAGCCTACAGTAGAGATCTATAAGGAGCACAGTTTAAATTCAAAAATATCTACACACCCTGAAATTGTTCGGAATGACCGAGGGTGCTTGGACGGGCAACAGCTTGTACATCGGCGATTTCTGCTGCCCGTTGGCCCACCACAACAAATTCCTTGGATGATAATGAGGTGGGCGATTCACCACCGCTGTGGCGCTACACTGCCTTATTGCTGTTGGTCCACACGTCTTCCCTGATACCGAAAACCGGAACTTCACTCAAACGATCCTTTATTGGCTAAATCGTAACTCACTAAACTGTCAAAAACGGCGCTCATTAAAGCGGTTTCAGGAGAGCTCGTTGTACAATGGATTGTGTCTTGAATGTGGTAACCCACGTAGAACAGTCTAGATCGGATGGTCTACTAACCGTGGCAGCATTCCTTGATATTAAGCGAGCCTATGACACTACAAGCCACGGCCATGTACTCCATGAGCTTTTCTCCCTGAGCGTTACTGGGCGAGCTCTCAGGTGGATAGCCAACTATCTACGTGGTAGAACTGTCTTTGTGATGACTTCGGATGGTGAAACGTCTCATCACAGCACAACAGCAGGTGTCCCACAGGGCGGGGTCCTCAGCCCACTCCTCTTCAATGTCGTGATGGCTGCTCTACCAGCTCTCTTGCCACGGGGCGTCAACATCAGCTTGTATGCTGACGATATATGCATATGGACATCCGGCAAGCAGTGGCCAGCGCTACAGCGCCGCTTACAGTGTGCCCTTGATGTTGTAGCTGCTTTCCTGGAAAACAGAGGCATGGACCTCTCTCATGAGAAGACTGTTTTTTTGCCTTTTACTCGCCGTCATTTGAAGAACTTTCAGCTTCATATAGGTGGGAATGTCGTGCGGCGTGTTACACACCATAAGTTTCTTGGTGTGGTTCTTGACCGCTGTCTGTCCTGGAGAGCGGAGGTTCGTTGTCTGAGAGGTAGAGCTGAGTCTCGACTGAGTGTCCTGCGATACCTCTGTGGTGCCCGCTGGGGGCTTTCTACAAGGGCATTGCTTGGTCTACACCGGTCCCTCATACGACAAATGTTAATGTACCATCTTCCAGTGTTGCATAGTCTTTGTCCTTCGTCTGAACAAGTGTTGGAAACCGTCCTTGCAAAGAGCATGAAACAGTGCCTTGGTGTCCACAAATCAACGTCAACTGCCCCTGTCATGGCTGAAGCAAAAAATCTTTATGCGGACGGCACAATCTCTTGGGCACTACATGAGGCTCTCCACTCGCCACTACCGTCACACATTAGTGCGCGACATTCTTCGGCGACCAGCATCCGGGTACTGCCAAGCCGTTTTAGCTCACCGCAGCCTCATTCCAAAGCATAAAAAACTGGTTCTACCCGCAGTCCCTTCATGGGCCCTTCAGGCACCATCTGTGCATGTCAATGTCCCTGGCTTGACTTCCAGAAAATCGGCTAAAACAATTGTTCTTCGCCAACTCACCCTGAGTCTGCTTCATCGCGATGAATGCAGAATTAAAATCTTTACTGATGGCTCATCGACACAGACCGGCTCTACCTGTGCATTCGTAATCCCTGAGCTGTCGATTGAACGAAGCGCTAAGCTGTCGCACCCGACGTCGGCTGCTGTGGCCGAGCTGCATTCCATTCTTATGGCGCTTTCCTTCATTGTGTCCCGTCAACCACCGATGCACTGGACCATATACAGTGACTCCAAAACCGCCCTCCAAGCTCTGCAGTGCACCCTGGGCTCGAGCTTCCTCGCTCCACTGGTGTGTGACGTCCTCAGGGAGTATTCATGTGCTGTCACACAGACACATAACATCACCTTGCAGTGGATCCCAGGTCATTGTGGCGTCCCTGGGAATGAGGCTGCCGACCTACTTGCGAGACGGGCTCAAGTGGCACGAGGCGTACCGACGCACCGTACGTATTTCACCCAAGCGGACGCGAAGCAAGCAATTGGTGCTCTCATGGGACGTCTGTGCAGTGAACACTGGCGCAGAAGTGTCCCTTCTACGTCGTTCCTGCGCAGGGTGGACCCAGATCTCCGTTTTTATATGCCGTCAGCGCTTCCTCGACCCATCACGTCGCTCATCTACAGGCTTCGCCTCAACGTGCCATACAGTGGACGACTTTTGTTTAAGCTCGGCATGGTCCCGTCCCCCAACTGCAGTCTGTGTGATGTAGTTGAGGACGTGGATCATATACTCCAAGACTGCACGAGGTACAGTGCACACCGATGTACCCTTGTGTCGTCCCTGTCTCGCCTGGATAATCGGCCATACTCCACCGAAAAGGTGCTTGGGTGCTGGCCAGCAAATCAGCTCATACCTGCCATGCGCGCCCTTGTGCAATTTCTCGTCTCGACGGACCTGTTTGACACATTGTGACACTCTTTGTTTTTAGTGCCTTGAGACTTCGCTTTTGGTGACAATCTCGGTGATGATGTTCTTTCATTCTTATTCATGTTTATTCTTTCAAAGCGTTTCAAAGCGTCGAGGTTAGTGTAGTTTCCCTTTCTTTTATTAATAACGCGTCCTGGAGTAGCCAGTCCCGAGTGGCTCGAGACTACCATCTCCATTTTTTTCTTTTAAAATCAATCAAACCACACATGGTCGCGAAGAAGGAAATAATCGATAGTCTGGGTTTCCCTTTTCGTTCGTTTTTTTAACACATATCGATGTAACCTATTGGCACCATCACTGTGTACGGGACTGCAAGGACGCGGGACACCCATGCCAACTGAGCCCATTTTTTTTCGGGACCCCTCGCTCTAAGGTTTTTTTTTTTTTTTCGAAAGCTGTAATATTTTTGCAGTATAAGCGGAAGACACTGCGATGCTTAAGCCTATATGTTGACACATTAAATACATTAATTTGCAAAGTGCTCTTTGAATCTCGTTCTTTTACTCAACGTGTGTCCACATATCGTTAACTAAATGTTTAATAATGTGCGACGCCAGAAGCAATGCGGCGCCAGCCAAACTACCCTTCATCTAACCCTTCATGTATTTATACTTGAAGTTGCAACATTGTTGTGACATTGCAACAGTGTGAACTAACGGATTGAATTCAGTTCAAAAGCAAGGTGCTTCTGTTGAGAGCAAATCGCGAAAGACAGCTGAAGGATTACTGGCATGACATGCCGTCGAATGAAAGCGCTCTAAAGACACGTTTTGAGGAGCTCTTATCCATTAGAAAATGAGAAAAGTGTTGTGCAAGCAGACGTGCGTTCGACAGGTCACCGGGAGGAACCTGCCCATAAAAGAAAAAGGAAAAGTATATGTCGGCCACAGCCGACAGGGGGAAGAAAAAACGGCAGTGAAAACTGGCAGAAGTATTTTGTACCCCCTGCCTAGTTGTGCTACTCAACTGGTGTATGCGGCGGCAATTTTCTTCGCGTTTCTCGGACCTTATTCTTGAAAAAGAGATTTTCATGAAACGTCTTGCTACTAATATTTTAAGAAGGGGAATATCGAAATCATTTTACATTCTCATCACGATGTAACATCAGACGGAGCAATTTGACTTATCTCGAACTACGCTGCCTAAAATGTAATGAAAACGCGATTAGAACGGCACCACATGTATCTGAACGTCGTCCTCACTGAGAAAGCAGTATTCTTTCCTATGTAAGCCACTTGGTGCAGTACTAGGTCGAACTTCAAATTTATTTTGTTACTAGTGAATCGCATTGTAGCGCCGTAATTAAAGGGACGGTCGCATTCGTTCCAGTCGATTTCGCAACTCCCGAAACCGAAACTTCAAAACCGTTCAAAAGTCCACAGTGCTCGCGTAAAGGAAGGGACAGGTGTCGAGAACGGACGATGGTCTCGTAAGCGGGTAACAGCATTGGCAAAAGCAGACGTAGAGCAGCTCACAGCAATGCGGCGGAGGGAATGAGAAGGTTGAGTCAGAAAGCGGGAGTAGACGCGGAGGGCTGCTGAGTCCTGTAAAATGGGGATAGGCTGTTCCCTAGCTTCGGCGAGTACGGAATACGTCTCCGTTCTTCGACGGACTCCAAGACAGACACGGGGGCTGCGGGCTTGGAGGTTGAGGAGGTCTCGTTCTTGGGTGCAGCTGAGGGCATGAAGGATCAGGAGACTGTATTGCAGTGCGGACAAAAAGGGAACGATCTTCGAGGAAGTCACTGATCCATGATAGGGAGCATAACCCTCGGTTTGCGTCTTGGAGAGCTGTAAGGATTGCATTATGTTGGACACTGTCATATATCTTCTTGGCATCCAGGAAAATAGCAGCGGTCAGGAACCCGTCCGCGCGAGCCTGCTGTGTCTCACTTACAACAGTAATGACACTATCGAGTGACGAACGGCCTGAGCGAAAGCCCACCATTGTTTCCGAAGAGAAACGAGCACTCTCAAGGTGCCAGATGATAGGGTTTCCAGAGTTTTACCCACGCCGCTGGTTATGGTATCGGGCGGAAGGAGTCGAGGTGATGTGGAGGTTGGTCGGGTTTGAGCAAGGGGACAACCATCGTCGATTTCCATTCCTAGGGATTTGCCCCTCCTGCCAACTGTCATTGAACAGGCGTAAGGGATGCTGCCGCCCCACACGCGGAAGATGCTGGAGTGCCTTGTAGGAGATCAGGTCCGCCCTGGGGGAGATATGCTGGGCCGAAGCACACAGGGGGAGAGTCTAACTCTTCGAGAGTAAAAGGTAAGTCGAGGGCTGCGTTGCTGGTAGATGGCATCGGAGTAGTAGTAGTTTGGGTTGAGGCAAGCAAGGTTGTGAGGTGGGCACAAAAATCATCTGCAATGTGGATTTCGGTGCGCAATGTGATCAGGGACAGGGAGCTGAACGTGTGACGTTGCACTACAGGTGTCGAAGGGCCTTAAGCACACCCCAAATCCGATACAGAGGGGTACAGGACGATAGGGAAGATGAAAAGCTATATGAACGGTCCCGTGTGAGTTTCTGTAGGCGTCGTGGAACATCATTCTGAGTGCGTTTTGCAGCCTGCCGGTCAAGGGGCAGGACGGTGCGCCGTGCTCGCCGTTCGGCGCGTCGACGGAGTGTAAGGAGCCGCTCGTATTCCGCGTCAATAGCGGAAACTGAAGTGGGGCTCTTTATAGTGTGGTTGCTTCCTGGTTTATACTGGCCACAGTCCTGCGCATTGTTGACTCCGTCACTTGCAAGGGAAGACTCGAGCACTCGTGCGAATCGTTGCCAACTGGTCCGCTTGACGGAGTGAGAGGTGGAGGATCGGCAGGTGGGCGGGATGCCGACCAGGACAGGTAGGTGGCCGCTTCCAAGGGTGTTTGCATCAACACTCCAGAGGAACCGGTTGGCGATGGACGCCGACGCGACGGTGAGTCAAGGCAGGTAGAGCGGTAAGTCGGGTAGATGAAAGTTGGCGAGCCATCGCTTAGCACGCGGATATTCTTGTCCGCGAACAGGTCTGCAAGGCCTCTGGTGTCAGTACGGATACTGCCCCACACTTCACTGTGGGGATTAAAGTTCCCGCAGAGCACGAAAGGCGAGAGGAGGCCATCTACAAGTGTGCCCAGCTCATCCACATTGTCGCTGACCGATGGTAGGATGCAGCAGACGTAGCCGCCGATCCCAACTGTTCGCAAGTCGCGCACGACCACCGGGATAAACACGCAGTACGACTGGTCTGACCACGGGACCTCGAGACCAAGGTCACCTAATTCAAGAGACGAAAGTCGTCCTTAATGCCGCATTCCCAGATGCACAACACAGGGAATTTGTGGCGCCACACGAACTGACGGAAGTCAGACAACTTCGATTACAGGCTGCGCGAATTCCACTGGAAGATGGTGGTTGATTGATAATGAACCATTGAGACGCGAGGCCCACCATTATTCATTGTTGGGCGTAAGGAAGGAGCAAGTACGGAGGAGAGGTTCGAGTGCAAGTATAGCTTGAACTGCAGGTAAGTGTGCTGTCGTTGGAAGCTGATGGACAATGGCGCGTAAAGTGGCGAAGAGCATTGCGACAACAGTACCAGATGTAGTGTGCTGTCCCTCCAACAGACGGGTCGGCTGTATTTTAGGGTTAGGTGTCCGCCGACTGCTTGCCTGGGCCGTGGGGGCGCGACTTGTGGCACTTGCTTGACTGCAGAGGCAAAGACCTTGGAAGAGCCGTGACCAGCGCGTGCGGGTGCCGCGGAACAGCTAACCAAGCGCGGAAATTGAGCAGTGTGCTGGTTATGGCCACGAGGTGGGGAGACATGCGATCTCCCACTGAGCATGCGCTGTCGGTACGCGGCTGTTGCTGCCCTCGCAACCGTAGAGGCACGGTAACTTGTGGTGTGGTGACCACACCAGTTTGCGCATATGGGCTCGCGTCGTGAGGTACATTGCTTATGATCCTGGGGGCGAGAACACAATTTGCATCTTTGGGAGCCGCGACAGTCACAAGCGTAGTGGCCAAACTTATGGCTGTTGAAACATTGCGTGGGCTGGTCTACGTATTCCGACACAGGGAAGTACGTGAAGCTGAGGGGAATCTCCGCTGGTAGCGCCCTGCCAGGTTGAAAAGTCAGGAGCACACTACTTTTGACTGGTCTTGTGTGGGCAGAGCCACCACTCTCCCGAGAGTGCTAGTTCCCGTTCTGCCTCCGAGACACCGCTGGTCCTCGCTGTAACGTCGAGGGGCGCCAGTGATTCTTTCGGTAGTGTGCAGGTAG
This sequence comes from Ornithodoros turicata, assembly GCF_037126465.1. Taxonomy (NCBI): domain Eukaryota; kingdom Metazoa; phylum Arthropoda; class Arachnida; order Ixodida; family Argasidae; genus Ornithodoros; species Ornithodoros turicata. The sequence continues at coordinate 119,096,601 of NC_088202.1, read as the reverse complement.
GACTGCGGGATAGAGGCTTGGACTGAGACCCCAGCGACTGACCCAAGGCCCAGTAGGCGTCGCACTGAGGGCTCCGACGAGACGTGGACTATGAGAGTGCCATGTTTATTGATTCGGATATCATATGGAAATACCGGACTAATTAGCTACTAATTAGCTAAAATTCATTAACTTATTATTTAGATGGAGTGAGGGAAATGCGAGATTGCAGAATTGGAGCCAGTCATTATTCAAATCCATCGTCCTTATTAAACATCCTGGGAAGCGGGCGTAGCTTGAGATAGAAATTCCCGAATTCTGCTATGCTAATGAACCGAAACCAGAACTACGCACTACTCGAGCACAGAAACAGCGACAGACAATCCACGTGAGACGGCCACATGCTTTGCAGCGATGCAGCTGATTGGAGTAGGCGTTAATCTGTTGGCCAGATACGCAGTTCTCCGGCCCACGTCACCGGCGAGGTAAAGGTTGCGTCGTTCCTGCACTCAGAAAGTGCGTCGTTCTTGGGTGCGTTTTTTTATTCTACCCGGGTAACCCCGGGGTTACGCACCACGTGACCCGAGTGAGATGTCACGTGACCTGTGGGTAGGTACCCCCGTTTAGAAATTTTCGCCCATTACGAGTTACGCCCGTCTCAGCGAACATGGCGGCAGAGGCAGACGACGTTTTTGACGCGAGGACATGATTGTAGAAGTTGCGGCACTTGTGCTGCTTGACGCATTTGACGAAGGGGAAGATGATGCCGAAGGAAGAAAAAGGCATGCATCCAACGAAACAACAGTCTTGCTAAAGCCACCGAAATATGCTCGGAATCCGAAAGTTAAAAGACGCAGGACTCTCACTTGACGTCGTGTGACGTCATAACCCTCTGCTACTCACCTGCCGAGCTGGGTCTGTGAGAGTAGGTACCCAGACTAACCCTCGAGCGACGAGAGTTGAATTTTCGCCGGTAGGTTATGACGTCACTTCCGTCACCCTCGATTTTTCGCCCAGTAAGGGTTACCCCCGAGTTACCCGGGTAGAATAAAAAAACGCACCCCTTGTTTCGGCTCATTTGCATAGCGAAATTTGGCAATTTATATCTCAAGGTACGTTCGCTTCACAGGGTGTTTAATAAGGACGGTGGATTTGAATAATGACTGGCTCCAATTGTGCTATCTCACTTTCTCCCGGAAAAAGCCTAATTAGAAAAATAATTCATTTATGTAATTAATTATGCACTCGACGGCTGCGACATATTGCGCACAAAATGACCACCTGTTCCCGAAAACCACATGCGAAAACGAAATTCAGGTGGCTCTAATAGCCTTTTTAGATAAAACAAATATGTCCTGATTTAATCAAACGAAAGAGAGAAACACGTAGAAGAACACGTAATTCTTTGGTGGATAAGGGCGCGGAAGAGTGTCCTTTTGCGCTTCCTCGCGAACAACCGCGACAAAAATATTTAAACCGAAACCAATTAATTACTGCAACAAATGACCCGCATCGGTGGCAGATTTTTCTCTCAAAGGTGCCCAGTGAAGGTCCCAAAAGGGGTAGTAACCATTTTAACGCCCACAGCGCCCTGCGTTAGAGAAGTTACCTTTTTCACGAAACTAATTTGAATTTTTATTTAAATAACGAGGGCCTCCCACTCATTTACACGGTGCGCAGCTTGTAGGTGGTATCGGGCAGATAATTGTAAAAAAAAGAGAGTTCGTCGATCGGTGCACCCGTCCGCGAATTATTTAGCCCGGGGACTTAAACTCAAACGCCCTGTATACATACACACATACACAGAACGAGACGAAGTTGAACAGATGGAAAGTAGGCTACTAACTGTTCCGTAGCTGGAACACACAACCGGACTTAAAAACAACACAAGCCACAAGGTGCGTAAGAACATGAAATATCCAAGTATGGCAGTCGTCGAAAAACCCAGACAGCGCGGGAAACGAACCACACACCTATCGAGTGCACTAACCACTACGCTACGCTGGTACCAGCTCGCGCCAGCTCACGTGGCATAGTGGTTAGGATGATCATTTCCACGCCGAGACTGGGAGGTGACACGGGTTCCAATCCTGTCACCGGCTGTGCTGTCTGAGGTTTTCCCTGGCTTTTTCGAAGACTTTGCAGACAAATGTCGGCACAGTTCCCCCGTGAAGTCGGCCCAGGACACATACTAACCCCCTGTCCCCCACTACTTCCTGTTGTCCTCTGTTCACGTCTGTACGCTACTCATAGCCACAGTTGCTTCGCGGCGCTAACACATAATAAAAAAAAAGCTACGCTGGTGCGGCTAGCCCCATTCAACGGCCCAGGAGCCCCATGCAACACCGCACCTTCTCTCATGATGTTCTCTCCACCACGTTATTTTCTCGTGCAACACGTATAAGGCCAGACAACGGCATTTCGCACATAATGTTTCCTGCCTGGTGCCATGTTTTATGTATGTATTCAAGCCTCGGAACAGTTACTTTCAATCTTGTAATTATAATGTCACATATATGTCACTCTTCAAGATTCAAACATCAAAAACATTCGCATTCTAATCAGCTCAACACAATATTAATCATGCTTCACCGAAGAGCGGGCGTACAAAACACGCGCCGCGCTACCGATTTGGGGAGACATTCTTATCGCGTGTTTACTCACGCTGGAGCCAGTATCATGTCCGAGCGTGTGATGTGTGCTCAACCCTCTCTCTTCTTTTTTTGCTCGTCGCCACTGCAAGGGGCACGAGTGTTAAGGTGGCTTATGGAAGGGTTTTTCGGAGGATGCTGGAGATGTGCCAGGCACAGAAGTGATCTTGATGGATGGTCCTAAAGGGACATGGCCATTGGAGGTCCGATAGCCATGTACTTCGCCACATTGCCTCTGCTGGCTCTACTTTATTTTCTTGCCCGAACAGCGTCATTTTTCACGAAGAAGCCGAACAGTGACGTTGATACGCTAGAGTAGGATACTAGATTCCAGAGGCTGTCGTCAGTTTATTTAAATAGGTTGAGTTTCTGGGGTGCGTTGACTTGGTGATTATTACTTAGTTTTGCTTGTTACGCAATAGGAAAAAAAAATCCGTTCGGGGTATTTTTGTCTTAGGATTTGTACCTCCAGTATAGAGCTAATGCTAGAAGGGATTTCACCACTACGTCTTTGATTACACCTGCGATTATCATACTTACAATATTTATCAGTATGACTGACGAGATGGTGCGGCTTCGTCGAATGCTATACCGAATAGGGTACCGCACCCTCGATACAGGCTACGCGGTAAAAGATACCCGTGGAAAATACATTTGGAATTATGAATCGTTCTGTTTGCCACGTCTAATGTAATGCAAGCATTTGCAACACCTCGCTTAATCAACAAGAATAATTCACGAAAGATCCAATTCAAGAAAAACCTTGCTTAATATTTTTCTTTTTCCTAGAATAAAATAAGTAATCAAGCTAGTAGCGACACTTTCCGATTCGTTAACGAATGGGACGCCACGTACTTTAAACAGCACGCCAGTCCACTCCAATTACCGATATTACCTATATAAACAACAAATGAACGCAGCTCATATGTGTTCGTGCAAATAATCGGACAGCTTCCGTTTAGCTCACTGACTCTGTGTTTATTAGATTAGTACAGGAAACAAAAATATGGACAAAAATACTAGTCCAGATGGGGCCAGGAGTCTCAGTAGTGTCACTTGCAGTGCGCTTTCCTATCAAGTTTGCTTTGAATGCGTGTACTACTTACAGGTTACAGCATGCCAAGTTCAATTCTTGATAGCTTTCGTGCGTCGTTATTATGTTCTGCGGAAGGACTCAGACGAATCTACGGAAGGTGGTCCAATGGCTCCCCCGGTACCCTTCCAGTCTGGGAGTTACCTGCGGTTACCTTATCGACCAAGTCACGCTAGCTGGGACAATTTAATTCAAAATAAATGCAAATTCAAACAAGCAATTGAGTGCCTGATAGGCAGGCTTACCCCATATTAATTAACGAGCCTTCATGAAGGATGACTCAGCAGCAATGATACCGCCTTGCTCGGACCACTCGGTGACCGCTCAGTGCAAGTCAGTTTGCGCTATCAGTCCTGCGACTGCGGTAGTGTTCAAAACCGTATTTGTTCGTTACACTTCAGGTGACCTTCACGAAAGGTACAGGGGACTCCAGAAACGTCGAGTTTTGAAAACCTACATATGCGTACCTGTAAACATAGTTGCGATACACAAAGTTAGGCCGTGCCCAGAAACGGGAAAACGTTGACGTTAGGTGGTCTCGTTAAATTCGTCCATTTCGGAAATTGCAGCGTAGCTGCGCAGATGTTTGGTTATCAAGCCGGCTGTTAGCATTAATCGTATTAACAATTCTGGGCTTTACATCGCGAGAGAACTGCGAGCGTTAATCGCATGACTGCATTTGGCATGCTGTAACAACAGGGAATTAAGGAGAGACCAAGGGCCAGTCGCTACAGCTGCGGATGCAAGTTACCGCAAATACACAGTGAGCGGTCCCGAAATACAGGAGGACAGTACAAATGAACAAACGAAAGGGACGAAACGTGCTAGTAAACGGCGTTGCATAGAACGTAATGATTTTGTGTTCGTACCATACAGCAATTAACATTTCCGTCCTTTGTTTAATTTCTGTGAAATAAAAGTTTGTTACCTGTGTCTGAGGTTTCTGATGCAGTCGCGCTTTCGTTCCTTGAACAACGAACATTCATTCATTCTTTTACAAAGCTACTATAATGTGAGCCTACGTGTGTATGTGCAACACAAACCACAACCCAAACAACACGCCTCATATTGGACCCATGTGGGCTGCCAGGATTACCAATATTGGTCCAATTTGGGCTGCCAATATGGTACCAATATGGGGAGTGCAACCAGGCTCCATATTGGACCAAGATACAATATCTCTGCAGATCTTCTTATTGATCCACGTTGCATCGCTTTAAAAAAACAACACTGCATTGCCCTAAAAACGAAGAACAGGTGCTGTAGCCGTTTTGCTGAAGGACCCAGGCAGTCCCACGGAACTGACATCCCTCAGAAGCCTTCATTGGGAACGCAATAGAGTATGAACCAATAATTTCCAACCCGCTTCTAGAGTATAAAGGAGCGAAACACTTTCGTGACGGTGACGGGCATACGCCTCAGCAACTCACACTACTTGCAGTAACTTGAAAGCACATAGCATTAAAGAGCAGACATCCCTTCCTATCCTATCTAGACCGGGAGTAGCTTCTCCTGCAGTTAGTGGGCTCGCATCTCCATTTTTTCCTATCATCATCATCATCATCATCCCTTTGTAGCGCCATTATCATCGTCAGCGCGCAGCCTGCCAAGGCGCGCGAGAAATAAATCAGCGCTCGTTCAGTTGCTCTCTGACGAGCATCCAGCGAACAGCTGTCCTGGTCTCTCCTTTGTCTAGCAACAACTGGTGACCCGGCTTAGGTACCCAAGGCTTTAAGTACCTCCTCCTTTAGATACCCAAGGCTCAAGGCTTTAGATAACTCCTCACCATCATCGATCGATTCACACGCTGGCCAGAAGCAATCCTTCTACCTGATGCGACAGCCCCTACCGTCGCCTCAGCTCTCATCCGTGAATGGATATCCCGATTCGGGGTTCCCTCGCTGATCACCACGGATCGAGGCGCACAATTTGAATCGGCGTTGTTTACAAATCTCATGAATACCCTCGGCACCCGCCGTATCCGTACCACAGCTTATCATCCCTCATCTAATGGCCTTGTGGAGCGCTTACATCGTCAAATCAAGGTTGCGTTGCAGGCCACCCCAGAGACCCCTTGACCTGAGGCAATACCTGTCATCCTCGAAAGAAGTGACAGGGCGCTGACAAGCTGGTGCATGATGAGAGAGGCGGAACCCGAGACGGGGAAGGAGACATTCTTGTTGTGTCGTCTCTCTCCTTCCCCGTCTCGGGTTCCGCCTCTCTCACCTGTCATCCTCCTTGGCATCCCCACCGCCTTCAAGCCGGACTTCGGGGCAACCTCAGCCGACATGGTGTACGGTTCGGCCCTCCGACTCCCCGGTGACCTTGTCGCGCCAGCCCCGAACATTATCCTTTCTCCGGCGGTCTTTGTATCTCGCCTCTGGGGTGCCATGGCTTCTCTACGCCCCGCGTCTACTCGCCAGCTTGCACGGAGACCCGCCTATCAACACCCCGAACTGTCCCGGTGCACGCATGTTTTCGTCCGTTGTGACAGCGGCCGGAAGTTTCTGCAACCACCCTACACCGGCCCTCACCCTGTACTGCACAGGTCGGCCTCATTCTTCACTGTGCTCATCAACGGACGGCAGGACAACATCAACATCGAGCGTTTAAAACCAGCATGGCTCGACAGCGCCCCACCTGGCGGTACCATCCCGGCTGTCTCATTCATCGACGACTCTCTTCCTTCTCCCCCTTCCCCGGCCGCTACCTGTAATCCCAACCGTCGAGTCTCCTTGGCGAAGCACCTCGTCATCAGTCGACGCAATCCTGCATCGCCTTAGGGGGGGAGCAGCTGTAGCGCCATTATCATCGTCAGCGCGCAGCCTGCCAAGGCGCTCGAGAAATAAATCAGCGCTCGTTCAGTTGCTCTGTGACGAGCATCCAGCGAACAGGTGTCCTGGTCTCTTCCTCGTCTAGCAACAACTTCCTATCAAACATTGTGTTGTTTACTTGACCTGCCGTTTCCGTTGTCATTAGAGAAACCAGCGACATTTTAGCCCGAATGAAACGTCCGATCCGAGTGTCGCGCAAGCACAGTAGGACTCGTAGGAGGCGTTGTAGGACGCGTGATTTCGCTCAAACGACCACGCTCTTAGTCGGTTCGACCGATTAGCATCGCGAAGCAAGATGGCGGCTGTTTCAGGCGAGCCATGGAGGAGAGAGAGGAGGAGTCCTATTGCTCTGAGAAGTGAAGCCGAGACTGGGGGCCACTAACAATGACATCACTGCTCGATTTCCGGTTTCGGTTACATACATCTCTCTCTCTCTCATCGGGCCATTAAGGTAACGTGACTCCCCACGTGGCTCCAAAGAAGCTACAGCTCACCTACTACCCTCACGTCACTTGCCCCACGCTTCTCTCTTCTGTCGAAGAGCCGTCGGGGCGCCTCCTTTTCTTCTTTCCCCCATGGCAGCACGCGGAAAGTTGAGTTGTTGAGTTGCAGTGCATGTTACAGTGGGATTGCCAGATATGTTGACTGTTTCGAACAATGTGTATCATCTGCGAGAAGTTGTTGGGTGTAACGACCGGAGCCGTAGCGATGCAAGTTTGCGCCCAGGGCAGGGTAAATCTGAAGCCCCCCCCCCCTCACCCACTGCCGTCAGAAGCCCTATAAACAAAGAAATGACAACGCTTATTCGCACTGCCGAGATCGTAAATTCAAATTTTCTTCGTTCCCGCTTTATCCTGTCCAACCAACCTGCCAGGGCCTGCCTTTCGGTGCCCTCTCTCGCGAGGGCGCCCGGGGCGGCTGCCCCTCTCGCCCCCCCCCTCCCCGGCAGGCTCTGGCTCGCTACGGCTCTGGTAACGACGTATTGAGTTGGGCATTTCACACGCTTCAACGTTCAATCTTGTCGTGCTGCATGGGCATACCAACACGGGTGCGTAGCATTTTCTGCATTTTCAGCCAATATGGGGTGTACACAGGCAATATGGGGCACATATTGCCGACATTTTCCCATATTGGTTCAAACTTTGCAATATGGGGCCCATATTTCCAAGTTTGAGCCAAAAGGGGGAAATCCTGGCAAAAGCGGTCCCATATTAATCCCGTATCGCCAATGCCCAGCCAATATGGGTCCAATATTCTGTGCTGCTTGGGAATTCAATATCATTTGTTGTACTTTGCACATATCCTACACGCAAAAAAAAAAACTAGACTACACCGTACGTATACTCTTTACACAGGAGAACATTCAACTTCACTGTGCTTCCTTTCTTGTCTTCGTTCATATTGCGCACTCAGAGAGCGACCCACGTAGCACCGCCTAAACAGGACACGTACACGTACAAGACACTGACTTAAGTACAAAGCAGAAAAAAACGAGCATAAACTTTTTTCCCCTCTATGCGGTAAAAGTTTCAGGCTTAAAGCGGGTGCGCGTGGCTAGGACCATAAGTCCATTACGAGGAGGGAGATGGTCATTACATACTAGGTTCCATCTTGATGCCCTCGAAGCTATTTTATAGCCATATTCGCGTTGCGGTAGCACACATGCGCGACGTCGATAGCACGCGAACATCCTTTGCATGTACCCAGCATCATAAATGCGGGGGCACGTATAATCCGTAATTTATGATAGGAGCGTTCTTTGAATGACAACTGAACCATGCAGGGTTTGGAAGCAACACCACTTTTATGTCCATCAGACACACCGAGGATACATTACGCCGACATTTGCATCCTTTGCATTAGTGGGTCGTTCCAGGGATGAGAAAGTGATGAGGATCATATATGTTTCGACGACGCGATGAATCAATGGGATATGGCTGAGCGTGGAAATATGAAAGAACTGGTTGTTAGTAGACGGGCTACTCTTGTGATTACTACTCTATTGTGTGCTGCCTCAGAAGGAGATATTTTATGGCATACACTGCACGCATTGATTAGGCTCTTACAAGTCGAGCGCAGAAACCGATATTACAGCACGGAAACGTGGTATAGGGAAGGTACCTATCTTGGATAAAAGAGAGAGAGGGAGACTGAATGAATGAATGAATGAATGAAGACATCGGCAGCACCGGTGCAGCCAGCTCCTGCGGGACACGGTGTGTGTAAGAAGTTGGAGACAGAGCTGTACGCAACTCATTACCTGGTAACCGGTTACTTTTTTTCGGTAACGAAGTAACGATTCAGTTACTTTTCTAAAACATGTAACTAGTAACAGATGTCGTTACAAAAATCAGTAACTGGTTACCACAAGTTACGTGTTACTGTGTTTTCCGCTGGCCTTGAGTGTGAATGTCATCGTGAAGTATGAGGAGGGGTCCCAAAGACGCAGTAACCTCACCCAGATGTGTAATCCCAGAATACGTCAGGTCAAGAATGGCGTGACCTTCGAGGTCTTCCATGTACGGATGAACCCGGGATTTTCTCTCACTGTCACGAAGCTTCTTTCCAAATAAGGAGTGTCGGGATATATGTGGGACTGACCTAACGTGCGTGACAACCAAGTCTTTTTGGATACTTTGTACAGAAAGAAGCCTGAGTTTGGGCAGTACGGAGTTTCTCCACCAGCTCGCCTGCATTAGCGCTACTTTACCAGTATCTTTTGAGATAGTTGTGTCGCTGATGTCCGTTTGGGAAACACGCTCTCGCAGATTGCTGGGCAAGGCTGCATGGCCTCTCAATGTACGAAACTTCGATCCGTTCCGTTAGAACTTATCCCTCTTATAGAAGTGGTATTACTGCGGCTGCTTTAAGATTACAGAATGGCAACTGCACATATGACTCGACTCCTGATGAGAGAGGACGTGCATGCTAGCTGTAGAGCCCGTGAAGCAGATAATAGTAACGGAAAAATAACTAGTTACCTGAGAGCAGCGTTGTACGTAACGCCGTTACAGTAATCGATACTTTTTTCGGTATCGGAGTGCGGATTGCGGTACTTTTCTAAATCGGTATCGGAAAAGTATTCCCGCACTAATTTACGGTAACGCGATCTCCGTATCGTTATCGATATCGATACTTTTTTAGTGCCCCACCTTTTCTTCATCGGTCATATTCCTTACTCTTATCCATTGTCACTGGTCCGCCTAGCGCTCGACAAGAAGCCTATTGACACGCCTACGTGCTCCGTAGCGTGAATGATACCACACACATGTTCACTTTGTTTCTTCGAACCTGGAGGAAATAACCACGCTGAGCTCAACAAAGTTTGAATTTCATTATAAAAAAAAAGAGAAAACGGAACATATTGAATTCGTCACCTGACGATTTCTGCTACTCCCACAAAGATCCCCTAAATGAAAGAAAAAAGAAAAATTAAAATATAAACATACATAAAAGACCGGGAGGGGGTGACATTTTTCTATGAGCTGAACAAAAGAGTTGAAGTAAACGAACAGAGGTAAAGTTCTTGACAGTGCGCTCTGGATCCACAGCTGAACTGCCGTGTCGCACTGAGTCACGTTCACATATACTGTGGTACTGGAACTTCCGATAGGTTTCCTTAGTCATTGGACTACACAGCCATCGTTTCGGCCAGTTAGCCTGACGAGTTGTCTTGGTAAAGTCTTGGAGCGAATGGTCTTGCATAGACTGGAGTGGTGTCTTGAGGGTCATCGTACCTTCCCCGAAGAGATGGCAGGCTTCCGTCGGAATCGTAGCTCCATAGACTCTGTTCTCGATCTCGTCAACACCGTCGAGCAAGCGAGGAGCCAGAAGAAAATAGTAATGGCAGTGTACCTGGACGTCAAGAGAGCCTACGACACCGTCAGTCATGCCAACGTTCTGCATCTATTGTTGCAAGCAGGCGTTCCTGACAGAATGTTCTTGTGGCTGGCTGATTTTTCGCGCCACAAAACACTGTTCGCACAAAAGAAGGAGTTACTTCGAAAGTTGTCTTGACTCAGGGCGTACCACAAGGCAGCGTTTTAAGTCCTATCCTTTTTAACCTTGTAATGGCAGGCCTAAAGTCCTGTATCGCCCCTAAAGTCAATATATCTATCTATGCTGATGACGTCTGCATTTGAACTCTTGGGAAATCGAGGCCTGCAATCCTACGCAGTCTTCAGCATTCCCTGGATAACATCTTGCGGTACCTAACGAAGGCAGGCATGGATATATCAACTGAGAAAATGGCGGTGATCCGTAGATCCAACAGCAGTCATGGCTTTTACTCGGAAGCATATGCATCGGTATCAGCTCTTCCTTGGCGATACGCCTCTAGCACACTATAGATTTCTGTGTGTCATCCTAGACTCCAACTTGTCCTGGAAGAAACACATCGATCACCTGGACACAAAGGCACACCGGTGGATTTCCGTCATTCGCCACTTTGCTGGCACGAAGTGGGGAATGAATGAGAAGTCTCTTCTGACCGTCCACAAAGCCCTAGTCCGAGGGACTCTGCTATATAACCTACCAGTCTTGCACAGAATTTCATAGCCGCAAGAACAACGACTGCCGTGTATTCTAGCACGGAGCTTAAGGGTATGTCTTGGCGTCTCGATAGCTGCGGAAACGCGGATGGTGATAGCAGAAGCCCGCGAAATACCAACTGAAGTCTTACGGCAGAGGGAGACCATTCGCCATTACTTGCGCCTCAGAGCACAGCACCGCCGCCATTCACTAATAGCAAAAGTTTGTCGCCGGAAGCAATGTAACGCATACAACTGTTTCATGGAAGTGAAACCTAAGGTTGCCCCGTTTTCTGCAAGATCAGTGGTGTCCACGACGCCTCCGTGGTCGCTTCCAGTACCATCGATCGCATTGTCAATTCCTGGTCTTAATGTCAAACGAAACCAAGTGCCTACATCAGTTCTGAAACAGCTTGCAGCGGATATGATGCACAGTCGATATTCTGACCACACTGCATTTTTCACTGACGGATCGTCCAGTCATGAATGTTCATCGTCTGCATTTGTTATTCCAAGTGACGGTGTGTCACATGGATACCGTCTCTCACATCGCACATCATCAACGTCGGCTGAGCTATATGCTATCTTGTTGTTTCTACGTAAGACTTCCTGTGACGATCCGCGGGCCTGGGTCATCTACTCAGATTCAAAGTCTGCTCTTCAATGTATAGCCAACATGTGAATACGTGGATCGCTCGCCCCAGTTGTCACTGATGTCCTCCATTAGGTTCAGCGTCTAAGCGATCACGGTCATCATATATCCCTGCAGTGGGTCCCGGGTCACTGTGTTTTGAGCGGAAACGAAGAAGCCGACAGAGCGGCAACGGCTGCCCAGCAGTCTCGGACTGTTGTACCAACGGTGTTATCAAGAGGAGACAGGAGATCACTTCTGAATGAGCTCATTTAGCCACTAGCTCGCCAGCAGTGGAGCCGGGACATCACTGACAGGTCTCTCATGTATTCGATGGATCCCACTATGTCCTTCTCAGTTCCTGACCGTTTACCACGCTATTTTACGTCCCTCCTGCACAGGCTGCGTCTCAACGTAGCGTTCACTCCCCAATTCAAGTGCCGAATCGGATACTGTGACAGCTGCCTATGCTGCAAATGTGGCGTCGTAGCGAACATTGAGCACGTCCTAATAGAATGTAAGCTCTACGAAACGGAGAGGCGGGAACCCTGTGCTCAGCTGAGCGGTGCTAGCCGACAGACGTTCAACCTGGCTGCAATTCTTGGCCCATGTCAGAGCCATGTGCAACACCGTCGAGGTCTTCTGATGTTCTTGGAGTTCCTCTTGGCTACCGGCTTGCTCCAGACGCTGTAGGGTCCTCCCCTGCATCTCAAGGACCATTGGCGCTTCTTTCATGTGCTTCTTCCTTTTGTGTGACGTAGCGTTGCGCAACCAGAGGACGGGAGTTCAAGAGTTGTACTTGCACATAACTTCATTTTCATATTTCACATCTCATGTTTCTCGTGTAATGGGGTAGTGTACTGTTCTCAAGCGGTGAATCACCCCAGGCCATAGTCATGATTTATTTGTTGTTGTTGTTGTTGTTGGACTACACGGTATGTGTGGGCCTGACACTAACATAACTACCATATTGGCCTGTGTCAGCTTTCGGAGAGACCACGGCCTGCTCGGATGGCAGAAGAAGACTTAGCGAACAAGCTACTGATAAAAGTCAAGCAAAGTGTTCAAGCTACACAATCAATATACTATATTTGTACCGAACTACTGTCTGCTCCCAATTTCATATTATACAAATAGGGTGCGCACCCCATTTGTATAATATGAACATGTTCACGCAAGCAAGATTTCTATGTTGCATCATCTTCGCATTTCCAACAAAAGTATCGAGCAAAGTATTGCGTTACTTCTTTTAGTAACGGTAGCGGTACTCCGTTACTTTAAAATGACGTATCGATATCGGTATTTCGATACTTTTTACTCAAGTAACGAGTATCGGTATCGCGATACCATATTTCGGTAACGAGGGGGGGGGATATATTTATTAGACGAAAGGGGGAAAAACGGGGGAAAGGTCAGCCACACGGGACGTCGGCTTCCTATTCCGCAAAGAAAGAAAATAAATCAAAGAAGAATAACATAAATAAAAAAGAAAAGAAAATAATTAGGAAATAAAGGATAAACTAACAAACGGTGAAAGAAGGATGAGATAGATTAAAGACAAAGATGACAACAAAAATGATGACTAACAAACGGTGAAAGAATGATGAGATGGATTACAGAAGATGACTTTAAAAGAAAAGCATGAGGTTAATGCGTTGAGGGTGAGAGTGGGGCACTGAAGAATGAGATTGTACGACTGGAGTTCACAAACTGTTCATAAGACCTGAACCGGTAACGGGTACAACACTGTCCTCAGTCAAAGCTGAAATTCCCTTTAGGTTTCAAGAAAGCAATGGAACATTTCTTGGGGTATCATCTCAATTACTGAACACGTGGGCCCGTGTATACAGCCCCTTTGGATGTGCCAAAAGTAAAAAAAGTAGGTGAAGTCGTCGTCGTTGGGCTATGTGTGTATCGTAATATTACAGGATTGCACTACCATGCATTAGTAGTCGAAATACTTGTCCCGTCACCAATTTAAAAGAGATAGCGCGATTACTACTTCGTTACAAAAAAAAAAAAAAATCAAGTACCGATTGCTGTAACGCCGTTATGTACAACACGGACATTATCCCGCCCCCTAGGAACATTTGGGTATGTTATATATAGGGTTTCTCGTTTTCGGCATTTACCGAAAAATACCGGAAAATGTCCCCCGAAAGTTTTTTTAATCGGCATATTATGAAAAAATCCGAACATAGCGGTGTCTATAGGAGGGGGGGGGATATGTTTAATGCAAAATAAAAAAAAGAGAAGGGAAAGGTTAGCCACGGTGTAGGCTTGCTATTCCCGAAAGCTATCAAGCAAACAAAAGCAGATACAAGCAGCTGAGACACAGAAAATTATGAAAAAAATACAGAATAAACAGCTCCTTCACTAATCGTTGCGCATAGGACGTATCAGAGAATGCCCAGGAGTTTAGATTCCTGAAGGAATCGTGTCAGCGCAGACGTGACTTCAGCGTGCTGAGTAGGGCCAAGTAGCACCGCGAGGGAAAGCTCTCGGTAGCACAGATCAGCAAGGATGCGCCGGAGACTCGACCGGTGATACCCGTACTGCTGGCAAGCAAGGAGTATGTGTGGCATGTGAGCTTCTACGGTGCACGTGGGGCAAAGAGGCGATGGATGCTGACTCATCTTAAATAGGAGGAGTGGAGTTCGTGCCACATTCAGCCGCAGCCGATGAAGCAACGATTCCTTGATGCGTGGGATGCGGCCAGGCACAGTATATGTCATTAACGGATCAATGGATTTAAGGAAGGCATTGGTTCGTATAGCTCCTTGCTGAAAGAGCTGTGTGCGGTTGGCAATGAAGCGGTGGATTTTCAGCTGACACATAGAGTGCGCAAGGGGAAAGACTGTTGGTTGCTCAGCGTCGTGGGCTTGCCGAGCAAGAGCGTCAGCACGATCATTACCTGAAATTCCGACATGGCTCAGAACCCATTGGAACACCACGCCGTGTCCCAGGTATACAAGTTCAGAGTGCAGGGCGATGATCGTTTTGTAGGTGTCACTGATGACTGCAGCAGAGTAAGAGGCCAGCGCCTTCAGAGCCACTTTACTGTCGGTGAGGATCGTCCAGGCCCTGGGCGCCGACGAGGAGACATGATTCGAAGCGGCCAGTAAAGCGAATGCCTCGGCCTCAGCAGATGACATAAGAGGGAGCTTGAAGCCGTGCTCAACTCCATCCTCTGGGATGCAGAAGGCAGCAGACGACCCAACTAGAGAAACTGAAGCATCGGTGTATACGTGGGTTCGATGCCGGTGGTGACTGTAGATGTGGTGCAAGGTCAGTTGGCACAACCTTCTTTTTCGTAAGGCCCGGAATTGACGTTTCTACAGTGGGGTAGTGAAGTGTCCACATGGGTGGCGCATAGGAGGTCCGGGCCGAGGTTGAGGTTGAGGGGATGTTGCTTCGTAAACGGCAAATAGCTTGACCGAATGCAGACGCGAGATATCAGATATATATGTAGATGCGCAATGTCACAGAGGTGGCTGGCGGGCAAGATAGCGTGTGTACGCGCGTAAGGCGAAGTATCGCGAATAATAAGCACCGATGGCTCGCGTGCCTCCGACAAAACAGAGAAGGTTTCCGTTGTCTTTGGCACTCCCAAACAGAGACTGAGGTTTCTGGCTTGAATATTGAGCAGCTCCCGCTCGTGAGTGTTGGAGATCCCATAAAGGACAGGCAGGCTATAGCGCATAACGCCAGGCAACAGGGAGCAATGCACACGATGGAGGTCAGCACAGGACGGGCCCCATGTGGATCCACAGAGGTGCCGGAGCACATTACAGTAGATGCGGGCGCTAGCAGAGAGGGAGTTGATCTGCCGAGACCATGTCAGTCCCCTATCAATGATTATGCCTAGGTACCGATGATGCGAGACGTAGTTCAGTCTAGAGCCAGCTAGCAGTAGGGGGTATTTGGTGAAGGAGCGGCGCGTGAATGCCATACCTACTGTCTTAGCCGGCGAGACAGACAACCCACGGTCAGCAAGATACGCCACAATAAGGTCTAAAGCATGTTGCAGACGACACTGGATGGCATCACGCGCGCTGCAGAGGTCCATATGCAAATGTAATCAGCATAGATCGTGATATGGCTATGCTTGGGCAGAAGAGAAGGGAGGTGCGCCAGGATGACATTAAACAGGAGCGAGCTGAGGACGCTCCCCTGTGGAACTCCACGATGCACAGAGTAGTTGGCCTGTCAACCAGTCAAGGGTACAGCCGCCCACGCCAGCTTCTTGAAGCGATGCGACAACAACATTAGGTCTATAGGTCTATTAGGTGCCTATAGGGAGTCTATCGGTACTGCTGGAAAGCGGCAGCAATCTTTTTCTCTCCTGAGAGTGCAAAAAAAAAAATAACAATAATACAATTTCAACGTCACTTCCCGTTCTAAAAACATGTCTGGTGCTGCCATATTTGAATGAAAAACCTGTTTCATTGCTTGTGTTTTCAGTGAAGGATGATATCACGTCACTAAGAACGCTGGCTGGTTAGCCCTTTGCAAGGGGTGGGCACGGAGCACGATCAGTGACCCTTTTGTGTTCCATTCTATAGATGCCTCCGTTCCTTCCACTTGATCCCAGTTTTACTACCTGGGCCTTAAGCACCCTGGCCATGCCAGTTACGTGTCGCTAACAGGAAGGAGCGTGTCTCCATGACAGACGAAAGTATGTTGATACACACGTGTGTGTATTACGAGTTCTAGGCCTTTATCCTTATGGTAACCCTTGCAGCGTCAACAGTTTATGCGATATTTTATTCGCTTGCGTCCCGCTGCTACCTTATTAATATCTTATTAACGCCGATTCAAGCTCTTTTCGGTAACATAGTATAAATACACGGAGTCGGGCATTTATTTATTTTGTCGTTCAAAATATTATTGTCCAATAACTCCGCTTTTTCGAAACCAAATAGATGCCGTTAAACACATTCGGATTTTCAGGAAAATAAATGCCGAAAACGAGAAACCCTAGAATTTATACAGGGTGTCCGTCGTAACTATAGAAGTAAATTTTAAAACTAGAAACATCGCTTTTTCCCAGGTTTAACCAATAGCGATGTACTCTACGTCTAAAGGCCCACCTTTGGCGGGCACAGGCAAGCTTCACTGTCGATGCATTAATTAACTTTCGTTAACCTTTTAACTATCAAAGATGGGAGATTGACGCACTTAGAAGATCAAATACCTTGGGGGAAGGGGGGGGGCGATATGCGTTTATTTTGGGAAAGGTAAGCCGGAATGGTCGGCTTGCCGTTCCTAAAAAAATATAATACAAAGAAGAAGCAAAAACAAATTAGATAACAAGAATCCCTTGGGGTCACTGGCAACATTGCCGTTTTCAGATGAAAAATCGATACAAGTATAGCGCGAGGAAGGGGTCTGAAAATAAGGCGATCCGGTGGTCGTTTTTCGACGCTCAAGTAGAAGCACTCCCGTTTTCCTTTCATCTGTATGCGGGGGAGGGGAAAACGTTTCTCTACGCGAGATGCTGCACTGTGGCAGCGTTTTCCCTTTCCCAATATTTTTTTTTAATTAGATGTTTTCGCGAAGATGCGAGACAGTAGAATTGGAGGCGACCATAATTTGAATCCACCCTCTTTTCCAAAATCCTGAAACCAGCACGTACTTTGAGATATAAATCGCCAAAGCCTGTTACGTAAATGAGGCGAAACCAGAACTACGTTCAGAAGGGCGTTCGCGTCGGAGGGTCACGTGTCTTGTAGCGATTGAGCTGATTGGATTAATAGACTCTGATCTGTTGGCCATATAGACCTCTTTCCGGGCCAGATAACCAGAAGAGATGTTGTTTCTGTGCGGTGTTTCTGCAGTCATTTTATTGATTTTTTTTCTTTTACCCCACATTGTTATTTAATACGTGTTAACCCGCTCCCTTCTCTAATGCTCTGCCCTGAGGGCTATACGCTTAGAAATAAAAATAGAAACAAATATAAAAAAAGCAGCGTGAAACACTTTACGGCACTCTTGATACAGGTATACCTTACGGAAAGAAACAACACATTCGTACGGCAGTGACGAGCGTAGTTTTCTGAGCAATTAAGCAGGTTCAATAGCACTGAGACACATCGCAATATTCTTCAAAATGCGACAGATACGTTGCGCGCAAGATGCACTTGATACGCACCTCGTATGCGCAATACAATTTGAGTGAGGAGCTTTGCGCGGCAATCAAGGTGCATTCAACGACAGCACAAGACACACAGGACTAATCTCCCACAGAGAGAATTTCCAAGAGGGATGTCATTAAGTTACGAGCAGCACTCAAGTGAAGTGGGCAGCTCTTTGTAGGGCGAGCTTTCTTCCTTCCGCCATCGCAGTGGCTGTAACTATATCGGCGCATGTCGCATTGGTTGGTAGAGCGTGATGACTCTTCGTGCAAACAAATCGCTCACCAACACCTTCTTGCCTCCTCGATCAATAAGTATCTCGATTGCAGGGTCGTTCGAGGCACGACTCTATTTGCATTTTTAAGGAGGGCCTCTGTTGACTCGAACTAGCTCAGCTTGCTTTAGAAAATCTCCCGGCCCACGCCATTTCCCTGCGGCACTCTAATGCAGTCCATGCGGGGGAACCCGGTTACTGTGAATAGTAGTACGAAACTTGCAGGGAGTTTCTTTCGAGGCATATATAGCGGTGAGCTTTTCGTTATTCCTTCATATAGGAGGACGACGTAATGGAGAACCACTCTGAAAGAAGCGCGCCGTGTTCCTGAGTTCTCAAGAGCTTGCTAAGATATTTTTAAGAAGGCTAGTCACGCTGGTTTTGAACTAGAAGGTTTGGGAGTTCTGCATCTGCGTACGAGCTTCATCGAAAGGCTAAGCCTTTCGCTCCACGTGAATGTTGGCCATTCGCCAGCGCCCGATTATATCGGCGAGAAGGCGAGTTTGAGCAATTGCTAATTAGAGGCATGAAAGGGACCAGCATGGTCAATAGTAGATAAAACAAAGGTTATTGCTAGAACAGAAACCTTGTGTACACTCTTGTGAATACTGCACCCGTGTACACTTTTTTTTTTATTTCCACAGGCATTTCTTTCACGCGTCGATTGGTCATAGAATACAATTACCAGTATAAAAACGCTTTAAAATATTTATTTAAGCATACAGCAATCGAGAAAGCGAGTCTAAAGAAAAACAAAAAGAACAAGGGCGAAAAGAAAATGAGGTGAAACATTGGTGATGATGGTGGTGATGGATAAAGAAAAAAATTGGGAGGCGAGTTACGACTAAATCGGACTGGCTACACCCCACATAACTTGTCGTTATTCCTTGTCGTCTAATGTGTAACACGAACGGATATCTCCAGCAGTAATAAAATAAAAATATAGGAACTTTTGGCATCACTCACACTTGTTCACCAATATGGCGGTCCAGATATGTTGTCATGTGCCACCAGTTTTTGTTATATAGATGACACGTCACACCTAACCCTTTAAATACCATGCCAATGATGAGGACGGTGCCCAGAAGAAGAACAGTCTCTGTTCGAAATATCAGCGGCTTCTGTCCTGAGGCAACTCCCTTCCAGTTTTTGTTATAGTTTGAGATTTTTAACACTTAGGTATATACTTACATATTTAGGTGTGCCTACTTAGATGTCACACAATCACGTCAAGTAAATAACCTGTCCACTAATGCAATTGATCACTTCTGTGGATAATTTTCCTTGCAAGAAACAAACCAACAACAACAACAAAAAAAAAAGAGGCAACGAAGCCAGTTCCGCCCTCTCTTGTATCTAACTTGGACGAAGATTGTTGGCTCCTGGAGTTCATTCGGAGCCATTTGCACGAGTGCACTCTAGAGCAAGCGGCAAGACTTGCTCACACTTGACACAACATGCCCCCATAAATATGCAATGAGGTGTTAGTGATGTAGACATCATAAATCGTGAAGTTTTCCAGCGACGCGCGCTGTGATGTATGAAGGAAACAGAGCATAAACACCCACTTATGCAGCATCCTTCGTTCAACGACTGCCCTACTTCACTCGGACTCAGGAAAGAGGGAAATAATAATAAATGATGCACACGTTAGGTTCATACCAGACGACGAGCTATAACTCTCGATCACCCTTGGAGTTATTAACGGGTATTTTATTCCCCAATAAAACTTTAGAATCGTTTAATCCAGCCTAACCTTATCAATTTACGGGGAAACTTATCGCTCCACCGATGTGATTTATCTGAGAATACTTGTCGTCTTGGTTTTATTCCGCGGAGAGCATAATTCATCAAGCTTCCCGTCTTGTCAACGATAATGAAAGGAAGCCAGGAGCGATTCATTCGTGTACGAGTCAGGGTGTCTCAAATGAAATACCATGCGCGCGTATGCGATATCACTGGGGTAGAAAGGAGTCCGTTAGGTCTTCCCCTTTTCGGCATGGAACGACGAAAAGTTATGTGAGGGCAATTTGCATGCAGCCAGTAAATGCGAAGCAGTCTATTCAAACGGCCGGGCAGACATTTGTCATTGTAGCCTGCATAGGCTAACAGAGTTCTTCAAGTTTTCTTTTAACGATGAGCGAAAAAAATAAAGAAGCACGCTTTCTAGATTGGGATGCGTAACCTTAGCAGTAAACAACAGGGTGATAAATGTTATCGTGCATTTCACTATGGGGGTCGTCTACTTTTTATTTCGAATGGAGCGGAAGAATTTCTTAGCTGCATGCAGCGTAATAAGACGAACCAAATACGAGCGAATGCTCTTATAAGAGCAACTGTTCAAGTACGGGGGTGTAATGGTGCGACTCTCACTTTTTTTTTTCTTACTGCACCCATTTTGCCGTTCGTCAAAGCGTTATCGCCCCCCCCCCCTACATTTACTCAAAAATACGCACAGAAAAGTCAGAATTGTGCTAGAAGAATACACGCATAAAAATGGGAAGAAAGAATTTTATTGTGTTTATGTCGTGCCTACCTTGGAGCCGTCGTAACAAACCGTCGAGGAGCTCCAGGCGAGTTCTTTGTGCGTTCTATACTACGCGGAGTGTATGCAAGGTTAACAAGGTTAGCAAGGTTCCCTGGTGGTGCAGAGAAGGTTACCTGGTGTCCCTCCACCCACAACACCTTCAAATTCCCCACAGTGTGGAGTCCCCCCCCCCCCCCCCCCCCCCCGGCTCGATTGAGAATAGCTGCCTTAAACGGTCACGGAAAGGTACTTCCATAATTTTCCCCGTATTGGCTGCCGTGGAAAACAACCAGCGTTTTGCACAAACACAATGTTCGTAACTGACCCCTAGAGCGAGCGAGAGATATTTGGTAAGGCCGCCTTCTACAAACCCCTCAACTCCTGCAGAGAGCCCGTATGAGAATGAGTTAGGTTGACTCGCACGGTACGCCGCTCCTACGTCACACTGTGCTCCTTACATCACGACAGCAGCTCAGGCCCCGCCTACAAGGTCATGCGCCGCATAGGAGCATGGAAATCATTTGGAACATATATTTTTTCACCGCCTGATATGAACATACTACGTTCATAAACTGTCACGCAAAATATTTCATTCGAAAAGCGCGAATTTCCTGAGAAAATTAGTTTGAAAGAATGCACTCCGCGGCGACAGTCTCCCCCAAGCCGAGTCAGGCGTATGGTGACGTCAGACGGCCGACCACTTCATTGGCTGCCGGAAACGTCCACTCCCCGCCAGAATCGTCTGCTAGCTCCGGAATCGTGGCGACTTACCGACTGAGACGGCTGTTGCTATTTATTTGCGTTTGACATTCACTTGCGTTCTTACATGATTTGTCTCGTACGTTTTGCATAAAACAAGACTGCGGGCAGTGTACGTAAAAGGTGTGGCTAGGCCTCTGTGTTGCCGTGACAGCCCGGGTTGATGTGGATCGTACGCGGTTGTGGTTTCTGTTCCGATTGTGCTGAGGTGTCGTTAATTAGTGAACAGTATTGTGCCTGTCTGTGCAGCATATATATGATACGACTAAATGCATCACATTCCTGTCAGTTGGAGATTTATTCCATGTGCCATTGTTGTATGCTGCGTATGACAATTCAAGAACGAAAATGCTTATTTGGCCATGTGTTTTAGGGTTTCCCACAGATCGCTAGCAGAAGAACTCTACTGACTTTATTTTGGTATCCATGTTGTTGTGCTTGTGGAGACGTTGCTCTCCTGGTATCAGTACGGTATGGTAAGCGCAATGTTACACAGCTATGCATTCATCGGTCCGCTCTTTCGCCTCAGAGATGCCAGTGTCCATGCGGTTTAGAGCCCATAGTGTTGACCACAACACGGAGAAGTCATGATGGTCGACGACCTCTTCAAGTGAAAACACTGGTCACTGCGCCGCGTCTTCGTGACTATGCATTTGTAACCAAGAAGAAGCACTATATTTCAATCCGAATGTTCGTTCACACATAGTAGCATCACTTACCAGCCTCCGGTACATTCGTGTGGCGAAATCGAAGCTAGCGGAGCTTAGGATGTTTCGTCAAGAAGAGCAGACCTGTCGCCTAAAGAGTGTTCAGTTCACCACCTGTCCTTTCCACGACGTCCGATGAACAACAACGCTTCCTGCTCGGTCGGCTTGCAGGCGCCGCGACTCCGGATAAAATGCAAAAAAGAAAGAAAAAGACGGCGGGGCCATATGACGTCAGCGGCTGACAGTCGAGTGAGGGGGCATTTCTGCCGCGATATTCAAAGCTCCCTCGCGCTCCAGGATTGCGCGCTACGCTCAAACTTTCTGTGCGAATATGTATCACAGGGCTCAGAATCGTAAGTTCTACTTCTCCCGTCATATTTTATTCCGATCATTTCCATGCTCCTTTAAGGATAATTTTTCAAGGCGTCTCCGTAAACTGAATTTTACAGTGATAAGACAACGTTCGGGAAATTATTTTGTATTGTAACTCCTGATAGTTTCTTCGATTAATGGCAGTTAAATCAAGGATGAACGATGATGTTCCAGCCTCAGAACATCAGTTCTCTCATGTTAAATCAAGCCGGTTTTCGAACAATCCTAAATGTGATTTCACTCCTCTTGTCCTTTAAGACGATCTAGTTAAGATCGAAGTAGTTGCATGAAAAACGATATTCTTCGAGCGGGATTATTTGCGTACCGAATACCAATTATCAGTGCGTTCTGCAAGGTACTGATGGTGGACTTTTTGGTTATAGGAAGATGACACCAGAATGAAATCTTAGTTTCAAAGACTGATCGGTAAGTCAACGCCGGTAGGCGAGGGTAGGAGACAATGCTCGTCGAGGAGGATTTCTCATTACAGTCAGCAGAGTTTGCATGTCACCTCTTGCTGCAGTCTACACTATACCAAGAGAGCTGGAAAAAAGCAGATTTTCATTGTCTCAAGAACATATCGTATACTGAGCGCGAAATGGACCAATTCGCCTATACAACGGCATCCATGGCATCTACGTATATACAAGTAGATTTAGATCTAGATCCTACCTGGCATTTAGATCCAGCATTGTTACTAGAGTTTATTTGTGTGGCGTAATCGGAGGGTGTTTTTTCGTGGTTTGTTATTTTCGAGAATTCGGAGTTTTTCGTCGTTTGTTCTCTGCGACTGAGCTAATATTCATCGACATTCGGGGCAAAAAAAAAAAAAAAAAAAAACTGTGCAAACTGGGCAAAACTGTGAATAGATGTACTCATAAAAGTATGAGTAGGTGCCTTGAAACGGTCGTTTTTGTGTTGCAGAACGTCCAGGCAGTTCCAGTACTGGGAAATGATTGAAATGACGTCAAAATAACATCCTATCGAGTGGAGTAGCTAAATGGGGTGCCCTATTGAGTGATTCCAATGTAGAGCTGCTTCTATAGGCAGCCGTGCATGAAGTTAACCCGCATCACACGGACATTCTTAAGTGAAAGACTATTGTAAGGTCGATTTGGGTACAGGGAGGCCCCACCTCCTTGTCTCGTGGGCGCGCGCGCGCACACACACACACCGTCGTCTGTCTATCGAATTTTTGCTGATAAATTCGAAATCCCAAAACCTTACTTATTATTGATGCTTATTTCCTTATACATGTCTGTAGAGGTACAGGAACAACGTTGAATATGTATTTCCCATCAATTCATCCATTAAGTTTTTTTTTCTTCTTTAGCAAACCAGGGGGCTTAATCGTTTCATCGTCGTTACGGTCGTTACAAGCTAACGAGTGGCGGGAAATTCAAAAAGGTGGGCACGTGATAAAACACGTGCACGGAGCTCTTCGCGCGATACGTGAAGGCCGTGGTATACGTCACGCGCAATGTGTCACGTGCCCACCTTTTTAAATTTCCCGCCCGCCTTTTTGAATTTCCCGCCACTCGTTAGCTTGTAACGACCGTAACGACGATGAAGCGATTAAGCCCCCTGGTGTTACCTACTATCCATGCAGACTCGTTGATAACTACAGATAACTTTGAGAGAGCAAACGGTACTAATGTATGCGTGAAGCGTGTTATGAGGATCACACATAAAAAGTGACCGCCCTGGCTTATTTATTATTATACGGTCAGTGGAAAACGATAAATTTATTACTATATAATTATTATATATGTTGTGGCGCGACACGACGGAGAAGAAGATGCATGAGAGCAAGATTGCGAAATAAACCCGAGACAAGGAGTAACGAGAATTTGTCTTTACTCCTTTTCTGAGGTTTATTTCGCAGTCATGCACCAGCTTGTCAGCACCATTTTGCTTTTGTAGAGCACGATTGTAGTCTGACGTGTGCCAGCTGTTCTTTGAGTTCTCTGGCTTGCGCAGCCATGTCTGTTCCTGCGTAGTATTTTATTAAAGGGGTTTGTTGAACCCACCCTGCGTTATCTCAATATACTTTAATAAAAATCGCTTTGGAGGTAAAAAGGAGAGGAAACGGAGGTGTAGCAGGAACATGTGGTCGAACAGCAACCTTATTTGGGTGATAATGAGTGTGTTGTTTCATCGCAACAGGCGATACTGCAACCCACTAGTCGCGGTAATTTGGTGGAGATATAATGATGATGAGCTTCACAGCACGTGATTACCTGACAAACAACAACTTTATTGTGAAATGATGAATGAGGAGTTTTGATTATCTGACGTAATGGCTGCTGCAGATTGCGTGGGCGACACAATGGATGTTACCTGCAATGTATCATGAAAGCGTCGCAGTCCTATTACGCTAGCGCTACGCTGCATCCCAGAAAATCCGGAGCGCAGTTTTAATATGTTGCTCTTGTCAAGTCGCTTTAGTGTCAACCGACGTGGGCGCGAGAACAGAGACTCGGCATACTCTAGCCAGGATTTGGAGTAACTTAATTATGCAACGATATGGAATTGCAGCAGCTCGCGGAAAGCGTTGTCGGTGCATTAATTGGGTTGCGGTTGCGACGCGTGGCCTCGTGCTCATGAAATTCGGAACTTTACACAATCCAGCACAGCTAGCTGGGTGCTGGGAGATATCGCATTCAAAGCGTCACAAAGCCTTATGGTGCACTGACCCGTCGCTGGGAGGCACGATAGTAATATTATTACATTCGAAAATATATGTTCTGAACGTATGTAAGCACATGAAATAAACAACACTTTCAATCTATGTTGCATTACTAGTTATCCCACACAATACTACGTGGGATCCTGAATCAAAGATAATGGATGTTTCATTGAGCTGCTTTCCAGTAGTTCATTGATTAGGAATTAATGAACAAATAATGACGAGGGCAATGATGTGCACAAAAGGAAAAAAGAAAGGGCGTCTGAACAGTCTTCAAAAGAGCGTGAATGTGACAACATGCGCTTCGCGTAAGTCGTTGCGCGGGTGTTAAGAACTTCATTTAATTTTTGGTGAGTTAGAGAAAAACAATTCTGATAGTTGTTTGGTACACAGGCTCAATGTGACGGAAGAAGCCTATGGCGGAGGCTTCAGACAGAAAAGCTCTCTGTCCATGCCATAAACATGGAGCTATATACTCTATTCTTCTCCGACGGGATGCCATAGTAAAACCGACCTTGTTATCGATTGACAATTTGTTTCAATTACCTTTCGTGTGTGTTACACCCACCTCTCATCACACGACACTGAGTGTCATCATATGGTACTGGCCTAACAATGCTTATTGGAGGTACGCTCTCTTGAATGCTCTGATGTGGATTATAATAAACTGTGGCAGCTAATTATCCACACGCCGCGAGGACAACTCCTGA
Organism: Ornithodoros turicata; assembly: GCF_037126465.1. Classification (NCBI taxonomy): domain Eukaryota; kingdom Metazoa; phylum Arthropoda; class Arachnida; order Ixodida; family Argasidae; genus Ornithodoros; species Ornithodoros turicata. The sequence goes on along the minus strand of NC_088202.1, from coordinate 119,070,709 downwards.
ATTGTCTCTGAGTGGCAGCTTTATTTTCATGTCTTACGTGTCAATCTCATATAGCGCCAGTTCAAGCAGCCTGATGATGTCAGTGCATCCGAAGAGGTCGTGCAGGGAAGGAAATGGTCACTTTATGCTCATGTCAGCTTTAAACAGGAAGACGGCTCCGAGTAATGTGCAACTACGGTACGCGCAAACCAAATAAATAAACAAAAGGAAAGTATCGTACGAAAGGAAAATTTATATAGGTCTTAGCAAACACACGGTTGGTTTTCAGAGAGCGTAGCACGTTTTCTAAAAGCCATTCGTGCAAGTGTTATGCTTCGTACTGCCTTTTCATTGTCTTCTCATTGGCTACATTCCTCGTATTTGTTCCCCACAGCTACTGACGTTGATTATAGCCTTTAGAGCTGTAGAAGTCGGCACTGCAAGTGCGAGAAAATTTAAAGATGTTGTTCTTGTCCCTCCTTACGTCCATCCTCTCGTCTAATCTATCATATGCAATGCGTGGGATAGGGCACCACCCTCCACACCTCATATCATCCCCAAGAACACGCTGACATCCCTCACTCATCCTGAGGATGTCATTGCGGGACAGCAGTGACGTCCTGGGAATATCCCCACATGATCCTCAATTTGCTAGAATGAGACTCCAGAGATGGTCCTAGGGACAACATCTGGGGACAAGACTGGGATACTCTCAGGAGCACTATAGGAGCATGTAAAATCCTCCGGTGGATCTGCTGTCATTTCTCACTTTTAGAAGTGAGCAGACGTTTACGCTATTGCAGTTTTCAACCTCGGCCACCAGCTTGTCATTTTCCGTCTCTCATTTATGATTCTTTTTCGATGACAAACAATGGGTGCCGTGGTATGAAAAGCAAAAAATATAAAAGGTCATGTGCCACTAAGTGTAAGACTAAGTGAGCCGACTTTGAAAGGAATATCCAGCAGTGGCAATTCCTTTCGCAGAAAAACATATACTATATATTGCTTATATTGCGAACTCCCGCATGTGCAAGAGTGCTCCTAGCATCTCAGTCAAAACCAAGGGTGAGGTAACTAAGTTTAATTAAATTTCATGTATAAGCAACAAACCAGTGACTAATTCCTTGGAGTATGAAGATACAACCAAGGTAACGTCCGTGTTTCCTACTTAGTTGATTTAAAACATCCACCAAAAGTCAAGCACGCGCTGTAATATGCCACCACTTTTCTGTATCTTCCACGGAAATGCTCCGTGCAGCATCCCATCAGGGACCTTGCATGGATGTTCATGGCAACAAGATCACAATGAAAGGTCTAGCAAGCTATATTTTATCGCACATTGAACCCTGTGCATGGAGTATCCGTTGAAATCATTCAATTTGTATTTGTACCACTGTATTCTTTTGTATTTTCTCTTTGTAGTATTTTTGTAGCTTATACATGGTCACTGCTGATTTGGTTGAATTTAGTTATGACAAACAAACCGCGAAACACTAATTAATGGGCGCAGGCATAGAAATGCACCCATCGCACTATTAAACTAATTTACTTCTCCTATATATGTCCTCCGGCTGGCGGCCGCAGGATGTACGCAAATGACTATCACTGGAAGATCCCATGATGACACTCTCTGGATCTCCTCCGGACATTCCATCACGGACGAGGACGCGATGACACTTTGAGGACGTCCTGAGGATCGCGACTGTTCTTGGGGATATCATCATCGTCGTCGTCGTTGTCGTGATCGTATATTTGTTGCTGCGTTTTCAGTTGCAATATGAACAGACGCGAGAAGTCCATCTGCATTATTGTGAGAAATAAGCGATAGCTAGGGTCCGGCGTTTTCGGTTTTAACCGAAAAACACCGAAAAACATACGCCGGGTAAATTTTCCCTCATTCGGTTTTAATCGAAAAACATCGAATACAGAGGGACATTCCAGGAACGATGACAGGATGACAGAAATAAATTGCAGCACGTGCCCAGCAAGTTGTTGATACAGATTAGGAAACCATACATAAATATGATGGTCGTGAAAAATGTCTGTTTACTTTTCGTTAGACGTAAAAGGCCACCGCAGCTAACAACGCCATGTTCAATGAGCGTCGTGCGGAAATTACATTGTGATTTCTATTCGCCGATAACTGTCAGGGAAACCATGTACACGCCAGGAGAAACATCGAAAAACGCCAATTTCGTGAAAATCAATAAACACCAAAAAGCATACGCCGAATCCGCCAAAAAATAAAAACTGAAAACGCGGAACCCTTGCGATAGCTTCGTCTACACAGCCACTGTCAGGTGGCGAATTCAATTTAGTCTCTCTTTCTTTTCTTTTTCTTTTTTTTAACATTCAAATCCAAGCTCAATTCAATTTAACGGTCACGATATGGATTCGTTTTTGACTGACCTGGAAAAGTCTCCTCAAAGATTGGTGACGGTGGTTCATTCACATTCAGGAGGGGGGTGGGGGAATATAGGTTTATTGCAAAGAAAAAACAAAGAAAGAGAGGAATCACATTCAGGAAACACAGCACAGCAGTGGGGCATAACATTGTGAAGTGTAAAAGATCAAGCGACATTGCCACTGGATAACAGGCGTCTTAATACGCACACAAGTCAATGTACTACGATCGTTGCTGTTCAACCTGAAATGGGCATTACTTACATGGGAAATGGGACACTTAGCCCTGTCCACAGACGAAATGGCACGAGTTTTTTTTTCCACAGTTCAGCTTCCCGAGTTAGAATAGCGGTACAAGAAGAATATACTGCCAGTTACGTTTTGCCGCCGTGGTACTGCTGATATCAACTGCACAATCTCATCGTCGAGACCCGTGTCATTTATGCCTGGTACTGAGAGTTGTCCAACTGAGGCTATTTAGCAGTAAGGAGAAGTACTCAATATAGTTTTCATGCTGGTAGCAATAAAACGAGCAAACGCATTATTTCTAGTTTTACCGATGTTTCGTGAAACTAAGCCAAAAAGTAGTGTGTAACGATTAAAGGATTAAAGTTTCGAGAAGTCTTGTTCACAACGACAAAATCGGATTACGAATGGAGTATAAACACAGCGCTTATGTCGAGCTGCTAGCATAGAATGCTGGAGTTCCGAGCAGCTATGGTACACAAATAAGCAAATAGCAAACAAACATGTATCTGCTTATGACATGAGCACATGGTTATGAAATGTGGTAGTGAATAAGGTAACGTAATTTACAAATAATGAGCGAACAGTTAAGACAAACAGAACAGTTAAGCTTCGCCAATGCCCACGCACTGATCTCAAGGATGGCAGTTGCGAAAAAGTCAGCGAGTGCCGATGGCAGAAAATGAAGCTTGGATACGTCACAATGATGAAATATGCCATCTTCTAATGAAGATGGCGTTATGATTTGTAACAATAATTTTTCCACTTCAAATAACGTGTCCCACTTGAAATGTTTGTCACGAACAGCGTTGTAGAGCATACAGAGATGGGCGGCGCAATTACAAAACAGCTCTCTTGTATCTGTTGTGCCCCAACCACACTTTCCAGGTCTCTAAGTCAGCTAGACTGTCGCCACCCCTCGCTTTGTCAAAATTGCTTGGCCCATGGCAAAACCTTGCTTGCCAACGCTCTGCACTCAAAGCTCTTGTGACCTTTTGGAACACCGTACCGCTGTGAGGAGGCTCATTATTTCATTTCCCAGATTACCACCAGCAATGAGGTAGAGTATCTTCCCTGGCGATGAAACTCCCTAATCATCATCGTAAAATAAAATTGTTGACGTTATAACGTCCCAACACTGCATGCTCTAGATTCTGGTGCGCACGCATCTGCAATCTGACCCGTACTGCTCCACCCGCAGTTGGCAGTAGCTCTGGCTATAGCTACTACAGAATATGTCCCTCCCGGAATATATTTCCCTCGACAATAGACCTCTATTGAAGAAACGTCACCGTGACGTTATCATGACGTTGGTAGACATAGCAAAACCGAAACAGCACGAATGGAGATCACCGCCGCTTCACAACGCGGTATCCTTTTACGAAGGTCAAGTGTCCCTTCTTTGTATTAGTGGACTAGTGGTACACACAAACGTGGCCACGTTTCTAGTCGCTTTGGTGTCTTCATTCGCGTTCTCCACCGCCAAAACAAGAAAAAAAGAACGAAAAAAAGAACAAGTCTCCACACAAGGGTCGGTTGCACCTGGAGTCACTAAATAGGGAACACCCCTATTTACCCCTATCCATTGTACTCCTATTTAGTGACTGTAGTTGCATCGTCTCGAAAGTCAATGTCGTAATCCTGTGCGGAATGTGGTTTGTTATTACGACTTAGTTCGCGCTCACTTTGTATGAGAAACCACGTGCACACCGTGAGAAACTCGTGCCCTTCATGCTCCTGAAGATGGAAGAGCCCGGTAGCCATCTGTAGAAAGGGCTACCGAAAGGATAGGGTTACTGGTATAATGGAGCAGAACAAGGCCATACAACTAATAATACGCGTGAATTGCATAAAAACCTTACAGTATGAAAAACTATATTTAAACGTGGCTTTCTTGTGACTTACTGGTTTTTCGCTTAAGTAGTTCCAGGCTACCAAGTTGGCAGCGCTGTTCTACCATCCGACGTCATTTGTTTGTAAACGAGGACAGGTCTATTGGGTGCCCTGGAGGTGACGTGTGCCCGTGACATTTTTCGCCGGCTCGGAGGAAGGATAGAAAAAAAACTACATTTTTTTTAGTCAAAAACGGCGCAACGGGTGAACCCCGTTCCTTTTGAGTTACTGTCATGGCGACGGGATCTTTCACACTGCGAAGAGAATTTTTCGCACTTTTGTGCTACCCTTTAATTACTCCCTCAGCATCTGCAATTACGTTATTATGAAAAATGCCGCTGGCCTCGGTTTGTTCGTCCCTATGTGAATGCGAGAGCACATGGAAGAAACTGTAAGAGTGAATAGGTGTCCATGTCTTCCGGAACGAGGCATTGATACGTATGTTGACAAGGAGCGCGATGACGGCGTTGTGTAATGGTAGTACACCGACCGGTAATCAGAGAGGCGTGGTCTCGATTCCCACCACCGCGACGCTCGATGACTTTTCGCCGGTCTTCAGTTCAGTTCAGTGACTTTTCATGGCTTTGTATATACAGGGTGTTTGCTTTAACGTGTCCAGAAATTGTATGTAAAGTGAGCGATAAAAGAGAAACCAGCGCTACTTTTCAGCTACTTGACTAAAAAACAGGTGCTACTAGTGAAGCAGTACCTGTTTCTTACTCAAGTAGCAGAAAAGTACCACTTGCTTTCCTTTTAACGCTCGCTTTAAATATAATTTCTGGACACGTTAGAGCAAACACCCTATATATAAAAACGGTTATTAGGCGATTGTTAAACTTTCGTGACTTCTCGCCGATCTTCATTTCAGCTCTCCAGTTCAGTAAAGTTCAGTTCTTTTACCGGTCTTCAGTTTGCTGATCATCAGTATATAGGACGTCATCATATAAAACAAATGAAAGCTTCTTTTCCACAATGATTCGTGTGACCCCGACCTGCCAGAACGATGGTGCCGAGCTTCTTTTGTAGTTTACGGGGAGAAAATGTTCTTCCGTCCAAGACAGCTCCACGTTTACACCCTACTCAACTTCCTGTGCCAGTGACTCTATTGTTGCTTCATTGTCACAACGGTAGATATATTCACAACGGTACTAGCCTTTGCAGATTTATGTAGGCCGTGATAAGTTGGCTGAATTAGTTTTGAGCTCTTTAAAGATTGCAGCACCTAAGAGCAAGGACTGAAACCAGAACGGAAATGAAAACCGCTCAGAACCCCCCCCCCCCTTTTTTTTTTCAGGAACCGTAAACGGAACGGAACCGCAATTCACCATCGGCAATTAACCGAAACCGTAACCTGAACCGATAAATGTGATTTCTGTTACTGGTTCATATGAATCGGTGTACCAGCCAGCTTTGTGTACCATGTGCTACTCAAGTGTAATTCAGCATGGATGAGCTGAAAAAATAAAGTAGGCGATGCTTTCGTATTTCTGCTGCCTTGTATGCAACTGTAACACAATTCGTTACTTCCAAGTAACGCGAACGCGTTCATTTTATTTGTTAGTAACGGGTAACGCACTTAGTTCATTTTTTTTAGTAACGTGTACAGCTCAGCCTGACAGATGGCACTGCACCAACCTTTCGGGGCCCGATATGTTCATTTTTAACCGATTTCACTTTGTAGCTCATTTTGCGACATCCACGCAGCCTGCAGATACATCCTAGAGAAAACCGAAGAAAATACCGGTTTAGCTGTTTGGTTACCGTTAACCGCAAATATTAGAACGGCGAATCCCGTATAAGCAGGGTGTCGGAGCGAACCGAAAACCAGAACCGATAACCGGAAAAAACTGCTATTTTGGTGCGAACCGGAACGGAATCGAAACCGTATACGTTTTTTTCGCTCTGGAGGGAAACCGCAAAATTTATTTAACGGTTTTCGGTCCAAGAAAAAACTTCGCCGCTGTGGACTACGAATAGGCGAATGAAACTGACGTCGCGTGTTCTGAAGTCATGTCACGGATGCTTTACGAGGGTTACGGTGGAATGTATATCGGTATACTATGACCCTTAGGCTCCCTTTATAACGTTCTATCGTTCGCGCACTTAGACTTAGAGGTACATGTGACCGGTTGTGACTCTCTACCAATGTGCCGTAGTGTTCGTTTTATTTTCATCCGCTCAAACACTCCTCCCTGGTTACGTTCCCCTTAAGAGAAAACACACTCAACGACACAGCGACCCAAGGGGGCTGCGTAATGTCGCGCAAAGCGTCCCTTGTTTGAGAGCAGCGAAGTTGAGCACATTTATCCCGAGGTGTGCTGCCAACGTCGTATCCGCTAAGGCAAGCGCATGAGAAGTGGCGCCTGTTTTGTGGACAGGACAGAGATAGGACACGAAGAAAAGAAGACGGAGCCGTCGTGCGTGTTTGTGAGTGAAGGTGTTCGTCGATTTGCGTCGTACTCGTGCGTTGGTATGTGCTGACTAGGAAGCAGCCACAGACATTCGGATGGGACGCGATCGCACCAATCCAGCAAGAAAGTACTTTACGTATGACATCACAGCAAACAAATCCGTCTGTATGATGCACTTCAAGAAAGGAAAAGCCTATTTGAACAGACAGTCACCTATAGGAACCATGAGCTACCAATTTCTCAGCTGCCTATAAATACCATGTATGCGGAATAAACGGGTTTACATTTTGCAACATTGATTTTTTTTTCTGGGAATGCATATGCCCACCAGAAGCGGAACCAGTTAAAACCGGTATGAACCGTAATTTTTGTGCTCCGGAGCAGAACCGGTACCGGACCGTTTATGATAGAACTGGAACGAAAACCGAAACGAAAAACCTTTCGGTTCGACACCCTGCGTATAAGTAACTGCTCTTAGAGTTCTGACACTCAACAGTAACCGAACCGATATTCGTTTAGGTTTCAGTCCCTGCCTAAGAGGCCTGCTATGAGTCATCCTCTCCTGACTCTTCATTGACCCCTCCATGACTACTCATTCATTGTTTATGAGACACATGTCTATGGCACAGACATCACAAGGGTAATCACACAAAGACCCAAACGCAACTGAAATGCTGAGGACCCTTAGCGCAAGTGGGCTTTCTCACAATAATGGATCTGCCCGTTTGACGTTTCTTTTTTTTTTTTTTTAATTTGTTCTCTAAATATACTAGTGTGGCAGAATTTCGGAGGAAAGACAGAGACCCATGCGCATCGAAAACTCATATTGATAAGAATGATCCTTGGAATTCATACGGATGCCTGACATAAAAAAGAATAAGAAAAACGCAAGCGCGCGACTTTTAAAGCGTGGTATTATTCTTCGTATGCAGCAACTTTTAATAACGAACGTTGAATTTTCTCTTTCCAAGGATCAATACATCATCAGAAGATCCTCTAGGAGGAGGCACAATGAAAGAATATAAGTAATTCTGAAAGGCAAAATAAAGTTTTGGAGGGATACGTCGCTATGACTGATGCGCTGGCAAGGGATTCCGGGAGGAGTTCTTTGAGGGAAAAAAGCCGTAAAGCCCAGCGCGTGAAAATAAAGTAGAAGGGAACATGTCATCCAGTGTGGCGGCCCGCTTTACTTTGGTGATGTAGAATGGAAGACGACGATGACGCTGTTCTAATCTCACTTTATCGTTCAGGTTGACTGTGCTCACAGCCCATTAGGTAAGTGTGATGAATCGCAGCTACCTATTATGTTTTGAAATATACTTAGATATAGGTGCTAAGTATTGCAGGAAACGAGAAAGAGAGTATACCTACGAAAGCTGAACAGTTTAACTTGCACTCAACTTAATGGTAAGCACTTTTCTTGCGGGAAATTGATGGATCTTGTTTAGGCTAGCGATGATAAAGCGCGCCGAAATCCGTAAAGTGTTAAAAGCTGCTATACCGCTACATGAGGTTGGTTGGCTTGGTTCACAGACTAGCATACAATTTTTAAATTCCTTAGACTTTCACTCCAGAAAAAACGGAGAGAAAAAAAAACGAAAACGCCTTCTTCGTACACGGTACAGTCGTCTCCGTTCAACTCCACCTCCATGGCGCTGTCTCTTAGCCTGGGTACTGAAACGAGATTGCCCGTGATACGAGGAACGTAGCGAACGTCTTTGACCGTTGGCCTACTGCCGACATTGTAGTCCTGGACATGCAAAATGACAGTACCTGATCCCTCAGCATCAATTGATTTTCCGCCAGCTACAGTTACTTTTCTGTCACTCTCTCAATCGAAGCTCCTAAGGATGCCCTTGCACGCTGTCACATAACTGGATGCTCAAGAATCGATAGAGCAGTCTACAAAATGACAGTCATTTTCCGCAGCTTTGAATGCGAATGCATTCCATTTCGTAAACAACGAGAATTGGCGGAGGCTTTACCACAACTAAGGACGGCACAGACACTTAAGCCTTGTTGGTTGGTTGGGAGCCAAAAAAGTTGGTTGAATTCATCCCATTTCGTTCGTTCGTTCATGAGTTCACTCAGTCGCTTTCCGTCTTCGTACGTCATCGACAATTTCAGTAGTCTTTCAGTCACCTTTGACCTCTCCACATTTGCGCTCGTGAAGTTTCCAGCTCTAATCTGCTATCGAGGAAAACACTTTCCACTTATCGCAGTCGGATAGTTAGAGCCGATATGACCAGGTTTTTCCACAACTGTCACACTTTTATTATTTACCTTCCTGTGGGTAGACTTTTGACCACTTCTAAGTTAACACGCTGTTTCGTCAACCGATCCCTCCTTCTTGCATTGCACTTCTTATAAAAGGTGCATATTTCACTTTTTCTGGGACAATGATAGCCATGGCGAATACATGAAATCCCCGGACTGCGCCATAGTACGCATTTGGTAAGCCCTGAATTGCGATAGCAGCTATCTCGGCGTCTTCCTATGTCTCACCTAAATTTCTCTGATGTTCGCTGAGAGATTCCAGACCACATCCTCCTCCTTATTTCATTGGATTCCGTTCATTGGTTGAAACACTTCCCGACGACTTTGCCTCTATTGGCATCTACGAGCTTCTTCTAGACCCCTTTTGCAGAAGTCTGGTTGATTGGTTCGTGCGTTGAACAGAGCCTGTATCATCGTGTTGACGGCTTCCATCTCACTTTTCTCTCATGGCGACGACTCAAGGTTCACGGTCAACTGTTGCCTAGAGACCATCCGCCATGACGAACATTATACCATTGTACCGCCATGTAAGGTAATCATCGATCTTCTCCAAGTGATCCGCCATCTTGCGCACACGTCAATGTTACCTTGAAGTCAAATAGTATTTCCACCTGTAGATGGCCACTGCTTCGCTGCCTCGAAAGTTCCTGTGCCCATGTCCGCTACAGTCATCTACGACGAGGAGGAGAAATTTGCTCTCTCCTATGGAGCTCATTGGAAACGGTACGCACAAGTTCTCGTGAAGTAAGCCAAGCTCTTGTTCCTTTACTTCGTTCCTGGACATTTCAAAACAACAACAACAAGTAAATCAGGACTATGACCTGGAGTGATCCACCACTGGAGTGCCGTACACTGCCCCATTACACGCGAAACATTAGATGTGAGATATGAGAATGAAGTTAAAGTTATGTACAAGTACAACAATTGAGCTCTCCTCCACTGGCTGCGCTACGCTACGCAACAAAGAAAGAAGGTGAAGAAAAAAAAACATGAAAGAAACACCAACACCGACATTTCAAAAGCTTCCCTGTACTGCCTCCCCAAAATGCATTTCTCAGAAGTCTCGGTTGTTCTTGGTAGAACTGGCAGTTCGCTCACCATATTTTTTACCCTTGCATTCTACTAAAAGCGCCAAAAACCAGGGACAGCGTGTGCAGCTACTGGACGAATAATTGGCTAAATTTCATTCATCAACTTATTAATTAGATGTTTTCTGCGAGATAGCAGAATTGGAGCCAGTCGTTATTCAAATCCACAGGCCTCATTAAACACCCTGTGAAGCGGACGAACTTTGAGATATAAATTGTCAAATATCGCTATGCAAATGAGCCGAAAGCAGAACTACACGCTTTTCGAGCGCAGAAACGAGGCGACCTTCGCCTTATCTGAGCCGGATAGCGGTGGTGTTGGTGAAAGGGCTCGCTGTTGTCGGCCTCATAGAGGTAGGCAACGTCACGACTGACGCCCTGGAGGAACGTGCGTCGGTACAGTACTCTTAGAAGTCGGAGAGCGGTCTATCTGACCAACAGGTTAACGCCTACTTCAATCAGCTCCATCGCACCAAAACACGTGGCCGTCTCGCATTAATTGCCTGTCACTCTTTCTGCGCTCGAGTGGTGTGTAGTTCCGATATCGGCTCATTTGCATAGCGAAATTTGGTGCTTGGCGAAAAAAGTACGTTCGCTTCTCAGGGTGTTTAATACGGACGATGGATATGAGTAGTGACTGGCTCCACTTCTGCTGTCTCGCATTTCCCAGGAAACATCGAATTAATAAGTTCATAACCTGATTTTAGCTAATTAGTCGTCCTGTAGCTGCATACGCTGTCCTAGAGGATGTTCGTCTGGCTGAATTACCCACCTGCTAGAACGGCATCTATTTTGCTCTGTTAGGTTTTTTTTTTAAATATGTGACGGATAAAAAAAACACCCTGTATAACATGCACTAAAGAGTATGCATAGTTGGAGCCCTGTGGTAGTTGTAGTACAAGCTGACGGCAGGAACGAAACTAGCGTTTTTCATTGTTCACGCTAGGGTGCTTGGAGAACTGCAAGGTGCTCTCCTATTCGAGCATTGATGATTAGTTTCAACACCGTGCGACTTCCCAAACATCCGCGTGAGGTCAAACTTCCAAAGCCCGTTGTTGTTCTTTTTTTTCTCTCTCTCGTTCTTTATTTGTCATTCCAAATCGAATGTGCCTTTCCCGTTGAGATATACAGCCATACATCACGAATAAACGAGAAGTCACAAAGCATCGCAATATGGCATGCCCCAGCGAAGGCAATATGGGACACAACACATGAATTTCGGGTCACCAGCAATAGCAAGGAAAGTAAACGAACGCAACAGTGGCCGGCTTCCCCCTGTTGGCAGAAGACAGAAATGCAGCGTTGAAGGAACGCGCGACAGATGTGGGCCCTCGCAGGGACTTGTAATTGTTGTTACAGGGCCGAGAGAAAGACAAAATTTATGAAAGCAGCTGCCACATCCAAACAGGGAAAGCGATTAAAGGCAAGCAGACGGCGGACACAAAAATTAATCTGAGAGACGGATATGTTCTCGCAAGAAAGGAAATCCTTTCAGCAAAAACGGGAAGACATGGCAGGACGTAATTCCATTTTCCGCGCCAATGTAGCACAGTGGCATGGAAGGCCTGAAGGAACGTATGTAAGAAGGGGTACAGAATTTGATTACGTTTTGTTATGTCGTTTTTTTTTTTACTGTGGCGCTAACAATGATGTGTTGAGGAATGAAACGGTATATTATAGGGCTGGTCATGCCATATGAAAAGTATTTCGATAATGAAAATCAGAAAAAGGGTTGCAGGGTGTCAAGTTTTCGCCGTGTAATCCTCATACGCTGTTCGTAACACTTAATCGCGACCCTTCGGCACAGGGAAGCAGATAAGTCATACAAATGAGGCAAATACACAAGGATATAGTTTTTTTAATTCACTGAAGGTTAGGTACACTAATAGCCGTTCTTACGCATTCATCAACTTACTACTCATCTTGAATTCATACAAAACCGTGCAGTTCGCTTTATTTTATCAGACTATTCTTTTCCGTCCAGTATTACCATCTTTCAAGGACTCTATCAGTCTTCTTCCTCTTGCACACCGTAGGAAATACTATTGTCTGTGTATATTTAATAAATTCTACTACACCACAACCATCCCACCAGGGTACATCACTATGGCCCACTACATCTCCTCTATGATCGATCATGCCCATAAAATCGACCACATTCCATGTCGTACCTCCCATTTCCAGTTTTCGTTCTTCCCCAAAACCATCACTGCTTGGAACAACCTTCCTCAGTCTATCGTAGCCAACTCTGACTTTTCATTTTTTCGCAGCCAGCTAGCTGCCAGTTTTGGTATATAATTTCCCTATCATCATCTCATATTTTTAACTCAAAATGGTTTCACAATATTGTTTTTTCTTACGTGTTTAATTGCTTCTCCTGTTGTGTATTGTATATTTGTTGATGTAACCTCCCCCTCACACAACGCCTCCTGAGGGCACGTGAGGTATTGTCATAAATAAATAAACTGACAGGCGACGAACGGCAGGCAGTTTACGAAAACGGACTCACTCGAACAGAATATCAAGTATTCCACTACGTATGAAAGAATGCATTAACGTTAATAATGCACGAACCAATTCCACCAAAATCAAGCCTAAGGGTCTTATAAGAAGAGTCTGAGACGGTATACTTGAAGTCACAATTACTATTTTCGCAAGCAAAACCCACGTCAGATTTACGTACGTAAATATCTGAGCTATTTGAAATCGCTTAGTGCTTATTGGAATTCATAGCAAATCTTCCACAGATATTCGAAATACGCTTCTCAATTATGCATGTGATTCCACAATGATGTTCTACCCCTAGCGATATTGCCGCCCCCGTTTTAATTCCCTCCAACGTGTTCTTTGTTTCCAAACTCCAATAAGAAACTTTACATTTCCAAACTTTTCACGTTTATCCTTTGCTTCTCGCACGCTTCTCCCCCTGTCCTTGCAGTAAGAATAGTTCACGGAATTTTATTAGCTTTCCTAGCAGCTCTCCTGCTCTCCTTCAGCTAAATATAAGGGGAAGAAAAACGTGATTTCTGCTCAACCGTAAATATTCAAGGAAGGGTAAGAATGCTTACGCGATGGGTATGCAGGGATTTATGCATGGTCAGCATTTTAATGTACCTATCCTCTCAGACGCTCGCTCTACTGCTCTGGGCTTTTCGTGATTTTGGTTGCTACGGTTCTTGTCGATCTTGAGGTGCCGTCGCATAACAGTGCTCATACCATGAAATATATTCAAGAGCACCCGAGTGGTCCCTCCAGCCCGCGAAGGGGATTTCGGAAAAGACGACGAAGCAAGAGAAAAGAAAGGCGATACGTTGTGGGCACTCAGCGGGATTACGGAGGACAAAATAGAAACCCTTGATCATCCACAGTGATACTCGTTCGTGATTCGAAAGATCTCAGGGCTTTCAAATTTGTGTCGTAAAACTTTGTTGTGGTTTGGAACCGTACGCGGGACTGGCTCCCGCAACAAACTCATCTGCAACAGAGCTAATGCGTTTCACCTCATCTATTACTACAACAAGGAAGCACCAATGGTTAATAATAATAATAATAATAATAATAATAATAATAATAATAATAATATGATTATTATTCTTATTCTTACTCTGCACGTTTCTAAATAATCGCAATAAACAGAATCATCATCAGCAGCATAATAATAATAATAATTATTATTATTATTATTATTTTCCACCATAAGTGTGGGAGAGGCATGAGGCATTCCTTCCTTTGTCCTCCCTCCATCTGTCCACATCTGTACGCCGCTCATAGCCACAGTTGCTTCGCGGCGCTAAAACGGAAGTTAAAAAAAATACTTCGTGCGTTCGAAGTAGTTCGACAGTCGCAGTATCCTTGAGGCGACTCCTGGACGCTCGACCTCTTGATAGCGTAAAAATTTGGAGCGTTAGGCAGCGCAGCACCAAGTAGTTACTATAGTATAGCAGACACTTGTGCGGTTTCTTGAAGAACCCGGCTGATAGATATTTCGTGACTTCGCATACTTAATTGCATACGCCCACTCGGCAAGTATTTCCCACTGGTGACTCCCATGGGTTAAACTTTCACATCCTCCTTCCGGCTACAGTCCTCTTTCTTTCTACTTTTTTGCCTTATTCTTTCAATTCTCATTTTCTTATGGCGAATTTCACTTCTCGTTGTCATGCAGGTGGTGTTGACGGAACTGCTTGCCGTAGTCGACCACGCTCAGACGGGCAACGTCACGACTATCGCAGGGAGGAAGCATGTGACCTGGGCAGACTTCACAGAGAAATGTGCCGACATTTGTCTTAAGGCGTCTGCAGACAACCAAGGAAAAACACCTAGACAGCACTGCCGGCTCCCGGATTCGAACCTGGTTCACCCCCCAGTCTCGGCGTGGAATGCCATCTAGAGCACTGAACGGGGAAAGCTCGAGCCTAGCACGGCACGTGGGCTGGTCTGGGTTGGGTAACGCCTCATCTTTGCGGGCCTGGGCCGGGCTCAGTTTTCACATTATGGGTCCGGGCAGTACCCTGGCCCGTATATTGCCGGCCCTAGGTCGGACTCGAACCTGTGTAACGCCCACTTTTTGCTACAGTCACGGTCAACTTTTACAGCCCTCTAGGCCGGGCCGTATAGCCTAGAAATTGCTCGGGTCCGGGCACGGCGCGGAAATTATTTGGGCTTGGGCCGGGCCGGACCAGGTAGAAAGTCGTCGGGCCGGGCCTGAGCATAAGAATGCCCCTGTGCAATGCTCTAATGCCATAATCGTAGCCTCTTAGGCCACGGGAGCTGGAAATGTAGCGCAATGGTGGTTGTGATGGAGCTGCCTTGCCGGCCACGCTCAGGCAGGCAAAGTCACCGCTATCGCAGGGAGGCTCGTACGTCCTGGGTCGACTTCACAGGGACACGTGCTACATTGAGGAAATCCCAGGACAAACACCCCAACAGCAGAGCCAGCGTCCGGATTGGAACCCGTGTCACCTCCCACTCTCTGCATGTAAGGCAATCATGGTAGCCACTAGTCCACGAGAGCGGTAGCGCAATGTAGTGTGCAGGCTTGGGTGTGCAAAGACGAAGGTAAGGACCAACGAAACGCGACGCACGTTGTACTGGAGCAACCCGTGTAGCATGCGCATACAACCCAGTGTAAGCTTCCCTGCGAGACAAAGACCAGTAGAATTCACCATAAGTGAGTCTTGTGTGGGAGTGCTGGCACTGGTTCACCCTTGTTGCGAGTTACACCCCCGTTTATTGATCTTGTCTCTCTCACCATCGTCATGGACGTCGGGAAGGTGGATGTCGTACCCTGCTCTCCCCATCTCCTACTTGCCAAATCCAAATATGAATCACGTATATAAACTGCGTCAATTAAAGGTGCTAATGTACATGTATTCGCAGAGGTAATATTTTCCAGATATTTTTCATGGGTGTATATAGCGGAACACTCATTCAATGACATGATTGAAGCTCCTCAAACTGACAAAATGAAAAACGCTGTCAAGTCCACGAAGAAAGTGGCCAGAATAAAATTCGAGCAGTTAGGAGCATACAGTTTTAATAACAAGCGCTCGTGTAGAATATGCACTTCATCATCTGCGTGACAAAGTGCAGATTCAGCGCGAAAGCTTGTCATTAAATGTAGATGCTCTTAACCGCTTGAATTTTGTTCTGAATACCCCCTCAAACTGACTAAGGATGAAGGTCGCAACGTCCTGAACATGCGTCCTCAACATCGAAGTGTAGTTCGAACGCGGAACGATTTTTCGCGTTTTTAGCGAGCATCAATAATTCGCGAATTTAAGTACCCGCGAAGTCGATACACTGACATCACCGAGAAACATTTATGAGTCCGCGTTTTCCGCGAATTCCGCGTCAACTGCGGCCTCCATCAAAACCCGAAAATATGTTCCACGAGAAAAATCAACGACTTTTACGGTATACGTGTTTAGCACGTATTTTATGAAAAAGAGGACAACTAAGGATTTACGCACTAAAGATTGTAAACAGATACATGTTCAGCACGTATATATATATATATATATATATATATATATATATATACTGATGGAACGATGCGACAGCACCAGAGGATAATGCCACAGTGTTTCGCCGTGTTTGCGGCTCGTCAGCTCTGGGTAGCTGCGCATCGTTCGAAATTGGCAAACCAGGGGTCGCTCAGCGAGCGATATACACCTGGGAGGGTGACTTAGCACTCCTCAATGCCACAGTGCAAGCCAGTGAATTATAATGAGGGGAAAAAAGCTTTTTTTCCCCCTCATTATATATGCCGGCCATGCTGATGGCTTTGCCGGCCATGCTGATGCCAAGTCGACGACGCTATTCCCTGGAATTCTCGTCCGAGTCCGGAAGCTGAAGTCCGGATAAACAAGGGCGACATACATGTGGAGAAATCCGTCCCCATGCTTTTTTGTCCGGATAGTGCAGGATCCGGATAAATGAAGTCCGGGTAAACGCGGGTCGACTCTATATATATACACAGGGTGTTTCTTTTTACCTGCTACAAATTTTCATAAAAAGGGGAGGTGCGTTAGGACGCTTTTACTTTCGTGATTCGATTACACGGCGGGGCCGCTACTAGGAAGCCGTATTTATTCTCAATTAGGGAACTAATTAACACATATATTTTAATCAACTTTTAATTATTGACTTTAGGAAGCACATTGCAATTGAAACATTAACGCCTGACATTCACATGACGCGCTCGAACCACTGACGGAGCACGATAGTAATCGCAGCTCGAGCCACAGACCTAATTATTGCAGCTCTGCCGTCTCGTGCGACCCTCAAGTATCGGCAAAAGAGCGAAGGTGACGTCGATATCTCCGCCCTGACTTAGCGTCACAGAAAAACGTCATGTTCCACGATCTTTGTTTTGTTTTGTTATTCTTTTTGGCTTGCAAAGAGCTTTGCACATTACCGCTACACATCAGCGCTGATCGTACCGGGGAAGGACAAGAGCTGTGCCCAGCAGGATGAAACATCTGATATGGCAACCCACTGCGAACACATGAAGGAACGAAAGGAAGGAAAAAGAAAAACAAAACAAAGATCGTGAAATATACCGCGATAAGTGTTTGCCTGAATCGCGTGACGTTATTTGAGAGCGGAGATGTCGACATCACCGTCGCTCTGTTGCCGACCACTTGCAGTTTGTAGGAGACGGCGGTTTGTAGTAGATGTACGTTAATTAGTTCGCTAACTGAGAAAAAATACGGTTTCCTAGTAGTAGCCCCGTCGAGTAATCCAGTGACAAAAGCAAAAGCGTCCTAAGGCAACTGCACTTTTTGTAAAAATCTGTTGCTGATAAAAAGATGTTCGTTTTTGTTTGATTCCGTGTTAGCGGCGCGAAGCAACTGTGGCCATGAACGTCTTACAGATGTGGACAGATGGAGAGAAGATAGCAGGAAGGGACAGCAGATAAAAAGAAACGTCCCGTATATGCTTGTATATATATCAACTATATGTGCGCTGACCTGCTCGGCGATACGTGAAAGAGTTCATTAAGTAGCTTCACGGTAAAGACATTTCTCTGCCTCCGTCACCGTTGATCCGACACAGAACGTCTACTAGGAAACTGAAATCCTGCTCATTTTTCTCTGTTGCCCCGGAGCAAGAAAAGCGCCGGATTGAGACACACAAGTCAGCTACTACTCCGCAGGTCTGAGAGAGCTGAAATTCGCATCATCCACGGGTTATATAGAATGTATGTGCTTTGTTCGCGGAGCGCTCTCTCGGTAACGTGACAGATAATAAATTCGATACGTCAGTTCTTTCAGGAGTACTTTTCGTGCAATAGACTTAGCTGCTCGGTAGGCGAGCGAAAATAAGATTCAGGAAAGTGTAGAGGTTTTATTGGATTTTAGACTTTCTTTTTCCTCGGGCATATTTACTTTATTTGGCACGGGGATTCGTCTTTAAAACTCTAGTGCTTTTGACGTTGCAAGACCGCTATAATCCGAACCGTTTCTGCAGGGTATAAATAATGGAAACCTCCTTTCACCGGCTCCTCAACGTATTCGAAGCGTAAGAAGTTCCTTTATAAACAACAGAAAAAATTAAAACACCGTTGGCTAGAAAGCCATGTTGTCATACACCAAATCTCAGGAGCATTTGTTATAATTCCGCCGCGGTGGACACAAGCGCATACAAAACGGGTGCATTCAAAATTGAGTGCGTTATTTTTTATGGTTTGCGTAGTAAAGAAACGATTCAAAATCTATGAATGCGAAAATGAATGTCGATTTGCCTCTAGGATGAATATCCACTTGAAACTAACGCCTTTCTGTTGTTTCTATAAACCTCCAGCAAATTCGTGAACTGGTGCGTACTGTCCTCTTTAATTAGTTAAAAGCATTGCAGGCTCACAAGACACTGTTGCTATTGTGTAGCTGTAATAAGATAGCAAGATAGGACCAGTGTACCGACAAGACTGCTGATAACCTGAATAAATACTGTGGGAACCATGACGCATTGTTTGCGTTTTCAAGAGCTACAGATATATCGGGACGCTTACACTTCTAAAACGGAACTTAATTTTTCTTTCGTCGCGATTACGAATGCAAGGTGCTGTGGGCCAGACATGATGCTTATAAGACGACAGTTTCGGCATCAGCGCCAATAATGCATCCCTCATGGAGAAGGGACAAAAAGGGCGCCCATAACATCGGATGCTACACCCCACACCCCACCTCCACTGCCGGGATGGGCTCTCACATCAATCTTTCTGGTTGAAGCGTCGGAGCTAGTAGCTCGCATCGATATGTACTCCTGTACGTTCGTAATAAACGTGTTCTGTTGATGCGACCCATTCGGATGAAGTTCGCGGGGTATCGTGCCTAGTATGCGAACTTTCCTCTTCCTTGAAATTTCGGGAACACATTATTGTCATTTTGTTAATTTTCACGGCAGGACAACGCTGCTCGTGAGGTATTATTACCAAATAATCCTGTAGCAATATTGGAAGACCACTACGGCGGAGAAGTGGCGAAGGTGCTATATATTTGGTCCGCAATGGATAATGCATAAGTGAAGCTCAGTTTATTCGACATATAAGCATATCACCATATCACCTTTTATTCGTACCGTGTTACGTGTAACGCCTAGAATAATATTTGCTCAGTAACATCATTTCACAATATTTTATCCTTCACGACGATATTACCCGAAATATTTATCGTACTTTTCATTTATGGTTAAAGGTGTATGAGCCCCGCGGAGCTGGAGCTGATCGGTACCCGGAGCCATTCTCGGACGAGCTGATACGATTACAACGCAGATAGGGCGTTAAGACAACAGCGCTCACAATGTTTACGTAGACTGAAGAGAAAATGAAATGGAACACGATTTCTTTACAAAATTTTTTAGCATGTCGCACCCTATGAATATTGTGTTCCTTTTACAAGATCCACTCTGCTGGATGTACTGTTTATTATTAAAACTTCTAGGCATATAGCATAACATTTCTAGGCACATAGGCTATGTGGATTTCTGATGCGTTCGGTTGTAACGAGAAAGTTCCCTCTGTATTGCTACGAATAACAGAGTGCGGCTCTACAATTGCACGTTTGAAAGTACCCGTCTTCGCACATTTTTTACAGCTTCTGTCATTCCTCTAGGTAGCGTATGTGTGTGGTGGATTTCGGTAAATACATGCACAATGCACTGTTCGATTCTGGCGATAAAACTTTACTCCAACTGGGCAAATGTGAGAGCCAAACAAACCGAGTTTCCGAAAGAAAAAGTTCCCCATAGATAAGTACCGCTTACCCTATAGCTTTCAAACGCGTAGATTTTTAACTGCACTGTCGTAACACGTTAGGCGAAACATCCTGCATACTTTGTAGATCTGTCAATTTGAATTGACTTTGTGTGTGGGGGGGGGATCTAAATATTTTGGGAGGCATTTTTTTCATTCTATTTCTATTCTATTCTATTTTGGCAGGAAAAGTCAGCGAGAAAGGACGGCTTGCTATTCCTTGATAAATAATACCTTAGTGGGCAGTCAAGTTCCTGGGGTAGTCAGAGTCAGGCAATGTGGGGTCAGAGGTCAGAGGTCTTCCGGCATCCCACCCACGATATCACAGGCTGCTGAAGAGACCGGTATCCCGCAGGTAGCTGGGAAGCGCTGCGTGTGCCAAGTAATGTTGCAAGATAGATGTTGGAGTATCCGAGGTTGGTCATGCGACACTTGAGCGGGCCGACTTTGTGTATGTATCAGTGTATGCTGTTTAGCCTTGATCACTCTGTGATACGGGAGTCCTTTACTAGCAAACGCTATTGAGTCCATACCATTGATTGCGTTTCTGCTAAATACAAATAAAAGAAGCAATTGTAAGGATGCCCGAAGGTTCTTCGGCTCTAGTCCTTGTTTACGTTATAGCTATTTGCGCAAGCGTTATTGTAATAACGTGTATAAAACAGAGTGTAAGAGTAAGTGCTAACATTTCGTTGTAACATTTTCATTTGGCTGACTGAAGTGATGCACGCTGTGAGAGTGCGCTAAAAGGTATTGCCTAGAAACAAATGATGTCGTACAACGTACGGAGTGCTTCAGCCAGGACGCACCTAGAGAGCAAGTATCTATAACCTTGCCTGTTACTCGCCTTTTCATCTTCCTGAACACGAACGATTACGTTAACGTTACGAGTTTTGAGTTTAAGCATTAAATAACGGCAGTTGATGAAAAGGGAAAGGTTAGCCACGATACGGAACCCATACCCTCTGATTGCTGGTCAGATATGCAACCGTGCATTGTGAAGCTTATGTGTTTTTTTTTTTGTTTTTTTTAGCTTCGTGCATAATATTGCAACCTGGTGTCTCATTTCAAAAGCACTGACATGCTGCCTCTTTGCAAGTTTGGGCGATCAGAACATGTTCTGCCGAAAAGCCCGCTTCTGTTACGTGCAACAGTGCACTGCAGACAAAGCACGCTTTACAGACCACTGAATCTGGACTCGAGTAATTGCTGAACGGCACTGTTACACGAAAAACAAAGACAGCTCCCCCTCCCCTTGTTATTTTACCAACCACCACCACCAAAGACAGCTCCCCTGTTATTACCTTGTTGTTATTTTAGCAACCACCAACCAAAGAAAGCTAGTCCGTCCAACTCCAACTCCAAAGAAAGCTATGTCTTGGAGAGCATCGGAAAGGAAGCTACATTTTTGCCATAAAGACCTTTTACCACCTTTTGTATGCATTTTGGAAGGGTGTGTATAAGCACTCCGGCAATGGAGGAGTCGTGCAGGCGTGGTTCGGTGGTTTGGACTTGTCTTAATTATTATCTTCTTAATATATTCTGCTTCATTATTACCTTGTCAAAATATTTTATTGAAACAAAACAAATTATCAAACATCACTACCCATGCTACAATGGGGACAACGTAGTAGTAATAACTCATTGTCCCCAAAAGTCCCGGCTCCAGACAACCACTTTCTAGTGGGCTAGGTGGCGATGTTGGGACAGCTTTGATAAAGTAGGCGAATCGTAAGATTACAGTCAGTCATTCCTTGGTGGAATATTGGAGGAAAAGTGCCATAAGCATCTTAATTATTTGAAAACACTTGCAATTAGAAAACGCAGAGAAATTGCGATGAAAGACAGATGAACTAGCTTACGCGTTTGGAATGGGGATGGGTCCGTCCATCATCCTTAAGACCGCCATGAACCAGGAGTATTAGTAATGGTACGGATAGCCATATTATGCTTTATTTATTACAGGTATCAGCACTCAGCAACGCACGACAATGGGTACAACGCATTCTATTTGGTTCGGTTGAGGCATTCGCTTATATGTGATCTAATCACTAGTTATCGAAAGCCCACTCTCGAATTATTACTGAAAAATATAATAGTTCCCTTAATATCTGCCTAGGTGCCTTATCTAGATTCCCCCATCTATAACCCTCAAAACCTTGGGCCCACAGCTTGTTTTACATTCTCACCGAAAGCCGCGATAAAGTAACAAGAAAGGAGACGGCACAAACTAATGTCTTTTTCGTTTTAAGGGACAATACGATAAGATGTTACAAGAAAAAGTTGACCTCCTAAGGAAGCTGGTAGAATTGGCGAGGATCCAGGATTTATTGGTCTGCCGCTCATTCCGAAAGCAGCAGATCTGAAAATATCGAAGGCGACAGTGGCTCTTTATCTTCAGAGGAGGCTGATATACGATGGTCAGTGAAAGCCATTCAAACCATGGATGGACCGTAGGAGGAGACCCCCCACGAACGGGCTTGTCGTTAAAGCTTGCGACGATGCTGAAATTTCGTAAGGAGTGTCTTATCAAGAAGAGAGCGACTTAGCAGTGAAAAATTGCAGGTCGAGGACGCCTACACGGAGACACCCAGAGGGCGATCTTTACTTGGCTCTAATAAAGGACGATAATGTTAAAAAGAAGGAAATGCCATAAAGATATCGGGTTACATTTGGTGGCTCAGGAGATACGGCGTTTGATGGAAGCGGAAGTGCCGTGCGCGTACACAAGAAAGACGCGTGGTCACAAAGCAGTGCACCATGGTAATGATTGAGATAAATACCGTGGTGTCTTGTGGAGAATGTTATGAGAGTTAGTTTTCGATCCCGGATAACAGGGAACGGTTTTTGTGTGAAATCTGTTGCGAAAGGAAACATATGAGTGAGCGTTGTTACCATATTGGTCCCTATCACTTTTTCTACATTCATGGGTTCGTCGTCAATTAACTTCTTTCCGTCAACACTCTAGTTCGGGCGCGTTGGTAGTGATCCACAGTCTTGGGTGCGCTGGACGAAAGGACGGAGACTAAAACAAGAGGAGACACACGAAGCGCTTCGTGTGTCTCGTCTTGTTTTAGTCTTCTTCCTTTCGTCCAGCGAGAGACACGAGAGACACCATGGACATCACGAAGTTTTGTAATCACTTTTTGACCATGCACCTATGGTGTGTGATGTCCGAACGAGACAAATGCGGGGGAACATTCACATTATTATGGTTTTTTTTTTCTTCATGCGTCTTTTCAGTTGCTATTAGCCACCGTACCAATAAAATTGTCCAAAAGTATGGATGACGATTATTATTGCAGTAGAAAAAAATATGGAGATGGGAGCCTACTTTGCATGGACTGTCTGCTCTGCAGCGCTTACCTAAGAACACAAGGCAACTAAAATCTTAAAGTGATATCTCCTTCGCTATGACATCAGGGAATGTTGAATATGGTGCACACGATAGAGAGTCGATAGAGAGAAGGCCAGTCTCTCAACATTTTAATGGCGTCACGAGGTCTGCATCGCCTGGTCTATGTGTTTTACCCCACGTATTCCACATATGGCATTATCTTGGCTTTATATGCACCTGCAGATGTACGGCTTAGGGACAAAAGTTCACGGAACACTGGGGTTTCGCATTTCTTCATTGTAGCAACGCCCCAGCAGCAAACAGGAGAGCTGACACACATACTGAGAGATGGACAGAATAGCCAGTCACCCGTTTCTTATTAGATATCTTCCTGATAGCTACAGGGAGCCGCTTTGATGAAGAAATACGCCAGTGCTGTGTTCTGTAGCAGCATAACAAGATGGTGGCGCCACGGTGCGGCATCTAGTACAAGTATCTGGCGTGAGCGCGACAGGTACCGAGCTCAACAAGAAAAAAACAATGAAAGGATGGTTAAGAAACCAGCGAGCTGGTGATACTGATGCATAATGATAACCCCGAGACTGGGAACACGAACATATATAAATTTGTTTGGCATAAACTTTCAGCTTTGTTTCAGACTTTGTGTGTTGTCCTTGTAGTGTTCCTAGTCTCGGGGTTATGATTATGCAAGAACAAAAACTTTTTATTAATGATGATGAGCGGCTAGTTTTATCATCAGGAGTGATAGTCTACCAAATTGCTGGCGGTAATGTGGTGAAATGGAATAACGATCCGCCTCAAAATGAGTACCGAAGTCCTACGGTGCCCAAAAAGTTTAGAAGTGCCTTTAGGGTAGCGAGCTCAATTTGGATATAATGTGCGAAAGTCTTTCGTGACACGCATGAATTGATGCATTGCTTACTGTGTAAATACCTACAATAGCTGTTCCATTCGGACAAGATTATCCGTTACTTCACCTCCATGCCTCCAATTCCAGCGATAGCGCTGGGTCCGCATCACGCGTTGGATAAAGGGTGACACGCGTGACATCTGCCGGTGTGGAGAGCGTGAGTGCAACTTGTCAGATTGCTCATCTTTTAGTGTCGAGGGAACTAAATGACTACCTCGGATATGGTCAAGAATTTCAAATACAGTAGTCATTTCGTTGTTGGTGAACGGCCGGTGGATTCTCTAGCATAACCTTGCGCACGATTGTGTCTTTATCTTCCTGGTGGGCCAAAGTAATCCACGGACTGACCGCTGTGGCGTCGCTGATTATCATAGAAGTCTCGCGATGTAAAACCTCAGATTATCTTCCCATCGCAAGCCGACGACGACAGCCGAGCACAAGAACACCTATACTGTCACTGGTGAGCTTCGTGTGTGTGTGGCCAGGCAGCCGTCTGTGTACCTTTTTGTTTGACGACGTTTCTATATGTCTATATTTATATATATTTCTATATTTATACTCCTTCTACACACGTGTGTGTTGGTTACGAAAGAACTGAAACGGCAAGGTCAGTACCAGACGAGGTAGTTGTGACCACGTGTTATTCGGTATTACTTTTCGTGTTCATTAGGGAGGAAATGGCGTACGCATACATAGGTGATGTAGCTATGTGTGTACTCGTAGGGAAGGGAAGCTGAATAAAGAGGAAACTCAGAAAAAAAGAAAAACAAAACAAAAATGATGTCAACGAACGCTGGATGAGGGTAGGAAGGGAGTTGCCTCAGGACAGAAGCCGCCGATATTTCGAACAGAGACTGTTCTTCTTCTGGATGAGGGTGGATTTGGTACTTTCGTGAAACATGAAATAAGTACATAATGTATTAACCATCCTGTCTGCTTCTCTTACAGGTTTCTAGTCAGACGGACGGAAGAGACCGCAGCGTACCTTCATCGTATGATATATCTTCTTCATCAGATACATTAATACATAAAGCTCGCCCGGTGTTGTCTTCGCTCACGGTTCACTATGTACGACAACCAACTAAACGTTCCACTATGATTGCTTGTGTGCAGTTTATTAAATGCGACAGCATTTCTTTAATGGACTTTTCAGGCCTCGGTGTATCCGCGTCTCGTCACTCTGGTTGGAGAGGGGCCTCCTCACACTCGCGATGCGCACTCTCCCCTTTGTGCGTTTTTTTATCGCGCCGCCTCGGCTGGTTCACATTGCTTCTACGTCGCGCTTACGTGCTGCGTGCGTTTACGGGGGATCGTTGCAATGGAAGTGGACAGACGCTCTCCTCAAGGCCACTTCGCCGACGCACCGCAAGCAGTTGAGCCAACTTCAACTTTATCGACGTAACCAACGCAAAAATGAAAAAGAAATTCTGTGAAACACAGCATGTTCTCTAAAAACCTATGACATAAAAATATCGATACCAAAAAGCGATACACAACACGCAAGTACAAATTGTACGTTTCACTGCTTACTTGCGTCTATTACGTGATACAAAATAAAGTGTAGTAAACACAGAAAGGAAAAAAATCATAATGAGAGTCGTCGGTGGCTGACGCACTCAAAGAGGCGGATTTGCGTCACATCTGCCCTTCAACGTAATTGCTGCACAGGAGGCCAGCCCAGCACTCACTCAAAACTACGTCGATACAAAGCGAACACACGGAGTTGGCGGCACGTCAAAAAGGGGTGAATGAATGAAGTCCCCGTCGTGATAAGTTGCGTGTCTCGTGGGAACTAAAGCTCGGCAAGGAAACGAGTGACGCCAGAACTCATTGGACCGAATAAAGAGAGTTCACCAGTGAGTGCACCTCGCGCAAAGTCTATCGGCAGCCCTGCGCGCATTTTATTACTGCACGAGAGAGATAGGGGAAGGAAAGACCAGAAGGAATGTTAGGAGGAGGAAGAAATAAGTAAAGTTCATTTGGCGGCTTATTTGCATATGCTGGATTAGTTTTGTCCGCTGTTTGATTAGCAAAGAGGCGTCAGCGCGAAGATAAAGAAAAAAACCTTTAGCGAGGGGAGGGAGGCTCTCATAATGCGATTATTGTGCCAAATTCCCTGCAGGAATCCGTAAGAAGGAATATGAATTTCGCGCGACTTAATTTGGGGTCGTGAAAATGAGGGGCTAGATTAAGTCCGTCGTTGTTAGTGAGCAAAGAAGAGTGAAGTTGGAGGTTTGTTGCGGCGATTGAAAATAAATTTTATCGGCACACTTTTCGACGACAGGATCAATTATACTCAGTTTGTTTCTGCCCACACTGGTTTAGTATAGGAAGCACCACGCGAACGCCGTTATGAAATGGTGGCTACCTGGGACGGAAGGTTGAACTGTTTTGCGTAATTCTCATGCTTCAGAAACGCGTGTGGGCGCCCCTAAATTTTGAAAAATATCACGATGCGAGCAATTCGACATGGAATTTCTCCACAGAAATATTGTTTTGTGACGTTTCTGACGCGTTGGACAGTGACCATATTCCCTGCTGTACACACCGTTTTTATTCTGATTAAGAATAACGATAGGAGAACTCATCATCATTGTTGTATATCAATTGCGCCGCAACGATTTCTCTTGTTTGCTTGTTTAGTATGGGGTAGGAATGATCAGCCTAAAATATCTTGGCTTGCTACTCTTAAATTAGCTTGATTGATGGCGGCGTTGCTACTCTTATTTTGTTGTTTTCTCGACTGTAGTTTTTCATCCTATACCGTTAGAAAACTAAGAGACAAATCAACTATAGATATCCTTCGCTGTGTTCATCGAAGACATTATATATGACATATATATGTCATATATAGTATAGGACACTATAATTAAGACACTATATATAAGTCTTATATAAGGCTTATATATAGTGTACAATGACACTATATATAAGACACTATGTACTGTACAATGTAATCTGTCCGTGGCGTCTGCTACAGTCTCATTGTTCTTAAGTTATTATCTTTGCCAAAATAAAGTTGCTGTTTCCGTTCTTTCTCACTGTGCTTACGTTGCAGCTGTTCTCACTACCCCCTATCCTCTGGGAGAGCAGCTTCTCTCGGAGAGGGTCTGGGGAATTCGTATTGAGCCTGTGTCCAGGGTTCGTAATCAAGGACGAATGGCACTGAACAGTGGCTACCTCTTTATGCCGTCCCGTGAGAGAACTTGCTGCTGTTCGTGGGCCGCTTCCTCAATCCTGTAAAGAGCGCTGCCTCTTACAATCAGTGGGCCACCACTTGCCGCACGGTATTTTCAGCGCCCTCGTGTTTCAGGCATCAGGAACGAACGTTAAGGGCATGGTTATTAGTGTAACAGTACACTAGCCTCAAGAATTCCGAAGGGACGTTTCGCGACAGGCGCTCTACTTCTACAGTAAGATAGAACAAAGCACAATCAAGAAACATGACAGAAAATCAGTTTCGTAGCAACAACAACAACGGGCGCATGATAATGATGACATGAGGCAGTGTTGTTCATAGCAGGGCTACTACTAGCAGCGCCGCTACTGTATTCCCTACGTTTTTGAGAAGATAGGGATCCCGTTACATTTTAAATTGATAACGGTAAAAGTATTTCCGCTACAAATATGGGTGGGCGGCGGATTCTTCCTCCGCTACCGCTTCCGCTATTTTTCGTAATATGTAAGACCTTGAACACAGACTTAAGAGAAAAAAAAAGTAAAGTAGATAAGGGCGAAGCAGAATTTTTTTTTCTTCCTGTTATTCATTTTAGTTAGGTACTTGTTAGTCACGCAGACTGATGTGACGATCTTTCTCAATATCACTAACTCGCATAGGCTAAGCGTAATCGAATATTTATAGAAATATAATTTGTGTCCTTCTGTGCATTTTTTAAGCTTTTGCAGCGGCAGTTGTTAACGGGAAGATTTCAGGAGATCGCAATGCTTGTGGCACAAAATACCCTCGTCTATCCAAGCCAGAGAGGAGTAAGGCAGAAAGTGCGCGTAGTCATAGAGAGCGACAGCTACTCTCATAGCATATAAATCAATTTAATGATGGCAGCTGAAGGAAAGGTACAGTGCTGGACAAAAGTTTACGGAACACGCTCCGGCGCATTGCTTCCTGATTGTAAAACGCTAGCAGAGAATGTTACCGTACGGACTTACAAACAGGTCACCTAAGTCACCTAGGCACATGTCTGTAAGTCCGTACGGTCCCATTTGCTGCTAGCGTGTCACTCTGAGCAAGGAATGCATCGAAGCGTGTTCTGTAAATTTTTATCCAGCACTGTACCAGCAGTGCTGTTAGAACCCACTTATTTCACACTGCTAGGAATTCACCCTCTCTTCAACGTAGTACCAAGCCACGCTAATAAACGCGGGACCATGAACTCAAACTCAACACATTCTCTCTAGCGAGGGGCGCTTCATAAGTTCAAAGCATATGTATCATGCAATAAACTGACGGTATTGCAATGTTGCATGCATATTGCATCGTTTTACTACGGAATAGTCACGAGTCACATGACCATCCTCTCTCATTCGGTTCCGCCCCGCACCGCGTTAAAAGTCGCTAGGTGGCAATAGCAGACGCGAAGGACAACATCAAGCATCGTGCAGTCATCGAATGTTTTGGGCTAAAGAGGGAACAGCGCCGGCAAGTATTCATGAGCGTGCATGAAGAATATGTAGGGGGAAGGAAGGATATGTTTAATAGAAATAAAAAAAAGAGGAAAGGTCAGCCAGGCTGATGCCGGCTTGCTGTTCAGAATATTTTATTAACATAATTATGTAATTGCACAAGTAACTGCTCAGATTACATTTTGCTTTTAACTAACACAATAACAACGTAGATGTTCTGCGTGCAAACTATCGTTAAAAGAGTGTGAAACTGCTATGTACGGGAACACGTCAAAAACGTCATCGATTTTGCTAGTTTTTAAATAAAAATTATGTAACCAACAAAAATAAACACCCTGTATATATACGAGGCGGTCGACTTTGTTGAGATCATATAATGCAGTGGGAAAATTCTCCGGTGTACCTCATATTTATCGGGCATAGGTTGTTATAAGGTACAGATTTTGGAATCAAAGTTTCACCCAACAGAGCGTCCTATTTTTTGCGGTAAACGTGAAGATCAGACGACACGTTTACATTCGGTTTCGCTTTCACGGTGAGGTCAGCATGAACTCGCTCGCAGTGATGGGCTCTACGAGGATACGTGAACGAAATAAAAGTGACTGAGGCCTCTTTTGAGATATCGTGTGGCATATTCTGCAAATCTTGTTCCTAATCGCTGACGTGATTACTTGGCAGAAAAACTATCACAAACTCCTGCCAGCGGCGTCACGTCAGCGAATACGCTGGCTATAAAACTCAACCATAAATAATTGACTGCGAATTTAATTGATTGATCTATTGACTGTTTAATTCGATTTGTGTGTATTAATAGCTATATTGTGTGCTGAGCCTGTGAGCATCATAAGGAAGCATGTGTGAATTTTTTGAACGTTGTATCGAGGCCCTAGCTTGAAGTAGTCAACGCGAAGAATACGTCATTAGCGCGACTTACAACCGTATTTTGTACAATTTTTAAGTGCCCGTTACATAGTGAACGATACCAGCCTATCAGTTGACGTCGTATACTGTGCACGGCCGAAAAACGTCCTCCAAGAAGAAGCATGCCAACAAAAGAAAGTGGCTGCATCTCTATCGTTAAATTACCTGATTACGAGTGACCATGACATCGACGGCTACCATCGAATTGTCTGGATTAGTTCCTAGGATATCATCTTCCTTCCGGTACCAAGGATGAAGGGGACGATTGCATCATTGAACGCTGAATGCCACTACGTTGCTTAGCGCTACGTCGAGCGAGTGTTCTGATTGCGACGAAATTGCGAGCTACTTCCTACTCGTTACCATGAAGGCGTCAGAAGGAGAAAATGATCACGTAGAGGTACACTTGGTCATGATACCCATTCTTGATGAGCGATTTACTTGGTAATTATTAGCATGGCGTGACAAAGTGTAGTGCACAGTAGGATGATGAGGACGTCTGCTAGGTTGCCTTCGTGGGGACTGGGTTCTCCGTGTTTTACTTCCTATTTCAGGCTGTTCATGAGCGTCTCTTTAAGGCTGGCTGTTATATATATTTTTGTGTTTGTTGAAAACTTTATTTTTACACTATATGTCAATATATGCCATGATGAATCTCTGCCGAGACTGGATACACTTGATTCCCGCAAAAAAGAAGAAAGGCACGCAGACACGATAAGCAGTAAGTCGAACAAAGGGGAACCACGGCACTGCCGAGGTTAAATGAAGCTCTGACTAATCTGCAAGTGTATGTTTGTTTTGTTTCAAGTGCACAGGGAATGATACACAATAGGTCTGTACACAGTTCCTAGTTTGATATTCGCTTTGTAAATCGAACGGATGCGTTTCCGCATTAGTACTTAATAGTGAAGGGAAAGTAGAAGAAAACATCGAACACAGTCAATCCTCGTCCGTCTTGTGAATCCTCAATTTACGAATTCACTGGTTTTATGAACGGCGCCTCGTGGGCGAGGCATCTCCTTCATATTTCTCGCACGTTATATGAAACCTCCGTTAACGATCAGTGAATCCATTTCGGAGAAATAAACCTGGATCACCCAAGGTCACCAAAGGGTACCTGCCGTCGATTCATGAAATGGTTAAGAAGTCAACGAAGATCCAAGTCTCTGTGATGGCCGAGGGGAAACAGACTATGCACGAGGTAGGGTGACTCATGGATTTTGAAATGGACATGCCCAAAGAAGCAACGGAAAAGGAATCGCTCAGAAATAGCAAAACATACCTTCCAAGGCAGAAGCAACCTCTGGCGGTCCTGGAATACACGACGACTTATGACTACTTCCGCTGGTTGTTGTAGGTGGTGGTGGTGTGCTATTTCCGGGCGATCCGCCTACGAGCGTGGCGGCATGTTGCACAGGGGTTGGGGTGGATTGTGCGCCCTGGGCCGACTTGATAGGGAATTGTGCCAACATTTGTCTTAAAGTGTCCTTGTAGCACGACATACTACTGTACTAGAGACCAGGACATGCGCAGAGTTCCCAGCGCCGTAGTAGTAGTTTTGGCGGCCGCCGCTTCGCTATGCGATTTGGCGCTAGTTGGCACTATTTGTTAGCACGTACTTTTGTCGAAACCGCGACAATGTATAGTGGGCCGTGTTGACAACGAAGAAGAGGTTAGCGCGTGCATAGCAACCGGCTGTGTTGCATACTGTAGCATACGAACAACGGTGGCGATGATGATAGCAATGTACATGTCATTTACTCTCCCCAATAATGCTATTAGGCGCTTCTAGCGGCCACTGTCGTAACTAACCCATAACCCGGCACTCCCCATACGCGATTGTCGTATGTTCAGGTCTCTAGTATCGTAATAGGTCGTGCGTTATAGGGCACAAAAAGTTACACTGGCTCGAGCAAGCATCGAATCGCTTCCGTCGCTTCAATCCAACGTGTGCCGCGTTCGTTTGCACCAACCATTCACGCTCACAATCATCTGATAAGAGCGCATCGACCTCGCACTCAATACACTGACACGAAGGCCGATATCGCGTCCTGTATCGCAATATTGTAGTCGCAATATTTCCGGCAGCTTAAAATTATCAGACGAGTCGAAGCGATAAAAGTTGATCACAGCCCCAAGCAGCACAATGTACTGAAAGTCGAGTGCAATAGGGGTGGACGGGTAGGTGGAAGGCCTCGAACAGACTCGTGACACTAAAGAACATTGATAAGATACATACCGTCCACCCCTATTGCACTCGACTTTCAGTACATTGTGCTGCTTGGGAGACGACCACACCGCCAGACAGACTTCACACGAATCGTTATGACTGATCGCACTCTCGCGATCATGTCAGGTGTCAAGAATACATGCGATATCGGTTACGTCATATTAGTGCAGTCACGAGATAATTGGCGCATTCCATTAACAGAACTGGGTCAGAGTTTTGCCCCGCGAAGGGGCAAAACCTGTTCTAATGGCAGAGCGGGGCATTCCTTGGATGTTCCATTGGTGGAGCAACGAAAAAAAACTAGCCCCAATGCGCCATTTATATTGTTGACTGATTAGATGGGTCACAGAATTAGTGAGCCCATCTTCCTCGTATTGTCAACTGTACACTCTAAATCCGGCACCCGGTATGTACCGCATTAAAGAAGACCCGCACCTGGGCCAAGCGGTACACATCAGGTACAGTCCTCAACCAGCAGGTACAGTTCGCGACCACTGCGAATTTCAAGCGGTACAAGGGCTCCGAGACCCATCCGTACCGGCTAGGTACCTTTTAAGCGCGGTCTATTCGCTGCGGGATCAACCTATAGGGGGCGACACTGTCACCAATCTAGTGTGGATAACACGTGGGCCGATGTTCGAATTTGATGGTTCTTTTTCGTAATTATTGTGTATATTCACCGGAAGATCGCTTGTGCCGCGATGGTACGATGCTATTCGGTTCCCCCTACTGCACTGAACGCGGAATAAACGTGTAAAAGCAGACGACGCGTCCACACTGCGATAGTTCCCTGTTCTCCGCAGCGCGCCGACACCGTTCGATCTCGCAGCGAATAGCAGCTGTACCTCATGTGTACCGCGTGTTTCCGGCGCATGAGTACGAACGCCTTGTCACGATCTCCATGCGCTGCAAAAATATTTCGCGTGATTTCGGTTACCAGTCAATAAATTTCCTTATACATCAGTGCAGTAATGGATCAGCACTATCATTCCATCAAATAAGTGCGACAACTAGAACCCGTGACCGTGAGGGATCGCACGTTAGGGAAGAATGTGTTACTTCCGCTGGCAAATCAGTGTGTTTTGAAACGTCGGGGAGCGAGGACGAGTCTGCTCGGTCTTTGAAGAAACTCGTTCGACGCTTTCAAGATTGGAGTCATCTAAGGGGCGTATTATATCTCCGAAGTAATTATTCGTCCGCACGGAGCATTTTCGTTCATCTTTGCTCTGATCCCCAGTGGTCCTGATCACTGGCAGGCTGGACACAACGACTGAGGGACGGAGACAACGAACTTTGCGCTTCATGCACGAACGTTGATGCATGAATTAGAGAAACCTAGAATGCACTTTATACCTGGATTACACGAGCAAGTAGGCATGTTTTTCAGGTAAGCTATTTCGGTTGTTGGATTTTTTTACATTGTATTTTCTCCTAGGTTACGTCCAGGCGATGTCGTAAATGGGTGAGTCAATCATCATCCTGTGGTTGGTGTTACGTTCTGCGGAAGAAAGAGAAGTTGGGGAAGAACAGCAATCCAAAGGTGTGAAAGAGATAAAGAAGCGTGACCACGGAGCAGCTGCAATGGTGAAGGGGAGATGCAGACGTCAGCGTTCATCCATGTACGTTGTGCCCGGTGTGTTCGGCGTTTGTGCATTATGACAATGCACGCTCGCGATGGACAAGCATCACCCCTGAAGTGGATGTAATTTTCGAATAAAGGTATTTGTTTGATATTTATCGTACAGCGTAGCTTCCTGCGGCTGTTAATATATCGTAGAAGAGGGGAATCACCCCGACGGGTAGGCCTAAATCGCTGCGCGCTATCCGTTACATGTACGGCATGTGAGGGCACGTGTACCTCTTAAATTTAAGAGGTACATTTTTTTATAAAAATGTACCTCTTGCCCAAACAGTACGTAACCGTTACGTATGCGTTACCTGGTTTAGAGTGTAGGATGAGACAAGCTTATCTTCCTTATCGCTTTAGCGTACCATTCCCTACTGATACTTTCGGACCCAGCGATTACCTCAGCGGAACACGACAGAGAAGAGTAGGCATACGCGCGATAAGTGAAGCCGTGATGTTCGAGCTTTCTTTTCTTTTTCGTTTTACTCGTGTGTCGCGCAGGTTGTCGTGCGTCTCTTGAACTGTGCAAATAACAGGGCGTCGCTGTGTGTAATTATATTGTGCGATTCCGAACCAGTTTACTAAACCCCATGCGGCCAAAGCAAACACGAGAAAGCACGCGGGACATGCGCTATGCACGGGGCGCGCACCGTACCTTGAATGCTAGCATAGCAGTGCGACCCCGCCGGGAGCATGCACGAAATCCCACCCAGCGCGGGGCAAAAATTGCTCTCCCAATGGAATTCGCCAGCAGAACAGCGGAGAATGTAGTTGCGTCTCGGGGTAGCCAGGGTAACGCACGTTGCCAGACTATCGGCTATAATACGCTAAGGACAGATAGCGCGATCTCTCGTGTTTTGGAACCACGCGTCAGGGCTAGCTATTGCAAGCCCACACTTGTACAGAAACGATAACGACTGTGATAGGTATTGTGCTGAATAGGAAACTCCGGCAGGGGTTCTCAAACTTTGTGAGGTAAAAAAACCCGCACAACCTTTCGCATAGAGAAGGAACCAAACTCCCTCCCAACCTGCGACGGTCCACAGAGGACAACATGCAGAAAATTACTTCATGAATCAATCAACAAAACAGACTGTTCCCCACACATTCATAAAACTATTCACTAAAATCTGGCTGTGAGTTCATTTCATGAATCATTAGTCCATACTTCATGCTCTTCACGCCACAAACGCTAAAACCGACATATAACTAGGCATCATGTTACGATATACCATGTTCAACGACCGTTTTTAATTTTTGGACGATGTGTTGGCTACCGTAGGCCCACAGATGATGCCACTGAACGGGGCGCATTGAATGCTGCAGAGCCCCTGCGATTCATGCACCGAGGTTGAGAATCTCTTCTCTAAAGTATCGTTGGTTTATTCGCATAGAACCATATCGAGGCTACAATCCGTTACGTTGAAGATATGATCGATGAGAGCTGGAAAGACATGGGTATAAACATGTTCAAGTCAAAGGTGAAGCTATTGATGTTCGATGTTCGTGTATCTTAAAAGATAGTTTTGACAAAGGTCCATAAAGCTCTCCTTTCATTATGATTCTTTCCACCCCCTTCATTCCCGAATCCTTCGAGTTATGAACGACTTCCGAGAAACTCTAGTCGTTCATAAATTGAGGGTTGACTGTAATTTGTTACAGTTAATGGAACAGAAGCATGATGTGTTACTGTGAAGCAAATTACGCTCTATTCATTTTTCCAGCTTGCGTCGTTAGTCACGCATACCGCATTTTTAATGGGTATCATCAAGTATGTGTCTTCTATAGCTATTATGTCAGCTGCGGGCGAGATATAACTTGTTGTTCTCTCAGCGGCACCGTGGCAGGTTTTCAGTGCTCCGTTTACGTGAGGAAGTCGTGCTAGCATAAACATGTTACACTCGACACAACTTTCCAGCAGTGTTGGCTTCCCTGACACATTGTTAGAATAATTGTTATATTTTTTACGTCGAAGTGTGGTATTAACATCAGATCTCCTAACCCATGCCACGGCTCATGGCTTCTTTATAGTTAGTAAGTTAATAAATTAGTAAGATAAAATGTAAACCTTGGAGCTTTCAGCAACCCACTATGGGTGCTACCTGCTCCATTGCAAGAGCTGTATAGCTATTAAACCCTCTGAATTACCCTCAAAATTCTCACAGCAATCAAAACAAATCACTCACAGCAAGCCAGCAATCAATCAAGCAATCAAGGAGCAAGCCATGCACGCACTTTGACACGGACAGTAATTCACCGTCGGCGCATGAACACATTTCCGTGTTCGCGTGCGTTGTTGTAACAGGCGGTTGTCACCGTATATATTATTTCATTACCCACCACCAACACGCGATTTGTCCTTCGTGAGAAAAACCCAAATTATCATTATCACAACCTTCTTCAGCTCTGCTATCATATTCTTCCTTCATAACGAGAGGAGAGGAAATGTCCTTCAAGATACCTTTGTCCTGTCTTCTGACCTAGTTCCTTCCTTATTGTTAGGTCGTCACGCCATTGCGTTTCTAATCGAACAAAAAGCGATATGGCCAATCTAATTGGTGTCTAGCGTGCGCGACTTGAGGGAAGGCAACGGACGTCTCACCTGTCCCAGGAAGACGGCTATTACTCAGTTATGTATGGGATAGGTGGGTAGTCGCCTGTTCCTTAAAGGGCTATCACCTACGTTCAACTCAATAGCCGTACCAAGGTCTGGATGCGGGATAGTTGGTACATAAATGGCACGCTGATGTAACGCAGCGACTGTGATGCTCTTTCTTTTTTTTTATTTTTTATAGTTTGTTCGCGTTGTTTCGCTGCGTTATGTCGCTGTGCAAAAATCGCATCATAATGCAATACTCGCCAGCGTCTACTCGAAAGGGGGAAAGCCGTGTCAGCAATTAGAAAGTATGCGCAGGCCAGGTCAGTAGCTACGGCTTCTGATTCTTTTTAATTAGTGGAAAGTACCAATAAACGTAGACCGATAAATTCTCCACGCAGTCGATGGAAATGATTTATACACCGTTGATCACCGAAATGAGCGCATCAAATCAATCAATTTTATTTCCTTTGGCTTCATGTTGAACTACAATGGACATGGGAAATGAAATCATCCACAGTGAAATAAGTAACCAAGCACTCTCTCCCGCCTGTCACAGCTGGAAATTCCTGTGCCCGGCATCTCGTAAGCGTTCACGATGGTATTGCCGTCTGCTCCCGACGTGCATTTAACAAAGACGTCTCCTGATCTTAGTTGTTTTAAATATCTGCTTTTTTTTTTTACAAATATGCCACCGCTTTCTCAATGAAAAACGGCTACTTGTTTCCAAGAGGAACAGGTTGAGACAAAAGCTTACGGAACACGCGAGCGGTGTTCCTTCGGTGCGACACCCTAGTGGCTGCCGGAAGCGGGTGAGTTGACTGTTTCGGAGGGATGGAAGGGTGCGCTGTTAGCGACACACAGCTAACTGTACAGCTAACAGCTTAGTTCCGGTGTCACCTGGGTGTGCCTGGCAAGGGGAAGCTACCGCTGTGTGTAGCTAACAGCGCTCCCTTCCACCAGGGCGATTCTAGTGCTGTCGGGTTCTCCTGATGTGCGCACTAGACTGGCATGCTGTTTTTGATGTCCACATCAGAGTGTCTTACTATGATACCAGAATGATTCTGGTGCCTTCTAGTACGCTTGATGTGCGCACCAGACTGACGTAGTGTTTTAGTGTGACCGTTAGAGCGGTCTGGTGTGGTTCACCGACACCAGACATGCAGGCGCCAGAGTATGTGCAGTGTGAGTTGCTACCGTGAAAATCGCAGTTTACAGTTATCATGAGGTCGTTCGCGCAACTTCTTTTTCTAACGGAATAATAACTTGCTTCGCAAATATTTCCTTCGAGTGTCGAAATTGAACGTTTTCGCAGCTTTCACTCGAGTTTTAAAACGAAACTTTACGCTCTCATTGTCACATAAGACAGCGACAGCGTCATCGGCATTAGTGTCTATTTTGAACCCATCGAGTTTGGTCGAGGTAGTGTTCCGTCCAGGCTTTCAACATTAAAACCGCGTACAAATGTGAGCCCCTTTGAATATGTGTTTGTGAAGTTCTTTTTGTGTGTGTTATTTTGCTATCCAACTTGTGCACGAGCGGATGTATGGGAAAATACAAGCGATGCATTCGGGGCAAATGTGACGACTGGTCGTTTGTGTGATGTCTTTGAATGTGCGTTTCGTCCGGCTTCACGTGGACTGTGATTATTCCTTGGATATGGACTACAAGGAGAGAGGACGGAAAATCAGACAGAAGAGTTGGTCGAGTATGTTTTTCTAAATCATAACTGTACCGCATACGGTGTATTGACACTTGCAGAAGAAATAACATTGCACCATTTTGTACTTTTATATTGTGCTGTGCATGCTTCTCCTAAATGTGTGCCATCAATGGTAACCGTAACATAGAGAGTTTAGTTACACGTACTAGTTTGTTTCTATTTCTGATTATATTCAGTATAGTATATGGCAAGCAATTAACAGCCTTTTAACAGCTGGGACGTCCTTTGCAGTAGAAACAAACCTTTGATATCTTATTGTATTGTTGACCTACTAGATTGGTCACAGGCCTATGATATCTAATGAGTACCCAAGCAGCTTTTAGTAGCGAAATAACGAGCAGAGCGTGTTGGTTGAATTTTGCACATTCATGTATGCATATTGCAAACCAGAATCCCTACATGGTGTCTTCTGATGCTCCACTGTTGAACATTATGCTGTTTCACGCATTCGATCCCGTGAGGTGCTTGGTTCCTCAGCACCCTCACGAGGCAGAAAAAGTGTGCGTAGTTGGGAATGCTTAGGGAAAAACGAACAGGACAGTACAAACACCGTGTTCGTGCTCTGTTTGTGCCGTGCTTGTGATATCCTGTGTGTTTTTCCTCTAACGTTCTAAACTATGCACGACTTTTAGTGCTCCGTGAGGGTGCTGAGGAACCAAGCACATCGTGGGATCGAATGTGTGAGACATCATCATGTTCAACAGCGGAGGACCAGAAAACACCACGGTGTGCAACACCAGAGCACACACATCAGGGTGTGGAACATCATCCTGGTGTGGAACATCAGAGAAAAGACACTAGGAACACCAGAGAATTCTGATGTTAACATCAGAGAAGAAAACACCAAGAATGTCCCAAATCACAGCCACCAAAAACACCAGAATTTGATTCTGGCAAGTATTACGTATCTGGTAGTAAGTAAGTAAGGTACTTGATTCTGGTAAGAATTTGATTCTAGTGCTTTTTTCAATAGGGTTGTCCCATCCTGTACATTTGTTTCTTTATTTGCAGTGACAGCTGATAATACAATATACTTTACAGTGAATAGTTTGTTGCTTACGATTGAGACTTTGTTCCGGGGACGCTTAGAATATGAAGAATGTGTACTCCAGGTGTGGGCAGTAGTAAACATATTTTGTATTATGACATTGATACATAATGTAGGGTGCCACGGGAGACTATTAAAGAAGGAAGCCATTGCTGCGCGAGCCTCATTCTTTTGCTAACAGTGAACGGTGCACTTGTGTATTCTCACACGTAATACTTACCAGAAATCAGTATTATAATACTAATACATGATACTTTTTTTATTGCGTGTTAGCAATGCGAAGCAACTGTGGCTATGAGCAGCGTACAGACGTGGACAGATGGAGAGAGGACAGCAGGAAGGAGTGGGGGATAGCGGGATTAGTATGCGTCCTGGGCCGACTTCAGGGGGAACTGTGCCGACATTAGTCTGGAAAGTCTTCGGAAAACCCAGGAAAAACCTCAGACAGCACAGCAGGCGGTAGAATTCGAACCCACCACCTCCCTGTCAGGCTACCACCAACGAGCGGACGCCTTAGCCCCCTCGGCCATGCCACTGGTCATGATACTTTGATTCTGAGGTATTATAATACATAACACTAATACTTGTGTGCATCACACGAGTAATACTAGTAATATATTGATACATAACTTGGGGAGAAACGAGGGAAAGAAAAGAAATAAACAGGGTGCGTCATCAAAAGCTGACCAGAGTTTTTAAAAATGCAAGCCGCACTTTTTCCTGCGCAAATTGTGGTTCCTGTATCTATTTCTTGCATGGCCTACTCAAAAATAGTTCTAATTTGGCTCGTAGTGCCGTCATTAATGAGTTACCGTAATTAATTAGCTTAATTCACGGGTATTGGTGCCCGGTGTAAATTACGGGGTTGTAGCGCATAGTCATCCGACGTGCTTTCCACCAAAGTTCAACTTCCAGAGACATTCTGTAAGGCAATAAAAATTATTGTTCTTAAATTATCTCTTAAATTATAGTTCTTCTGGCCTGCTGTTCCAAAATACGTGGCCAGCTAGGAGAACTGAGAGAGGGAGCAATAAGAGGAGAACACGAAAAAACGGGCGCACGTCATACGAAAGTATGCGGCGCGCTCGTTTTTTCAATAATTTTTATTGCCTTACAGAATGTCTCTGGAAGTTGAACTTTGATGGAAAGCACATCGGATGACTATGCGCTACAACTCTGTAATTTACACCAGGCACCGATTCCCATTAATTAAGTTAATTAATTTTGGTAACTCATTAATGACGGCACTATGAGCCGAATTAAAACTATTTTTGAGTAGGCCACGCAAGAAATAGATACAGGCACCACAATTTATGCAGGAAAAAGTGCGGTTTGTATTTTTTAAAATTCTGGTCAGTTTTTAATGAAGCACCCTGTATACAATGTGTGCAATAATTATCGAGACAGTCATTCTCCAATCACGGTTGCTGTCACGTGCTTATATTTTGAGCATGCTCTGAAATGGCATCTAGTGCATGCTCGTCGTTGGAGGAGGCTGGCAAATGAGAATAGCCTTTCCGATATCACCAGATAGCGCGGATCAATTTCGAGCACAGTGAACACCTTCCTCTCTGTCCTGGACGATAAAATATGGGCCACCCAAAAATGTGTGACTGTCCATAGTGCAACCGCCTACAAGGGCGACTAGACTGGACGCACTCTTTCAAACAAAGGCGTTGCAAATGGGATGACTCATCCTTATGAACGCTGAACTGGAAGGAATGCGGGGAAGCCTCCAGTAACCTCTGGCCCCGAGGGCACTCTTTTTGGTATAATTTGGGGCAGGGGAATGGTAGGGACCTTGTTTTTGTCCAAAAGCTTGTGGGGTATGGCAAATTACTGATAAGGTGCACCGGTGACACTATGCAGGTCGGATTGATAACCTCTGGGAACCTTCAAGATATTATGCCTTCAAGTATTATAATGCATATAATATCTTTATTTTCTGTGCTATAAATACACATACATTCCGAGAATGAGTATTATAATACACAGTACAGATGCTCACATTATTAGAGTAATAGTATTATAATACAAATTATTACTACTATTACACACCCGCCGGCCTCGGTGGTTCAGTCGGTAGCCCGTTCGCCTTCTGACCCCGAGATCTCGGGTTCGAACCCGGCCGAGGATGCCAGCAACTTGGTGGCGCATTACAAGTTGCTTAGACACGCCGTCTTCCGCGAGGGACGTCAAATACGGGGTGGCGTGTGGTGAGCTTTCATCGCACGTTAAAGAACCCTCAGGTGGGCAAAAGCAATCCACAAACCGAACGCTGTGACGTCGCTCATGGTCTCAGTTGTCGCGCGTCGTAAAAAAAAAAAGAGAAAAAGAAACAAAACATATTGCACACCCCTAGTTTACCCATAAACGATTTATTAACGCGGGATATCCCTGCTGTTGCCCATGCTTTATATACATACACATGGGAACACACGGAGTTGTAATGGCCCATCGCGAGGGGCATGACCAAGACCCCAGTCTAGGACCAGAGGCTGGGGTTCGTGGCGGCGGCACGCGCCAAGCACTGTCCGAAGTTGATGCCCCCTGCAGGGTTTGAGGCATCAACATCGCTTTTTTTTTTTCCTAATGACAGCACTACTTGAGAAACTTGTGCACCAGGCATACCACCGATCGATTCGCCGTAAGATTTCACGCTGGTGTCTTTGTCATAGGATCGATCACACTAAGAACCATCTGAAATCTCCACTCTTGCCATTCCTGTGCTACACGCCCTCTCATATTGATCCCACCTGCAAGATCGAATATAGAAAATGCGAGACAGTAGGTCAACTTCATTCGTTCCAACGTTGTACCATCAGGGATTAGAATGACATCCGAGCCATCGCCACAGATATTCAAGATGCTTCACATTTCATAAGTGCTGTCAGTGACCACCTGCATTGTAATCTATCACAATGTTTTCTTTGTGCGTTAAAGGAACAATAAGGTGACATATTAAACGTGGATAGGAGCCCTGTCTCACCTGTCAAGCTGACCATCAGCAGTCATCATGCAAAATAATTTCGGTGTGCAGTGTATGACCACTGCGCAATAAAACTCACAGAAAAAGAAAAGAAACAGTCGGAGAGGAGCCGCGAACCGCCGACACAATCGTTGCGTGACGTCGAAAAGTCCCCGTGCCTTTCTCCTTTGTTTCTTCCTTCTCAGCTCACACGCTGCTTGTATACCCGCTTGAGTCGCGCCGCTCTACGTCACGAGTCACGTGTCAGGGGAATGGGCTACGTCACGACGTTCCCTCATTCCCCAACACGCTCTTTCCAAGAGTACGCTCTCTTTCATTAAAGGTGTGGGGATCGATGCCTCGCGCAGCTGCAGCAGGTCGTCTGCGCCCATCGTTGTTTTCAGCAAGAGCTTTCTTATTCGTCGCAGCACTCGCCACAGCCAAAATGAAAATGATTTTTTTGAGTCACCTCAATTAAAGATGAGTGCGATGCGGGTATACCCGCGGGTACCCGCGGGTATCCGTGCAAGTTTGCTCTTTGTGGGTACACATCTACGTGTCATCGCGGGTTGCGGGTAAGGCGCGGGTTGACCCGCACTGCCTCCGCGGATTATGCGGGTATACCCGCGATACCCGCAGGCCCAAAACCAGTCTATCGGCTTTTGGTGTACAACCCGATTTGCCGCG
This sequence comes from Ornithodoros turicata, assembly GCF_037126465.1. Classification (NCBI taxonomy): domain Eukaryota; kingdom Metazoa; phylum Arthropoda; class Arachnida; order Ixodida; family Argasidae; genus Ornithodoros; species Ornithodoros turicata. The sequence goes on along the minus strand of NC_088202.1, from coordinate 119,027,946 downwards.
AACATTGTGCCCAAGCTATTTTCCAAGACGTTCCATATCCAGTGCTTCCGTGGTGTGCGAGATGACAGCTTTGTCATTTACTGGCACCACGTTCTATATGCTTACTCTCTGAGAGAGAGAGGGCAGGAGGGTGGGCGAGAGTCCAGCTGATTATGAGACCGGGAAGGTTGGTAGTGTGGGCAATAAAAAATGGGGCAGGGTATCGCCCCTGGCGCTGAGACTTCCCATTCATCATCTCAAAATAAAGTTGTTGTTATTGTCAGTCATGTTTGCCACGTAGGGCTAATTTTGGCTATCTTTTGACACGACGACTGGTTCCCCTCGTGCTAGTAAGCTGGCAAACACGTCAACTGTCGCCACAGCGTCTGACTGTTGAAAAAGTGGCTCGCTAAAGGACAGTGTACCCAGCATCAATAAATCATTTCGTGCTGTGACGATCAAGTGGCATAACTGAAACATGCGTGCGCATTGGGCTGCGGGTGCACCTGCAGGTATGCGGGTACCCGTTGGGATGTGCGGATGCGAGTTGCACTAAAGACATTGCTGCGGATGCGGGTGCGGGACGTGGTTCCGCGGTTGCGGTGCGGTTGCGGGTACGAATTTTCATACCCGCAGTCATCTCTAACCTCAATGCTCCTTTAATTCTTGTCAGTGTAACCTGCATTAACTTGTATTATTGCCCGACCCCTCCTGCAACGCTTCATGGCCATGAGAGCAATGTGATAATAACTAAATAAAATAAACACCTGTTTGGGCAGTCTACCTCTGAAAATTTAGGCAAGTGTTTACTCTCATTATTATTAAACTTTCTAAAGATTTAATATGTACAAGTAGTGGACTTTGCTTCATCAAATATAAAAAGACATGGTGCACTCACACAAGTATATGTAGAACAAGATCACGTGGGCACAAATGCGAGAATGGGATAGCAAAAGGCAACAAACGAAGTACATTGGTGTATTATGCATGGAGTAAGCATTATTGTTATTAAGAATTATTTAATTCTTCGATATTGTAGGGTACGCCCAGATATTAAATGCAGCTGTGCAGCGGTACGTGCAGTTAGCATGGAACGCGCATTGCAGTGCTTCACGGTCTACCACTGAGGGAATCAATGTGTCATTTATGAAAGAAGCGATACTAACAAATAATCGAATTCTAAGGCACGGCCTAGAAAGACAAATGTTGAAAGGGTGGAAGAGCCCAGTCTGACACTGCTGCTGCGGAGAGAACAAAAAGAACGAGCGATCGCTTTTTATAGGGGCTACGCAATATACTTTGTCCTACAAGGTAGTAACACGTTGCCCAGTGAAGCCCGAAAGATTGTTGTTACCTTGAGAAAGGAGTTAGCTAGATATGGTCCCGGAGTAAATGATTGCGAAAGCCGGAGTAAGCGTTTTCAGGGCAAGTGGAGTGGACTGGAACCCAGAGCCAGTTTGTCGCTATGGAAGCATGACGAAGGGAATGTAATTTCTAGGGATGGGCCAACCGAACCCGCGAATCCTAGGCAGGGATTCGAGATTCCGGAATCCGAATCCAAGTGCGCAAAACGGCGGGTCGAATCTTTCGAATCCACCAACCACGTTTGCTTGTTTCTTTTTGAAAATAGGCGCCTCCGGAATCCACCGAAAGCCCGATTGGCCGGCGTGTGTTTTCTTGTTTGTTTGTTTGTATTGCTCTGGACTGAAAGAAGGGGGGCGATATGTTTAATGCAAAAGCAAAGCAAAAAGTAACTTAATGCAATGTAAAAAAGGGTAACAAAAGAGAGTAAAAAAATGAGTAAAGGAAAGATAGAGAAAATAAAAGCAGGGGTTCGTGCCACATTCAGCCGCAGCCGATGAAGCAACGATTCCTCGATGCGCGGGATGCGGCCAGGCACAGCATATGTCATTAAAGGGTCAATGGATTTAAGGAAGGCATTGGTTCGTATAGCTTCTTGCTGAAAGAGCTGTGTGCGTTGGCAGTGAAGCGGCGGATTTTCAGGGGAAAGACAGTTGGTTGCTCAGTGTCGTGGGCTTGCCGAGCAAGAGCGTCAGCACGATCATTGCCTGAAATTCGGACATGGTGGACTGAAGGAGTTCAGGGAAACTCTTACATTGCAAGTTCAAAAGTAAAATGGCCTTGCTCTTGATTGTTTCTTAGTTTTATGGAAATGATTCAGACACAAGAGTTTATGTATTTCCTGTAATCGATGAACAACATGTTAAATAAATGACATTTAAGAAGTAGTATATGGGTATTAAAATCGAGAAAATATGGGTATGTTTATATGGGTATGTTTTGTTTTGTTCTGAAAGTGAACTATTATTTAATTTGTTTTTCGTTAAAGAAAGATATCCAATTCTGCTTCAAAACACTTTTCAGTAGAAGTGTTTTCCCCCGGGCTTTTTAAACTCTTTTTTCAGAAAGGATTCGAAAGATTCGTGTATTCGCAGAACCTTCCTTGGATTCGGATTCGGAAAATTCTGGATTCGTCCCATCTCTAGTAATTTCAATACACATTGCAGCGTACGTCACGTGTAGTATTCACGTGTAGTATTCACGTGTAGTATGTAGTATAGACGTTTGGACATTGTTTTTGCAGATAGATGACTTACTCTCTGGAACACTGTAAATACCGATTCAAAATGGCAGGGACGGAGAACGTATTTCCAAGAGGGAGAGAATATTGCTTCTCTTAAACGATGGCGTAGTACTATTACATCGATTTTTTGATAATCGACGGTTGTGTGCCAATGCAGAGCCGTCTAGCGAAGTTGCAAAGGAAGAGCAGGTTTTCTTTATTTTTACACAGGTGAAAAACTCCGGGCATCGTTGCGGTGCAAGATGTCGAAAAGCAAAATGGTACGGAAAGGTATGGGTCATGTTTTCGAAGGTATTCTGTTACTTCTATGAGGCGATATAAAGAAGGCTTTAGTTACACAGGTTACTGATATAGCTCATGGCAGAACATTTTACAAGCTGGTGAATCGCCCACACCTCAAAAAGTGTTCTACGATACAGTGCAGATAAAAAGCCAATAAGTATTTAAGGTGCATGGTACTTCCTTTGACACCCGCTTAATGTTGTCTACTTTGACGAAGAGACTAAGCAGAGACCTGTGGCGCAGTGACTCTCGAAGACCGCCACTGATCAGCATAGACCCAGACTTTTCGTTCGTGGTCCCAGCCTCGCTTCCTCGGTCCATGGAGACCCTAATCCACCGGTTTCGTCTGAAGGTCCCATACAGCCGCAGCTTTCTACACCCATGATCGGAAAAGCAGCCTCCCCAAACTGCTCCATGTGCGGGGTTGTGGAAGATGCAGAGCACATTTTGATGTCCTGCGTACGATACACTGGAGCTCGTCGCCTTCTACAGTTGGAGCTGGCAGCAGTGGACGGCCGTCCGCACAGCGTTTCCAAAGTACTTGGGCACTGGAATCACAGTGTCAGACACCGGGCGTTCTCCGCCACAGTGAAATTTTTCCGGGACATTGATGCGGACAACAAGTTTTGAGCCTATGCGTGTTTTTGTGGGTTTTGCTGTTCGACTGTTTGCGTGTTGCGTGTTTGCGCGTTTTGGGACATCTCAGTGTGTGTGTACTTGCTTTCTGTCGGAATCACCGCCACCACAAATCACCATCGTTATCATCATCAGCAGCAGCATCGCCATCATCCTGCTCACCTTCATTGGCATCATCATTCCAGGAGTTTTCCACCAAAGTAACTGGTGCAAGTAATGTGGAGTTGCGGGCCTCACATCAGTGAAGCCAAAATCTCCATTTTATTTTTTCTTAAAACCAAACCAAACCAACCAATAAGTATAGGACCGTGAAATTTTCAGTACCTAAATAGTTTTCAACGCGTGATTGAACACACAGGCGGATGAAAACGTGGCATACGGAGCCGTAAGCCGTTCCCACGTCGAGTATGGAAAGCTATTACACCTAAAATTTCATGAACAGTGCATCGATATAGGTATTTACACGCCCAGCATTTGATATAAGGCACGCGAGACATACGAGATATTGACGTTAACCACCGTTGGGAAAGTGGGCATTGTTTCTTGGCTCCGACCCCAGACAGAAGACATCAGGTAACCGGCTCGGAAGAGACAAAACACCAAGAACAAAGATGCTCGAGTGGGTACGCAGTTATGGATGCCCCGAGGAAAAAGTCCAATCATACAATTCAAGAGTCCTAGCACACAGGAGAGATCAAAGCGCAAAAGAAAGCCCACGTTCCACAACGAGGCCCCCTGAGAATAATGGGCGCGTGTTTGCCGTCGTGTCTGGTAACTGCGAACAAAAGGACCTCCGGCAGCAACATGCTACGATGGATGGGAGCTTTTGTTTATGGTAACGCAGAGAAGTAGGAACGCGTTATGAGGAAGTCTCTTCATATAATCAAGGCGACATCTTGTGACGACGCGCCTTAGCTTGTCATGTTGTGATTGGTACAACTACCCAAGACGTTGGTTCTAATTGTCCTTTCAATATTCTTGTGTACATATAGAAAATTGTGTAACGTAACTTCCAATGTATGTAGCCATGGCGATGTTGTGCCAGTGTTGTACCCGCTGTCAAAACTAAGTAACGAAATATCGCTAGCCGCTACTCCACAGAAAAGTAGCGTGATACTAGCGTCGCTACAAATTTGAAAAGTTAACGCGATACCGCTGCCGCTACCAAATAAAAGTAACGTAAATACTATGCCGCTACGCGTCCGCTACCGTACCCTTCTCTATACGCAACACCTTACCGTATAGGCATCACTAGGCAAAAGTGTCCAAAGACGGTGCAATAATTAAGTTCCCTCACATACAGCATAAAGTATACCACTATTTACAGCCAATATATATTATTTCACAGTGATCTTGACCTTGAGATTTTGCGCATTTAGGACATAATTTATTGCGCAGGGCGCATGTGTGCATTTAATAATTTTTGCCGTCAGGATGTTTGAAACAAAAGACGGTTTATCTGCAATGACAGTGTTTTGTCAGAGATATCCGCAGATCCCAATCTCAAACTCTTCCGTCTGCTTCCTGTCGACGGATTCAGTTTTCCCTGTGATCAAGTGGCTCAACTGTCATCATAAATGACCATTGGTCGAGCCATCAACAAGTGGCTACCAGGAGGCGAAAACACCAAACAAATGTAAATGTCTTTCCTGCTGTCCTCTCTCCGTCTGTCCACATCTGTACGCCGCCCATAGCCACAGTTGCTTCGCGGCGCTAACACGCAATAAAAAAAAAGTCAATGTTTGCTCTCGGCAGGACCAACGTAGTGCTGTTGCCATACTGCACCAAAACTTAGGCCTCACAGGAATTACGACTTAATGTTGTTGCCTACCCCCAGTTTCCCTTCCGCACGACGACTTCTCTCGTAAAAACTCATGTAGCTTTTCCCTGAACATGTCAAACGCTGTCAACAATCAAGTACTTTAAGGGTAATCGCCTCTTTAGCGCCATAAGCCCGGTTGTACGGCGCTAAAGAGACGATTACTATGACTCGCTGAATGTATGCTGTATGTGCCTCCAGCGATTCCGACATGTGCAAAGAGCATTAATAAGTATGTTGGCATACACAGGCTCCCGAATAATATTACTTATTCATTTTGTGTGGCTCATATACCGACAGTGTAACGTAAGGGATGTGAGAAATTAACTAGACCGCGTTCGTCAATCTGTGTAAGCATAGGCAATTCTATCTCGCCAGAAATGCTTCACCTGGGGCACAACTCCTTAAACCAAAGTTGGCGGTATGCTTGGAGTGCAATGAATGATTATAGCGATATCTCATTGTGTTTCCGATATATTTTCGTATTCCCGTTCCAAAAGAAACGGCGCTTTGTTTATCTGCTTCGAACAGTAAAGCTGCAAAACACCGTTTTAAATGTGCTATCAACACGATCACACTATTTTGCAACTGCTTGTCTGACGGAAACTAGCTTCCTAGCGAATATTGTGCAGTACGTTATACATACCTGTTTGTATTTCGCAAGTGTGAGCTAAAAAGTTAGAAAACGCACAGAATAAAGCGAGACACAGAAAACGCATGCGCTTAGCCTATGAAAGTTAGTGAAATTGAGGAAGATTGTCACATCAGTGTGCCTGATTAAGAAGTAACCAAAAGGAATAACAAGAAGAAGTTCTGCTTCATCGTTACCTCATTTTTCTCTCTGTGTTCCACGTTTCCCATATTATGAAAAGTAGGGGTAGCGGAGAAAGAGTCCACCGCTACCCGTATTTGTAGCGGAAATACTTTTCCCATTACTACTTTAAAATGTAGCGCAATCGCTACTCCGCTACGGAAAAAGTAGCGAATACGTTAACAGCGCTACTAGTAGCGCCACTATGTACAACACTGTGTTGTACACGCTCGCTTCAGTTGCCCTTACGTTGCCGGGGAACGTCACGACTTGCGCCAAGGTGTAGGACTGCTAAGCAATATGCGAATATGATGCTGTCAACACAGACGTTTATGGCATACACGACCGAGGCAACGCTAACTGTTCAGGTCACTGTTTACCCAAATTTCTAATCTATGTTACAGTTTCGATAAAGTTACAATAAGAGTTAATTATACGCTTAATTTTAAAACGTTAACTATGCGCAACGTCAGGGGCTAAAATAACTTTATATCCCTTGAGCTGCTTGCCGCAGTGCAATAAACAGGTACTGCTTTAGTATAGTGCGCTCAAACTGATGTCTTTGATTGATATGTGTTTGGCGGTAAGCGTGAGAATATGAGCATATTCAAGGCTAAGCTGTGACCTTACCTCACTGAAAAGGCACTGGGTCCGTATTCTGTTACAGCTTGATCAGCATACGACGTGCCACGCATAAGATATTAGTGGCGTCTGTCTAGCGAACCGTAACAATCTTGAGAATCTACGTAAACAGGAGGACGATGTGCCGAGCTCTAATTATGCCCATATCGCGTGCAAAACGTTGCCCTGCTTCGCCTGTAAAGCGTGCTTTGCCTGCATAAAAGCACCGTTGTGTAGCGAAGAACACCACCCTAGTTTTGCCGCGCTGTTAACTAATTGAAACTGGAGTCGTAAAAACTTTCAACCCGGCAATATGAACTCTTCCCACTCTATTTCATGCATCTCCAATGCCAGTTCTCTTGGATTTTGCTATATACTTCGTTGGGAAATTTTATGACAAGCATAATCGCGTAACAGGCATATTTATCTTGTCGATGCGATGATTGTACCGGCAGGGCAGAACAAACCGTTTCTTGAAACGAGCAGCCATTCCCTTGTGTACTGTACAACACTTGTGCCATGCAATGAACAAAAAAAAAAAAGACGAAAATAAGGCGCCATGTGATGTATGTGTTACGGAAGTTGGCATTAGTGGCATTCATTGACATTTCCAGATATAATCTGTTAGTTACATCATCTGTTTCTGCAGGTGTATCAAGTCAAAGAACGAAGTTACGTAAGAGCAAAGATGGGCAGTAGTTAACTACTTGTAGTTAAACTACTCCACAGTAGTTAAGACCTAGTCAGAAACGGCTCGCGGAACTTTTTGTAATGTTTTTTTTTTAATGTAAACTTTTGTAATGTTTGGAACTTTTTGAATTTTTTGTAGTTAACTATAGTAGTTAGGTTTCAGCGTAATTCGAATTTCTCTTTTTTCGACTTGCGTTGATGCATGAAAGCGAGAGAAATAAGTAAAAAAAAACGCAACGCCCATTCAAAAAGAGAATTGCGTAATGTGCTGCACTGCTAAACGAAGATGCACACAGACGGGTACTATGCTTCGCCTGGCGCAGCACAAAGCGCGTGAGGTGAGGCGTACACCCGATATCAGGATACAACAGTCTCCTCTTCCTTTGAACATTGTACCACCACCACCAACACTTTGCAATAGAACCGCCAGTACATTGGTTAGAGTGATTGAAGTTGAACGCAGGAGACGATGGAGCGGTGGTGGAATGGAGACATTCGCTGTAAAGTTTGGATACAAAAGTACATAGAGCCTGATGGAAAAAACAAAACAAAAAAACTTTGTGGCGTATTGTGCATTTTGGCCAAAATAGGGGGCACATCAGGAAATCTGCAGAACTCTAGCAACTTCCTCAAGCATCTCAAGGTGAGTTCCACTACGCATACTTTCATGTAGCCTCATTCTTCTTCTCCCCACACATAATTAGCCTGAAGAGTGCGCGGGTACATTATTTATTTGAGTTCGTTTAATCTCTGCACTGGAAAAGCGTGTTGTTCATACAGCTAAGGCTGTTAAATTAATCAACAAATAGCTTTCCTTTCCTTTGACATTCTTCGGTGTCAGTTACCTAAATTAATTATCGTTCATCCCGTCATCCCGTCGGTGTTGAAAGGTTGATGAAGAGTTGAGTTTGTTTTTTCCTGGGTTGTTGACTGTTGCTATGCGTTGAGGCCTGACTTGTACAATGATAACGGCCCTAAGCCTGTACACCTTGGTTCACTTCCTTGTGGCTTGCTCTTAAAATATGTGTTTTATTTTGCAACAAATCTAGTAGTAAGTTGGCAGGCGTATCGTTTAGGTGTTCTGTAACCCTTGTCTGCGTGTTCCTGCTGCCTGACGATTGTGATGGATGTTCACAAACCTACCCGCATCTTACCAGCGTTGAACCTATCATTAGACACCTTTCGTTTCTTCTACGTAGTCTCTAACGAAAAAAAAAAGGAAAAGAGAAATTGGCATTAATTGCCCGGTATAGTGTTCAGGCAACACGCATGTTCCGACGATGCTCGCTATCGAAACCGTCCTGTTTAAACAGTCGGTGTAACTTAGGCTGGACGACGCGCACAAAACGCCAAGGTAGTTAAAGATGTAGCTAAGCTACGTCCCAGTATTTACAAAGTAGTTTTAACTATTGGTGCTAATGATGTCGTTACACTAGTAATTAAACTACCTTCAAGAGGTAGTTTAATTAATTTCGCTGTGGTGGACAAGGAGTGGGACAAACGCGTCGGCTGATAGGCTGATAAAGCTGATAGTGTCCACCAGCATGCTTTGCGCGGCGGCGTTACGTAATCAATGACGTAGGGGTGCAGGTCCGCAATACCCGTTCGCGCCAGAGGAAACTTCCATAGCTTAAGCGCGACCAGATTCCACCTTTGTTATTGCTACACCTCAGGGACGATCCATACACTACGCTATGCTTTTCTTGTTTTTCTTTCCCTTTACTTGGCTGACCTTTCCTTTTATTTTTTTCTTAATAAACATATAGCCCCCCCCCCCCCCCCCCATACGCTACCGTTGGTATAATCGATACAGCAAGGAAAGCCGCAGATCAATGTGACGTCCCGCGGGGTTCCACTTCGCGTTTTTGGCGGCGCCGAGGCTGGCGGGGGCAAATCCAAAAGAGGGTGAGCGAGACACAGAGCCCGAGGCTAGCGCGTGAATCCCGGCACCCTCCGCGTTGGCAACCCACAGAGATCGCGCTATAATTTTTGCGAAGGGAACGGCTCCCAGCATCTCGCAATTACCACTGTGCCTAACCGTATCAAAAGTTGGCCCGGATGCATCACAGCGTACTCGCGCAGTCTAACAACCCCAGTAGTTAGCCATTGCGGCCCTCTTCGAAATTTAATTATGCGTAGAAGCGCGTCTCGCGCAGGCTTCCTATCGGCTTGCCAACAATTTAAAAGTAATCCCATCCGCGAGACGAGAAACGGCAGCGTGCTCCGTGGTTGTGGGAAGGCGAGTCGTGTTCGAAGCGCTGACCGGAAACTGTACGAGAGAGGAAACCACTCTTTGCGCGTACTGTGCGCATATTATTAAAGTGTTTTCGAAAACATTATTTTACGGAGAGATGGTATCTGGAATACACGGAGCCTGACATCATAATGGGTTGAGGTACAGTGGGGGGAGTTCCGCGTTGTTTATGAAGGGTGGGTGATGTCAGCCAAGGGGTTGGCTATGGTTATGTCTAATAAAAAAATAATTTCAATGATGATGATTTGTGTGACGACCTTATCACACCTTGTCAAACAACTTTGGACAGAAAATCCAAAATGCAACTTGCAAGTAGTATAGTACTAGGGCTATAGCGTCATCATTCTCGCAGGCTAAAAACGTCGATAGCATCGGTCAAGCTCCTTGCACGTCGTCTCACCTTCTGTAGAATATTATTCTATCGAGCGCACAATACGAAACGTTTTTCTTTTTCAAATCTATTTTTCAAAGCCGCTTTTTTTCTCTTTTACACCATAAAAACAGAGCTTCACGGCATAGCACACTTCCAGCCAACCATCATCCTGAATGAGAACGTTGCCTCCCTTGATTTGATAAAAATGGGGGGCGTACACCATTTCTGTGGCAATTATGAACTACATAATGCCACAAAAATGGCGTACGCCGCCAGTTTTCACAAATCAGGGGAAAGCACGATGTCCTGTCGGGATGATGGTTGGCTAGCAGCGTGCTTTGTGGTGACATTCATTTTTGAGAGTGTAGGAGCGTCGTGTCATATCGTGAAAAGTCTGGAGAAGCATTTTGTGCCCCACACGGAACATTTGAGCACAGCACCGAACAGTCAACTCCCACAACAGCAACTAAGACAACAACAAAAGCGATTTTACTCCTTTCGAGGACTAAATGCATTGCTGCGAACATTACTCCTTTTCTGGAATAAACGCATGGCAGTTTATACGAAGTTTAGGAACTTCTCGCAGCGCTTGGACTAAATTTGATAGTCGAGGCTAATTCGGGCGCAGTTGCAATCTAGAACACTAGAAGCTGCAATACCTCATTTTTACTCATATCTTTTTCCCGAGAGTGCACTTCGAAATTAAACATTCTTTCTACCAGTTGCTGGGGTTTGCAGAATTTTTGATAAATTTGAAAACTTATGAATTGACGTGACATTCAAAGGCCGCTTCGGAAACGTTTGACACGTGTGCACAGCGACTGAGTGTTGCCGCGCGGTGTTTATGTGGAGGAACGCCTACAAGAAATATCAGGCGTTCGGCTTCAAACAGGCTAGGTAGGACACGTATCTGCATGCCAAAATTGGACGCTGAATGACGTTCGCTGCAGAATGCCTCCATAAACATATCTCCACGAAAGAACTCCACGAAATGAATCTCAGTAGTCGTCAATGGTCTTTGCGGAGACGAGGGCACTTGAAGGAAAAGCGCTTAATGCTTTGCTTATGGCCAAACAAAACTTATTAGAACCATATGCGAATGGCTCACAATTATGTGTAAGTACCCTGAACTCTTTCTTATTAACATGTAGCCCAAGCTCAGTATCCGAAGTGGACATGCATGGGATCGTTGTGGCAACAATATCGTTGCCTCTATTCGTAATCTTTCTTTTCTTTTTTTGCTTTTTGTGAGTGGGGTGGAATAGAAAGCCAAGGGGTATATATTTTTAGTTTGAGCTTGAGTTTGAATGTAAAAAAAAAGGGAGGAGAAATTGAATTCGTCACCCGACGAATTCTTCTACTCTTATAATGGACCCCTAAATGAATGAACCCCACAGAAATAAAAAGGAAAAATGAAATGAAAAAAAAAGTCACCCCACCCGGTCCCCGAACGGCATATGCACATGCTCCCCTAGAAGCGAATGGAATCGAAACACACTAAAACTGGAACAAGGAGCTCGACGACACATGCTCAGCACGCGCTCATAAGATAGTTTCGATACCGCAACTCACTATAAAGTAAATTGTGGGATTCTGCTATAGGTAGCAAGTTTATTTATTTGTTTTTTTGCGTTTGATTTTGGGGAGGGGATATAAAAGCTTAGTGAAGGAAAAAAAGGAAAGGTCAGCCAGACAGAGGTCGGCTTGCTATTCGAAAAGAAAGACAGAAAGAATAACGAAAGGAAGGAAAGGGGAAGAAAAAGACATATATCACATATACGTTTATACGATCACAGGGCGTTGATAAGGTCAGCAGTTTCGAGAAAGCGGAGGAGGAAAGTGGTGACGGTCCACGGCTAGGCTGAGGAACGGGATCCAGTAGGGTACCCAATGAGAGAGTGATTTTGTAATAGGCAGGAAGCTTGCGATGTAATAGGCAGTGAAGTAGAGATCATGAAGAAACAAAAAGAGAAAATAAAGAAAACCCGCTAAGGAGGGGGACTGCTACATATGCCCTTCTAAGACATACAATATACCCATTACATTCCTCTTCTTTCTAATCTGCTCTACTGCAAATACCTTTTGGGCACCCACTTCTCTACGCTAACGAAGCTCCATAAGGACGAATGTTGTATGCTTTGGTTACAAGGGTAAGTGGCTGGATTTTTTTTTTCGTACACACAAGAGTTGATTTAGAATGCTCAGAATGCCCCACACGTCTTTAACACGTAATCCCACGGCACTTCAAATGTCATGCCAATGATGAGAACGGTACACAGCAGAAACAGTCTCCGTTCGAAATATTGGCTGTTTACTCACCTGAAGCCTTTGCTTCGCTTCAGTTCCCCTGCAATTACCCTTTAAGAAACGAAATCCGCGCGACTAACTGCAGCTTTCAAAAAGTTTATTTTAACTATTATGGTGTCAACAGCAATTCCACCACATTTTTGATCCACTTAAGCAGTAGTTGTTGTTCGAAGTTCTCGCTCGCAAGCTCCCACCGCTTCACTTAAAGCCTGTCCCCTTTCGAATGTAGAAAGTCGTTCAACAGACCTGACAGCAGCGTTCCTAAACTTTCTCACAGAAGCCTCATTAGCGAACTGTGAGTACTTATGTGACCAGTGAACAGCAAGTGAGCAGTGACGAACGGCACGTCTAGTTTCTTCATAAGCTCATTCTTTCACCGTCACGTCTTTCTCTCTCTTTCTCTCTTCTTTTAAGGAATAAAAAAAGGACCCCGTTCAACAGGAGCGCTGCAACTTTCCGAGTATATAACTTTCTAAACACATAAAACGACATCTGGAGACTGATTCGCAGAACAATATTGCACTATCGGAGGATGCTCTGGGAGGATGCACCAGAGGATACCAATGCGTCTGGTAACATTGCTCCTCGGAGGCCGATTTCCGCCTCCTCACCCCAGCAGCTGGCGCACTTCCAACGTTAGATGAAGAGCGGAGACGCTCGCTCTGTTGGTAGGAGAGAGACGGCCAGTTTCGATGACGTCACGTACTGTTGTAGGAAAATTCGTGCCAGCGAATAATATCTCACTGACGGCATTTTACATCGTGCTTACTGAGTCTTTGAGCGAGGCTGGTTTATAGTACGAAGTAAAATGAATAAGAAAGGAGGGTCGCCGTCATGCTGTCCTCATTCTGTCCTCATAGGAGGGAACACTAGCACAGCTACACAAAGACGCGCAGCCCTCTTCCAGAACTGGGTTAGACTGTCACACATTTGTCCCAGTCCAGAGATGTGTCACATATGTTTACGTTACGGGAGAGTACCCAGATCAAAAAGCATGCAGTTAGACCCCTGCGTTCCAATTAAACAGTTTCTAAAAAAACATTCCAAGTGCCGAGAATAAGCATTTTATTCGCAGGAATCGCGCACCGGCAGCACAGCAACTTAAAGGGGTTGGGACACTTTCATAGATGTGGTTCATTACATCATGGACGCATTGTACCGCATGCCAGAATACTGAGGCGAAAAAGAATTCTTCTTCGACGCGTCGTACTTAGCGAGATGCAAGCCCTCAAAAACACTCCCGAGCACAGCACAGACGTCACAGAGCTCAGAGTTGCGTCCATTCTCATTGGCAGCCGTAAGCACGTGACTTCTTGTGCGGTGCCCCACAGGCGGCGGCGAGAGCTGTGATGTCAGAGCCCCATCAGTTTCGGTAGTCGCGGTGCCCATTTTCTCCACTTCTGTTACTATCTTCGCTGTGAAACTTTCAATGCAGGTTCACATCGGTGCAAGGAACCATCTCTTAGGTTTATCTGGGATAACCTGGAATGACCGGTCGCAACCCCTTTAAAAACAAGGCTAAAATTGAAGTTTCGTTACCTATACGGTTCTCTCATCAGCAGAATGAGGTTCTTCGGGCGTCCGCCTTCTACTTAAATAGTGGGGCGTATCTCTCTGGAAGAGGACCCGGATGTTTGTTCCTGCAATATACACTCGTTTTTACGTACCAAGGTTCGAAATTCTTTCTCACTCCCCAACGGCCTCCACGTCCCAAATAGATTCTTTTGCAGAAAGTTAAGGCCAATCGTCCGCTCGCTTGTTAAGCTTTACAGCGACAGCTGTGAGTGCCTCGCCTTCCGATATGGCGGCGTCGGCGTCGTTCGCAGAAGGAAAAACGAACACAGTATTAGTGACGACAACGAGGACAATGTTAGCATAGCGCTTGATCGAAAAAAAAGAAAGAAAGAAAACACGCTTCTGACGAATACGGGTGGTCATTTCGTGGCAACACGGCCTAGCGCTAAATTACTAGTATGACGCCGCGCTGGATCAAGTGGATCACGTTGCTACCGGAACATGAGTACCAGGAATCTAGCGGTTTTAGTCGCCCGGATCACGCTATACGCGCATCGTGGCCGCTCGTCTTCCGGTTTCGTCGTCTGCTAACCAACGTGAACTTCGACGCGCGGGCCGATGCGGGCCCTCGCCATTCTCGCAGTGCGGGTGTGGCGACACCGCATATTGTTGGGCAACCCGCTGCCCAGTGGTATTGAGGCCGGGTGAAAAAAGTGCTAGCTTGGAAATTCCTGGCGCTCCGAAAGCGCAACGTGAACATGCGAGATTGCTGCGCTTTGACGAACATGACTGCTCAGAATCTGACAAAAAAAGAAAAAAGGCTGCCACGAAATGATCACTTGAATTCACCATTAGTGATTCTGCGACATAGACTCGAAGACCCTGCAGTGTTTGCCGCCGAAGCAGAAGCAAGGCGGACTCAACGGCAAGACCCTGCAGTACGTGCCGCCGGAGCGGAGACAAAGAGGCGCACAGAGGCAAGCGAAAGTCGAAAGAGCCACGAAGGGGAGGGGGGATATTAAGGTTTATGAAAAAAGGAAAGGTCAGTCAGACAGAGGTCGGCTTGCTATTCCAAAGATTCCAAAAGTGTTTACATTTCTGAGTACCAGGTGAAAAAGTAACTGAGTAGATAACTAAATACTCAACCTTAAAAAGGTTTTGATTAGGATACCACACACCCATAAAAGTATCTCGTTACTTTCAAGATACCATCAACTTACAACTTGTGAAATTTACTGTCAAACGTATACAAACAAGGCGAAGATAAAGACGTATGTCGTTCAGATGCTCTCGTTCTCCCGCGATATCTTGGTATATGCTGTCCACCACGGACATCTCGCCCGATAATATCGCTGTTGCTCTTCCCTTCTTTCGGCAGACCCCGATCAGTCATAACATGCTGCTCTGGGTAACATATTGTCCCACGTATGTACTAAACCTAAGGCGCCACCCGCTTTTCGCAGGCTGAGCCACAGAACGTTGGGTGTACCCCAGAATATCTAGATGAAAGTATTTAAGATAGAGTAACCTGAGTATAGAGTATTTAAGTTACGTACTCGTTGTGTCTGCGGCCTCGGTGGCTCAGTCGGTAGCGTGTTCGCCTTCTGATCCAGAGATTGCGGGTTCGAACCCGGCCGAGGACGCAAGCAACTTGATGGCAGGGTACAAGTTGCTTAGACACGCCGTCTTCCGCGAGGGACGTTAAATACGGCGTGCCGTGTGGTGAGCTTTCATCGCACGTTCAAGAACCCTCAGGTGGGCAAAAGCAATCCACAGACCCGACCGCTGTGGCGTCGCTCATGATCTCAGTTGTCTTGCGACGTAAACCCCCAAATTATTACTATCGTTGCGTCTGAAATAAGTAAAAGGAACGCAAAAGCAAGAGTCCATTTAGCCAGGTCTCCAGTTAACCCCTAAACCGATTGGAGCATTTAAACACTTTACACCCATTTTCATGGTGCCTCATTGCATCACGTGACAACAAGTATTGACGATGACGGACAGAAGAAAAAAAAATGGGGAGATGAATCGCGACGACAAGCATTGATTGGTACATCATGAGCATTTCATTAAAAATGCTCCGTACCATCGATATCGCACAACTTAGCCATGAACTTTGAACAAAAATTTAATATGCAAGCCAGTTGGTTGCATGCATCTTCTGCCAATTATACTCTTCCATGAAGTTGATTCACATGACAACCGACACAACAATATACTGCAACTACTTAATGCACATTTTCTCGAACAGCATTGACAGGTGTTGCCGAACTAAACTTACGTAATTAACTACTGCGTCGGAACGACCACAAGGCATTTTCCGGGACAATTTCGTTATACAAGCCCATAAATTAGTTGCTGGTTTCGCCCTCCCTTCTTCACGTTTGTTGCTTTTTGCATTCCACAGACTGCCATCAACGTTAATGGTCAGAAAAAGAGAAGAAAACACCGTCGATCAAGCTCTTGTCGGGACCTCATGGAACCCCGGTGATTAATTAATTACTGCTAACGCGTTGTCTCTTTTACGCGCAGCGTATCTGACAGTGCACGGGTACTGACAGCACATAATGATATTTCGGCCCTGCCTGGCAGCGGCATAGAGGAGCGTTGTGGGGAGACACGAACGTCAAGGTCCCGTCTAAGTGAAATGAGTTTGGACTAATCTCGCAAGTACTTCCACCACGAACGTTAGGGTGGACACAAGCTCGCGATTAGCTTCTTTGTCGTGTACATGCACTCCTCAGCGGGTCTCCAAAACCTACTTCGGTATCACGAAAAGGAGAACGGACGACAAGGTAACTATATGACTTGCTTGTGAATAAATTTAGAATAGTGTGTAGAGGGATCCTGCATAGTTCATAGGAGGTCATACATAAAGCACATAAAGATGGGATAAGTCTGGTACATGGTGGCTAGTGAATGTACGCTAATTAATGACCCAGGACGAGTTTTGTCTTCAGGAGGCAGGGGGATTTCATGAGCTGCAGTATAGGAGAGAGAGAGAGAGACAGAGAAATCAAAATGCTGTAGCATAAAGGAAATAATTGTGCAGTGTGCTGCTTATGCCATTCAGGGATAGGCACACGCGAACGTAACTGCAGCCACAGAAGATGGCGGGACCAAAACAGATCGCTGCGCGGTCATTTTCTGGTTATTTTAACTTTTCTACAGCTGGATCAACATCATGCAGCAGGTGCAGAAATAAGCACCCGAACGTAAACGTCAACAGAAACTTTCCCGTAAATCCTTATAAAAAAATTCCTATATCGAAACACTAATAAACTGACGCGGTAGTCTCGCAATGTTGAACAATGTCTAGACAACAATTATTGTGTTCGCCAATACAGAAACCTTGCAAGCGTAGATCAATTTCTGCCGTCACGTACCGCGTATGACACGCTAAACTTTGATTGGAACGTCGTTAGATAAAATGTGCATATACATGAAACAATAGAAGTATGCACGCATATTGGATTTCTCACTCTTGTCGTGCATGCCAAACGTTCACTGGAGCCAACGTAACCTCGTCTTGCGCAGACTCGCAAATTAAGTGACCCGTGTAACTCGTGTTCATCGAAGCGCCTGCCATCTTTTTGATGCTTGCGAGTTTTCTAATGAAAAATTTTCCAGCTCAGTCATCCGCGTGTCTATGCGGCCGCTCCATAAACAAAGAGCGAACTGCGAGCACGCTCAAGAATAATTGCCTGTCGCGGTGTGCACTCACTGGAAGAGATTGTACAAGTCGGATGACTTAACCTAAACGTACAAACGGCACGCGAGATAAGCTATAGAGAAAGCAAACTAGCGGATGGCGCACTAAATCTGACGAGTGGCAATAAAAATGCAGTCAAAATGTGAAACATTTGTAATGTTAGCGAGTACATTCTCTCTCTGTGCTAGGACGTGCGTGTCATAATTGGAACTCTGGCTAGCGTGTCTGACAGAGACTGTGCTCTGCATTTCACATTTAATATTTATTACGGTAAGATGGGCAAAGAGAGAGGAGCGGTTTGTCCGCGAAATAAACTTCTCAGCTCGGTTGCGTGCTTGAGAAAGCATCATACCCTTTTCCTTATTCTTCCTTTCTAGTGCGCGGGTGTCGCAGAGAGATATGGTAACCAGGAAGTGGTAATGAAATGAAGTTAATTTGACGGTTTGCTGGGCTGTGTATTTATCAAGGTGACAACACGTGACGTGAAGTAGCCTTTGTGCTGCTCACTATGGTAGCCCTAGTAATTTCAGGTCACGCTGGAAGCCAGTTTTCATTTCAATTTGTTTTCTTGTGCGCGGATCGAAATGGGAGATAATATAAACCTGCAGGTAAGAAAATGTCTGAGTCGGTGTCTTGTGTTTGTTCCCTTCATGTTTGCTTCGGTCTCAAGGAATGCTCCGTTCAGTGAGTTCACGCCAGACGGCTTGCCTCATCCACCTTACTTCAAGAACGTATACGTAGCCACAAGAAAGATACTATTTTGAAACTAACAGAGACGCTGAGCCAGACCTCGCCCTTCGCACCCGCCTGTCTACTTGAAATGATTAGGAGCAACTAAGTAATTCAATTGTTCTCAGTTTCTTCATAGCCATGGGCTACCCTGAAGGTGGATTTCTCCTACGTACGATGTTCAAAGCAACCAGAAGCGTCACGTTAGGCTGAAACCAGTTACCTTCTGCTCAGGTGCACGTGAGAGAATCAATTAAAGAGGGTCACGATATCCGCCTCCCGTATGCCTGCTACAATTCAATGCAATTTGTTTGCCGCAGTACTCGTTAAGAATTTTTGCTCTATCGTCGGTCGTAATCATGTTGTCACGGATATAAGAGACACTGCAACTTACAAAATAACATACTTTGTAGAACCATTTCGTCGCCTCAGACTGTCACTCTCTGTTGGTATGCTCCACGGTGTCAGTCTTGGTGCGCTCTGGGTCAACGGTGCGCATCAATGAAAAGGCATCTTTTTCGCATTCCTTGGATAAGCCATGATTCCTAGGCACGTAATGCGATCGGGGACTTCTCATCATATGGAGCTTAGCATCCCCGCCAATAAACGAAGGGCGTTGATGGGAAGAGAGATCAATTGAGCAGGGACCAAAGAGACGCAAATCACTATAGGAAGCACCAGGATGGGATGAGAAGCGCTCGAGTGTGAAGTGCTGACTCATCTGCCCTGCTGTGTTGTCGCCTTTTGTTGGTGGCTTCTGCAACGAGTGTCCCTGTCGTCTGTGGGTTTACTGCGCATCCTGCTGTTCTGCTGTGCGTCATCTTTCGTATCTTTGCTTATGTCGCGAGATATAGGCCTGTACTGCTGATGACACGTCATGGTCGACCTACTACACTTTGTCAGTGTCAAGGCCAGCGGTAGCATAAAATTATGTCTGCCGTTGCGTTCATGCGCACGAAAGGCGTACATTAGTCAGTCTCAGCTGTCAGGTTTCGTAGCCTACTATTTATATGGTGCGCTTCAATCACTCCTACGCGTGATTGACAGCACTAATCATATCTTGCAAAATGTTGAATTTTGGCTATAGGAGAGCGACAGGAATTTCGTGGCGTATTTTTTCTCCAGAACCCCTGCACCTGGATGAAGTAATAATCGCGAAATAAAACGCAAGGACTGAACCAGCGACAACAACGAATACATGTAGTGACGGTGAGTTCAGAAAATTGCCACTTAATTTCTTACATTTGAAGCAGCAACGACGACAACAACTTTATTGCGATGATGGTGACTGGGGTGTTCAATCGCCACAGGTCATACGCTGCCCTATTGCTCTGGTTGAGTCATTCAAAACAGTTACTAGTAAAAGTACCTAATTACCGTTGACGAGCCACTATTTGATAGTTTATGTATTTAAGAGAAAACCTAATACGAATGTCATCCCTGAGAATGTAATGAAACTTCGAGGATCAGTAACCTCAAACAATAACAACAATTAAATCATGTCATGTCGGGGTATCCTGATCGCTTAAACGGCGTGACTCTACGCTAGAGCATTAGGGCTGATATGATCTGATGATATGATCTCATGAGTGAACATAACGAGCAAGCGAACGTAGCAGGGCAAAGGCTGAGAGTTCGTCCACTAGGCATGTGGCTACAACAGAAGTTATGAGAACGAAGGGCTGGGCGCTGCTATGTGGAGCCACAATCTCCGTATTATTTTGCCTTCAAATCCAATACAATCACGTGCGAAATTGAGCCAGCTTGGGCCAGTTAGACAGGCGGGCAACCACCGTATTTACCTTAATATTTCTCATGTCAAACAGATCTTGTAAGGATTCACAGTCAATCTTGAACTATATTGTGCAATCATAACTCCACAACTTGAATAACTTCACAGTGTGAAATTCAGACGCGCAAAAAAAAAAGGAGGGGGGGGGTACTTGTATTAATCAAACAAACTCACAAAGGAAAAACATGGATATCTACCAGCGTTGCTTACACTTCGAGTAAGGCGCGAGAATAACATAAGAATAGTAGAATACCATATTTTTCTAAATCATACGCTCCTCGTCGTTGGTCGTAATACGCCACGGTGATGATGATGTTGATGTGATGTGGGATACGAGCCGCGACAAAGTCGTACTGGCTACCCCAGGACGTCTACACACGGTGAATACAAACAGATGAACGAGTTGAAATGATGGTGTGCAACATGTAGTTCAAAAGTTTCAAACGATTGACTGTAAAATGTCAAACAAAAACAGGAAGCACAAGGGGAGCACACTCTTAGCAAGTCATAGGATCTCCATCAGCCCGGTTCTACGTAGAAAAGCATCAATGCGCTACGACACACACACATACACACACACACACACACACACACACACTGTCTCTCTCTACGCAGGGGAGAAGGCAAAGTTTGGAGAACCCACGTGACGAAGTGTCCGTCCACTCACAACACAGCAATAAGGGAGGTATGCGCAGACCTGCATTGGTCCGCAAAACAAATCGCGTGCTCCTCAACCTCGAAATGTTGCCTCCTTATTTGGGAGAGGAAACAATGAGGTCTCTTCACCAGAAATAGGGAAATAGGGGAACTGGAGAGATACACAGACAGCTGACCTACTTGCATAGAATATTGTGTTGCCTTGCAAGTATATACAGGAAAATACGCACTATAAATATTTGCTACGACTGCGGAACCGCACAACCAAGGCTTTGCAAGTATAGACGTACACATTCACACACATAAATGGGATGATGATGTGGTGGGTCATTCCTCGTACAGAACTTGAGGAATCTTGCATATTTGTGTGAGAACGAGTGACTTGACGAAGAAGAAACGCACAGGACAAGGACTGGCACTCCAACAAGCCGGAAAAGTGTGACGTACATGTTACGGATGCCATGTGCATGCAGCCCTTTTTCAACATTCCACAGAGTGAAATATCCAACACGTACTATTATCGACCCTCATCAATCGGAACTCTGTTTCTTCGTCTGCCAAATTATATTACAAGTAGGTACTTGATACGGGATAAAAGTTGTAGGCAAATGCTCAATTTCCGGACTTTAAAATACTTTCAGGTACAGCTCGTATACATATAGACCTCGCGGTCTTGGACCTTAATGCGTTTCTTAAGCGCTCTATTTCGAGCAATTTTGCGAATACAGCTTTTTCTTCTGTTGCGTTTCACGGGGTTTCTTCGAAAAAGAAAGTTAAGTAGCTGGGGCTGCGAGAGCTAGCAATTAATTAAAAGTTATACCGTCTTTTACGCAACGGATTCGTCTGTCCGTTCGTTCGTTCGTTAAGTGGAAAGTAAAATGGAAAGGTCGGTTTCTGCTGAGAGGGTGAGCGACTGGATTGCTCCTTTTTAAGCAACGCTCTAAACAATTATCCGAAATATACAGCCAGAGACAAAACGCGTGTCATCCCCTATCTTCGACCGTAACTTATTACAAATGTTGCTCGTGTTTTTGCAAGCATCTCGTCTATCTATCTGCTTCCGCTCTGCCGATCTACTTCGTCGAGCCCAGGGTATTACCTCGTCTTGCAGCCTTCCTCAACCCAGCTTTCAACCGCTTGCGATCGATCACCTTACGCCGCTCGTGATGAAAATTTCACGAAGAAAAAGTGTCATTAAAGACTTGCGGAGAAGAACGAGGTCTTTACTATATTTGCACGGGTCCATCAGCAGTTCAGGGACACAATGCTCAGTCCTTCCTGGAGCACCCTCGCTAGGACCGTTGCTTTTTGCTCATTCTTCGTGACGGGGCCCGAGCCCAGTTGGCACACGCAGTGAATCCGCGTGAATTCTCCCGCCTTTGTTTTGGGGTCGACGACGCCCTCCGCCAGACGTGCCGAAGCAGCAATATGGTTGATATAGTGGTGGTGTGCTTAATTTTTGCATACTGCAGACTCGTGACTTTAATCCTAGATGGATGTAAAACTATATTGACTATACTGACAAGACATCTTCCATTCAGCCCCACGTGCTTTTCGCGATCTTTTGCACGTATCATTTGCACAAAAGCGCACGTCAAGCAGACATCCGACGTTTTCCGGTGCGGGAATGTATCTCGCTTCGAGTTCTGCACCTCTTTCCATCAACATGAATTGGTTCGCAAGAACCCTGTTGCAGCGCTAGGATAACACGCCGTGACAAAGGCCTCTGCTACGTTGAAATGATGTCTTTATGACACCTTTCGCAATAATCAGCGCCATAGACGGCACGTCGCAACAAATCGGACACGTTCGTCCACACTAACTTTGTTTTTATTACACGTGAATCAGATAAGAAAATAAAGAGAGAGAGAGAGAAAGAAAGGAAGGAAGGAAGAAGGAGAAGATAGGACGTGTGGGCGCGAACTTTGGCACGGCAGCGCCATCATTTATTTCGGGCTCTTTTGACCGCTCGTGAAGTAGAATGGACGTTCGATAAGAGCGCTTTCTATTGGTCACGTTGTAGTGAGAAGACAAACATTTCTGGCGGGAACCATCCATCACTGACCACCGGTATTAATACAGCTGTACGAGGCCTTTTAGGTCTTATGTGTACAGGAAGCTAAGTGATGGAGTGGCCAGTTTATAACCGTCGAACGTTTCGAGCCGTCGAAACTCAAGGCATCAAAGCGCTTAAGAACTGCGTGTCCACGCTACGCATTGAGACAGAGTTGTCACTGGGGTTCGCCTTGTTCTTTACGTTACGTTATTCAATTATAGCACGATCTAATATTTGAATGACTTGCATACGCAAGGAGAGCATCCGTGGGCGAAAAGTTTACAGGCCATTCTTTATTTTTATGTCGTTGTCTGCAAGCCATTTACGAGCGTTTCGGAGAATGGACCACAAAAAAGGAAAGAAAAAGAAAAACCTTTCACATCAATATTGTCCCGATCATTGAGACGATAAATTTCGCACTTGGTTCTTGCGACCACCTAATGGCTGCTTCTCTAGCCGATTAGGACTTCAATTTTTTTAGTTCAAATGTTTACATTATGTATTTGGTGATATGTTGTTACAAAAGGAACACTCGAGACATATATGTGATAGAACTCTTTGTAAGAAAAGATTGAGCTCTACATAACGGTGATTAAAAATTCGCAATGAATAATCTCTCAAGCGCAAAGAGCCACTGTATGACGATACCGCGAATAGGGGATAGCGCTCGTTTTTCGGAGAAGTAAAGAACAGGCTCGTCCAAGTCGGTTAGGCTACTAGAACAGACCCTCCTGGAAGGATATTGAGGATATAAAGTTAATATCAAGGACACAACACTTTTCTTTTTCATGGTAATAAAATATAGCCACCAGTTTTATACAAGTCCTTCAGCGCAGTCTGCTGTATAGAAGTCCTTGACATGGCGCTATTCAAATGCATATATAAAAGATTCCAGATCAGACACTTTTATACTTTTTGCTCCGGTATATGACCCTCTTCGACTCGCATATGCAATATTAACCTTTCAAACGCTTTCATTAATTTTGGAAACGCAGTGGTCCTGATAGCAAACTACACGCCCTCTCACTATAATTCTCGAGGAATGCAGGCTTGACCACAAGGTGCATACAATGTTTAATATATACATATACGGTTGTATACATATAGTACAAGATACGTTTAATAGAA
Source organism: Ornithodoros turicata (assembly GCF_037126465.1). Lineage (NCBI taxonomy): Eukaryota > Metazoa > Arthropoda > Arachnida > Ixodida > Argasidae > Ornithodoros > Ornithodoros turicata. The sequence continues at coordinate 119,003,980 of NC_088202.1, read as the reverse complement.
TGAAAGGAAAGAGACATTGAAATGTCAGCCAGGCGAATGCCGCCTTGCTATTCCAAAAAAGAAACAAACTTGAAAGAAACTCAAAATAAACAAAAAAGAAAGAAACAGAAGGAAAGGAAAAAGTAAGGAGAAAAAACAAAGAAAACAGTTAGTGAAGTACAAGCACGACATGGCACAAGAAAGCCCAGTCAAAGGCCAGACGCAAGGCCCGAGGATTGCCTGATTGCCCGAGGAGGCCTGAGGACTGCAACTGATACACAGCAAGTAACAAACACACGATAAAAAATAAGAACAAACCAAAACACATAAGAGCACCCGATTTCACCACGACCTCGAGAGAAGACAGAACCAGATTCTCCCCATTCCTCTTCCTGAATGGCCATTACAATTTGGCACAATACAGCGTTCGAAACTTCAACGTCCGCCATCTTTGCCATTGTTGCCGGGGTGGGAGTCTTCAAATAAAAAGTCCGCCATCTTGCAGCACAGAAAGTGCAGAGTGACACCAGCCGTTCGAAAAATCCTGTCGAAGGTGGCTACTCTAGGGTGACGTAACCCTACGTCGTGCCCAACTCGCCGGGTACTCCAGTTCAACAAGAAAACGAGCCCAGACACTTAGTGACAAGTGGCTTTCATGCTGGATCATTGTGGATCATGTTGACCATTACCAACGCGCCCAAAGCAGAGTGTAGAAGTACAGAACTGCAAGTCAAATGCCACACGCAATGTGAAACACAATGTCAAAGAGGCGCATGTGCGTAAAAAAGCCAACGAGTAAAGTTTTCTTGGTTGTAGACAGAATGAGACTACGCTTTACTCGTGCGCACAAACGTAGGACAATAATCCCTTGCAAGAACCAGCAAGCTCCTAGCCGCTTGCGTGACATCGGTACGAATTCGCGGTTTCCAAATTTGGCGCCAGACCGGTTGTCTGCCAAACGTTACAACCTCAGCCCGAATGTGTTCAAACCTTGTTCCGTTCGTAATGACACAACAGATCCCTTTGCCCTCCCCCGAACAAACAGCTGTGATACTTCTAAAGGTGAGATTAAATATTCACTGCAGACTATTTAGTTTTCTCATCGTTATACGAATCACCTCACGGCCCTTTGTTTTTGCTGCACCGCTGCTGAAAGACCGTCCTCCATAGTCACCGTTGGCTGTCAAGATATGTGACACTTCGCGTTATCAAGACATCGGAGATTCGCTGCTGGCAGTCCGCAGATAACTTCTCAATAGGGCTAATAGCTCTCTCTCGTCTTTTTCGTTCGGTGTCTTTGTAAGCGACAGGCTTCCGCCTCCATTAGAAGTCCCTGAAAGAGCAACGTCATCACAGGAACCGCAGGTTTAGATACCATTACTGCCGCCGAAAATTCGCTTTCAGAAACTAAGTTGGAGACTTTGCGTTACAGGAGCATCCATTGTAATTAAGGTGAAACTAAATCGCGAAAATGGTAAAGATGAAAGCGTGTGGGGCCTCTGTGGCAATCTGAGGAGAGGTTCCGTCATTACTGGCGGCACAAGGGATCAATAGCCAAGAAAGGTTTCTCCTGTCCACCCTTTTGTTTGCTGGGCCAACGAGGCGTAAATATTCAGGGCTCGGATCAATAAGACCGCTGCCAGTTTGCCTGAAAGTTCGCACAATCCATGTCATTCGCAGCCTTTCTGTATGCGAAGTTCAGCCATCGATTCCGCGGTGAATGCATGGACTAAATGTAGCGTTAAAGGCATGGAGCACGGCATGGAGAAACTTATCCACTGCCAACGGCCACGACGAACACTATGAAGCATCACGACTACAAACACACTCACATGTGCGTTAGATGATGATGAGGTGCGCACAAGAAGCATAAGGCGGAGCACAGAATCTGAGTGGGCCTTTCTTAATTAGGTCGAGGACAAGCGACGACAGCGTTTTGTGATATGCGCGAACGGCTGCATGGCAACGCTGCGGTACCACTGCTGCTGGGGCGTCAACGGTCACGTGCAGGAACTCACTCAGAAACGGCCCCATCCAGAAGGTTAACAACAACTTAGAAGGGGTGTCTTCACCGCAAAAGAGACTTCGCAAAGTCGTACTCAGGGCGATCCCGCGGTTCATAAGACGAAGTCTGGAAAATTTACGCCGCCAGCAGATTCGCAAAAGGACAACACTGCACGTGCTATAGGCCCCCTTCGTTTTTTCCAAAAGAAAGATAGAAATCGTGAATGAATCCGGACCTCAACTCTCTGTGGGGCTATTGAGACGTAGTTCAGATGCCACAAACGGCCTGATGAATACAGCGGAGAAGGTACACTTGCTCTCGGCAAGAAAGTTCGTAGGGCCAGGCAGCCTCACGCTTGGCTCGCAGCTCATCAAGGGCCATTGTCCAATTATCAGCCGTAGGCTCACGATTATCAAACACTACACCAAGGATCTTAAGCGAAGTGGCCTGATGAAAGGGAAGAAATATGTAATGCGCAGGATTCCCGAGGGGCATGAGCCTGGTCTTCTTGTAGTTCAGAGCACCCCCAGACACCGCTGCATAGGACTCATACACACGCAATGTTTCGAGTGCAAAGTCCACGAAACGTAGAATAACTGTTACATCAACAGCGTAGGCAGTCACTTTCCATTCGCCTGATTGCGGGAGAGGCCAACCAGGGATCCCCTAATCCGTGTCAGTGTTCCAGAGGAGGTAAACAAAGCTGGCAAAAGAGGGAAGCCTTGACGTACTCCTCTGCAGACAGGGAGCTCTATCGAAAACCTTTGATGACGTATAAGGAACTGCGATGGTTGCGGCAAAGATGTTCGATTGCATTGCAGATCCATTCAGGGAAGCCATATGTCTCAAGCACAGTGAACATGTAACAATGGGCCACACTGTCAAACGCCTTCTTCTGGTCAAGCGACAACAAAGACGCATTTGATATTCGCATGGACCCGTAGGGCGGCATATCTCTCAAACCTGATAGTGGGTCATACATTGTTCGCCCTGGTACAGTGCATGACGCTCTGAATTCGACAGGCCAAGATAGACATAACAAGCTTGAAGTCACAGTTCAGAAGAGTTATTAGACGCCAGTTTTCAGTATTGGCCAAATCACTGCTGTTCTTCGGGTACAGCACGGTGTGCCCGGAGCCGAACGATTCTGGGAACGGAGAACCATTTGGTTGTTGCGCACCACTTCGAAGAGAATGCCAAAAAGCCTTATAAAATGCTGAGGGAAGGCCGTCCGGCACCAGGGGTCGGATTCACAAACACGATCGTAAGTAATGATAAAATGCGCCTAAGACGTCGCAGCCTGCGACGCGCGTACGATGGTGTCGTAAGCGGGATTCACAAAGCTATGGCAGTGGAGAGGGTACCCCGGTACCCCTATGGAAGAAGAGAGAGCTGCTCATTTCCTGTCACGTTCAACTCGGAGAGAAACAGCCAACATGTGTGAGATTACGTTTTCGCTATGGTAACGATGACGAAAATCTGCAATCGTACCAATAATAGTCGTCCCGTTAGAAGAAGAAGTCATCCGTCCCCAATTGCGTTGTTACTACACGTGCTCTCGGTTTTTCGGTAGCCATTATGGATGCCATGCAATCACAGGCGAAACGCATTCGACGACCCGTCAGGGATATTCCCAGTGTGTTCGTGTCGGGGGGGGGGGGAGAGGGTTCTGTAGGGGGGTGGCAGCCATATTTGCAGCCTTTCTGGCGTTTTGGCCTTTCTGGCAGTCAATTTGGGAGGGAAAGGTTAAAATATCTTTGGGGGTGTCTTAGGGTAGTGTAGGGGATGCTTGGATAATCCCTACAACTCGATTTTACGAAGCGCAGAACTGAAGCGCTTGTTGAAGGTTATCAAGCAAAAACGTGCGCCATAGACGCTATACGGGGGATGGTCCCGAAGGGTCTGTGACAAAGTGCAACGTGTGGGCGCGTAGTACGGGGTCTTTTTTTGCCGTCTCCAAATCCACCGCTGCCAAGTACGCCGCCATCTTTCTTCGTAAGACCGCTCGGGAGCTCTTGCAGAATACCGACGTAAGTTGCGAGGATTTTGCGACGCACGCCATTCGTAAATCTAGACTTCGTCGTAACTTCCTCGCACGACCGAGACGACAGATTCCGTTGTAGGAGCTTTTTGTGAATCCGACCCCAGGACTTTTCCCGGGCAAAGTCCTTCGCACAGCAGTATCCAACTCTCGAATACGAAGAAGCTGCGCCACTGTCTCTCGATCCACCTGAGGGAGGGCAGGGAGCCCATTTGTGATCAGCGAACCAGCGTACAAGACTCGGAAGAAAGCTTCAAATCCTCCGAGCATTTCATCAAGGTCTCAAGTAACGCTGCCACCAAGTCAACATAAACAGGAAGACAGTCTGTGCTCAGTCTGGCGGGAGGAATGAAGATATTACGCAACAACATGACCAGCGAGGGCCTGCGCTTCCAAGTAGTTTTGTCGCATTTTTTCAGGAGGTGACTGAAGGACGAGAAAGTAACGCTCCTGTAGCGTTTCCAAGTATTCCCTCATTAGCGGCGTCAGCATCGCCCCTCTTCTCACGATGCGTATCTATGCTGCCAGTCGTTCGGGGTAGACGTCTGCTCACGAGCACGTTGACGACCCCCATGACAAAAGTACGCCTCGCACCCAAACTTTAACGGTTTGCCATTCCATTGCTGACGGTGCGCGATCCGTAAGGTACCCTTCAATTTTGGTCTTCACATCGGCCACAACCCAATCATCCAGCAGCAACGAGGTATCTAGGCGCCAGTGAACGTCTTCGCTCACCAGAAACTGTTCCATGTCGAGGGAAAGAATCACAGCGTTATGATCACTCACGTGAACTCCAAGCTGACGCGTGCTAGCTACTCTATACCCCAAAGATATGTGCTTGGAGAAAGGGCGGTACGTGGAAACGATCTAGGCGGTTCGACGATTGGCCGTGTGACCACGTAGCTACAAAGGCCGAACGGTGTAAATGTGTCCAAGTATCAACAATTCAACGTTGCTCAAATAATCGGCGCAACTCCAGGGCATTCCGTGTTGGCTTCCCACGGCCCGGTCCACGAACGTCGCGATACGAGTCCACAACACAGTTGAAGTCCCCACACAAGACGGCATCAGACGAAATAAAGCTAGTGGAAAGGTTATAGAAAAAGGAATTGGTCTCACTGACGCGAGCTGGAGCATAAACGGTGAAAAATGTCAGTTTCCTGCATCGTACAAAGAAGTCAAAACGAAGCGCACGCACGTCTGCATCATGTCTCGCATAGCTGTGGGACAACAAGTTGCGACGGAGTAACAACTGCCACGCCGCATTGATGGGCAGAGCCAAAGCTGAAGAATTCGCGGACATTGCATTGTTGAGTGAATGAGATGACATCCGCGTAACACATAAAATTAGTTTATTGTAGGAACAGCAGATCACAACTCAAGGCGCGCGCGAATTGTATAACAGCTGTCTGCTTGGCCGCTGATCTGAGCCCTTGCACGTTAAGCGTCATGACATGAAGAACCATAAGTGAATGTGAAAGAGCACAACACATCAGTCGCATGAATCCTCTTCAGAAGATACAGCATGAACAACCTGAAGCGTAGGTGAACTAGTCCGCGGCTTGTCGTGATGGCGATTCGGCTTCCGGTCGGACGCATCAGTCCCATCACCAGACGAGGTAAGGTTGCTTTGGTGTTTTTTTACACAATTTCCTGCAAGGGACTCATCGTTGTCGGAACGCTGAAGCGAATACACTGAAGTCGAAGTTTCACTGGGGCAGGAGCTTAGAGGAAATGATCTTGCGTGTAGCCCCTTCAAGAAGCCCTGACCAGGGATAGCTTCCTCTACCGCTACGTCTTCCTTCATAGGACAAGCTGGAGGGGGAGTACACTCCACTGGTCGAGTGCACAGGTCGAGCACATCGGATGCGGCCCCTCTGTTTGCCGCGCTGGAGACGGTGTCCACCTCCATCTCGCCGCCAGCAGTAGCCAACAAAGTAGAGTCGTTTTCCTGGATACTCACTCCACCATCAACGGCGACGTCGTCCGCTTGATATTCAGGAAGGATCTCTTCTGGAACACAGGCCATATTGTCAACCTCTGGTAGAGGAGGAAAGTCTGATGCCTGCATTTGATGAGCACCAACTTGAGACGATGCGGTAGTCCTGGGCAAATATAGTGCCGGCCACGCGAGGCCGAAGAATACGAACGTCGCATGGCGCAGTCGACCGTTACCTGGTTGTGACTGCAGAGACGGCACAGGTTGCGACAACCCTCCCCCGGAACAAAACTGCTAGTTACGTCATCGACAATTAATAAGAACTGCGCTTCCGCAGCACCAAAATTCGAAGAAGGAGTGAACACTGAACAGCGAATTAGGAAAAACAAGAAGCATCATCAAAAAAGTAAAAAAAGAAAAAGCAACCAAGATATTTATTTGATTGCAATTGAACACACCCGTGTTTTGAGGAACCTTCGTCGATAGGACGTAAACAAACAACTTTATTTTGGCTTTGGAGAGTGGGGAGCTTCATCGCCACAGGTGATACTCTACCCCATTGCTGGTGGGAAAGTGGGGAATAAAATAACGAGCCCCTTCACAATAACGATCGAAGTCCGATGGTGTCCAGAAATGTCAGAAGAGCTTTGAGCGCAGAGCGTTGCTGGGCTGGATTAGGGCAAGGACCAAGCAATTTCGATAGGGAGAAAGGGCGAGAGTCCAGCTGACCAAGAGACTCGGAGAGTGTGGTTCGGGAAGGTTGGTAGTGGGAGCAATGAAGAAGAATATGCTCCAGATCCTCAAGAACACCACAGTGGCAGCAGGTGGGAGAGTCAAGTTGTCTCAAGCGGTGACGCCACTGAGCTGTATAAAGGCCACATCGAGGCGCATTCGGTGGATTAATGCAGCATAGGTACTAGCTTCGGAAGAAAGCTTCAATTCAATTAGGACGTAATTTCCGAGTAAAGCACGCGATTCTCGGAAGCAAGGAACATCACGACTGCACACATTGTGCCAATACCATCGCATAGCGTAAAAAATGCAAAGGGCGGACGCGAAAAAAAAAAAAAATGGATCCTCGTTTCACTCGTTTCAAGATCAGTACGGCTGGTGCATGCTAGCAGGCGGCCATACAGCCGCCGGCGTGTGGCAGCGACCAGCGACACTTAAGGTCACGTGGGACTCCGCTAACGGAGCTCAAAATGTGAGCCCCCAGCTAGGGTGTCGCATCGAAGTGAAAATTCAGCGCTCGCGCGTTCCGTAAGTTTTTGTACTGTTGGGGACACGGTTGTCTAAAATCTCCAGCCCGTGGCTGAGCAGTCCCCTATCGGCGATGTCGCGCACGAAGGAACTATACCATTACAGTCTCCGAGGTAAGGCCACGCAGCGCCGCCTGTCGGGAGAGAGTACCATCGTATTCTCAGCATTCTCATGCTACGGAGAGCAGTTCAGCGCGGCCTCCCCTCGGGGAGGGAATTGGTGTAGTTCCTTCGTGCGCGACATCGCCGATAGGGGCTCGCAACCGCCACGTGCTGGAGATTTCAAGCAACCGTGTCCCCAACAGTACAGCAATGTACCGCCCTCGCCCTAAAAATGAAGAGCAGGCACGCACTACATGTCTCCCTCCACAGCAATCATCAGAACGCCGTTTTGAGCAGTGTTCGTCTGGTCTTTCTGTGGCCCTTGGCTGCTCAATTCCATTATGTCAGTATACCAAGTGCTCCGCTTCTCTACCCTTGTGGCCAGAAAAAAAACAAAAAAACAAAGAGGCTAATGACATATAACGAAGAAACGAAAAAAATATATTGAATATATTGAAAAATATATAATGAAGAAAAAAAGGAAGCAACATATTGAAACAAACCTCAATTCAAAAGTACAGCGGCCCGTATTAACTTCCCCACCCCTGAATAAGCTGCCTCTTTCCGTTTACAAACAAAAGACGCCATTGTTGTGTGCGCAACCACATGAACGCGACTCCCGATTGCCATATGTAATTGCAGGTTGATTCAGGTGTTGTCGAATGGTAATTTCTGGCAAACTGTGTCACATTATTCTCGTTGTCCCGGACTCTCGTTAATTTGTTTTGCCCACGCCGGCCTTGTGACGTCACCCGCGGAAACTGGTCTATTAGTGGGTTTGAGCGTGGGAGCTGCAGGGGCCTATTAGTGGGAAGCAACAATATTGCAATACCTGGAGATCTCAGACCGGATCCGCGAACTGTCGATTTCGGACAACAACAACTTTATTTTCGACCTTGGAGAATGGGGAGCGATTTCGGACAAGTATATCGCGAGCAGTACAAAAGACGGTCTGCTGCCCATGTAACATGTTATTTAGAATTTCTGTAGTTGTTTGTGTGGACTTCTTATGCTTACCTCTGCTTGTAATTGCGCCGCTCCAGGAAAGTACATTTCATATTCCTTGTAAGAGCCTGAGTCTGATTGTTGACTCTGAAGGCGGGGTTGTTGGTACATCACAACAGAATTATTGAAGGAGCCAAAAGTACTGGACGGGGAGAGAAGAAGGTTTATTCCACATATAAACGTACAGCGAAAATTGACACAGGAAAAGGGCAAGCACAAACCCCAGCCAAGATAACTTATCTATACTTCTGATCATACAGCCAAGCGCTACACACGTCTAATCCGGATAATCGCAAGTACCTTGTGACTACTTCCCGAAGGCACTCAACCTTATCACGGAACAGGCTGATAGACGCCTGACTTACGCAAGCATCACCTGCTTCTTGAATAAAAAGCACCTTTGAAATCTCTCTGATATTCCGTGCTCTAAACGATGATTTTACGAATGTTTTTTTTTCTTCTTTTTCGAAGGCTTGCTGGCAACCACAGGATCAACAGTGAATGGGCAGGAATCCCGAAGGCGTAGTGCCCCTCAGGGCCGTTCTGTGCTCCACTAGCGGCACATTCAAGTAATGCCCTGGTTGCCAACTGTACTGTCTTTTACAAGAGAGCCACCACTATAACACCACTATACCCACTACCACCACCACTACTACTCCACTTCACTTCTACACTCTACAAACATTTCCTTGTGTTGCACTTACATACACGTCTATTTGTGTTTCTATTAACAGCTCTACACAAGCTAGCCGGGAGCACCACGGGAACGTCTGGCCGCAATATCCTTGAAATAATGAGATAGCTTGCGCATATATAAGGCAGATCCGCTTGTAAAATCACAATTTGAAGTGCGGAATGTCAGGGAAATTTCAGGGGCATTTTTCATTCAAGAAGCAGGTGATGCTTGCGTAAGTCGGGCGTCTATCAGCCTGTCCCATGATGAGGTTGATTTTCTTCGGAAGTAATCACAAGGTACTTGCGACTGCGTGGTTTAAAATGACGTCTGTTTGAGCACTTGGTTGTACGATTAGAAGGAGGTAAGTTATCTGGGGGATATGTTTAATGCTGAAAGACGAAAAAAATAAGAAGGGGAAGGTTAGCTATGATGTAGGCTTGCTATTCCCAAAAACAAAACAAAAAAGAAGCAGCAACAGAGACACAGAAAATTATGAAGAAATAGGGAAAAGACAACTCCTTCACTAATCGTTGTGCAGGCACTCATATAGGAGGTGTCAGAGAGTGCCCAAGAGTTTAGACTTCCGAGCGAGAGAGTCAGCATGATCACTGCCAGAAAGTCCGACATGGCTCGGAATCCATTGGAATACCACGCCGTGTCGCAGGGATACGAGTTCGGAGTGCAGGGAGATGATCGTGGTGTTGGTGTCACTGAATAACTGCAGCAGAGTAGGAGGCCAGCGCCTCCAGAGCCACTTTACTGTCGGTCAGGATCGTCCAGGCCCTGGGCGCCAACGAGGAGACGTGTCTCAAAGCGGCCAGTAGTGCGAATGCCTCGACCACGGCAGATGACATGAGAGGGAGTTTCAATTCGTGTTCAATTCCATCCTGTAGCATGCAAAAGGCAGCAGACCAACTAGAGACGCTGAAGCATCACTGTATACTTGGGTTCGATGCCGGTGGTGACTGTGGATGTGATGCAAGGTCAATTGGCAGGCCACAACTGTTTGCACAGCATTCTTTTTCCTAAGACCCGGAATGGACGTTTGTACAGTGGGGTAGTGAAGTGTCCACATGGGTGGCGCATAGGAGATCCGTGTCGAAGTTATCTGGTTCGGGTACGCCGTTGCCCTTGTGTCAATTTTCGATGTATCGTTGTATGTGGAATAAACTTCCCTTAGTTGTGAGTGTAGCAGGTTGTCTTCTCTCCCTGTCCCGTGCTTTTGGTTTCTTCTGTGTTTCTTGTAGTACTTTGTTGCGTACAGTCCAGTGCATCGTTACATGCGGATGCAATGGGTGGATGGTTTCGTAACGCGGCGCCTAATACTGCGGCTTGGCTAACTGATCCTTGAGACTTGACTGATATCAATGACACATAACCATGAAATAACGACATAGCACATCAGTTGAAATGTTTTGGACGACTTTCTTTCCACTCGTTCAGCACGGCAAACCATCTGCCACTTCACAGGCAGCCAATGCAAACCGAGTGAAATAAACTACGATGCTTACAATCGCCTAAATTGCGACCACGACCAGAAGTGACCGTACCCATTTGCATAATGCGAGGGTCATTGTTCCACATAGCCCCGTACGCCATGAATAAGAGCGTACCGAACCCAGGCGGCTGCTGGCTGTTGCAAGTGAGAGTGGCCGCCCGCCGTTCCGCATCGTCACGGGAAAGCTTTATGACGCCGGGCTCGCCAGGGGTTCCGTTTTGTGTTGGCCGCAGCTGCGACGGTCACGATGAAATCATCCCCTACGACTTTTGATCGTTAGGACAGATATCTAATCCAGGGTGATCCGCCCACTTAAACGAAACCCAGGAGAGGGGATTCTCGTTAAGTGTGTTTCTTCAGGCGACGCTTTTTCTGATTCTGTAGGGTGTAAAAAGAAAACAAACAGTTTTTGTTAGCAAATCTGTCGATTTCAGAAGCCGTTCCAGGGTGACGTCGTTCAAGCAAGCCGGTCCTTTTGCGACAGATTGCGACAGACTGCGACAGATTCCGCCCATTAGAACAGCAGAGCGAGGAAAAGGCGAAACGAATTATCCTCGTATTTCGCGGATTTTGTTTTCCATTGCGCGCATGTTTATACCGGCTAGCAAAGCTGTAAAAGCGTGGTCGCAGTCGCGTGGCTTACGCGGACGGTGGTCAAGGTGATGCGGTAAAAGCGGGGTACCCGTGGCTGTCAAATCTCGTTGTCTAGGCTTAAGAATATCCGTCCAATAAGTCCAACGTGACGTTGTTGATATTACGTTGATCGCCATCCAAGCAAAGAAAATAGCACAGTGAACCTTAGACAGAAATCAGGAAAACACTCAAACAAAACCAAGAATTGTTGACAATATGTAGCAGTGCGGAATTATTTTCCAACATTCGCATCGCACTGACACGCATGATAGGTATCGACATCCAGCAAACTCTGCAGAGCTGAGGCTGAGGCTACACTCTGAGAAAAAATGGTGTCGTCACAAATCCTTTAAGGGAGTAAATGGCTTGTCCCGAAGAACACTCCCTTTTGGAATAAAACTTGTACCCCCCAGAAGGGAGTTCCACTTTACTCCATTTCCCAGGAGTAACCATGACACCAGTTACAGGCACCATGATGACGCCATGAAACAGATTTATGCCAGTGCCTCTGCAGCTGCTTTGGAATTACAGTTGAAATTTCTGAGTTCGGAATATCTGTGCATCCGCTTCTAAGCAACTCGCCATAGTACATACTCGATGGGGATGGGAAAAGTTGTGCGTAAAAGAGGAAAGGAAGTGTTGTGACAGTGTACAAAAGGTAGGAGGCGTGACATCTCCATCGAAGAAATTCGGTAGTCCCACGGAACAACTCACTGGAAAAGAAAACATCCTAGCTTCCCTCAGTAGTCTTCCTTGGGAAATACTCTCGAACGCGGTACAATCCGGGATTCGACGTAATTAGTGTGTCAGAAGGTCACATTTCACGATGTGCTCTCAGGTAACGGTGAGGACTTCACCAACTGAGAGCCTTAGTGCAAAACCATGGAATATATAACAAAAATGATGCAATATATGGATGTCTGCGCTGTAGTACACAAGCTTATAACTCGAAAGTCACTGTACGAGGAGGAGGTGTCACACATCGCTTGTCCATTAGAATTTGGCCTGCAAGAGGGAGTACCTATTTGCAGTGATGGAATTACGAGGTAAACGCAGGAAGAAAGAGGGAGTAAGCGACTGACAGGGGGAGTGGAAATGGAGTAAATGTGGGAAGTTACTCCCCCATTACTCCTTTTTTTCTGAGAGTGTATTCTAAGAATATCTTGCACTATCTATATTTCCGTCAAAACCCGGGACTCTAGTAGTACAATTATGAACAACTACTCCGTCACGTTGGTCCTTCCAGCTGAGCGCGACGTTACCGATGCCACTTTCTTATACAAGCGCATTAATTCTCAAGTTGACTGCCCACATTTCCTAGGATCTCTGCGTTATGCTATTCCCCGTGTGTCCTTATGGAAGCTTCCTACATTGTTTGACCCCAATGTATGTAAAGGAGACCCTCATAAGCTCGCTGTCATGTGATATTTTTTCTGTATCCCTTCCCGTTCTACGCAAAGAGGTTGTATGTCGGGTTTTCCATTTGTGAATCTCACCCGTATTGCTTCTGCCACTCTTTTTCTTTCTTTCTTCTCCCTGACATCCTGCAGTGTTTCTGATCGTAGTGCACATAATTTCTGCGATCTTTTACTTATATATTTAGTCCTAGTTTCACATATCTGCAATGTGCAATAGATTATATAAGGTGTGCCTGTAATATTAAATATAAGCAATCTATCCACCACCATTATTGTAGATATGTTCTGTGAACTACGTGCGTATTACGTAAGCTGCGCGTGTATTCTCCATTTCGTGGGTATGTGTCGTCTTCAGCATTATGTAAGAACTCTGCGAGCGTGCGCCAACACCAAGGCCCTCGAGGCTGTTCTTGAGCGCAATAAGAAAAGCGTTATTATGATTATTATTATTATTATTATTATTATTATTATTATTATTATTATTATTATTATTATTATTATTATTATTATTATTATTATACCTGAACTGTGCTAACTTCAACCAGAAGTAAGACGCACTGCGCCTGTAATTTATGCGTAGTCTACAATACCATAATGAAGGAATAAATGAAAATATAAATAGCTAAAGCACATTCAGAGCTGGTTACTTCCTCCAGGTAAAAAAGCTACAGCTAACTTTACACGTTACTGTTAAAGAAAGCCTAACGCTGAAAAAGGTGTGATGCGGACAGAACTACAGTCACTAAATAAGCTACGCTTCTAGCTTATTTAGTGACTCTAAACAGAACTAGAAGTCCCTGTAGGATTAAATACTGGAGTGAGTAAGTAAAAAGCAGAAAAACACTGAGGAATTGGCACCACCAACGTGGAAGCCGGCTACTCCATACCACGTGAACAACTCTGAGCACATGGAGGTGCATAGATTAATTAATTAATTCAGAACATTAATATAACAGCAACTATATAACAGAGTCACAGCAGTCACAAAAAATCAGAGAAGGAAACAAAAAAGAGAAAAAGAGGAAGAAACAGAGAAACAACACAAACAGACGCACAAAAGTCAAAACTTATCGTCGGGGCCCATTTCACACAGGAACGAGACCAAGGCACGCAGCGTAAACTGGCTTTGGTGCGGGGGTGATTCACCACTGGAGAGCAGTACACTACCCCATTACACGCGAAACATTAGATGTGAGATATGAGAATGAAGTTAAAGTTATGTGCAAGTACAATATTTGAGCTGTCCTTCACTGGCTGCGCTATGCCGCAAAAAAGAAGGTGAAGAAGAAAAAAAAAACACATGAAAGAAGCACCGATGGTCATTGAGATAGAGAGTATGACTCTACAGCGTCTGGAGCAAGCCGGTAGACAATAGGAACTCCAAGAACATCAGAAGACATCGACGATGTTGCACGTGGCTCAAACATGGGTCAAGAATTGCAGCCAGGTTGAATGTCTGTAGGCTAGCAGTACTCAACTGCGTACAGAGATGCCGCCTCTCCGCATCCTAGAGCTCATATTCTGCGGGGGTCGCGCACCCGTGCGCAAAACCGCAGGTAAACCAAAAGGGCGACTCTCTAGGGCCGCGAGCGAGCGCTGAAGTTTAGATCGGGCATCAGAGTATCGCGTGCACAACACAAGGATATGCTGTGCATCTTCGAGGACGCCACAGTCACGACAGTTAGGTGAGTCCGCCTTCCATATCTTGTGAAGTAGCCGAGCAGTATAGGGAACAATCAGGCGGAGCCGGTGGATAAGGCTCTCCATGGACCGCGGAAGAGACTGAGGGGCGCGGAAACTTAACTCAGTGCGATGGTAAACAGCAAAGAGGACCGTGCGCTGCCAGAAAACCACAGCTCCCTACTGAGCCGCTGCCGAAGGGAATGTTGCATAGATTTCGCGTCAGGTCGCGAAAAGAACAGGACGTCAACAGGAACAACAACAGAAAATACAGAACGTCAATGTGGGCTAATCAACTGCACAGATCGCTAATCACGCAGAGCAACGTACTGCTGCTGTAGCGTTTTAGCTTAGACTTCTGGTGTGGAAAGAAAAACATGCAGTCCTTTCATTAGACAAAGAACAACAGAACGAAATCCCAAATAAATAAGAGTACAGGCTTTACAGTAGTGGCAACGTCATGTTATAACAGTTCTGACTCATGTACTACGATTCACGAGTACCAAAGATTAAGAATCCTGGAGGTTTCAATTGTATGTGTATAGAAGTGAGAACGGTCGTTTGTTGCCAGTATGATTAGCGGAAGCACACGGAGGTCCCTTAAGTGCAATTTTTCTGTTCTCATTGGCATTGGGGGCGAAAGCCACAGGAATATTATTCCGTTCAAGGCACCACAGAAAATCTGGGGCTACTCCAAGAAAGTAAAATCATTATCCTCCAAGTCACTACCAATCTAACACAATCTGTGTCCCGAAGCAACGGGCAGGGAGGGCCGTGCAAGCTGGTTATGCCTTCACCGCTCGGCATACGCACATTGGGATGCATAATTGAGCAGCGACGTAGCAGTCTCGTGTGTCTGGCTGATATGAAGGCGGGGGGGTTCCTTGCTAGAGATGACTTTTCATGGCATAGGGAGAGGCAATGTATGAGAGGCATTGCAACAACGACGATTGTGCGTTTCCACTCTCGGTATCGCAGCAAGCAATGACCTAGACTGCAGTTTTTTCTTTCCTTTTTGTTGTTTCGTTAAGTCTCGAAAGGAACCGACGTTCATAGTTTTACAGCGATGCTCGTACGTAACAACGCATACATAAATTGATCACGGCTGACAGAGGAGTCTTCTGTTTTCTGATCATGCTCCGCTTTGTGTGCAGATTGTTCCTGATATAACACGTCCCGAGCAGATGGCTCGCAGCTCGCAAATATCTCAGTGTGACACAACTTCAGCGTACACGATGAAGCAAGGGTCCGCGGCACTGGCTACACTTCTTTTGGGGTAGAGTATCGTCCCTGGCGACGAAGCTCCCCAATCACCATCGTAAAAATAAAGTTTTTTAAATCGTTTTTTGTTGTTTCCTGACTTGCTTCCAAAAAGGCCCACTTCGTAATGAATGTGCAGTTTTACAAAAGATACTTCCACAAAATAATAAAGAAAGGTTAATGATTCAGCGCAACAAATAATTACCGATCTTTGCTGATCCCCCTTCCTCTATGGTCCAACATACAAAAACATTCTCCGAATGAATACGGAGCGAATACTCTTCCAAGGCTCTAATTTGCTATCAGATGCTCCCTTCCTTTCATTCGCTCGCATCTTGCCCCATTTCTTTTTCTTTTTTTCTTGTTAGAAAGGTCAATTAAAATTTCCTTTAGGAGCTCGTTTAGCGTCGTGTTGATCGCAGCTCTCTCCGCTTGCGATCTTCCTGCGCTGTTCTTTATTTAAGGCTTCGTAATCCTCCGAAACAAAGAAAGCTGATGCAGTCGCCATAACGAGCACGAACCCCACAGAGGCATGCCTTATTTTCGTGCGTCTGCTACTGTTTCTGTGTCCCTGTAATAAATATTTTTCTCGAGGTACAGGGATAGCTTACAAATTGCCGGTAGTTGGATAGAGTGGTGCAGAGAGGCGGATAACCCATTCTTTCGCCCATAGAACTCATTGCAGTCTATTGGGGGACAGCTTATCATAGTTGGAGTGTTGCTGCTTTCCGAGGCTGAGACACACAAACAGGCGAACACAACACAAGGCTCCTAAGAGCATACCTCCCGCTGCCATGTTCGATTCCATCATGATGTGCACGTTCTGAGGCACTTTGAGGCTTGTGTTGGCTGTGTTGGGGATTCGAACCCGGGTACCTGGGAGGTACCCGGGTTCGAGTCCCGGCGCCGGCTGTGCTGTCTGGGGCTTTTCCTGGGTTTTCCTCAGACGCTTTCAGATCGACATTTGTCGGCACAGTTCCCTTAGAAGTCGGCCCAGGATGCACATTCCCCCAGGGTGTCAGTCGTGACGTTGTCCACCACTGTGAGGCCGACAACGGCGAGCCCTTTCACAACCACCACAACCACCACCACCGTGTTGGGTTCGACTGCGTTTGTGTGTTACAGCCTCAGGACAGTTACTTTCAATCATGTTCACCAGATGCCGTTGCCTTGTTCCGCGTTGTATGTATGTGTGTGCACCAAAAAAGAACATTTACCCTAGGCGCGAATATGAAGAAAGTGAGTGCGTGCCCCGTCGCTGAGTGAGGCCCCTTGGCAAGTCGTCGGTAGGCCGTGCCAGCGTGGATGTATTGTTCTACAAAGCTGTTCCCGAACGCAAAATCACAAACTGCATTGTGTCTTTGCCACGTTCATATGGGAGTAATCGCATGAGGACGTCGACGGGACACTCTGTTTCAGCTCACGTCATTTGTGGTACTGTGGTACTGTGGCTCACCTGATTGATTTTGTGCAGCATATGGGTTACGGCACACATGCTGGCAACAGAGTTAGCAGTCACTTGTGCAGTAAAGTTACGGATATTTTTCTTACAGTGTAACAACGTAACAACGTGCAGACAGTGTGACGGCTTCAGTTGCTCCCCTTATTTGTAACGCGCACTCAAACGCATGCATTTCTGTTGAAGAAATAGAGTCGAAGCACACTATTTTTCTACTAAAAGAAAGGGTAGTGTTAAGAGGGAAATAATCGTTAATGGCCAATTTCATAGCCGACTACAAAATAAATGAAACAACTCGCAAAGTATATCGTGATGTTCAGTGGCCATTACTTACTATTATCATTATTTATTTATTTTTTCGGTGAGTATGTCAAAGCTCCCAATAACAAGGGGGGGGGGCATATGTTTATTAAGAAGAAAAAGGAAGAAAGAAAGAAAGAAAGAAAAGGATTTCACAAGAAAGGAAGGTAAAACGAAAGCGCAAACTCTAGTGCAGCTACTCTTATTTTATAAAATACTTGACCATTGCTCAGCTAGCTTTTCTTCAAATCACTCTCTTCAAGGCAGCTAGAAGAGACGCCTCCCTTCCTGCTGCAATCTTTTCCGATTACGACGAAGGAAAGGTGATGATGAGAGGTTCCACAGTTTCCTTCCCTGTACCGCACCGTGTCAAGTTTAGCGGAAGCGAGACTAAGGGAGATTCCCATTGTTACCGCCACACAATACACGGTTCTCAGCTTATGCAGACAAAAGGAAGCGAGGATTTTCTACGCTCAACTCTGGGGCGCAAAGCTGACGCTCGATCCTCATTGAGGGAAAGCGCTACCTACGGGCTCTTTTAAAAAGTTCTCCCTTTTTTGAGCTGTGTGCACGGGGGTTGGGATGAATGAAAACCGACACGCGCCGCAGGGGACTGGTGAGAACAAATCGGATGCAAATCATTGAATCCCCCTCGCTCACGCATGGATGGTCAAGTGACTGTATTCGCTACAATTGAATGGAAGAACGCGTGTGGATCAGATTTCTGTTTTCAGGACGAGACGCTTGGTCTGTGCGGGCGTTGTTTGCACAATATAAAGTGATTTAAGCGGGTGTCTGGTGTACGCTATGAATAGATTCAATGCAAGGATTTATCAGCTGGTGCCAAATAGGTGTAATGTCTTCCCAACGTTTCACGTTGTTTATCGCTGTGTGTTTCTTGTTTCTTTCTTGCTCCTAACTGTTCCCCGTTGCCTGCAATTGAAATAAGCAGCATACATTCTTAACCCAACGACGCTGTGTTGTTGTTTGTAAAGCAGGTTTATGAAAGTAAATGATGTCATAACCAATCGGCTGTGAAAGTCACTCAATAAGTGCTAGCGACATATGGATTTTTATTTTATTTTCAATTGACGCTGGAGTAAGAGTAAAGTTTCGCGAGAGATCTGGACAGGAGATTTTACATCTCCGTTGTGTTGTGTTTCGCCTTCTTTCGACTATGACATTCCAAATAGCGATGCCATATTGGTTTCCACCATTGACTAACTTCCATCACATCCACCACACGTGGCCATCTCATCCATCTTCCGACTAGTTTATTTGTTTGTTTGTAAGGAAAAAAAAGAGGAGAAATTGAACTCGTCTGCCGACTTGTTCTGCTACTCCTAACATAAATTCTCACCATCCCCGCCCCCACAAAATACTTCTCATGTGCTCTACTCGCAGGTTCGCTATCCACTATTCACATGTTCGCTGCTCAGAAATCCACTATTCAAATGTTCACTAGAAGTCCACTATTCACAATCATTCAATAGAATATACACGACGTGCTCAAACAAATATGTGACAACATAATTGCAACGTTACTTGGCACACGCAGCGATGGCATAACCGCCACGCTTCTCAACTACCTGCGGGATGCCGGTCCCCTCAGCAGCCTGTGGCACTGTGGGTGGGACGGCGGAAGACCTGTGTCCTCACATCGCATGACTCTGTCCATCACAGGAACGTGACTACCACTTAGGAACTATTTACGAAGGAATAGCAAGTCGTCCTTTCTGGCCTGACGTTTCCCGCCAAAATAAATAGATCCCCCCGCCTAATATATGAATATAGAGCAAGGAAGCCAGCGTTCTAATGGCGCAACGGGAACCTCAACTCCTGCTCCTCTAGGTTCCACCAAGCTGTGATGTCTGGGCGCCATTGTACGCCTCGGTAGAAGCCGCCGCTGGTGTCCCGCGTCCCGTCTTGGATTGATTGATCCTTCTCTACTGGCCTTATGGGAAGGAAGTTTGATCCTTTATGTGTCCTTCGACACCACGGTCGCCAGGTTCAACACCTTTAGAGGAACAGAGTACATATTTTTACAACTGCATGAACGACAGAAGCGGCGCTTATACGGTTCCTAAGCTCTCAGATGACTGCTGTGTCCGTCTGCCTCACATCCTTCACTGCAGAATATTACGGCATAATTACAGCGCTGCAGTTCATTGTGTCATTCGCCACAGCGCAATCGTGGTTCACATGGAGTGACTCAAAACCCGCACTCTAAGAGAAAAAAGGGGTAATTTTAGTCGTTTTGGGAACCAAATGCATTGGCACAAAATTTAGTCCCTTTAGGGAGTAAATGCACGGGACTAAACGAATGTGACACGGTGTGAAATATATTTCACGCTCTGCTCTAAGAGTCCCAGGTACATAATTCGTGTGCACGAATGGAAATACTTTGAATTGATCCGTGAGGCACCATATGTCGAATGATACGAAATATTGCGACATGCATAGGGCACAAATTCGCAAGAAAGAACCGCTCCTATTTTCTAACTAACCGCTAACTAACCGCTAAGTATTTTCTCCTCAGCGCAGGTGGAAAATTGCTAAGTTGGCTAAGTTATATAGCCTTATCGCATCAAATTCACGAAGAGCACGTGTTTAGTTAGGAAGGGAGTTGCCTCAGGACAGAAGTCGCTTGGCGGCTTCTGTCCTGAGGCAACTCCCTTCCTACATCTCTACCGTTTCGCTGGATTTCTACCCATCTACGTATTTACTTAGACTGTTGCATTCAGGAGACCATTTGCGAAGTTCAGTGACTATTTGCAGTCTTGGGGAGTAAATTTCGGGGTTAGGGGGCCAAAATGCGGAGTAATTGCAATCTAGGGAACAAGGGGCTGCAATTACTCCTCATTTTACTCTTCTTTTTTTTTTCTTAGGGTGTCGGATGAAAGCCCTGCAAGCAGAGTCGGTTTCGGCGGGCCTTGCCTATATGGTACATGATGCCATTAGCAGGCGCCACTCTTATGCTCCGAAAAGGAACCACATCATGCTACAGTGAACACCTGGTAATTCTGGAAACAACGCAGCGGCTTCCCGAGCGCGGCGCTGTCCAGTACGTGAAACGTAATTCATTTCCTGTAACGCGTTTGTCACTGTGAGCAAGGGAATGTGAAGGGAGCTCTGGTTTAGTGGTCGTACGCCGCGAAGCACGTAGTCACTTTACATGATAGGCCCAGACAACCCCTTCGTGGTACCTGCATCGGTAATCCGGTTCACGGAGACACAGTTGCATCGCTTTCGACTGAATGCTTCCTGCACTGGCCGGATTTAAAACGTGTTAAGCTCTGCCTCCGTGTTCAGCGAGCAACCGAAAACAGTGCAGCCGTTGCTGACGATTGAAAGACACCTGCACCAGCTTTTCCAGTGACGGAATCACTCAGGCATAAAGACGTACAATGTCCGTAAATTTTGAACCACTCGAACCACTCGAAAACAAAAAGTCTCTCTTTTTTTTTGTGAAAGAAGAAGAAATTATGGATGAAAAACGAAGAGTATGACGGCATCAAGGATATTTATTATTATGAAGAGAACAACATTTCGTGGAGTTTGAGGTGACACGGAACAACAGAGACGTAACGAAGTGGTCAGCACAGACTTTTAGAAATGTATCTCTTTTCTTTTCTTTTTTTCTTTTTTGTGGATCCCTACTCCGGCATTGGGGACGTCTGACAACACGGTGCACCAAACGGACCATGGCCCGCTCAATCCGTATGCGGCCCCGATCGAGCGTGCGCGAGCCTTTGGCACCATATTTTTAGAGTCCCACAGTTAGTGCTGCAGTTACTATCCCCCTTCCTCTTGGTATGCTGAGACAACATGATGTATCAGTAGAGGTTCCTAGTCTCAAAACAGCGGATGCCGTACCGAGTCCCATGTTACGCACCCTGCAACGGGATATGATAGCACGCTATTCCAACGCGCAACACACATAGCGTCTTTTATCCAGGGTGTCGAACCGCAAAAAATACGGGTTCGGTTCGGGCTCGGGTTCGCGTTGCTTGGATTTCGTTTCGGTTCCGCTCCGGTTCGGCCACGCCAAAAATCGAACCGGTTCAACGCTTCCATTTTATATATCCCATAAAACTGCTTTTATCAGGAAATGCGTGGCTAACAGCTTACTGATGTTGCCTGCATTGACGTTTTTAGTGGTCAGGTACTCCCTTTAGTGAGAGATAGGAGAAATGGATGAACACTTGCAAATAGCGTCCACGCCGATGACGTGCTATAGTGCTGATACTTTCTGTTCCCGAAACCTCTTCACACGCATAGTACACTTAAAGGAAACCTAATAAGATGGACAGCATACATAGATGACGGTACCTGCCGGCGCACTGCATTCGCAGCGCGAATAAATCTGAAACCGTACTGAAGCATGTCGAAAGTGAGTCTACCAGCCTTGCGCTGTCCTAGCTCACAGCAGTGTACCAGTTAATCCACAACACAAAGGCAGTGTGTCACGACAGAACTGCACTACCAGTAACCAGAACTACATTTACTGTTCAAACCACGACCAATCAAACAGGCACCGTTCTGCGTACGCTCCTTCTCCACTTCCCATGTTTCTGACTTGTTTAATTTTTAGTGCTGACGTGTAAAGGGAAATGTTGGGCGGTTACACAACTGGCCTACTCCATTTTTTTACTACATATTCTTTTTTTACTTTGCATTAAACATATCCCCCCCCCCCCCCCCCCCTACTCCATTCCTGCTTCGTTCCTCCGCGTGGCGCCTCCTGTGTGAAGAGAAGACGCCTCAGCGCTCACAAAGACGACTGCGTTTAAAACGTGACTCTGAAAACATACTTACTATATGTCCTCGTTTGACTTCTAGGTGAAAATTTGCGAAATCCATGTTTCGTCCCATTGTCCAACGAGGACACCAATGTGTCCTCGTTCGAGGATTGAGAAGCACTTGAACTCTTATGCTGATTTCTTTGATGTCCGAACCGTTTTCTTGCGAACCGATTACCTTTATTAGTTTTTCCGGTTCGGGTTCAACAGTGTCATGAAAATTGCGGTTCGGGTTCGGTTCCGGCAAAAATAACGGTTCGGGTGCGGTTTTCAGTTCGGGTTCGGTTCGACACCCTGCTTTTATCATTTACAGATTTTTTTTTCTTGTTGTTGTTATAAAAAATCTATAAGAGCAGCGGAGATATCGTTTTCGCAGTTGAGTTATACGGCCAGGCAATTGTCGTCTGGAAGAGAGTATGTGACAATAGTCGTGTTCAACTTATGAAAGAAACGGAAAGTAGTCCGACAACTACATACGCCGTTGGAGATAAGGAGACGCAATAGCGCGTCAGGAGAAATACTGCAGCGCCACCACACGCCGTCAGTAGGAGAGCGCACTTTCTGCTGCAGCGTGGTGTAATGCGACCAGTCTTAATAGCCAATACGAAAGCACAGTGAGTATAATGGATTACATTCTCTGGCACAGGGAGAGAGCGTGATCTCTCTGCATCCAGCCATCGTATCTGTGACGCAGTAATGTTTTGAGAGCTGACGGACTAGATTTCTTTTCCTTTTTAACTTGAACACGACTGTAGAAGAAGACTAGTTACTTACAATTCATTAACGAACTCTTTAATTAGGGGATTTTGGGCAAAAGCGAGATAGCAGAATGGGAGACAATCCTCGTTAAACGTTGTTTTATCTAAAAAAAAAGTATCCAGATACGCGCACGTGCATTGAAGGGGTTTCAATAGGTCGACTGTGCTAATGAGGTATAAAGGTGGTACCTTAACCCTGGTTTATACCTTTTCTTCTAACAGTGTGCAGTCCCCTGAATAGGCTATAGACGTGTATGTGAATCCAGCATCCTGCATGTGCACTGTGAATGGTGCTCAGGATAGGCTGAACCACTCGACCTGGAGAAGGTGCTGGAGGACCTGCAACTCGCGCTTTGCACGCTCGTGCACGCTTTCTGAAAGACATACGTCCAGCGGCCGTCTTTCAAGACTCAACGCTCATAATCATAAGAAAGTGAATATTGCCTTTGGTAACACGCAGCAGAGGCCATTAGTGTATAGTGAATAGGCAACTTGCGAGTAGAGCACCTGAGAAGTCTTATTTATTTATTTATTTTTATTTTTTGTGTGCGAATATACGTTACGAGCAGCAGAACACGTTGGGAGACGAGTTCGATTTCTCCTCTTTCTTTTCCTTACAAACAAACAAGCAAACGCAACACACGAAGTGTTCTGGAGCAGCTGGCTGTACCGGTGTGGGCGATGTCTCTATTTTCGTTCAATGATTCACGTCGCCAAGGATTTCAGTGAAATAAAAGTGGAAATTAGCTGACTTCGTCGTCTTATAGTTTAACGCAAACTCCCCATTCATCATCTTAAAATAAAGTTGTTTAATTTAACACACTCGCGCAGCAACAATATCGCTCTACTGGTGCTTCACCTTCCAATTTTTCACCCTCATTTCTTAGTGAATACCAAACCGTCGGCAAATTGAGCTTTTAGTGATATGGGAACCCACCATTTGTAGAACTACAACCTAAATATTTTTATTCAGACATCTATCCAGTCATCCAACCTCAACGCTGCTGGGCGACCTGAACAAGATAAGAAAGGGACAATGTGTTCAAGCTATTATTATCTTTCGAAACGGGACGCGGTGCAAAATACGGAAACTCAAATGCTTTCTTAAATCTTCCAGCGTATGCCAGTTTTCTATCCTAATCATAACGTCAGCACATAAAAGTGGCTTTCAAAAATGTAACGACAAAAACATCGAATACAACTCGAGGAGGTCAATAAAACGCTCCAGTGAACGCAATAACATCTGACAATCGCTAGCGGACTCACAAACCGCAGCTCGCGCACAACAGTCTTACAAGATCTCAAAATAGAAAAGCAAATAGATATACGTACACCAAAAGTACAGTTGTCTCCCGCCCTGTCAACGCAGTGAAGAATGACGGACTGTTGTAGGACGCCTGTCATGATGCCGAGAGCAACATAGAGTGGGCACAGTGTATTTCACTATTCTGATTTGCACAAAGTAGATATATACAATATATAAAAAATGATCCCAAAACACGTATCGGCAAACCCGCATGGAGGCGCTATCGTACAGAATAAGAAAGAAAGCAACAAAAGAAAGAAAAAAAAGTCAAGGCCCCAAACATTCGCCGCCCAGACGCCGGGTATATAGGGTAAGGAGAGTGGTGCAGAGTTGCTAGCACCAAAAGCAGGATGAGTTATGGGGCGACTGCGCGCCGTAGGGCTCCGTTGAGATTTCAGGGCCGAGTCTGCCTTTTCGTAATGAGAAATATGTATGGAAGGATGGCTCGAAATGCTAGCCCAGACACGGGTACCAGCAAGATGATGGTTCATCTGTGTCTCGATTTACATGTAGTGCCAGTCCTCGGTTGTTGCATTCGTAAACAGACTGAGTATATTCCAAGTGGAGTGGAAAGGATAGCGTTCAGCTTAAGAAGCTATGGACTACGAAGTGCGCTGTTAAATTTATGCCGGCGATGTTGAGTAGGAGACTCCTGCGTAGCTCCAGCGCTTTGAAAGATACGGTTACATAGGAAACGGTTCTAATTCTGAATAGTTTATTTAATGTTTGGACGGATGTGACATGAAGTATAGTGCTTCAAGTATCTCCTCCGCTGAACAGTTTGTAGCTTACGGCTATATGACTATGACTATGCTAACCACGACACGGATAATCACTCGTAAACATAAAAATGCTGTAGCATGATGGCACTGCATGTAAGAAAAGGACACGTTCTGCTTTCGTTTCAAATGTCAGGTTGCACGGCAGCAGATCGTGCATGCGATACTGGTAGAATTTGAGTTCAAGCTGTAAAATCACAACAAGAAATGTCTTTTGTGAACATCAAATTATATCGATCACAGTGTATTTATTGGAGGCGCAACGTCTCTCCAGCACTACGATGAATCAACGATCATAGCAAGTACGGAAGTACTGGTCGATATCATTGTGTCGTTTTTAGGATTATCCCTTACTTAATGATATGGAACAGTGCCTTTTATTACATATGCATTTCATATTATTACATAATGAAAGCAAGGACTATCGAATAGTACACTCCGATTCTTCTAACTTCGTGGTTTATCAACACGAAATCATCGCATAAAAGAAATATGAAGCGAGATACATAATCACCGCGGAGATCTGCGTGCGAGAATACATTTTCAAAAATAACGTTTCCTCTGACGTGCTGTATCTGTAACAGAGTTACAAAGATAAATAGTTCCTATTAATTGGTCATGTATGCCGTCGCAGGGGGACGACAAGCGAATTCTGGTGTCTCGAATATTCCCATGTTCAGCGCTGAAGCATAGCTTTCTTCTTCTCTTGCCATTTCCAAAATCAATATGCTAATGCTTATATAGGTAGTGGCCAGCAGGTTTACAAGCAGCGAAACGAGCACACAAAATGTACATGCTAAAATGAGGAAATTACGAGAGCTGGCGACATTTCCAACACAGACTGTTCTCCTGCCCAGATGGACAGACCGTTCGAAAAAGTGACTTTCAGTGACTCTCGTCCTGATGCTGGTCCATTAATATTGACTCACCAGTTCGCTGCATTTGCTATGTTTCTACAAACTTCTAATTGGGCATGCAAAATATTCTTAGTGACGGAATTCACCGATCTCAAATGTGATCAATGCAATGTTTCATAGCAAATATCCAGAACCCGAAAGATTTCGCATTGTTCGCGGATGAAACTTTTGTTCTTCTAACTATCTCGCTATTTTGCCATACGAATGTCGATGACGCTCACACAACAAACCGCTATAGTCCCATCAATATTCTCATTTAGGAACATAGCCTCAACTTTAAAGAAATAAGCGAACTTGAACGGCTGTAGTCATATGAGTAGTTAAAAAATCGCAACAAGGAAGACAGGAAAGACACGCACTTCTATCATACAAGTCACTGCATATTGAGCTATAACTGCGAAATCGCTCATTTGCTGAGCGTGCACAAAAGAAGTGATGGAACAAATAAAGTTAGCATCAGACAGGACATTGTTAACCGCTCATTACATGGAACATTAGAGATCCGGTTATCTCTTACGTGCGAAAGCGTTCTTAAAATGGAAGTGCGGTCTCGAAAGTAATTATCGAGGGATGCTTCAAATTCCAAAGAAAAACGCGCGGCTCGCTTTCGTAGGAGTTTTCTTCTTCGCGGGTTATTAATTAAAATATGATTAACGTCATGTGATATCTTAAGGCGAATACGCCACATCTGTTTTTACCTTAATACGTGAATTGTGGGATTCTCTTGGCGTGGTGAACGCGATATGATACGAAGTTCTTTATCGTTTCTCGCAATATCAGGAATTTGCATTACGCATTTCGTTCTGTCTGTGCGGCCAAAGTCTCTATGGCTATTAGATGCGACAATGCGAAACTTGTAACGGGGAAATGATGCAATTAAGAATCTACTCTTTCAAAATCTCACAACGTTCAGAGCTCCTAACCGGCACAGTCTGATCCTGGCATTAGCTATACACTCTTAAACCCGTACCTTTTATTGTAACTTTTAGAAACATGTAACTTCTGTATAGACGTAGATTTCGAGATTTCTTATAGGTTACACCACTGTAACGTATATTTAGAGGTTAAAAGCGACCAAGGTCATGTCTTTACAACACGAATAGAAGTTACATCTCGGAAAAAACAAAAACAGCTTGTTGTAACTTATAAATGTACCCTCTACTCCGACACTGTAACTTCTAAGCGAAATCTCCAACGATAATCTCTTTGTTAGTTTCTTATCGTTTGTTTTCCTTTTGTTTTTCAGCATAATGCAGCGTTTCAGCCTCCCATTCGAGACGACAGTTGCGAATCTACGCTGTTATTTTTTATCTGTTTCAGCGTCACCTATACGTCAACTACATGTTATCAATGCTGTATGAACACAGATTATAAGTTCGCAGTCTGAAATACTGATAGTATGTTTCTTTCTAAAGGGTGGAAAACAATTGTCAATGCCGCAACCACCAAGATTTTCGATTTCGCTGCGTAGCCGAGCCTGGTCTAGGTCTATCCACACTGAGAGCGGTTTCCTTGAAACGCTTAACGCTCGTCGTCCGTCCGTTAACAAGTGTAACCTGTTTTAATCAGTGGTTTTCCTCGCGTTTATCATAGTATCGTCAGGAACAACGGAAAAGCTAGATGTCGCTAGCAAACAAGTATATTTTCGGTGTTCTCAGGGGAAAGTGTAGTGAGTGCGAAGATTGCAAAGAATATATAACCGAAAACGAACGTCACCACCGCAGCCCTAATTCACACACTTCATACACTGGGTAAGTGTACATTTTCTGCTAGGTACGTGCGTTATTTTGATAGCAAGAGCTCTTAGCGCAGGTTAATTGTGATTATGGCAAGCGTTTTGCGGTCCTGCATATGAACGCCACTTACGCTTGCTACTTTTCTGCTCTTACTTGGTCGCCAAGTCAATACACCGGCGTGCATTTTGCGAGCTGCGGATATATGCATCGAGATATATAATTCGCAGCTTCCTACTTGTTGTATTCTTACGATATTCTAAGACTCAATCGCGGAGTGAACGCCTTCCCGCATTTATGCTGCTTTGTACCTTGTGCTTTGTACGGATTTGAATGGTTCCGTAAATGTTACTCTCATTGCCCAAACTTTTGTTCCCAGGATCCCACATGCAGGTTCACATACCGTCACCAGCGCAATGCAGTACCTCACAAACTCGTCCCAGAGCGCCTCCAACGCTGATAACGCAGTAATGTAGTGTCTCCTGCGTTACTGTACACTCATATTCCTCAAGGTTGTGTGCGTTTTATGTAATACTGTATTGCCATTTGCGCTCGCCTCTGCAACACGAATGTGGAATAATTTTTTTTCTGCTGCAGTTCTCCATTTCGTTGAGTGTGTTCAGCTTAGCAAACATAGGTCAGTTGTTTTGACTCGCTAGCTTCCTCGCACTTTTATGCATTGCTTCTCACTCAGAAGATAGTTCTTTTTTCCATATACATGGTAAAGCGACCATGGTTTCTCCTCACACCAGAATCGCACTTGTGCACAATGTGTCACCTCTCGACAGACTTCTGTTTTTGTAATATACATACGTTCAAGATCTCATTTTCTGGTGGTTCATTGTGGTACCTTGGTGTGTTCTGTAAATGTTTGTCCATATCCCACGCACAGGGCGTTTGTTTTTATTCGCGTCACACCAACGCTCATTTGACAGGTGGCTTATGTTAATTTTCGCAAATTAACCCATCCGTAGTTACAAACATTTCCGACATTTCCTGACGCATGTGTTTGTAACTACGGATCGACTAATTAGCAAAGATTCACATAACCCACCTGCCAAATGAGCGCTACTCTGTTGCGAATAAAAATGAACATCCTGTATAAAAAGCCGCACGTTGGCGTAACCTTTACGGGCAGGTGCTGGATTGAAGGCCGTAACCTCTAATTAGTGGGTTTCCTTGTAACTTTTATAAAAGGTGTCACTCAGAGGGTACCTGGTAGCTTCTGAAATAGAGGGTAACATATTGCGATTTTTTACCCTTTACTAAAAGGTACGGAGTTAAGAGTGTAGAGATCTACAGCATCGCATATCTCACGGAGAACAATAGACGTCTAACTTGATCTAACCAGGATCTCTGCCATCCATAAACTATAATGAATGCCGCCTCATTTGTGTTGCTCCCGTGTGAGCGCCCGACCTAAACGTCCTAAGGTTCCTAAACGTCACCAAGCTGTGGCTTCCATTCGCTATAACGGCTTCGACCGACATCGAAAACAGGTGAAGCTGGCATGTTACTCAGCGATATCCGTTTTTTAAACACGCTCGCTCTTCGACCTGGAACGTAAACACACACACACAAACACACACATAAAGAGACGATGATGAGATGGGGCTGATGCCGGCCAGCAGGCTGGGCGCTGCCCAAGTGCCAGTTGTATTGATCCATCATAGCATGGAGAATAAAATATGATGATGATGATGGAAATGGCAGTTCAGGTGACCCAAGCACAGTGGAGAGGCCGGTTGTTGGCAGGAACTCCCAAAAGTGACGGAGACCTTCATGCATATATGAGCGGGCCAGGTTGCGAGCCAGGGGCCTAGCACCTTGCCGAGGGTAAAAGGGCGACGGTCGACTGCATGCCCCATCCCGGGCTTCAAGATCTCGCGTCCCCGATGGTAAACGGCGCGGTCCATAAGTAGGTGGTGTAAGTCAGCGAGCACATTGCGTGTGGCAGAAAGGTCCGACGGCGTACGGCCTGCCTTATAACTGGGTAAACGCAACGTTCAGCCGCATGCGGTGAAGAAGGGATGCGTAGTGCCGCAGAAGACTGGGACGAACAAACTTTGATATCGCAGTTTCGAATTTGGTATTGTGGACGGAGTTCTGTGAGTGTGAACGCGAGGATATATCGCGGTAACCCCCTTGTCACCAAATGCGCCACACGCCTCTGCACTCCAAAAGAGCAAACTTAGGCGCCTATTTCGCAGATATTGAGACGGGAGTGTACACTGAAATGCGCGCATTAAGAGATGTGTCGTACTCTGAATGATCTATCTACTCATGTTATTTTGACGTAATACGACGGCATACATCAATCATGGCTTATAGAATAGCGACAATATCAATGAGACATAACATGCATGCACTTCGTTTTGCTTTTCCACGCGGTCCTAAGTACCTTTCCTTGGAAGAAGTGTGACCGATAAGCTTGCTAACTCAAATACCCTTAGATAATCTGCAATGCTAGGGGTAGTTTACAAATAGGTACAAACGCGATCTAGAAATCTCTACCCATTGTGACCAGCAATCCGTCAAAGACAACGCACCACATTTAGATAATTGCAATGTCATACGTTATGCCTCTTATATAGACGTATACCTCATCCAGCACATATTACGAACGCCAAAGTGACAACAGGTTGTTAACCAAACGGCGTTCGGAGGACCGGTCGCTCCCCTCCGCCATATGTCATATGCAGGGACGTCACAGGCAATAATCTGGCACAGGAAAACGCAATGGTCGTGTTCGGAGGAGATGAAAAGAGTCGAGATATAAGGAATTATGGCTTCCCGACATTTACCTACAAACCATGTCGCTCATTTGTTTGCGTCGGTCGACTGCCTTAAGAAGCGCTATTTGCTCGGGATGAGGCGCCGCTGTGCAAGTGTCACGGTTTCTGCAACCGAACTGACGTCGAAGACTGCTGGACGCTATTTTTGTGCGTTGATCAATGACATTTCATGGAATGTGCTGCATTTCACGATCTCTTCCGAGGCCACATTAGGCTCCAACATTTTAAAGCGCAAGAAATCCTCAATCCCAAACTTAAGTAAAAAGAACTTAACATTAACAGTTAACATTAACAGTTAACATTAACAGTTAACATTCCCTCCAGTACCCCAAGGGTGGCTGTTATCGCGCTGGGAAATGAGACCGAATTCTTCGCAGTGTTATTATTAAGGTTGATCGGAGCTGTAGATTAGGAGACTCAGGTGACTTTCATGATAGCGACGAGCAGCGTATTTATAATGACAGAGGGCAGTGTGTAGCAGTGTTGTCCCCGCTGCCAAAAGGAAGTAATGGGGAAATAAGTAACGTGAAGTAACCTATGTAGGCTAACGTAATTCTATCTTGCCAGAAATGCTTCACCAGTAGCCCAAAACACCTTAAAGGAAAGTCAGTGGTACGTTTAGATATATTTTCATATTCCTGTTCCAAAAAACACGACGTTTGTTTAGCTGCTCCGTACAAAAGTTGCACAACACGGTTTGAAATGTGCTATCAACACGCTAACACCAGTTTTGCAACTGGTTGTATTACGGAAACTAGCTTTGTAGCCCAGATTATGCAGTATTTCATACATATCTGATTATGTTTCGTAAATGTGAGCTAAAAAGCTGAAAAAATATATTCCAAATAATTCGATTGCGCTTGCTTGCGAGAGTTAGTGAGATTGAGGAAGATCGTAACATCAGTGTGCCTGATGAACAAGTGACTAAGAAGAATAACAATAAAAACTAGCCGTTTTGTGCTCTTTTATATGTGCAATACCTCGCTCTTTTTCTCTGTGTTCCACGTCTTCCATATTATGAAAAGTAGCGGTAACGGTAGCGGAGAAAGATTCCGCTGACCCATATTTGTTACGGAAATACTTTTTCCGTTACCAATTTAAAATGTAGCGGGATCGCTACTCCGCCACTGAAAAAAGTAGCGAATACGGTAGCGGTGCTACTAGTAGCGGCGCGATGCATACAACACTGTGCAGCAAGATTAAAACTTGGTAAGGTTCTACGAAATGTGCGTAGAGGACAACTCATAGAACCTCAATTCTCAATGCCTGGTTTGTGCGCCGTTGAAGAACCTTATTTCGAGGTCAAAATCATCAAATGCCTCCCTAAAGAACTGCCTAAAGGCACGCTTCTTTCGTCATACACCAGCTCGCGTGGCTCACTGGTTAGAGTGCTGGCCATATCACGTCGAGACTGGGAAGTACCCGGGTTCGAGTCACGGTGCCGGCTGTGCTGTCTGGGTTTTTTTCTGGGTTTTCCTCAAACGCATTCAGACAGATGTCGGCACAGTTCCATTATAAGTCGGCCCAGGGCGTCAGTCGTGACGTTGCCCACATCTGTGAGGCCGCCAACGGCGAACCCTTTCACCAGCACCACCACCTTTCGCCATGTATAAAACATATTATAAACTAAAACTATTAAAACATTTGTTAATAAATATTATAAAACACAGCCGATTGAGATCAAGATCAGAATTAATTAAAGAAAGCTTAAGAACTAAACAGTGTATATTAGGAAATAACTAACTTGAAAGTACCGCGTTACTTTTCCAAAGTACCTTAGGAACTTCACGTTCATTTTCATTACCTGTAACTTCGTTATTAACTTATTAAGCGCATTAACTTATTACTATTAAGCGCACCATAGCATATGGTGCAGAACACATCCTTATAGATTACC
This sequence comes from Ornithodoros turicata, assembly GCF_037126465.1. Taxonomy (NCBI): domain Eukaryota; kingdom Metazoa; phylum Arthropoda; class Arachnida; order Ixodida; family Argasidae; genus Ornithodoros; species Ornithodoros turicata. The sequence goes on along the minus strand of NC_088202.1, from coordinate 118,971,739 downwards.
CTCTGTCTTCCCGTCAATGGACAACTGACATACCTTTCACATCTATGTTTGCAGGAGGTGACCCAACGGTCGCTTGCCGGATGCCACGAAATGCATTTCGTCAGGTTGCTGCATTAATTCAACGGATGCGACTCAATGGGGCTTTTACACCCTTGTGTCGTTACTGTATGCGCCAAGTGGTGGTGGTTAGGAAAATCTGGAACACATATCCTTCTCCCTTGCCCACACTGCCAAGATTTCAGGACCACACTTACGTATAATGTTTCTGGATCAGCTAGCGTCTCGCCCTCTCACCATAAGAAAATTGCTAAGTCCATTGTCCCAACTAGCCCTCCAACGCTCAGTCCTAAAAGCGTTGATAATCTTTCTGGACGATATAGAGCCTTCGGCCCTCACTGTGAGGTGTATCATTATATTTTCAGCAAATTACCGCGATCGAAGTGTATAGAGTATCGCCTGTGGGCGATAAAACAGTGTAATCATCGTCATCGCAAAAAAGTTATTGTTCCCCTCGCAGAGTGTTTAAAATACAACGACCATTGTCGAGCCTTGAAATTGTCATTGGTCCTCTTAGACAGCAAATCTTCCAACACATGAAAAGGCATAAACGCTCATCGACATTATGTGATCCTATTTCCAGTCATATTGTTGGCGTTGGACGACAGCACATTAGTCCCCCACACCGTCGATTATGTTGCGATGTTTACTCCAGGCTGTTATCTATAAAACTATATCTTCGACAATCTTTTTTTTGTGTTTGTGTGCTAGACCTTGACCTCATTCATGTGTCATTTCGCCAGAAGTCTACATTGGGATGCTGCTCCATCTAGTCGTTTTTCTGTTTTTTAGTCAATTATTCGCGACTTCAGTGATTTAGATAATCGATTTTCCAAGATGGAGGACACAAGAGGTTGCCCGAGCGTAGCGACTCGCGGACTAGCATCGGACGCGCGGTATGTTAAACCTTGGGACTCTGTCTCAGTTTTTAATGTGCATACCAGAATCGAGACGCTTCATAGAAGCGGAAAAAAGTTTGTCTGCGGGTCATGTCATACAATGCGGTGCAACTGAAAGAAGTACGCAGAAAGTTCCCGTCGTCGGACTTCGTTTACAAGCGTCGACAGTCGGGTGAACGAAGCAACGGAAAAGCATAGGTAGATCTTGATTAGGTGTTTGAGGAAGGTCGCACAGCTTACGTTATTGAAAGCGGACTACTAGTCTGCATGCAGCTGCCATTTCTTCCACGTATTTACATGTGAGTGTTGCAAGGGAAGCAGAGCCATATTATAAGTGAAATGTCTCCAGAAGGAGAACTATTTTGGAATCTGTGAGACGCAAGTGTTCGAGAGAGATTACCAAACACAAATTAATACTCAGACGGGCAATTGCAAGACCTCAAGAGCACACTTCATTGTGGAAATTGAGGTGATGACAAGTCATGCTCATGTAAGCTATGATCCCGTGCCGTTTGCGGAATTCTGTGACTGTATCTCAAAGGTCATTGAAAAATACACGTTTCGATAGCTCTTGGCATGTATGGGCATATTGTAACCTGTCTCAATGCACCTGCTGCACTGTCAAACAGAGCCATATATTGCTGAGTCAGCTTCGTGTATTTTAAGCCTCTTCTATTTGATATTGCTCAGAAACATTCTGATACCAACTGTAAGACACCTTGTCCTATGTGCAAATTTCTAACACACTATTTGCACTTTAGTCTGGCAGAGACTGATCGATTGATAACAAAAAGAGAAATATGGTGATATGTCCGATTAATGAACGAGTCCAGTTAATGAGACAATAGACCAAATGACCGTGCACCAAGTACATCAATGGCCTTCAACGCACTGCACAATATACCCTGTCTTTTGGACAGTCGCCGAGAAGCACGGATATTTCAGAGGGCGTCGAGAAGGTCACATGATTTCAAAAATTGCATAACTGCATGTGTCTGTGGCCCCACAGAGAACTGTTTCAGTGCGGTTGTCCAGGTGGGCCAGCGACAATTCTAAGATACGGCGATGATATCTGTATTTAGTTCAGGCTTGAATGACGGGTGCAGCTTCCTCTGCGACGTCGCATTCGCTATAGTTCGACGAGGGAACCTTTCAGAGTATAAAAAGGAGACGGCAGCTGTAGGGAACATTAAGGCGCTGCCTGTATATGGTGGATGCAAGTGGCCGAGGCAGTCCTGGTGGTATCCCAAACTTGAGCTCAGGGTCAACTCTGTGCAAGGGTAAGGTATGTGGAATGCTTATACGCCGGAGACATCGTATATGCTTTTCACGAGGGCACCGATGGTTCCCTTTGCGTCACGTTTAATAAAGTATGCGTAGCATGTCCGGATCCCGATCCTAGCAAGTCGACGTCTCATGTGGCTGACCTTTCCCCCGTTTTTTTTTTTCCTTTTCGTCTAATAGATATATCCCCCCCCCCCCCCGATCCTACATGTCAGCAATGCCGGTTCTTTGCTCTGCATTACCACTTACGAACAAGTGTCCAGCGTCTTGTGACATTGCTGAGTGCAATGCTCTAATGTTTACGGAGCCCGTGCAACATTTTTTCATTTGTCTCTGAAGCGCACAGAATATCCCAACGAGTATCATCCAATGTTCATTTCAACCTGAACTTGAAGTAAGCACTTGATAATTGTTCAACGCCGTTTTCTTATGACTTTGCAAAGTAGGTTCCCGATCACATGAGTTGGGCACGGAACTCCTGCGTTGGGTCAACAACCCGAGACATCCGTTCCATTCCTTTTTAATCTGGAAAGTGATGAAAGGGAAGCGTGGGGTTCTTCCATCGGACTGAGAAGCAGCTAGCGCAACAGAACTTTTTCGACTTCGATACATTATTCGTGTTTCGCATTCTGTCCAAAACCATTCTAACATGTACCGCTTCCTCTTCCCGGACGTGCTCTTGAACATGCTCTCACGGCTCTCGCAAATCGACGCTAGGTGGGCATGGTTTCGCTGGAGTCTCTAATATTTCAACAGTGTACAGGTATTGGAGTTGCCCGGACCGACCCAGTCGGAACTACCATCTGCAAATTTTCCTTTTTCTCTTTCATTTTGACTCTAATAAGTGGCAAATGTAGAAGACGTTAAGGTTTTCTTTTCTTGAGTTTGTTTTTCGTTTTCGTTTTTCATTTTGTAAGCCAACAAGCCCCTCAGATCGGTAGTTCATAAAAATCGCCACACTGGATTCGCCATCGATGGATATATGGAGAAAAAATGGAGATCTATCATATCCATGTTTTCACAAATGTGTATCCGTCTACTCCATGAGACCTAAAGCTAAGTGCTTGGCAACCGCAGGGATTGTAGGAGGAATGGGGACAAATTAAAATGTGAGCAAGTAGGATGAAAGAAAAGGTAACGAGGGAGTGAATCTACTGACGCGGCGAGTGTGAGAAACAACAACAACGACGACGGCTATTACTACTACTACTACTACTACATTAATGACGATGGGATGAGGTGATTCACCGCAACAATTGTGGTACCGTACCTCAGTGCATGAGTGTTAATATATGAGCGGGATGACGATGAAAAAGATGAGGCATACACACTCTCACACACACATGACACACGAAACAACGACAACAAATAAATAATGATGATGTAGTGGGATGTTTCGCCGCTGAGGCGGCACCCTATCCCATTGCTTGAGGGGGTGAAGATGGTGAATGATGATGAATGTTCAGAGTTCACGCAGGAGCCCTGTTGCTGCTAAGAAGGTGATGAGGGATTGAAGAGCTCGCAGTGGATGCGCTGGGTTGGCCGGAAGCCCGAGCAGTAGAGGGAGGGCAAGTGAGGGCGTCTTGGTGGCTTTAAAATTGGAGCCGGAGGACGCGTCGCTCAGTGGAACACTGCTGACAGTCGATGAGAATGTGCTGGACGGTACCTGGAGTATTGCAGCAAGCGCATAGCATTGTGTTACTGTAACCCAGCCTGAGGTGGAAGTAGGGGGTGAACGCGAAGTTCAAACGAAGTCGACGGACGATAGACGTAAGGATTCGACGAAGGGTAGACCGCAGTATGAAGAACAGTGGAACTACGGAGTGGAGGAGGGATCCTTCCGGGATGTCTTGACGCCATTGTTGGGCGGCCTTTGCTGATGCAAGCGCCGACAGCTAAGATCGTCTATCCCCTTTTGGCAATATGATGGAGATCGTGTGTCGACGGCGGTGGGCTTCTGCAGCTATTTAGTATGCGTCTTCATTACAACGTATGCCGATGTGGCCCGGGATACACTGTAAATCCAGCCGGTGTCCCTGTTCGTGTAGTTGCTTATAAAGTTGCAGTTTGAAAGTAGCGAATGATGCCAAGGAGCCTCGAATGAACCTGCTTGCAATACACTGTAGGGCTGCTTTAGAATCACTATAGATCACCCAGGAGCCGGGTTGAAAGTGACACACCAATAGCTTTTTCAGAAAAAAAAGTGTAGTGTAGAGCCCCGAACAGGGGGATGACGTGCGGTGCAAAAGCTTATACCCACATGACAGGAGACTCCCCTGGTACGAAGAAAGCGGAGGAGGAACCTTCTTCAGTTTAAGTCCCATCGGTGAAGACAGCAGAGTGAGTTGTGTATACCACGTCATCATTTCTAGTGTCGCTTACCTCAAAACAGAAACTGGGACTTCCTTCTTGATACTGGGAACATTTCCATGTCGCCACAGGGAAACTGGTCTATCTTTACGGATAGTAAGGCAGCGTTAGAGGTTATCAGCTCACACGGATCCCAGACGATCAACGACCTCCACGCAATGACTCTCTCGTCATGCAACTCCGTTCTCGCCTCCGGTCATACCGCCTTGCTCCAATGGGTTCACAGCCACATAGGCCGCCCTGGGAATACCCCTGCTGACGCTGCTGCAAGGCGCGCGCATAGCTGTGACATCCCCATCGCAAACCTACCGCTCACGGCATCAGCTTGCCTCCTTCAAATTCGTCGATGGTCTGCCTCTAAAACCCGCCACTTCATTGCAGACGCTATTCGATGCAACGCCTGTCTTCGAGCTATTGACCCCGCGATGCAACTTTACCCCACCCAACACCTTACCAGGGCCGAGGAAACCCTCCTTCATCGCCTCCGCCTTAACGTCGCCTAAACTCCGTCACTCCTGCACAAGATGGGCAGACGCGGCAACGCAAACTGCGATGCCTGCGGCGCCGTCGCTGACGTTGCCCACCTCCTGCTAACGTGCCCGAAGTTCTCGGCGCCCCGTGCCGCCCTCGCCCGACGCCTCCAAGCCTTGGGCAACGGGATGTTACCAAGGCACCCTTCGAGTACGTCAAGGCCACCGAAATGATGACCACCCTCTATAGCACAGGCGGCAAGCCTCACCGCCTGCAGCACGTCGTTGCCATCGCGGCTTCTCCCGCACCTGTTTTTTTTAAGGACTAGCAAGCCGGCACTTGCCTGGCTGACATCTCCTTTTGTGTGAATAAACATGTACCCCCCCCCCCCCCGGGGACAGAGGTCGAGATTGCCGGTGCTGGGAGTGTCCACGGAGGTAAGGAGGAAACTACACGCTGCATTGTGAAACGAGGGAGGTGGTGATGCGCTTACGTAGGTGATGACACATACGGAGACTTTGATGTTTCTTCGCTTATAGATCTTTCTGACCAGTGGACGACGGCGATGGTGGGCCAACAAGCGCATGTGATGCCGGACAGTTTCTCTCTGACACAGAATCTCAATCGGGATCTCTTTCGCTTCCGCCATCACCATGCGTGTGTCAGTACAGCGCGGTACTCTTAAGCAAACCCGCAGACTACGTGTTAAGGAACCACGAAGCTTGGGGATCGAGGTTCTTGACATGACATGGAGAGCAGATAGACCATAAAGCATTTATCCCCTAACGAGCGCTTTATGCATCATGACACACGCAAATGAGGTATCACACACGCGGGTGTGTCGTAACTGATGGGAATACTAGTTCATCCGGTCGGCCACCGGAGATGTAGTGCTGTGAAGATCACATATCCGCGTTCATTACAATAGCTCTGAGGTCAGAGGAGTGTGAGAAAATAAAAAGTGAGGAAGCGAAAATATGAAGCGACGTGATGAGTTCCACTGTTGTTCACTGAGGCTACCTTTTTAGTTCGCCACTATATTTGTCGTGTTGTGTACACCGCATTGTTTTTCGATCCGCTAAGCTTGCTGCCTCGGATTCCGTGAAAGGGGAGTGTTTTTAACGTACTTAAAACAAACGCAGATAGATGGGAAGGTATGGAAAGCGCACATGTGAGGCCGCGCTTCGGATTGCAGGGAGAAAAATGCACTAAACGTTATTTGAAAAGTTGAACACAAACTGTAAAGCGTTCCCGCCGAAAGTACGCACTAAAAAGGCTTCTCTAAAAGACGAGCCAAAAGAGGTTCCTTGCGTTCGTTCCCAAGGCTGAACCCAAATGGTCCGTGACGCTGCAGCCCGTTTCGGGTTTCGATGATGAATACGCCTAGGCTGCAATACATGGCTGAGCAGAATTGTTTCCCGACGTTTAATATGTAGCTGGCTGTCAGCTTTTAGCGAATTGGAAGAATCCGAGTGAGCCTTTATCGCGACTTTCCAGGGTCGGAACTCTGCAAGCCGCCGCGCTTTCGTGATTCTCGTTTGTGGATATGAATTGGGTCCGTTATCTTCGAACAAAAATAGCGGCGCGGTGAAGCATGCTGTCCAAGGCGTACGCTGTTCGCATTGCTGCGTGCATTACGGGGTAGAGGCATGTGTATGCATGTCAATAATACGTTAGCTGCCGTTTTGTGTAATGGAATGTCTCTCTGCCGCTGAACTGAACTGTAGTTGCCGGCATCCACTGTGCCTTGCTTGCATAATGTGTACATCATCTTTTGTACTTCACTCGGTAGCGTGTGCTTCCATTGTATGCCTCGCGTATGTTGTGCGTGTTCCATCCATTTCATTCGCACCTCACTGTAGTAACCCACATGCAACGGGGTAGGGTACCTCAACTCCAGCGATGAAACACCCATGTTATCATCGTCATCATCATCATGTATCTGTTGGCGTTTGTCTCTTTGGCGTTAAACTTTTATGACTGAAGAGCCAAGCCAAATAGCAACTGTGAAAAAAAAAAAAAAAAGGCACGGAAACGTGAGACATCCTTGCACTTCCATTACGAGCTCACGAAATTTTGCTGTTCATCAAGCTGTTCTACGTTTCTATGCTTTTCTTTCACTCTCGCCATTGTTCACTACTATATTTTGCATCATCAGAGAGTCACGTCCAAGGAAACATTTTTTCTTTGATGTAGAACAAAACAGTGTGCAAGCGAGCTGATGTACTTTGCATATGGATAACATTTCTTTGATTGTGAGGGATAACTGCGAGAACACTGAAGACGACACAACCAGGACGACACGGCGGTAATTTCTTTTATCTCTGAAGTCGCGCCTGAATTCGAAATACCTTCAAATAATTCGGCTTTGTATTTGAAGCTTCTCACCAACATTGGTATATCCAAACGTCACTGGACAGACTCCGATCACGTCAAAGCAATCCTCTTCCCCGCATCCTACCGTCATGACGAGCAAAGGAACTTCCCAGCATTCCCCTTTTAATTCACCAAACAAGACACGCTGCACCTTTCAGAGGACATATCAGGTATTAGCGCGTGGGATATCCCAATGAAGTAATCCCAGAGGTACATACACAGGTCGGCGCTTATCATGCCTGCACATCGCATTCTTCGCGTCACATATCCCTGCGCTGGTCCTCAATAGAAGAACGTTCTGCCACCTCTTTCTCTCACCTCAACCTCCTTACTCCCCGCACAACTCGCTTCCCGTTCCGACCACTGGGAGCCACGTGGCGCTGCCATCGCTCCATCTAGCCCCTGCGCGCACACGCCAGCCCAGCATTTGAGACCGCGTCGAAAGCTCCAAGTTGCATTCACTTGGCGAAGCTACTAACACGCGCGCGTTGCAGAGTTCGCACGATCGGCACGTCAGGTTCACTACAGCACACGTCACACTTCATTCTTCGAGTCACGCTACAGGGGGCGGAAGAAAGTGCGACGCTGTTGACTTAATCTCGAAATGCAGCTTTTCTTCGAAGACACATAAAGTTGCAATTCTGAGTGCGCGTGTTACTGATGCCGACTAAAGAGAGACGTTGCGTGGACACCGGCTAAGTTTGGGAAAAGTTGACTCCTGTCAATACGCGATCGATGAGCTACGAAATGGACGCGGAGTTTGGTGTGATGTGATCATCGGATGCTCCGGACGTCGCTGTCCGGTCGGGTGTCGTGTTGAGTTTGTGTGTTTTTCTTCTGGGTTTTCGGCGTTCTCGGTGTGTGGATATGCCGACGTCGCTACTCTGCTGGTGGACCTTCGTCGGCGCCGTCGTCCGACTACTCATGGACGACCTCGTACTAGGCGGCTCGGCTGAAGGCATCATTGGTATGTCGACACATATCTTATATACCTACGTTTTAATTCTGTGCGTGGTACTTTGGCGAGCTGTACAGCTGGAACTCGTTAAGTGACAAATGGATGCTGTGGGAACCTACATCAACGAACGAGCTTGAGGTTGAGTTTGAATGTAAAAAAAAAACAAAAAAACTCCCACTGCTACTTTTATAACCAACCCCTAAATGGATGAACCCCACAGAGAGGAAAAAGAAAAATGAAAAGGTGAAAAGATAATAAGAGAAAAACGTCACCTCTCCCGGTCACCGAACGAATCAACGAACAAATTGCAATGTAACGCGTAAACAGTCCCCCTTACACGTGCCCTGTCGCTTTCTAGCGCTGTCCGACATCCAATACATATAGTGTTAGGTAGGATATTTTTTATTTGCCTCCTTAAAATTTGTTGGTATCCGTGTGCCAGAAGAACTGCAGTATTTTTTATAACATTTTATTCAAGACATTACTGTCTAGCTTACGTAGTACAAAAGGCTACGTACGCAGATTACGTACAAAAGGCTGGAAGTGCACGCTAATCACGCTTCTTATGACACTGAAATAATCTTTGTTCATTTTTTCATAATTATACAATATGGTATTCGTTTATAATAAAAGCCTCCGTCCTATGTATGACTTTTGAAAATTACTTGCGGTGCAACGTACGAGGGCGTGCTGAAACGTAATTCCTCCTATTTACTTATGTGAAAACGTTTATTTATGTGAGTAAAACATGAGCGCATCAATTTCTGCAAGTTTGCTCTTGATATTTGCATAATTATTTGTAGACATAATCGCCCTGTTCAATCAACACATTTCTCCCAACGGAAGATCAGTTTCTTGATTCGTCACTGCAAAATTTTTCATTTTCGGGTTTCGGACGCACACACACACACACACACACACAAAATGCAGGCGTTGTGATATTGGCACGATAAATTAAGTTTCCCGCCTTTCATTGGTCTCGTGTTTGCCCCCAAAGGGTGGACATAACCACCCTTGTCGACGCTAAACCTTCATTCACATCTGTTATTTGAGAACGTTGAGCGAAGCTCCACGTTAGTGCTTCAGATCAAGACTAACTTTAAAAGGAAACCCAGTTTACGAAAATGGAGAACGAGGTCCTGTTTTCCAGGCTTCGAAAGTTATGTCGATGTTGAATAAAGCGAGATAGAAGCTGTAATCGCCCCGAAGTCGGAACGACAGCATTTGTTTTCCCGCGTCAAGTGTTTATGTAGAACAAACCCAATCTCGCAGCGAGCATGTATGTCGTAAAATTTCGCCATAAATTTGAAAATAATGTCCGGGGAACGTGGCTATGCAAAACAGTATGCATCCGGGCTTAGTATTTACGATGCGAGGAACGTGTTTCGCGCCTTTTGATTATTTCCGTCTGACTTCCTGTTTCCACGAGAATAACTTTAAACAGACATATGCAAATACGGGGAAGTGAGAAAAAAGACTCCCAGATAGCGAAGGGCAGGGAAGCCATGGCTGGAAATCCATTTACAAATCATCTTTTTTCTCTCTCTCTCTCTCTCTCTCTCCTTCTCACCCCAGTCAGAGGCAGGGTTGCAATGGGGTAGGGACTGCGAATGGGTATTGTAGAAAATCCAATTCAACCGGGAGCATGTCGTAGTAACTGGCGGCTTGGATTTATAGTCAACGCATTTTCGAAGCTTTGTCCTTGTCTCGCTTTCTTTTCTTTTTTTTTAGTGTCGAGTCTGTAAGTACAATATTGATTAAGCTTTAGGTTTCGGGAAAAGCTAGGTGTCAAGAAACGAGCTCCTGTATATGACGCTCCGCCACAGCAAGGTTCGTTATGTTGTAGAGTACCCTTTACAGGAGAAGCACTGTGGGTAGCAAGTTTGCTGTCACGAGCTCTGTGGGATTGATCTAACTACAACCAAAACCAGCGCTGGTTACACGTGGATGCCTAAAGCGAAGTGTTACGCGCGCATTAGTTTTCATCTAAAGCCTTCCACAAACTTTGCTATGTAAGAGATAACATATTGTGTAAAGTAGGCACCACAGCAGTAATGCGTTATGTACTTATAAAGGCCGGCAGTCATTCGAAGTAACCTTGACTAATGCTCTGCATAAAGCCTGTGGAAGTCATATATAACTGACAGTGAAGTAGAGTAACACACTGTCATAATTCTGCCTAAGCGAGATAAAATTACGGTGCAACAAACAAGAACTTTATTTCATGATGACTGCACTGCCAGCAGTCCTTGTGTGAGAACGAAACGGTGTTAGGAATACAAACCTAAATGAAAACTAAAAGGGCGGATATCATATTCCTATTTGAGGCGGATGCAATTCATCGCTTCCACAGTCACAGATGCACAAGTCCTCGATTGGGGATAAGACATCGCCCTTCAGATCACCATTCTCCGGGCCAAAAGTCGCCAAGTGTTTTACGCACGCCCAGAGCTTGAGTTCGCCTGCGTTATGTTATAGGATTGTTTAACGGGATTTTTTCTAGATTTTCACAACATTTGTTCGAGAGCCTACATACTGCAGTGGAACGCAGTTTCAAAGCTGATTTCAAAACATTTCGAGACAGAAATGTTTCGCTGACGTACCACTATGAGGTTGTCGTGCCTAAAATATGCAACACGGTTTCCCTTTCTGTCTCGCTACATGATGCATGCACAACCGCTCAACGCATTCAAATACATGAATGCGTAACATATATTAACCTGAAATAACGGCCTGTCTGCTTAGTACGGCGTTATAAAACGGTCTAAACCCAAGTCTCGGCATTAGAGTCGCCGCGATACTTAACGGTATCTTAAAACTGTCTCGGCAACCAGGATTTCATAACTTTGCTAAACGGCGCGGAAATGCATGCCACGCGGGTTTGACGCCGCTTTCAATCTCGTCGTTGCGCACAGCTTAGTGCGTTGCGTAAAAACGTAGCAATGAACGAAGTCTTGCAAAGGTGCGAACAACCAAGGAAGAGTACGCAAGAAACCGAACGTACGAAAATTTTCAAAAGACTACGTCTCGCGAGGTGAGATTGGGAGGGTGCTAATGGTAAGGAAGCAAACAAAGGAAAAGAAAAAGCGCGCACGCGAAGCAAACGCGAAATAAAAAACTAAAAATTATGTGTTGTTTTTGTATCTTTTTATTGGGGTTTTATTTTCCAGCTCGCTACTCGCAGCTTTCATTCTTTACAACGTCGCTCATCCGAACAGCCATAACTCGAGATGGTGCATAATGTAAAACCTCGAGACTAGGGAGGACGATGGGACAGACACAACACGAAGTCTCAGTCGAAGTTTATTGAGTCTTCGTGTTGTGTCTCTCCCTTCGTATTCCCTAGTCTCGGGGTTTTCCGTTATGCATCAAGTTCACCAGCTCCCTTGCTTCTTAGCCATCTTTTCATTTGAGATGGTGTCGTTGTTTGTTCGTTCTGTTCCATATGTCTTGGGTTGCTCTTCCTATTGCCATGTACCAGCTTGCCTGCGCCCTAGCCATTTTGCTGCAGCCATAACGTGCGAATACCTCCGTTAGCGTGTACATCTTCATGTCCTTCTTTTTTTTTTTTCCATTTCCATGGTAATACAGTCGGACCTCGTTTTATGAACCCTCGACATACGAATTCCCTCGACTTAGGAACGGCTCCACAGGGAACCAAACTTTTTCCGTGTATTTTGACCTCGTTTTACGAACCCTCGATATCCGAACTATGAACGGATTATTAGGGAACGGACCCAAAGTAGCCAAGCCATTCTGACCTCGATATACGAACGGGCGTTATGAACGTACAGAGGACAGGCCAATGGACCAGAGGATAGTGAAAGTTCCTCAGTACATGCTGCCAAGGTCAAACATACAATGTTCCAACGTCGCTACGTTCCACAAACATGATTCACCATTTCCTGAAAGAATAATTCCGACGTTTACAGCCGAACGGTTGTGAGTTTGGATCAGGTCTCCGAGATGGAAACCTCTTGCCGTTCCAAGAGAAGGCGTTCAGTCCTGACAGCCGGTGACAATTGCGTGATATTTGCCGTTGGAAACAGTCTCATCCGCGCGCGATACTGTACTTTGAGGACCGGGTGGATGAGTCAAGTGTCAGACTTCTGTCATCTCTTCTAAACAGGATAGACCTTGCAGAAAGTATGGTGCAAAGTACAATTACGCAGTATTTTCAAAAATAAAACTGATTCAAATCAATTTCTCGTGTTTTTGTGAGGTATTTGTGCACTGCACACCTCGGACCTCGATTTACGAATACCTCGATTTACGAACGATTGTCTGAGAAACGAAGGGTGTTCGCAAAGCGAGGTTTGACTGTATAGACGCAACCGCCATGTAGTGCTTAACATGCTTTCGCCGTACAAACAAGCAACTCCGCAAGTTCAATATGTTGCAACAGGCATAAGGATGTACTGATCAAACACCCCAATCATCTTTACCATCAAAATAGAGTTGTCGTCACTGTTGGACTTCGACCCCCACTGTGATGCTCACCGTTATGTTGTCACCAAATTACCGCAGTCAACGGGGTAGAAGAGCGGTTAGGGCCGATGAAGCACCCCAGTCGTCGATACCATCTAAAATAAAGCTGTTGTGGTTGTTTGTTTTGGAGCATGCATTACGGAACGTGGTGCGTAATAGGATTTAACCCGTTCGCACGATCTCGTAATGGTCTAAATATTTAATGCTGCACTGCGAAGACATGTTGCATCCAGTTCTATCGACATTATGAACATGCCTCTAGGAATGTCTTTGTCACGAAACATCTCTTCTGATGTAGCGGCGACGTGTGTTCGTACGATGGAGCTGTGCAATGTGTTCAATAATAATTATTTCGGGGTATACAACGCCTCTTCATGCTGCTCTGCGGTACATGTGACAGAATACAGTGAATAATAACGAACAGTAATTGATAACGCGTATGAAGCAAGTGGGAGGCAACTCTTAACTACTAACAATGACCGATAAGCGGTGAAATACAGCGAGGAGGGCTGTTACGTTCTTTAAACATTAGCTCTGTAAGGTTCTGTACCGTGGTTGGTTGGTTCGTGGTTAGAAAAATAACAAGGGGAGGTTGAATTCGCGCAAGCGAATTCTGCTACCCCAAATAAAGGAAACGGTACGATCGCACCACAGAAGGTGCGAGCGCACCGTAAAAGTTCACCGGGGCGAGCGTCTCGACCGCGACCACGCAGGACCGAGCGCGCCGTTCTGTAACGTTCAAAGTGTCGTATAATTTGCTTTAATGCTCAAATGATGTAGAAACTACACAATAGGAAATATTTCTATCCGGCAATACTCTTCCAAGCGTATCAGACCAGATTGCAGTAGTCGTAAACCAATAGGAGGTCGCTAACACGCAAAAAAAGAAAAACTTGAAGGACACGCAGAAAAAAATCAAAACAAAAACACACATCTCATTCAGGCCTAGGCTGTTAATGGCCACTTAAAGTAGTAAAATAAAAATAACAAATTAATAACAAAAGTCGCAGTGTTAAAGCATTTTTACGCGTTGCAATGCTACGGTTAAGACCAATATGCCAGTAGCGGTAGCTGCGCTAATGGTGTTCATAGTCCTGTCTATGGCGTCTATAATGGCTAATGGTGGCTATAGTCGTGTTCAACTTAAGAAGGAAGATAAATCTAATCCGTCAACTACATACGTCGTTGGCGAGAAGGAGACACAACAGCGCACCAGGAGAAATAGTGCAGCGCCAAGACGCGTACGTATCTTTAAAGCGCACGTTCTGCGGCAGCGTAAGTCTTAACAGCCAATACGAAAGCAGAGGGAGTATGATGGATTACGTTATCTGGCGCAGGAGTGAGCATGACCCCCCTGTGTCCACCCATCCTATCCAAGGTATATCTAAACAGGTAGCGCAACTCCCATAGGCCCCTGTGTCTTCAGAATGACGCCATGATAGAGACGGTCAGCGCCATCCATCCGTTGCGCGGACTACTACGATTGTAAATAAATGGCGTCAGAGGTGACGTCAGCAGTATGAATAATAAGTAGTGCATAATTGGCTATGGCACGTTTTCGTTCGCGCACTTCGTTTGCGTTGTATTCCCTTTTCCTCACCGTGCAACAGTACCAGAGAGAACACAGAAAAAATAAATCGTATCACGTTTAATGAACCATATCAATACGAAATACATATACATAGTTATCACATATCGTGACAACTCCAAACAGAAGGGCACCGTGATATCACACAGAAACGAGGAAGGTTCAATTAAGTTCCATTTCTTACCTAGAGCAATACGCACACGCAATGATTAGACGTTTGCATTTATTCAATGAGTGGCCATTGCAACAAAACATGACATCGTTGGTGCACAGCTGATTCCTGCTAACACTCACGCTATCATGGCCGCTCGTCCCATGAATTTTTTTTTCGCGGGGCCAGCAACAGGGGATGCATTGTATTCAACAGTTCACACGTGTTAATCTTGGCCGACACCTCCGAGATGTCAACGTCGCTACCTGTTTAACCCAAAAAGTATACGAACTCCGCATTACAATGCACGGACACACGGCCCGGATACACAGATGCACGGATAAACACGCCCACTGTGACACATACGCAAAGGAGCAGGATACGGAAACGTACTCGGGTGGTAGATGATTTCGTATATGTGCACGAGTGGGGCAACAGAAAGTTTTTTCTACATTGAAATTATGAATAACCTATTAGTACGCACACAACCCATGCTCACGTTCTAAAGTTTTTGTGTTTACGATCGTACCTCTACTGTCAACACCCAGGATCGCTCGCGCCTCATGATGGTAGCCTTGCCGATGGGTCTGATTTAGTATTTTCGCTTGTTTTCGCTACCAGTTTACATATACCTTGTCCTATCTGCGGCGTAGTAATACTTTGAGAGCTGAGGGACTATATTTTTTCCCCTCATAAGTTCTGCGCGACTATAGTTTTACGTGCTGTGCAGTGTAGTGCGCCGCTGGGGGTTGAGCTTAGATACGAAACGAACGACCAACAAAGCGCGACGTGCGTTGCACTATGGCGCCCAGTAGAATTATAATAATGGTACCATGATGTTACACGTAAGGTTTGTCTGCGCAGTGCGGCGACATGTTGCGCGTGAATTATCGACCAGTATTACCAGTACCAGCATTACCGTGCCAGTAGAATTATCAACAGAAGTTTTTCTAATTATTAAGCTTCATTTCATCTTCTTTGTCTTCTTCTTCCCAGATAGAGAAGACGAAACAGAAGCCGGGTCGCTTCGGACTCTCCGTCAATGTTCTAACATTTCCGCAATATCTGGCATTTGAGTGGCGTCTGCTCTCTTTTTCTGATCTCTTCTTTCTTTGTTGATAAGGTAATACAAACCTCGATAGGAGTATCTAGCCTTCAAGATGACTTATCCTGATTTATGGGACTAACTTCGGTGTCAAGCGACGGCGAGTGACAGGGGAATGTCGGAACGTGAGGTTTATTTATTGCTCGCAAAAGTTATTGGGAATCGTGACAGGCCTCTTTTGATTTGATCACTGATCATTCTTTCTTATCACTGCGCGTTGTTTGTCAACCATCGATGTCACGCAGACTTTTTCAAATATGACGGGAAGTGCCTCGATACAGCTTCACTAGCTCATGCATGTAAACATATCTACCTCTCGCTGGTATTGGCTGCGAGATCGACCTATAGAGGGCGACACCGTCACCTTTCTGGCGTGGATAACACGCCGTCCGATGTCCGGAGTTGATGGTTCTTTTCCGTAATTCTTGTGTATATTCATCGGAGGAACACGTGTACCGCGATGGTACGATACTGTTCAGTTCCCCAATGCTCCGCCCACTGCACTGAACGCGGAAAATAAACGTGTAAAAGCAGACGACGCGGGAAGCTACCCACACTACGGTAGTTCATGGTTTCTCCGCAGCGCGCCGACACCGTTCGATCTCACTCACGGTGACCACTAATCACAGACTGAAAGGAAGACGCCAGTAAAAACTAGTAGCAGCTTTTTGCACGAGCCTCCTACGAAGTTGTTGGTGAAATAAACAGTCATTATTATTATTATTGTTGAATGTATTGAATAAATCTTTTATTATTATTAAAGCTATGCAGTTTTATTAGTTCCCGCAAAAATCATGAAATTGCAAACACTGTGGGGTATTGCGTTGCTCTCGCCAATAACAACAACCTTATTTTAACAATAACATCTCATCTACGCCTATGCGAAGTTTATCGTTGATGGCTTACCGTACTGTACATTCCTTAAAACTGCCGTTCTTCCCTATGACCCGTGGTGAAACACAACACTAAAATTCTATAACCAAGACAGAAGCCTCCCAATGTAATTTGCCGCCGAAAAAGCCGGGAAATATCAGAATCGAGAACATCGTGCACCGGCATCAAGCCTTCACAACAAGGGTTACGTGCCCGCACGACTCGGCACGTCCGTGACGAATGGACCGTCATCCTTGGTCGCCAGAAAGAGCCCATTGTTTAACGTGACTATGCCTCGAATGACAAATAAAGCACTGCTTGTGTTTTGATTCAGCGCAGAGGTAAAAACGTCTCCCCTCCTTCTCATTTGCTCAAGCTCTTTGTGTAGAGACATTCCTGCTTGTTGTAATCGCATTGTGATTAGCCTCGTGGTCCCCCTTTGAAAGTAGGGGTGTAGTAGGATTTCCTTTGTGCATCGCTTAAACTAGACGGTCGGCATCAGTATAAATCATTAAACTGCTTCTCACGATGGACTCGGCTGAAGAAAGTGCCCGTAGTAGGAAACGTTTCGAAATATGCATTAGTGGTAACGAGTTATTCGTCGCACGTGCGTCGGCGTCTGTCGCTACAATCACACAGAAGTCGTACGAAAAAAATATGGGAAAACTATGTCGGCATTCGACTACATTGCATGTTTTCTTATCGTAAAACTTACGGCGTCACATTTATTTCCGACCGTATTTTTTTCTGTATAAACTATTTCAAGCACGAATTGAATAATAGCTTTCTTTGAAAGCTTTAGCTTTAGCTTTCTAGCTTTCTCTCGTGTACCTTTCTTTGCTCGCATTATAATGTTATTTTTTCTTCTGTTTTTGCTCCGGATAGGGCTCGTTCAGAGTGTCGTATTTCATAACTAGTTTTGTACGTTTGTTTTTTAGTCTCACTTTAGTCTCACTTTTAGTCTAAACTCCACAAGACATTGTAATATCTTAGTCATCTGACCTGTTTCAAAGCGCATTTCAAAGCGCATTCCGCATTCTCATGAAAAGCAGCGCGTATTATCCTCTTCGCTGAGACACTCCGCTATTCAGAGAACTCAGGACACTAATTATTCTGAACGCAGAATGTCGACTACTGCAGAATATTGCAGTCGAATATCATTAACCTCATCTGTGCACACACGCAGACGCAGACACATAAAGAAGCGCTTGCTGAAACGACTCGTTCCAGAGGACAGCATTCACTCCTGTCCCTTCACTAGAGGCAGCCACTGTAGTTTCATTAGTCTGAAAGAAATGGCTTGTCCCGCTGAGGATTGAAGCGCATCGGGATAGAAGTCACTTTTGACAAGAGGAAGGGAGATCCCTCTTCAATTCCCCTTTCGCCTAAAGGCTTCCTACTCATTGCTCCCCCACAGCATTCCTTCCGCTTCCCCTTTTTCGTCAACTGCATCATCGTCAGCAATAAGTGATTCATTCTCGTGCCATCAACAGCTTATTATTACAGTTTGTATGTGTGTCGACCCTAATTAAAAGGGTTGTGCCACTCAAACTTGCTCGGATCAAGGGGTTGGAAGTTTTGTTTGCGCACGGCTCTATACGTCGCGAAATTTTAAGCTTTGTGCAATACGCGAATCATTTTTCCATATATAGTCTCTTTGTTAGTACTTCAAAATCGCATTTTGCCATTTATGCTTAAGTTTTGCTTGTAATCCAGAAGTAATATTATGATGTTCGATGATGCTACCATCGCCTAGATGCATGCGTAATGCTGTGTGGTCTTTTTTGTCTTTTTTTCAATGATACGGGATCAACAGAGTAGGATCCCAGATTAAAGATGAGTTACAATTGGGATTTTCTCTTGCGTTGTTGCGAGGGAGTTGGTGCAGAAGAAAGTGTAATGTCTCATGTGAAAGCTTCATTATGCACATACATACAAGGCTTGTTAATAAACATATGTTCCTTCACCTCCTCGTTGTTTCTGGTCTGCACTATTGCGTTTCAATGCGTGCGCTAGCTTTGCGTCCCCCTGCAAACCGACACAAGCCCTTCCGTAAGCGACGCAAGGAATGTCGGTCGTTGTTCCAGCAAACGTTGCCGATGTGAGTTCTTATCTTGCCTGCTTCACACTGTTACATTTTCATGCGTTACGAATGAGGCGTGGCACGGTTGTCACGACAACGAAGCACGGCGAACCGAAAAGCACACGCATCGCAAGAGTTGAGCTTGACCGAACTCCATACGGTACGGGTTAACTCCGACTATGCAGTTGATCAATGAACGCAGGCGCACCGCGCAAACGCATCACTGCTGTGCTGTCCCAGTTGCTTTTCCAACACAGTTGCCTCCGTTGAAAGCACGTCGGCCCAACAAGAACCTCTAATTGCTCTGTATGGCGCTGATACGCTTCAATACACCTCAAAGTTTCGCCGACCACATCACTGTTGCCCGTTCATGACTGTCTGTGGAATGGAGGCGTGGTGGAGTGGACGCGTGATTGGTCAAACAGAAGCGTTTTCCGTATCAAGAACGCATGTGTCTGACCAAGCGTGTCGCACGACAACCGCCTCCGCACTGGATCCGGGGTCGGATTCACAAACGCGATCGTAAGTTACGCTAATATGCGCTAAGACGTCGTAGCCTGCGACGCGCGTACGACGGCGTCGTAAGCGCGATTCACAAAGCTATCGTAGTGGAGAGGGTACCCCCTTTGACGAGGAAGAGGAAGTTGCTCGCTTCCTGTCACGTGTACCTCGGAGAGAAACACCCAGAGTAGCCCGCCATACTCAGAGGGTGCGAGACTATGTTTTCGCTATGGTAACGATGACGAAAATTTGTAATCGCACCAATAAGAGCCGTCCCATTAGAAGAAGACGAAGTTGTTCGTCCCCAAATGTTTTGTTACTGCACGTGCTCTCGGTCTTTCGGTAGCCATAATGGATGCCATGCAATCACAGGCGAAACGCGTTCGATGACACAGCCAATGTATTCCCAGTATGTTCGTCTCGGGGAGGGGGTGGGTGAGGGTGTTTTGTAAGCGGTGTGTGGCACTCAGTTTTGCAGCTTTTATGGCTTCTTTTGCCTTTCTTGCAGACAATTTGAAGGGGCGTTGGGGGTGTCTTAACGGGGTGTAGGGGATGCTTGAAAAATCCCTGCGACCCGATTTTACGGAGCACAAAGTTGAAGCATTTGTTGAAGGTTGCCAAACAAAAAAGTGCCTCAATGTCACTACGGGGATGGTCTCGAAGGTTCTGTGGCGAAGTGCAATGCCTTGGCGCGTATTACGGTGTCTTTGTTTGCAGTCTCCAAATCCAGCGCTGCCAAATAACGCCGCCATCTTTCTTCGTAAGATTGCTCGGGAGCTCTCGCAGGATTCCGCCGTAAGCTGCGAAGATTTTGCGACGCGCGCCCTTCGTAAATCTACACTTCGTCGTAACTTTCCCGTACGACGGAGTTAGGACAGATTTCGTCGCACGAGCTCTTTGTGAATCCGACACCCGTACCGTAACCGCCACGGAGAGAAGTTGCAGTGTGAACCAGGCATTAACTTTTCTTCACGTAGTCGGCTGTTACTGGATCGCGAGCAGTTTCTCCCAAAGCGGCGTTGCAATGACTCGGACGTGAACTGGAAATCCTTGCGTCCCTATCTCACAGACGCTGACGGACGGACACGTTGGAACGCAATAGTGCGGACCATGGGCGAAGAGTTTTCAATCTGCCGGAGGGGGCCGGGGCACAAGCCCCCCCTTTTTTTTCCCACACAGTGGTCGGGGTCCGTGTTGCAAGGTTGTAAGACAATTTTATAGAGGGTTTTCATGATCACTCGCATGAAACACGCGATTATTAGGATATCCCTCCAAACGTTCACCTTGAGTGTCAGCTGGTAGACTTCCCGGGGGCTCGGATTGAGTCGTTCACGGACTCACGGTAGCAGAAAGGGTTTCTTGGCCGGACGTCTTGTTCGAGTACAATGGCGGTCGTCACCAACGAGAGTCCACAGGTTCCAATAATGCGTGCTATATCCTGCGAGAGATTCACGGTCGACGATGACTAAAGGCCCACCTCCATGAACAACAACAATTATATTGTGACAATGAAGTGGGGAGGTTTTCCACTCTAGGAGTAGAACGCTACCCCATAGATAGAGGGTCTAATATGAGTGATGACGATGATGAGTGATGACGATGATGAGTGATGACGGTGATGAGTGATGACGGTGATGAGTGATGACGGTGATGATCGGAGTGGCGATGGCGATCCTGATCGTGATGGTGGGAATGAACCGAATGAACCATGAAGCGAATTTTTTGCAACGATGTTCGCGCGGGAGACTGCTGTTTACGTTCCGCCGCCAGTTGTTCGCTTGCATCATCTTCACGCTACGAAAAACTAGCGGACGGCGTCGGAGAGTGTTGCTCCAATGTCACGGTTATTAGAGCGGAAAGTGATGCTTAGTGAAATCAGTCGTTCGAAAAAAATGTTCCTAATTGCACAAAGTTTACAACTAAGTCCAACAACTGTTTAAAAAACGGTGCCCAGGTATGTAACGAAAGGGATATTCAATACTACTAAAGCAAAAGGTGTTTCTTGTCATAGAATGCTTGGCGTTCTAGCGGTGCAGTAGGTTAGGCAGCGAGAGGACGACAGCACCCCATATCAAAAAGAAGAGAGGGCAGAGAAATCGTAGCGGAAGTGCGCTTTGATTGGCCAGCCTCGTGATCATCTGCAGATGACGTTTAAGAAATCCGAGGACGCTGGGCGAAAATATCTGGCATGGGCAGATCGTCGGCGAACGCTCACATTTTTGACGCCTTGAGAAGTTCGCCGCACATTCGCTTCAAGGAGGTTGGCAGTTACACATCCTACGTGAGGTGCGGCGAATCTGTAAACCTCCAGTAGATTTTTTTTTTCGACTATCCGATGGCGCTGCCGTTGATAATACGGCGGTGCATCACGTGGAGGAATGTAGTTCCCCTGGAACTCTATCTCTGTCGTCACGGTACGGCAACCGGGATTGTAAGATGAAAGGACGCCTTGTATGCTCACGCTTATATACAATAATTACCTAACTAGAAAAAACAACCTTTTCCCAGCATTTGCGAGAATTATGGAGCAAGCAAAAACAATGACTGCTATTTGACCAACGTGAAGCCCACGTGACGATCGTGCACTTCCTGGCTTACCGTCACAGAACGTCACATGCTAATAGAACGATCGCACTGATTACGTTGAAGGAGAACATCAGCAAAAAATTAATTTGCCGTAGTAGCTCGCAAAACTTACTAGGTGAAGTAAGTGAAAAGAATAAGCTAAGAGTCGTAAAGATCAAAAAGCTAATTACAGAGCACTCTGATGGCAAATGAGTCAGAGTATGAAATGGTTTCTGTATTTCTTTTAGGTTTCGAAGTCGCTGTCCTCCTTCTATTTTCTTCTTTAGTGACGCCTGTCACCTGTGTGAAGGAAAGAAAGAAAGAGGTCATTACTAGAAGCGAGGAAAAAAATAGAAGTGAAAAAATCGTTTAGGTTGGACAGAAGAAAGCGACGTCGGCGGCAGAAGGCAATTTTCGGCTTCCCAATGGCCCGGCACGACGTAATGGTCTAAAAAAAATATCCCCTCCTTCTTCATCAACGCTTTGTGTATATCGACGCGGTGCCCGCGAAACATTACTGCCTTTCAAACATCAGGGGAATTTTCGTGACACGTATGACATGCAGGGGCCAAAGCACTCCTACCGCGAGGTTTTAGTTCCGTCTTTCTGAAGGAATTCAACGCCTGGTGTCCTGCGCGTGTGTATTCAATGAACAAAACTTCGGTTTTGCGACAAGGGGAGTGCAGTGCTGTGCTGTGCAGAGGTGGTTAGAAAAGCACAACCTTTTCCAAGAACAACATGCTGGTTTTCGTAGACCACATCTCTGATATTGAGCACTGTAGAGCCCTCTCAATACGTTACGGTGGCTGTCTTCATGGATTTAAGGCGCGGTTTTGACCAGACTAGTACACGTTACTTGAAAAAGGTAATTGATTACCGTTACTACTACTCTCGTGGCAAAAGTAATTTTTTACCGTTACAAATACTCTGCTAGCATTGTAATAAAGTAACGGCTAAAAAGTAACGTGTTCCTCTGACCGTTACTTTCGATGACAATCGCAATTACGGACTCGGCGTTCTGAACGACCTCTCTGTGGATCTCCTACCAAGGTGCTGACGTTTGATGTCTTCACAACAGAAGCTCTCGGCCGTGCTACATTCTAACTTGGAAATTCCAGGTGACTCACTATGTCCGAAGCTCGACCTACTGTACATACAGCAGATTGCGGTTGGAAGGTATTAAGGTGTCCCCGGACACCCAAAATCATCTGCGGAATACTATTATAATGACCTCCACTCATTGTAGTGGAAAGCAAACCAGATGGGAAAGGTTGTGATGGGGTCTGTGGGTTGGTTCCGTATATGAATACGGCTTAGTCGAAAAGTAATCGATTACTTGTAACCGATTACTCAACATTGCAATCATATTACTTGGAAAATTACTTGCTAGGGAAAACTAATCGATTACTCGCAAAATTACTCGAGAAAGTAATCTATTACTAGTAATGTAATTATTTGTAAGGCGTGAGCCAGTGAGCCGCTCTCACGTGCGTCAGGGTCTGCTGCATGCTATCGTCGGCGGACCGTGCTTACCAGTGGATCTTTGACTACCTTACAGACAGGACCATCGAAATGATAATTGCAAACGGAAAAACAAACCCAGTGCCAATTAACCAAGGAGTCCCCACAAGGGGGAGTACTTAACCCTGCCCTCTTCAATATTGTCGTAGCTGAACTGATACATCTACTAGAGCACCGCATACGGGCTCGAGCTCACCCGAAAGCACGAGCCGGGCAGGGCTTTGTGCCTGGCCTGGCGAGCCTGTATTATCCCACTGTTAGTTAGCCCCGGTCAACTTTTACAGCCCGCTGCACTGGGCCGGTCTGGGTAGCCTATATATTTCTTCGGCTCGAGCCGGGCCTGGACCGAGAAACCCAGCAGTTCTTCGGGCTTGGGCCTGGCCTGGGCATCGGCCTAAGAATGCGGCCGGTGCAGTGCTCTAACCTCTACTCCCCCAAGGTGTGAAAATTACTGTCTATGCGGACGTGGTGTGTACCGATGCCAACGGACTCAAGAACACTTTAGAATATGCTATGAAATCAATCACAACGTTCTTCGAAGAGGGAGCCATAGACTTTGTGAAGCTGTCAAGAGCACATCCCGGCACAGATTCTTAGGAATCGCCCTACACAGAAACCTGTCGTGGACACAAGAGATTCGAAAACTCCAGCAGAAAATTAAAATCGATACAAAAATTATGAGGCTTATGGCTGGTGTTAGGTGGAGCAAAACGAGCATGATCAAGAATTTTCACCGTGTACTGGTACGCCAATCCTACAGCATCCTATCGCAGCAATCGCACAGCATCCTACACCTCCAAAACATCACTGCATATCAGGAAAGACAACTGGGTAAAATCCTAGGAAGGAGCCTTAGAATTTATCTAGGAGTAACAGCAACAACCAGAACGTCCCGTGTTCTCGCAGAAGCACGGGGGCCTCCTGCATACGGAGCTTAGGAGCCAAGAGCTCGAAACAGATGGCATTATCAAAAAACTGTAAAGTAGACACAAGAGCAGCGCAGCACGGGCCTAAGCAACTACAGAGAAGTCTCCAAAAGAAAAGAATGCATACCACGAAGAAAGACAGACCTCCTTGGCTATCGCACCAACCTAAAGAATACGTGGTCATTCCGGGAATCAATAGGGAGGCTGACGCACACCCATCAGGCCTCCGAACCTTGGAGCTGACACATCTATAAGAAAAGTTTCCAGCCAACACAATAATCTATACTTATGGTTCCTGCTCAGTGGAAAAATCTGGAAGTGCGTTTGCTGTTGAAGACGTCAGGAAAGGATACAGGCTCTCCCATAGCACATCATCGACTACGGCCGAGTGGCATGGGAGACCTTAAAAGCCCTGTGCCATGTCAGGAAATCTACAACCAAAGAATGGATCATCTGCAGCGACTCCCTGTCCTCCTTCCACATGATCAATCAAGGCGATGACACACACTTCGTATACAAAATCCTTACCACTCTCACTGACGTCAACCTAACTGGACACAGTGTAGCATTTCAGTGGGTTCCTTCCCACTGTGGTATCCAAGGGAACGCCAGAGAAGCGCTCGCCGAGAGAACCCTGAGTGCAATTCCTTTCACAAAAGCCGACGCCAGATCGTGTCTCCGACAACGGACAGCACACACACACACACACACATACACATAAATGGGATGATGATGTGGTGGGATCGGTGTATCACTGGAAAAAGAACCTCTGGCGGCCGACTACGTTTCCCTCATTGACCCAGAACTAAATGGTATCGTCCGTAGAAATCAACAGAGGTCTATCCAAACTGCCTGCCACATAATTCGCCTGGATTCGTCCCGTGGGTGGTGGTGGTGGTGGCGGTGGTGACGAAAACCGGCTTGCCGCTTCGTCTGCCGGCGATTCGTCTCGTTCTCTACACTCAGACCGGCCTCGGCATAAGCATCGCCACTATGCGCAGCATGTAAGACACGGGAAGACACGCTTCACGTGATCATCCAATGCCCGGCCTTCCAACAGTACCGAGAAAGAGTGGAAGCTGCCCTAAGCAAACTCGACTCGCGTCCTTTCACTTTTTGTATGTTACTAGGTCCCGGGCTCTGCTCTAAATTGCAAAGGAAAGGGAAGAAAGCCCTCTTCGCTTTTCTTAAAGAGCTTCCAGCACCGTGTGTCGGAGATTTCCGTCTCATGTCAAAGAAACCCCAGGTGGTTCAAATTATCCGCAGTCCTACCCTGCGGCACGTGCAACATGTCGCCAGAATGCGCAGACAAACCTTACGTGTAGCACCACGATGGCATTATTATTATTATTATTATTCATTATTAAATGTTATATGCACATTGGTAATTAAGAACGAGACTATTGAGTAAATTGACGTTGTGATTTTCGTGGCAGTGCAATTTGAATGACTGTTTGTATGGATGTCAGGCACAAGTTATAGACCTTCTGACTACTAAATTTTAGGCTAGCCTACTCCAGTGTTGCACTGACGGCCGCTGAGGGGTGGGGGTGGTGGTGGGAGTGACGTTCAATAACTAAAAAGAAAAAGAAATGAGGTCTGCCTGCTCAGCCAAGGCGGCAAGTTTCACTCCTTAAAAAATGAGAATAAATTGAGACAGTCCTACGGACGAAGCGGGATCCAGCAGCACATCCAGTGCCTTCCGACGGGTGTGTGTATAGGACCTTACGGGTACAGGGTGTCTTCCAATGCGACACAGGGGATTGAAAGACATCCTGTACCCGTAATGTCCTATACTGGGATTGGAAGAGCTTCCAACTGCACCATGATTACTTCTCGTGCGACCTGGTGCTCAGGGCAGTTCATAACGATGTGTGACAGATCGACGTGGGTGAAACACAGGCTCGCAGCGGGGCCATGGAGAGAGGCCAATTTTGTAACGGAAGGCAGGTGTTAGTACAACCTCGCATCTCAGTCTGTAAAGCAGGGTAGGCTGGTTGCGGCTGAGGTCTTGACGCGGCAAGGTTGTGCGAAATGATGCAATTCTGGAAATACAGCAAGGCGGATTTCACGAACGAACTCTGAAAACTGTTTTCTGTTGTGTTCCGGATCGTGGGGTGTAGGGATCTCCGGGGAAAGATTGTGGCAGCTGTTGGCGATGTGGTCCGCTTCCTCGTTGCCCGAGACTCCCACGTGTGAAGGAATCCACTGGAAGCCCACAGCAAAACCGTCGCACTGAAGCTGCCTCCAGGATTCCAGGACTGATGATGAAATGGGGTCGTCGACCCGGGGATTTTTGATACGTTGCAGTGCGCATTTCGAGCCATTCAGCGCAACCACACTCTCTGCTGTGAGACCCCAAGGCTCGCTGGATGCCGACGAGTTCAGCGAGTGTTGAGGAAACTTGACTGTCGGTACGGCCACCCCAGGAGAGCACCATTGCAAGGCACCAGAATGCTGCACTGATGCTTCCGGAAACAGGGCGGGTGTATATCTGCAATGCTTTTCCAAAAAAAGAAATGGCCTCTTCGGCGCGTGCCTTGGCCACTATGTTTGGCACTTTCATCATCCCGTTTTTGGTATCGCAGAAGTGCGAGATGTAGACGAAGGTTATGAATAAAGTATACACGAGAATGGGATGGTGGGATCATGTAACCCAGCTAACCATACAAGAATCCGCATATATTGTATGTATTCTGATCGGCAGAGAAAATAATAACGTAAGCATTTTCACTATTCGGGTTCCTCAACTCGGATGTTGAATGATTCGCGAAAGGTTGCGTAACCGCTCACTTCGTTTATTTTATTTTTGTTATGCACACAGTAGCAACAGAAACAACTGGAAATAAGAGAGATCAAAGCAGTCGAGAAAGTATTATTGAAAGCATTATTCGCCGAGGAGGCGTCCCAAGACACGCAATTTGCGACATTGAGATTTTTTTTTTCTCCCCGGTTCTTGGTGAAAACAATTTCGCTATCGCTTTCGTAAATCGGGTGTTTGGGAACGCTCTGATGCTGTTCAGCAGAGCATGCTCCAAATTGAATCACCACGCAAACATCAATAAAGCAACTTGCTGCTGATTTTGATGTAGAAAATATAGTAAAGTGGAGGGGGTATATTTATTGAGAAAAAAAGAAAGGAAAGTTCAGACAGACGGAGGTCGACTTGTTATTCAAAAAAAAAAAAAAAGGAAAATGGGGGAAGAAAAGAAATGAAAAGCAAAAGGAAAGTGGGTCATGGAGCTGACTATGCGTTAAGGAAGATGAGCTCATCTTGTAGACGACCGTACTTATTAAATGAGCCATCTAATAAGTGAAGAATTCAACCAAAGGCTGACTGAAACGCAAGCGGTATAATAATTATGACTGTGGCTATTCTTTTCATTGTACGAAGCAAATGTTGATACAAAAAAGATTTGACACGTAAGAGAGAAACTGAAAAGAAATGAAGTCTCAGCTCGCTCACTCTTTAAGACTAATTGCTTTGAACTAATCGCACAGTAACATGACGCGCAGGAAGAAGGGACACCGTACATGTGGCACGCAATTTCGAATGAAGGAAGTCGGGGCAAAATAAATATTAGGAGGAATCCAACCAAAGGATCGATGGACAGTGGACACGCCCACCGAAGACGAAAACTGCGACCACTGATGGTCGTTCGAGGGACGATAGAGAAAGCTGCACTTGTGTAAGCTTTCCACGAAGGACGCATCAGGGGACGCGCTAATGCTTCCTGCGATTTAAGGCTAAAGGATTTTGGTCTGGCAGTTTCTTTTCGGCCCTATAATAGCTCCGTGCAAATTCGGTGTAGGTAAGGTTCTCAGCAGCACACCATAGCACTAGGCTCGTGCCCATTAAGTTAAAGAGAATTAGTCCTGGAAAGTGAAGAAAGCAACCAGTGTCCAGAATAGTAATGATGTGCAGGAAATCCAACAGTGAAGCCTTCTTTAATATTCACAAACTTTCATGTAGTAGTCTACATTTCTTCGTGCGCAAAACGTTTGTACAAGTTGCACAAATATATACAAGGAAGGTCCCACGTGAACAGTAAATGGCGAGAGGGAAAAAGAGAGTGAGGAAAAAAATGAAAATATAAGTATGCATACTTGCAACATACTTGCATTTTTATTGTGTGGCGTCACTAGGTGGCGTCACCATACGTGGCATCACTATACGTGGCGTCACTACGTGACGCCACACATAATGACGCCATACCTAAATTTTCCTGTTTTCCTCTCTCTTTTTCCCTCTCGACATTTACTGTTCACGAGGGACCTTCCTTTTATATATTTGTGCAACTTCTACAAACGTTTCACACCTGAAGAAATGTAGACTAGTACGTGAAAGCTTGTGAATATTAAAGAAGGCTTCACTGTTGGATTTCCTGCCTATCACAAGAATTAGTCCTCTAAGAATACGATCTGTATTGCATTAGGTAGACTAAGAAAGAAGGAACATGAAATTACCTATCTTCGAAAACATGATGGACATCGTGAAGGTTTTATCGTGTGCTAACCTAAGGTGCTATTGAAGTTACATATTTTATACCCCCGTGAACACGTATTTGTTGTCATAGACGTCACCTGTGATCCTTCTTGAATAACACAAGTTCATGTACACATAACAGAAAATTACGTTGCATTGTTTGAACGCAAAATCTTAATTGACCAAGAAGTGCGCCAAGTGAACCGAAATGAGTAATTTGAGTTTCTGTGAGCTTCAGAAGGCGTGCCAACCACATCATGGCCAAGGCCCAAGTCATCAGCAGACATAAATGTGCATCCAAATTCAATCTGAAAGGTCGAAAATAAAATGCAAGTGCTTATCCGATTACGTCCTTTAGGAAACGAAATATATGGAGGTATTAGAGGAAGCACGCTCAACGAGGAAATTTAACACGACAACAGGGAACAAATTTAATTCAACACGGAAGTTTAATCCCAACAGCGAGTTCTCCCGGAAACTGGGTTCTTCCCCCATTTTCTTCTTGCATTTTTAAGCAGTAGTTTACAGGTTGAAATGCCGAAATACTGGCGCTAGGTTAGTGTGTTGCACCACTTCAGAGTGTTAAGTATGACAGCCAAAGCACTGCATTGATTTTGCTAAGCCATAAACGCTGTAATGGATGGAGAATGAGCGCGAAAATCCATTTGTCCACCTTTAGGTAAGAGCCGTTACTTGTAGTTCGAAGCCACTTCACGGTAGTAATTAGGTTACCTCCGCATCACGTTGTTGAACGTTCTACTTGCTTCAGTAATGCCAAATGAAAAGAGAACCATATACTTTGACGTCGCTGGAAGAGTGAATCGTGCCTCACCGTACGATCGCAAAAATATGTCTCAATTAGCATTGACTGGCGCCTGACACTCCCTTAATCTTATGTACGCACCGACTGTCTGCAGGAAATAAGATATTGTGATTGATATGACAGCAGCGAAACGGGAGAAGTGGTCATCGAGGAGAGTAAGGTGGACTTTGTCTTCCTTGCTCTGCGAAGGTATCATCTAAATTTCGTGAGATTCAGTCAGAAATGTGGTCCGTTCGGTTTTTACAAATGTTTTGGTACGCGTACACCCGCGACGATGCGCGTGAAAATATTGCGCCGGCATTTTTGTTGTCCAGAAGTGCAAGTGGCAGAATTGACGCATCCTGCATATACTCTAACGTCCGCACTATATACGTTGTTGTTATGCTTTTAACGTACGCTCGAATACACGACACATCATACGTAGCGTTTGTGAGGTAGTCCGATCTGAATCGAAGGAAAATATGATACCTGCAACAAAATAGTTATAATTTTAAATTTACAGTATACCCACAAACAGACCACAGCAGCACAGAAACAGCATAGCACATAGTTGTACGCTTTTTGGAGACGTAACATCCCAAGCTCATCCAGTCCCAACTCGTTCCATCGCCCCGTCTACAGTAGGAGTAAGCTAGGAATGTGGCAATATTAGCAACACATTCTACCCCCGGTGGGCTCCCATTACTCCAAACATTAGATAATGACCCGCAGGAAGAGGAACCAGTAAGTATCATCGTTTGCACGTGTCCTGAATCCGTGAAGCGCTTGGAGCACAGCTTGCAACCTGTAGATTTCTTGCGGTTCAGATGTTGTGTCTTCAGATGACCTGTTTGCGTATGAGAGAGAGTTAGAGGGTCAAAAGTTGTTTCAGAAATTTTGAGTTGAAATTTTTAAAAAACGGAAGAGAGAGAAATGGGACATTCAACGCGTCACCTGACGTCTTTCGCTGCTCCCAAGAGAGAGAGCCACAAAGCTCCTTCCCACTTCACGCATGTGGCTCACCAATCTGCTGCAGCTACAAAGAAGACGCGTAGGCGAGATTTTTTTTTAAATGCGGAGAGCAGTACCAGGGAAGGAACTCGACAAAACACGCCTTGCACGCGAACCTAACATAATGTCTTTACAGCATAGCTCGCTATAAAGGTCACTGGTGCCGCTGCGTCTCTCTTCTTGGATTTCCAAGCGCCCAGGCACTTTAACGATATCAAAATTTCTGTTGTCCAAACAGCCGGTGGTAGATTTCAAATTAAGCTTTTTTTAGACTGCGACAAACCTATCCGCGTATTTTAACTTTACATATCCCCCATGTCCTCAATTTAGCCCTTTGAGGGGCGTATCTTGAGCAACGCAACGCGGATGTGTGTTGCCTTCTCTAAAGTTGCATACGCTGAACAGCTTGCAGAGTCGGCCCTCCCAAATTAGTGGAGAAACTGTTGACCGTACAGGACATTCAGGCTAGACCGGTGCAATGGTGCCTGAATCGGTCGCTGAATCGGTCGCTGTATACTCGAAAGAACACTGAAATTCAGTTCCTGATTAATCTTGGGTATATCAGAGATTGGGATATTCCACTGCCGTCTACACATGTCCTCTGACAGCGACCTCAACAGATTCGTAACGACGTCTGACTTAGAATGCTCCGCCAGAAGTTTAGTTCACGATAGGGACGCTAAATTCGCGGCGTCATCCGCACTTTCGTTTCTACGTGCACCTACGTGTATGGCCAGGAATCCACGGAGTAAGTGCGTCATGGCTCGCATCTGCAACAGCAACAACAGTTTATCTGATGATGATGATGATTGGGGAGTTTTATCGCCAGGGACATTGCCCTACCCCATTGCTGGTGGGGATGCGGGAATTGGAATAAGTTGCAAGCGGCCAATTCCTACGGCGTCCAAAAAGGGTCAGAGGAGCTTTGAGGGCAGAGCGTTGGTGTGCTGGATTCAAGCAATTTCGCACATCTGCATATTTCTTATAGTCTTTGAGAATGTCCAGTACTATGGGCCTATACATGCACCTCTCATAAACTACTGGTCTTCGAATCACAGTAGATGAACCATTGTGCATGCACCTAACTTGTGGCAGCATATTGCATTGTCATCAGCATGTGTATTATGTGCTATGTCGTCCGTTCATTGCTTGACGTAGTTAGCAGGCGTGCTAGAGGTACTTTTCAAAATTACCTGAGTTACACGTGCAGATAAATGAGATTAAAAGTATCCAAGTTTCAGCTACAGATACCCCGTGGGAGAAAATACACTGATACAACAGACACTTCCGAAAATGTGCTCAGTAGTTTTACAGTAACTATTTCCATTACACTGTGATTAAGCGATATGTTATTGGATGTATTACGATTGATAAGGCAGAATACCTTGGGTCACATGATGTGATAACGCCTAATGTTTTTTTCTTTTCTTTCTTATGGATTCTGCATACACATGCAGATATAAACTATCAAATATCTTTATTCCATAGACTGGACACTAACCCGATAGCACACATTAACAACCAAGAGCCTGTCTCAGCTGTTCGCGCTTCACTTTGCTCTTCTCTTCACTTGCATATCTTCTGTTTGCACGAAGAAGCACAGTCATTTCAAAATTCTTCCCCGTTATGATGGTTTCAAAGATTCGTGCTGACGAGACACCCCCAAGCTAAACAACTGCTCCACCGCGGCACTGCTTGGCAACTCAGTGTTATGCTTGAGAAATGCATATTTCAGTACTGGGAATGATTGCAAAGCACACAGGTAAGGTTGCATAGCTCACTGCGCCACCTGTTGATGACGGTTGTCGCTCATGCATTTTTAATGGGACAAAATACTTTGCAAAAGAGTAAAAGTTACTTGTTACAGGTAATAGCACCTTCATGAAAATGCATCCGATATTTCACACAAGGTACGCAGAAGGTAACTAAATACACTTACTCGTTGCATAACAACCCTGGCGGTTATTATCAAGCGTGGATGACATAATTTTAAAGTCAACTCAGTAGCAGAAAGCTTATAGAGCTCCGCGAATGAATTAGGAGAAGCTCATTCTTCTTTGAGTTTCACAGCAACAACAACAATAAATGAAGGAGAAGTGATGATGATATGGGATGTTTCCCCGTAGTAGCCACAGGACCCTACCCCACTTCACAGAGGTTAATTCACACAAAGAAAGACGTAAAATAAAAAAAAATGTCCCACGTTCTGCAATATTTCAGGCCAAACGGATCAACGAGAAGAATTTTGATAGGAGAAATCTTATCATATATTACCATTACCATCACTAATGCCAATCATGAATTAAGGTGCTTTATCTGCAGGTTGTGCATACGTCACAAGTTCAATGAAAAAGAGAACGAGTAAATGAAATCAAGAAAGGCTAAGACAACGAAAAGTCTATCATTAAAGTGACACAAAATGCAAAAACAACTTGTTCTTAAATGAACGTTCGTGTTTTAATTTGTATAATGCGAGCAAAATCAGTTCACACAGCGCAACCGTTTAGAAGAAAAACGCAATGAAAATAGAGCCGCCTTGGCGGCAGCCACTGGGATCCTCAGGAAGCAAAGACTGGAGGCATGCAATCAGACAGCAGGAGAAGCGCCCGTGCCTATCGTGTGTGTGTCGATTTGGAACGGGTCCTGTCGCAGTGCTCTGGACATGTGCTGCATGGCATTGCTGCATTTTTCAATGCCAATTTATTGAATTGTAGCCCACAACAGTAATCACTGGTCTTCTTGGGACACCAATTATATTCACGTCCTTCGGACAGCGACACCAGTCTGCTTCGTAAGTCCCACTGTGTTTTTCGCCGGAATTGCTCCATGGCGTGGCACGTGCTTGCACGCGGAGCATGAACTAAAAGCACCGATGCACGACCTTATGCGACCCTCAATGCTTAGTGCCGAGGCAAGAAAGAGCCCGGTATAATACTGATTGTAGCTTCCTAACGGAATCAATTTTTTTTTTTTAATTACGAGAACGAGTGCGACATTAACATAGCGGGTAACGTAATCTGGAGTGAACTCGTGTGGTCATTTTAGTGGCCCTTTAATGCCTAAGAAATAAGTGTCTAGCGTCAACACTGCAATTAGTTGATAGATACATAGCTGAAGTTCTTGATGAGGATTCAGTGCCCTTGCGCTATCCATGGCGCCTTACTCGGACGCTGAATTCCAAACCATAATTTCAATCACACGAGTCGAAGTCTTAATCGCGGAAATAAAATTCTCGACAACCACGATCGAACGCGATTGCGCGCCGAAGCTAATTGCTTGAGAGCGTTCCAGAGATCCCCTCTCCTGTTAGGCAGTAACTCGCGAAGCTGCCCACTCACGTGCACTACAGGGAAGCTTCCCCCCAATAGCGCAAGAACGTCCTAGATAAAGCTTCACACTGCTGCAAAGTATTTTACGTGAGCTCAGATAAGTGTATGCATTCACTGTTGAGTTGTGCGGCAGCGTATTCACGAAAATACGTTCCCTTTTCGCTACATTTGCGTTTCCTTTCTTAACGCACCAGTGGTTTCATTGGAAGGTCGTTTAATTGTACTTGCACATCGTCACGGAGACGGGGGCGTAGCAAGCCCATCGATGGTTCTCCGAACTGCATTCCTGGCACATCCCTTTGCAGTCTTTACGTTGACGCTGCAAGTTGTTTATCACCATTCGGAAATCTCGTCCGGTCCTCGCGTTTAGTTCTGAATCGTTTACTAGGTGACTTCCTTCTTGAATTTGTACAAAAGGAGCTATCATGCATATGAGATCTGTTGTAGAGATACAAGCTCCTGTCAACCGCAACCGCACAGTATTATCTTTAACAGCAGCACGGTGTAGCTGTCTTGCTCGGACTAGTTAGATTTTGCTTTTATAGTTTTATCAAATTTTATTCGGAACTATTGTGATACGAAAGGTACATGCACTTATGTAAAACGCCGTATGGAACGATGGCTGTCACTTTCCCTTGTTCAACGACTCCTTGTGCATAAGCTCGAGACCAGTTGAAAAGGGATTTAGGGACAGCGAAAGGGTCCAGAAGCAGGCTGCTATGGCTGATTACGGGAATGTAAACAGTTTTTTTTTGTTATTTTTCTGTGGCTGATGGAATGCCCCCTGTCACGTCTACAGATGTTAGTAAAATACCTGAAATGTGTGACGTGAACGTCACGATCAGAGTGACGACGCTTTCCTAAAAAAATGTCAAACGTATGTGTATTTGTGTTTGGTTGCTGACGTGCGATCACGCTGCAAATACATTTAAATCGCTGTTCGCCTATTGAAAGGTACTAGAAAATAATCCACACAGAAATGTCAGTACAAACATTACGAGTGGTCAAGCGATATTCTTAAACGTTGGATGGTAATCGTGATTTCTTGTAGAAAGTGTACTGACTGACAACAGGTATCCTTCCATACGCATCACCGACCTGTTCTACATGGAATTCCGACGAAACTGTCAGGCGTTAACGGCGCATCCCACCAGCAGGACGTTCAGCCGTCATGAGACGCACAGACCAAACAGCAGTGCGTGCTGTGTTGTAGCATTCCGCCGGAGTCGCCCTGGGAGCCGCAATGGGTGTCACCATAATGGTATGGTTGAACAGTTGAACAGTCCAAGGTAATCCCAACGAAGGCACTTCGGTGTGCGACACAATAAGGTCGGCTTCGAGGAAGCGGAAGACAAAACAGATTTTTGCCTCATACTTCGAAGTTCGAAAACACAGTGGAGTGAGAAGGTGCCCAGGTAGCATAGCTTCCCGCTTGTGTTCAACAACAGGAAACCACATCTAGAATGCAATTAAGGCTGTGCAAGCGCAAAAACACATCAATTAAAGGTATGCACACGGCGCGAGTGAGAAATGAAAAGGATGGGACAACAACAACTTTAGTTGAAGATGATGAATGGGGAGTTTCATCGCCAGAGGCGATACCCCGTTGCTGGTGGTGATGTGGGGAATGAAATAACGAGCCCCTTCACAATAAGGATCGAAATACGATTGTGTCCCGAAAGGTCAAAAGAGCTTTGAGCGCAGAGCGTTAGTGGGATGGATTCGGACAAGGACCAAGGAATTTTGATAGGGAAAAGGGGCGAGAGTCCAGCTGACTAAGAGACCCGGAGAGTGTGGTTCGGAAGGATGGAAACGTCACGAGGGACACTTAAAAGCCGAGGACAATGTTTCGTTGACATCAAGACGGACCAGCAAAAAATTAACACACCACGAAGAAGCCGGATGCTCTTAGAAAAAGTAAATGTTTCCAAGAGCCCGCGATCTTCTTGTTCTGACTAGTCTAACTATTCGCACATCATATATTGGCCTCTTAATAACGAGACAGCTAACCAACACGACTAGATGCCTTCGTACATATAACACGTCTTACAGAGCAACGCAAAACGAAGATTGCAATCTAATTCTTGAATCGTGGACCGCGGAGCGCATTCCGAACGAGCGCGTTTATATTTGATGATATGCCGCGAAAAACTGCGAAGGTTGGGAGCGGCGTCAGCCATCGATCTAAAGGCGTAAGTTCGCGCCTACGGACAAAATCCTTGTTGTTCCTCGCATGGGACGCTGCGGCCGAGACACGATTCCATGGACATTCGGAAATCCGCTGACTCATAAAATATGCATGCAGCGAGCTCTTCGATTACGCAGACCAAACCTCACCCTCTTCCTCCTTCCACATCCTCTTCTACTTTTGCTCGTATTTTTTGCAACTCGCCGCAAAGACGTATTATAAGCTGCCGGCGAATATGTGCGCGATTGCATGTTCGCGTACCGAACGATCCGGAGGAAGAATAAATATTCCATTCATTTCGCGCCCGGGGCTCATGAAACCTAAAGCTGGCGGTTAACCGATTGTGCGGGCTGGGTAAATATTTCCAGTATGTGAATGGGTGGCTGCGGATATCGGGCACCATAAAGTATATAAGGGTCAGCTAATAGAATATGCATGTATAAACATGCGCCAAATGAAGGGAATGAAACGGGGACGCTCGCGTCAAGTTCCGGTTTGAATTTCTGCACGGATGTGTTTGCAGTTTTCGCAGA
Organism: Ornithodoros turicata; assembly: GCF_037126465.1. Taxonomy (NCBI): domain Eukaryota; kingdom Metazoa; phylum Arthropoda; class Arachnida; order Ixodida; family Argasidae; genus Ornithodoros; species Ornithodoros turicata. Next base: position 118,935,174 of record NC_088202.1, on the reverse strand, counting down.
CAGTACTTCTATTTCTCTTGTTCAGATCATATCGAGCGCAATGATTGAAAAGCATGACAGGTTTCATTTAAACGATCAGGACACGCGTGATACGGTATTCCCCTAGCGGACATCTGTAGCGGTGACTGTAAGTTTAGTTCGTGCAATAGGTCACCGGTACCCTCTAGCAATTAAGGGTACAGGGTCGACTTCCGTGCCTAAACTAGCAGACGACGCACGCTATGGGTGCTGGAGGTGGATGTGACTGGATCTAGAAACATCTTTAGGAAGCGGTAAAGCGCGACTTCCAGAACCTGACTAATAGACTGCGTGTTCCTGTGTGTGTGCAAAAACTAATTTATCGACGGTAAGCACGCACGTAAAGTAACACTGAGTATAACGGCTGCAACAAGCACTACCTGGCATTGTAGTCCTGAAGGGAATAGTCATCCCTTTACAGCAGCGCAACGGCCAACCATACTGCTTCTGAAGTGACTGGGAAACCAATTTTTGAAACACGCAGCCATCACAAAGCACCTTGCCGATCGGAACCTGTGAGGCGCTTGACACGGAAGCGAGGACACTGACGTCATTTCCGCACGAAATTACCGGTGACCTATTAGGTGAACATATAGAGAAGGCTTTTGTTTAAGCTTTCAGGTAACTTCGTATTGGCTTCGCGTACATGTAGATCCCCCCAATGTGTGCAAACCTAAGAAAGGGAATGTATGCACTGAAATTGGCAAAAAAAAAAGTGGAGTGTACCAGAGTGGACTACATCGACAACGATAATATATTTATTACGAGCTATACACAAAGCACATGCACGAGTCAGCGCTTCTAACAATAGGACCAGACTCCACCCAGTAGGCTGAGAGCCCGTCCTTAATCGTGCAAGGTTGACCCGGTGTTATATGTTTTGATGTCGGCGCCCCTTAAGTGGGCCTCTCGTAGGAATGCGCCAGTGGTAGGAATGTTGATGGTCGGTTTTTGAGGTACGTCTGACACACTGCAAAAGCGGTTGACACGATGTGACACAAGCCACGGAGCGCAAAAGTAGGGAATGTAGCCAATCAAGAAACTCCTTAACAGTTTAAGAGCAATATGCCCAAGCCAAGGAATGTCGGCGTTGGAGCGAAGGCTCACGCTTCTTCAAGAGCTAATGATTCACACACGCTTACAATCCCCGTTAGAGGCTGTGTAGTCATGACTTCAAAGTGGGTGAGGGCCGGCAGTTGTGAAATCAGTTTACACGTGCAGATATATGTATACATTCCGATACGTTTTTTGCATTTTCGTACACGGAAACAAAAGGCAACCTCTGGGGTGCTGCATCCCTTAGATTACTCCGCGTAGGTTCCAACTGTATCACCTATTTCAGCCCAACCTCCGTTCCTCCCAATTCAACTACAACTTGCCATCTTCTTCACGAAATCTTCGTGTGCTCCCTCATGCGTTCTCCCTCAACTGCGTATCAATTTCTAATAGCTGCGTTCCAGCAGAACACACAATCCATTTAAAATCTGACAGCTTTCCAATGTAATTTATCCTCACCGGAAGCCGCCGAAAAGAGGCTTTCCTGAACAGATAACTGAGCAGACCCACAAAAAAGCCAACGGCGATTTTAAAAATATATATATATAATAATAGAAAATTGAATTGGTACGCACCCGCACGCGATATAGGTGCGTGTCAGTCGAAAAGAGAAAAGGAGCTGGGGCAAATCTTGGTTTTCACTGATCCCGAAAGAAATAGGAGGATCCGGGTCCTAATTCGACGGACCGGCTCCGCTGTTGAAACCATCAATGCCTTGAAACCCCAGAGGAGATGCCTTTCATAATGGCGTCCTCAAGCTGTAGCTGTACTCATACTTTCTTGGACCTTTCTTCGAGCGCTCCAACCTTGCTGTGAAAGAGAAGACTAAAACGGCATCGTTTTGCCGCTTTTCTTTTTCAGTCTGAAGTTCTTCCTTTGCTGTTTCGAGTGCTTTTTGTGGCATCCCCAAACTCGTTCTTGGAAATGAACAACTCTTATAAAGTGCAAAGGGATGGGGGAGGAGTAAGCTAGCTTCCTTTTCGTATTTTTTTTTCAGCTCCTGCTTTTGTGCGAGACACTCCAGATAATTAGAAACTCCAACTGATGATGTATTTGTTTGTGTGCGTCCTCTTTGATCGCCCCAGCACAACATTCTCTTGGAATGAATTACCAACCAGCCCAGATTTTAATGTTGTAACCGTTTTCGCAGTATGTGCAACAGCTACATCCTTATTGAGTCGTGTGAGTGAGATGTCAATGTTAGGTTGGGAAGGTGGCCCCGTTACACATAGAGTAGGGGCGGATCCAGACCACTGGTTTGGGGAGGGGGGGGGCTCCTTTGTCTGAGCGTGTAGTGGGGGAGGGGAAAGAGGGAAATCAAATGTATAAACTGACGTTTTGGGGTAGGGGGATCGCCGAACCGCTCCCCCCCTCCCTGGATCCTCCACTACCACGGAGGAGTAACCTGTGTCACGTAGCAGTACAAGGCACTCGTAGCACTAGTAGGCTAATGAAACAGACAACAAAAAAACGAACACAGCGGTGTAGGATGCACGTTGTTGCTACACATAAAGGACTAGGAGTATAGGTCGTATTTGTAACACAGGTTACAGGCACCTTTGAACATGACGTTGTTGCCTCTCGATATTATCAGTTCATGGCTTGTAATTGTGTCCATTGATATTTTGTCATATTTTGTCGGAGATATTTCCGTTTGTTGAGGCAGAAATGTAGCGGACAGGCAAGCCAGAAGACGATATTGGCTGATAAAATATAGTATAAAGGCAGGCTGGTGGACGAAATCTATCGACGAAAAAGCCTGAGCTTGTGCGATACGGAGGACTAGAAACACAAACACAGAGAGCCCAAACCTCCACACTACTGACCTATGATTAAATGTATTTAATTCTCATTATTTTCCTCGTTCTTATAGATATGCAGAAATGGCTGTGCTGTTCGGTTTGTCAAATATGCGCAGCATTTATTCCGTAAGATAACGTTTTAAAGTGCAAACAGCAATAAAATAATACATAGCACTAACGAAAACAATGGTTACTTTCATAAATTCGCCGCAGCTTTTGCAGTTGCGCGACGAGTTAGGGTGTCTTTCCCTGGCCCGCATTCGCTAGATCGCCCTTCCGAAATATCAAGTATCAGGATCGATGAAACATCCTGTTGTTAGGCCAAATACACGTACACAAACGTCATTTGAGCTTAGGGCGGCCGTCAGTGTAATGTCGTCTTTTTATTTTTTTTTTTTTCGGCACACATGTTGGTCGTTTTATCGATCTCAGACAGGCTAATCATCATCATTAATAAAGTTGTTTGTTTTTCTTCATTGGTTTGAAATCTTAAATCAGCTATAATACCAACATCTCCCTATGAAGAAATTGGTTAGTCCATTGCTAGATTCGCCAGGTAATGGTGGATTCATTAGTTAGTAATCGCACCCTTGCGTTGATGTAGTGAAAGTAATATCGGCAGTATACTTGTATTTGTAATGAGTATAGTTCTTTGTAGATGTCATAATTCTTAAAGGATTTCAGAGGGTTCATCCCTCGTTACCCCAGATAAACGTAAAAGACGGTTCTTTGCACCAATGTGAAACCTGCACTGAAAGATTCACAGCGAAAAGAGTAATAGAAGCGGAGGAAATGGGCGCCGCGAATACCGAAAGTCATGCGCCTCTGACGTCACAGCGCACGCCGCTGCCAGTGAGGCAGCGCACGAGAAGTCACGTGCTTACGGCATCCAATAGGAATGGATGCAACTCTGAGCTCTCTCTGACGTCGGCGCTCTGTTTGGGAGTGTATTCGAGGGCTTGTATCCCGCTAAGTAAGGTATGTGGAAGAATAATTATTTTTTCTTCAGTATTCTGGCGTGCATACAGGGCGTCCATGATGTAATGAACTACATCTATGAGAGTGCCCCAACCCCTTTAAACGTTCATACGAGAATACGAGAATTTCGAAAATAATTTCAACTGAATCAATCAATCATTTCAACCCAATGCTTATCGTACTGCTAGTGCCTAACCAGTTCATGCGGAAACACAGTGGGAGGCTATATCCAAGGAATTACTCGTTGCCACGCGCGATCGAAACGGTTCACATCACCACCGTCACTCTTAGCGTTCGCTGAAAGCGAGCACGTAATCTGCGGGATCTTATACAGCATTCCAAAGGCGTAACAACACACGTATAAAAGCGAAAAATCTCTTTTGCTCCCTCCTGCTAGTGAGTCATGTCGACAGGCTTTATGAAGTCACAACGCGACACCACATCTTCTCAATCATGAAAGTCCAACAGCAGTTCTGCCTTTGTTTGCATTGGAAGCAATCAATCCTGGCACGTGCCTCGAAAACAGGGACGCCGCGTGATGCAAGTTAGAAGCTGGAAATGGGAGAAGAACGGGAGGAGAGAGAGATGGCATGCTCAGCCCCCTACGGTTTCCAGAGGAATGAGATGACGAGCAACTGCGAGATTCCCCCAAAGGCACCCTGTGGTGCCAGGCACGTCGGCACAGGATTTGTTTTATCTCGCAATGATGAATGGCCGAACGCTAACGTAATTTTTATAAATGATTAACGCCCGGAAAAAATACGTGCGCAAGATTTAATCGGAGCGAGGTTCACATTACGCGAATTATGAGGGAATTTGGATAATGGCTGCTGTTATTCAATGGGAAATGTTTGGGTTGGCACACGTGTCGATACCGGGTTTACTCCAACGGAGTACGGGCAGTATTTGTTGGGTTTTGAGAACGAATAATGCATCAGTGCGCTTTTGAAAACATACACATCCAAACATAAATCAATTAACGTAGGCACCACAAGAAGTTCCTGCGTTCGTTTAGGGCACCTCCAACTCTATTTTCGCGTGCGAAAGAAACGCAGCAAACCTTGCTGTATTCAGCACCAGCGCTTTGCTGTCGTCTCACGTTACGAGAGGACCGTGCGATGGGCATAGCGGGCTACACATCTCGTAAGACTGTGAGTTAATAGCGGTGCCAGCGACAAATCGAACTGCTGCTGGCCGACTACACCGAGCGTTCTCTCTACTGCGCCATTCTTTTTTTTTTCGACATTTTGGGTTCGAGTCCTACAGCTGGCTAACCTTTTCAGTGGCTTTCATCTTTCATCGTTGAAGGAAGCTGTTGCAAACTGTTTTTCAATCGATGGATCGCGGAACACAACGAACCGGATCTGCACTGTCCTGTATATTTTCTTCTACCTAGAAGAAATGCCATAAGATATAACAGCTTTCAATGGCTCGTCTTGAGTGTTGCATATGACCGCAAACTCACGCAGAAGAATAGTAATGCACAAGTCTGCACTTTAACATTTTCTGAACCTGCAATAACGCGAAGCAAATTGGTAACAACAACTGCAACTGCTTTATCTCGTTCCCTCCCACCACGAATTCCCGAGCTCCGTACAACCGATGGTAAGTCTTCCACGACGACAAACGACCTAAAGCGCTGCGCGCGCTCCAGCTAGATATCTTCGACCAGCAACAAGCGCCCAGCCCATCTGCAATACCGCACATGTGATGTAATTCCCTACGCTTACACCCCAGGAAAAGAATAACGCTTACACATATTGCTCCCACAAGCAGTCTCACATATCCGAGCAATGAAAAACAAGGTGACAAAAAAGAATAAAAGGAAAATGCCTAAAAAGAAAAGAAAGGGAAACAGGAAGCCCCGGAACGATGGGGAAGAAAAATATTCATCCAAAATCATCTCCTCTGCTCCATCCTTCTTCCTCTAGTTCTCCACAGCCACAAACATTCAAAATGGAGGGCATGCATGTATTGCAATCTACAACAACAACATGGGTAGGTATAAGGAGAGGCATTGTATCTCCCGTGAAATTGGTCACCCGATGGAAACGTTCAGCGGGGAAATAACAGGGGAGACGAAATATCGCAGTAAGCGGACACAAAACGCTGGACCCTTATCTCCCTGCCTCGGACTCTTCCCCGTTCTTTCTTCCTTGTCACCTCGAGAGTTATTATTTTCAGTCCTCTTTTCGAATTGTTCTCTTTTTCACGTCATGTTTTGTGTATGAAAGCATCCTTGAAGCACGCGCACAAAAAGAGCGACTCGGTCACCACTGTTTTGAAACTGTCCCCTCAACACTTTGCACATTCCTTTACGCCCACCCGGAACTGTTTCTTTTTTTTTTTCTTCTTTCGTCCCTTGGTATTTTCCTCTGTGTGCCGTCCAAAGATATCGCCGTCCGCAAAGGATAAAACGTGCGAAACAAGGTTAGCATGTCGGGCCTATTCTTTACGCTCGCCTCGACAGAAATGTGCGCTCGCCCAGCAAAGAGACAACGCTATTTGTTTCGCAGCTACTTTACCGTCCGTATTTGATTACAAACTTAAAATAGCATTTCTCAGATTTTTTTTTTCTTTTGGTATTCCACTGACGTTATTAAAGTTAGGTTTCATAACACATGGCGTAAAAAAAAAGCGTTTGAAGCAAGCAAGTGAAGAAAACATAATTCATTCTGTAAATATAGCGCTCTTTAGGTTGACAGGACTAAAACGGCGCTGACTAGCTGACTGCGAAGGGGACGATACCCGCTCTTCATACGATGCCCCCGCTCTTTAGGTTATTTTATAACAAATAAAGGTTCTATTATTATAGATAGGTTCTTTTTCAAAATTGACGAACAAATATGCTGGACATGGTGGAACAATCTTATGGATATATCACGGCTAAGGCAAGCAGAAAATGTCTACTAAATTGCGTCGTGTATTCTGGAAACATTAAAAGGAAAGCCGCTTCTGCACGTTATTGGCAACAATCAAACGCAGACATGACGCGGAAAGAAGACAACCATCCTAGCCTGCACTTCTGTTTGCGCCGTTTGTTAAGTCAGCCTCAATGTTCTGGTATTTTCTGCTTCATTGTGCGTTCCTGCTTCCTGTTCTTCATGTTTCAGTTCTTTTCTTATCTTCAATACATGAGTTGGGGTAGGTCGGTCTACGTACCACTGATCTTTATTCTTCTACATAAACCTACATCTATCCCAAAATGTTGTGAAACATGTGTCTTTATGAAGCGGCCTGGGATGTAGCGGATTCGCTTTCTAGTGCACTGCATTACCACCAACAGCCACCGACCGTCTCTTACAATTGCAGTTAAACTCATGCTAAAATAAAACGGAAATTAAAACAATCTGAATTCATAGGAGAAGCCGGTAATTTATAAAGTACGTAGGTGTTATTCATTCATGCATGACGTCAATGTTTTACATTCGAAAATACACACATATCCATTTATTCCTATATCATTGATACATAATTTTGCAGTGGCATTGGGTCTGCAAGTACCTAAATACAATGCTTCAGTCACGTCATTCATTCAGGCCTTCTCGTGCCCATGATCATCATCCTGAGTCATGTCTTTTTTGTGTAATTACAATAAAGGGCATTGCAGTGACCTAACCCCATTCGTAACTCAGCAACGATATATCGGTGCGTTCACTTAATTCGTGACAAGTCGTGTATGTAGAGTTCCAGACACGCTTATTCTCAACGTGTCGATACAGTATCTTAACGAAGCATTGTACGACAGCGCTTGTCAACGGGGCTTTCCTCTTTTCCTTCCTCAACTTATTCGTTCTTGTTACATACAGTGATAAACAAGAGTCAGCTGATCGCTTTTGCTGGAGATAAAGGATGCAGTCTGGACCATGCCTTCCACATCGGGTGTTGATCAATGACGATGATTGTTACCTTGTGAGTGCCTCCGTGAAGGGGAAAGCGTTTTCCGCGAACTGGCGATACCTGAAGCAGCGGTGTCGACAAAAGGTTGTTAAAGAAGGGAAAGAAAAATAGGATTTGACGCTGAGCGAACGTAAGACACTCTCAGGTTGGACGTCCTTCGGTACATTGTTCGTTCCAGTACTTTACATAATATTAGATTTCGCGCAGGTATTTTGCGTATCAAGTCAGTGGACATGCGAATGGTTCTCGAAACTGAAGTTTCCATTCTAAGCTTCTCATGTTAGCTGCAGTTGCAGCTTTTGTTTCTTTTCTTTTCGATAAGCTATTGCTTCAGCAAGGGCGTTCATCATTCAGGGAGACCTGAATGATCTTCCTCACGGCGTCCCGGACACATTCACACACGACGACGACGACAACCATCCTAAGGGCACAAACCAGCAGACAACGTATTGTGTAAGCCCTTTTTATTGAAGTGCAAATGTTCGAAATAATTTCTGCTTATCGTGAGCGCATACAAAGAGAGCGAAAAAAAATCGCCCATAACTTCACACAAGAGGAGGCGTCGTCCGGTAGCGGAGGAGTGGTATGTAAGTGCCGAAGGAATCCCCCTCCACTTATGCTGATTATTCGACGCACCTGTATCTCATTTGCGTAATATACGAAAGGGAGGTACGTACCACCCAATTTATTCTTGACCTTTCAATGGAGAAGGCCGTGAGAAACTTTTCATATTAAGTGCAGAAGCTGGTTTCCAGCAGCCCGGACATCGGAGATAGAGAACGTCACCTATAGCGCGAGAAAGTTAGTCTAACAAATATGCAGTGGTGGAGTATTTACGTTTGTGTACTTTTGCCGCGTAATACAAATTACGTTATCAAGTTTCAACTGGCAGAAGTGAGTATTGCGAAAAGTAATTGTCTAAATTATAATATATAACTAGGATTCCGCGTTTTCGGTGTTTATTCCAGGGGAGATTCGGCTGGTGTTTAGCGGCATTTATATGTTTTGTCGGATTCGGATATTTTCGGCGTTTTAAAACGTTTGCGCCAAAAATAGATACCGAAAAATATGCTGCTATAATCACCAGGGAGACGAACTATGGAGGGAGAGCAGCTTGGTAGGAGGACATTGAGAACGCAAAGAATTTCATTTCCTTTCTAGGAGGGTTCCACGTGTAGGGTTCCACGTATACTTGAACCCTCTTCACCCACTGGTCAAAGCGTTACAGGCGAAGGGTTTTCCCTGAACTAGAAGGCTAGCATCTACGTAGGGTGGTATTCGCCGCATTTCATCTGGAAACGAGGTGAAGGAAAAACGAAAATGTGGTGACCGCCGAGGAAGAAAAGTGAAACCGAGTAACGGCATTTTCGGGTAGCGCCATATGCAAGGGCATAATTCGGAATTTTTCGGAACATGCCGAATTAAAAAAAAGGGTGGCGGGTGTTTTCCGGCATTTTTGTGCAAATGCTGAAAACGCGAAACCATATATATAACATATTTGTTATAAATTATGAAATGTTCCTCATGAAGAAGTTTTTAAATAAGATTTCAGAATTCGAACGATATTATCCATCAATTTGCCTCCGTGGAACTTATAAGTGGAAAATTTAATTTTCTCGCACAAAGGACGGCTACCAAATACGTCGCCATTACACACACCAAAAAGGTACTTCAGTCGTCATCACACCAGCTTCCTTGCTCTGAGTTATACGTGTGCGGGTGTCGTCCTTTTTTTTCAATTCAGTTCAATTCATTTATTCCAATTCAAGTTCCGGTTTTAAATACATGTATTTACATTGTGTTAGATGTGAGGAGGGTGGGGAAAAGCTGTGCAGAACAGCTTGACAAGCCCCATGCTCCCCGCAACTATTAGCAGCATCAGCAGCATACAACTATATATATGCAAACTGTATGAGATATGCAAACTATAATTGATACACTAAAAAAAAAATACAGGTAAACCAACTTAACAGTAACTACCCGAAAGCACTTTTTATATACATTGATATACACACGAACATTATGTGTATATAAACACGCGCACATACATACATGCTCTTTTCTCTCCCCAAGCTCAGGGACACTGTTATGGTGAGCTAGAAAGCTCACCATAACATGGTTCTTCAGTCGTCACCACACCATCTTGCTTGCCTCATCTTCTTTTCTACACCAAAAAGTATGTTCGGACCTTCTTTGTGAACCAGTAGTATAGCAATAGCATTGTAAATAGATATCTTTAATATGCGCATGCTCACTTGTTACGAATACTGTTGTTCATTCTGGTTTGTACAATATTGTTAACTTATTTATGCTTGACGTATGTTGTTGCTGCCGAGAAGCGGGTGGCGGAGCTTTGCCAAGTTAACCATATTGGTAACTTTTTGCCCTGCCGCCTAATCATGTACGTGGCAAATGGAAGAAATTGTAAAAAATAAATAAATAAATTTATGCGTTTTTTAGTAGAAGAGGTTCGCAGCAGAGATAACTGTGGGATGAACTCTTCGGTTTTGGACGCGCCTTATTCGCCCTCACTGCCAGTTGTTACCTACATTAATATGCATTATTCCATTTAAAAGCCAGAAGGTCACACAGCGAGATTTATCTCGCATTTCGCTAAATGGAAAGCAGCAAATTGGGTTAACTTTTTCTTCTGTAACGCGAAAGGACTATGCAATGAAGCTAGACGGGTGAAACGTCCATTCGTGTTTCACCCTACGCGTTCAAACCTATTTCCGACAGGCACAGCACACGATTCCCGCTAATTTCGCTTTTGAGGCTTTCGCTTTCTATATTCCTAATAACGAAGCTCCGTCTGCTCATACTCTCTGCAACCTACGAAGTCAAAAACGAAAATACGAATATTCAGAATTAAGCACTCAATCGTTCCTTTTGTGTCGCAGTTTAATCTCTCTTCACAAGCGGTGTATTCCTCTCGCATCACATTCTATGTTCTATAAACTCAAGACGTGTTGCAGCTGACGTTACTGACGTAGCTGACACCGCATTTCCAGTTGCTCTTACGCAAACAAGCACACGAACCAAAAACAGCATTTCGCTAATGATTTTACGTAACATAATCCTCCTTTCGTTGTCCGGTTAATCCAGCGGGCTCCAAGGCCATAGGAACTATCGAACTGATGGTAACGAGAGCAACGTTACTGCTACTTTGTTTCTCCGAACATCAACAACAACAACAACGACCAAACTGGGTCGATGTCTTCGGAAATTGTTATGCGAAAACGCCCTCGCGAACAAATTATGTCCGAGGGGAAACGCTAGTGGTGTGTGTCCTGGAGCTTGTCGAAACGGAGGCAGGGAGGGAAAGGCTGCCTCATTAAGCTAATGACAGCTAAGGCTATCTTGCACTTTGGGGAGTCCAACCGTTACCGAGCGCTTAACAGGTCGCACGTGCCTGTTCAAGATTTTATCAATTCATAAAGTTTAACGGTTTCGTCTCACTAATGGGCTACGGGGAAACTGGTGCAGCGTGGATAAGCGAGATAGAAAACGGTGACAGTAGAAGACTAACCTAAGAAAGGAAAGCTCTATGTCGAACTGGTGTTTGAGATTGTAGGCGAGTTCGCTTACGTTGTTGAGGATGTTGTCCTACTTCTAGTGTAAATAAAAATAATTTGTCGTTTCTTTTGGTTTTTGTTTAGTCATTATCTATGCAAGCAAGGGGTGTTGTACTATCGGGTATATAAGCGTTTAGGTAAGTGTTCTCCCGAACTGGGAATCAGCTAGCCGACATGGAATAGGCGGTAGTACGGATGACCGGTTCGATGAGCACGTTGTAGTTTCGGTCATGTTTTTTAAAACAAAAAATCTTACATAAAAGGCCACATATTCATTTAAAAAGAAAGATCAAGAGGTTGCGGCTTAATAAACACCTGAATTCAACGGAGAACATAAGAAGCCTGGTCTTAGAATTTAGAACTAAAATGCGACAAGCTAAATACGACTTTCATAATGTAACTTTGCGTAAATTTATGAAGGAGAATCCACCCAAGTTTTGGCGTCACATTTCTCCTGCAAATAAGGCGATCGACAACCTTGTGGTCGATGGAAAAGTTGTTGGTAATGGTAGGGAAATGGCTGAGGCGTTTAATGGTTATTTCTCCACGATGTTTACATTAGAAAACGGTATACCCCTTCATTATCCGCCGTCGCATTTATGTGGAATTCCAGACTTTGAAGTAAGTGAAGAGGGTATATTAAACCTTTTACTCCGACTTGATGTAAAAAAGGCCACCGGACCAGACGGTATACCCAATATATTCCCGCGAAGATACGCGGAGTGGATTAGTAAATATATTTTAGTAATTTTTAAGAAATCATTGAATAGTGGCTTGGTACCGCGACAGTGGAAGGTGGCCAAGGTAGTGCCAGTACATAAGAAAGGGAGTATCATTGACGTTTCAAATTACCGCCCGGTGTCGCTGCTATGTAACTATAGTAAGGTTTTTGAACACTGTTGGTGGGACACATTGCAAACTACCTTGACAACATTAATTTCGAAATTACCGAAAGGCAACCCAGGTTCCGAAGAGGTTTGTGGACCGTAACCCAGCTTTTAGATTTTGTGCACAATCTGTCTATTTCTATCAACAATAGAGGTCAAACGGATGTCATCTTTTTAGGTTTATCACGTGCCTTTGACAAAGTGTCGCACGCAAAACTTCTGATAAAGCTCAGAGAGATTCTCAAGAATGAAATCATTGTAAGTTGGCTGACAGACTATCTTAATTTACGGCAACAGTATGTTGAAGTACGGGGCGATAGGTCTAGATTAGTGCCAGTTACATCGGGAGTGCTGCAGGGGTCGGTACTCGGCCCTTTGCTGTTCTTACTCTTCATTAATGATATGGTACGTGATATCTCGGTGAAGGTATCAATGTTTGCAGACGATTGTGTAATTTTTTCTCGTATTTCGTGTCGGAGGGATCAGGACGCTCTTAACACTGCTCTTAATGCTATAAGTAGTTGGTGTTCATCTTGGCAAATGGACCTCAATGTACAGAAATGTGCGGTTATGACTGTATCAAGACAGAGTGATCCTTTACGTTACAAGTATGAAATCGACGGCGGGGCTGTCAATTTTGTTAATAGCTACACCTATTTAGGGATTAACATCACGAATGATTTGACCTGGAATTCCCTTATCGAAAAAATGTGTCGAAAGGCATCTCATAGGTTGTGGTTCTTGAAACGAAATTTAAAGCACGCTACCCCTGATACAAAGCTAGGGGCTTACAAAACTTGTGTACGACCGATATTAGAGTATGCTTCACTCGTATGGGACCCTTTTACTACCACTAATATTGATAAACTCGAAGCCATCCAAAAGAGAGCCTTACGATTCATTTACAATCGATATAGCCCTAGCTCGTCCATTACCTGTATGTACGAATTACCTGGACTCGACTCATTGGTTAGAAGACGAAAGATTAATAGATTAAATTATTTTTATGAGCTTGTCCAAGGGAAATACCAGATTAATATTGACCATTACGTTGGAAGGGCTTCACATTGTCGAACTCGATCACACCATTTGCAGTTCAGAACAGAAATTCCTAGGACAGACTCCTTTAAATACAGTTTCTTTTCACGAACCACAACTGACTGGAACTGTCTTCCTGCAGACACACACACAAACACACATACATTGGATGTTGATGGGGTGGGCGATTCCCCGCCGCTGAGGCGGTACGCTGCCCTATTTCGCGTTGGGAGAGGAGGAAGGGATGATAATGGGGGGCTTTCAAAGAGCCGTCGCCAGAAGACGAGGCCCTGCGTCTGGTGGGCAGCGTTCGACCACGGACCGAGGATCTTCGCTAGGTTGAACGGCCGCTTGTCAATGCGTTGCATAGAGACGCAGACGCAGTACATGCAACATCCGTGAATGCATTTTTAGCTGTCGTTGGTGATCAACTGTAATTACTTTCCACAAAAGATTTTTGTTTTGAGTGTATCTTCTTGTTGTTTGGTGGTTATTGATTTTTTTTTTTTTTTGTACTGCAGTGCTCGTTTTAGTTGCTGTAAGCTTTACAATGTATGCTCCCACCCCTGCTTTGGCTGCTAACAAGCAGCTGGCAGTATTGATAAATAAATAAATAAATAAATAAATAAGACTTATCTTAAGCCTGTAAAGGGAATAAGGACAAAAAGAAAAAAGACGAGAAAATGCCCCGCTGAATGAAACAGAACAAAATAATGTTAACGTGTTGTTTCTGCTTCCACGCTTCCTAACCATTTTGAGACAACCTCGTTGTCTAATTAATCGTAATTGTACTGTACGCACTGTACGGGTGATGTCCTATACTCCACTTCTTTCGGAGCAGCGCCTGGAACAATGAAATACGTCCAATATCGTTCCCCGTACAACTTACCCCACCGCCCATGTGCCCCTCCCACTTGAAGAAGGAGCTAGCACACATGGACTTGCCCAATCTTACATACAGCGTTTTGCTTCAAAAGCTTTAGGGATGATAAAGCGCTCCGTAAACATCAAAGCAAGAACCGTTTCAACTCGAAACACCAAATCAAGACACTGCAGCTGTTTCCGAGCACTTGAGCGAAGCGCGGAGCTGCCCACGCCGGTGAAGAAAAACGAGTTCTCACATCTACATCCACAAAAGCAACATGGTGCCGTGGAAAGTCTATAAATTGTTTCTAGCCTGTACCGATCATACGGCAGCAACAAACAGGAAAAGTCTTGGAACATCAAGAGGGAAATCTTTCAATCAATATATTTCGGGAACGGCTGATTCCGTTCCCGTGATCCGTCTTAGATGCGAATGATCAATATTTGCACACAAGATTTCTAAGGCGCAACTCACATTCCTGCAGGCTTATCGTATATCATCGAATGCTAATTACCTGCTCAGAGTCATTAGTTTGTTGCGCGTACGCGCAACTTTCACGAAATACGTGTCTGGAAATTGATGTTTGCGAAGGGTGCGTTGTCTTTGCTTTGACGGCTGCGTTATGTTTGCGCTCATACAGATCATTGCGAATTAAATATTTTTTTTATGAAACGTTTTGTACGGTAACAACTTTATTGTGAGATGATGAATGGGGAGTTTCATCGCCAGGGGCGATGCTCTACCCCATTGCTGGTGGTGATGCGGGGAAAGAAATAATGAGCCCCTTCACAATAAGGATCGAAGTCCTATGGTATCCAGAAAGGTCAAGAGAGCTTTGAGGGCAGAGCGTTGGTGGGCTGGATGTGGCCAGGGACCAAGCGATTTGCTGAGAGAGAGGGGGCGAGAGTCCAGCTCGTTAAGGGTCCCGGATGGTAAGGTTCGGGAAGGTTGGTAGTGTGGACAATAGAAAAGAATGTGTTCTAGACCTTCTACATCTTCTAGATCTTCATACGGCAATACGACGTTATGCTCGTGTAAACAAGCGAACGCAATATACACACTTCCCTTTCACACATATTGAAGGACAGTCCTTGCTTGTATTCGTTTCTCCGCGATGTGAACTGGAGCACGATGCGCTACTTGATTCACCCCACTTGACACCTACGATTTAAACAGATTTAAATATAAATCGTTCCATCTGTCGCTCTTTTCTCTATCTCTCGTCCATACTGCTTCAGTTCTGGAGCTCTTCTTGCTGCTACCCACCCCAACAATACCGAATATCCTCTGGATGTACCAATCCGTTAGGACCTTATTCGTACATACAGAGGATATGCGGTGTTGTTGGGGCATTTACCGGAAGTTGTATACGTAACGAAGGCACAACGTTACATCACTTCTTCGCTACTTCTTGCTTCACTATGTCTACCGCACACCGTCTGCGCTACTCTTAACACGTATCGCGTGACGCTTGAAGTGTGAATGTTAAGCCTCGATACCGTCTGAATACAGGGGTGTCGTACCCTCATGGATAATGGTGTTTCCTCCTGCGTCCTCGTCCATCATTAACCCCTTTCTTAAATGTGACGTCCTTTTATGTAAACTGTGGGCGAGTGACAAACAATGGATAATAAGTTTTCCTATCATGAGAGCATGGGAGCTAAATATCGCCAGCTAAAATGATACACAAATGATGCACGAAGGTGGCACGTGCTTTATAAGATAATGACAAGGTAAGCAAAGTTATAAAGTATATTAGTGGAGTATCTTAAGGTTTACGTGCAGTATCGGAATGGGTTGAGGCGCCAACGAAATAATTTGCAGCAGTTCACGAGCCTTCAGGTTCTTGTTTCTTTATTCTGTGTTGTTCCAATGCATCCGAAGGTAAATTAAAAAAAAAAAGACGATAGTGACATGTGGCGCTAGAACTGGCGTGATGTAAATAGTAATAAAAAAGAGCTCCGACACACTCACACTTGAAGTTCATTTTGCCACACCGTTTTAAATTGTACTTAAGAGATCACAAACTCCTTCCTGAGATGAAATGAAGCACGAGATACCTTGCCACTCCCTGAAGCCCCCATTAATAGCGCGCATAATTACACGCTGCGAGCTAGGTAGCGGACAGCGAGAATCATCGCAAATGACGCCCATAGAGCGCGTTGAGGTTGCTTGAGAGATTCTTTAAACGAATGTCAGTGGAGCAGGACGTGATTGGCACTAATGCATTTCTAATGCTATGTCAAGTGCACACCGTCGTTAGATACAATTAGCCGAACAGCCAGAACGTACGTGCCCGGTAATGTGGAGCCGCATTACGTTATTCGGGCTCTCATAGCAGTAGAGGAGAGCATTGTCATTTACGAATCAACAAGTTCGCGCACTAATTACACACCCTACTGCTCACATGCTGGTTACAAGGCCTAGCATGCAGCGCCAGCGCTACAAGTCATTTTGTAAAGCTCCCGACGTGGATTATGCATTACATGAGGAATACCCTCGCATTACCCAGGAGAAATTGCACTCTGGAATATTTCACTTAGTGGCCACGTCTGCTGCACGACGGCTCCGTTTTCGAGGGGGCAGAACCGTAATTACGTCCGCTAATGATACCCGAACGGAGCTGTGAGATCATATACCTAGAAAGAAAAGAATATCTGAAAGCGAATCTTTTAAAAGTCGTTGTAACTGAGTATAGGAGAAACGTAAATTTCGTTTCTCGGAAAAAAGGGTGTGAAAAGGTGTAACTTCTATAGTTACCACCTAGGTCAACATAGCGTCTGATAAATTGTAGAAAAGGTGGTAAAACAATTGTCATGTATAAAAATTGCAGCAAAAAGACGTAGGCCCCCATCCCTCACCGAATCAGAAGCGGTAGCCCTATCGTTCAGGGCATAGAGTGAGGTAGCAGGTAGAACATTGCAGCCCCTTAGGCACAACATATGCGACAACTATTACCTCCTAAAACCTGTAACTGCTCCACCCTTTTTTCTAAGAGTGTCAGCCGAAGTGAAAACGTCGAAGTTTACGCTCCGCGCCCAACGTTGCCCGTGGCGTTCCTGTGCACGCATTTCGCAAATGTTAGACTCATCACGGGGGTACATGGACTGCGAAGATACTACACCTAACGACAGAATTCCACGACTATGACATAACACCATGCTATAGGGCTGCTGCAGTCAAGTTTGCACAACGCCATTTCGGGCCCAAACGGCCGCGGATCACAACAGTAAGGAGTTCCATCAGCGGGTTTGCATGGTGTGTCAAACGGTATGGTGCCAAGGAAGCTACAAAACCTGTAGAAAATCAACAGAAAAAGCGGTGCACCTTGAAAAGCGCGAACAACTCGAAACCGTGTACTTGAAAGTGCCGCGTCGTCTGCTAAACTGGGGAGTGTTGCATGATTTGGGGCGCTGATGTTGCTGCTCGCTCGCGCTACCTGGCCCAGAGCAACAGGCCCATACTGGTGGCATGTGGAATTAAAACCAGCTATCGGAACCGTTATTTATTTTTTCGGTTCGGTTCTGGGCGTGTTGATTCCGTTCCGCAGCAGCGCAAAATATCGGTTCGAACCGCTTTGAGCCGGTTCGAACCTGTACAGGAAAGTGGATTTTTAGCAGATTGCCATGGGTTGTTGTAGGAAAATTTAATACAACGTGGAACGGTCAGTACATGCACAGCGCCTCAAAACAATATTTACAATTTATGAGCTATGAGGCTATGAGGGGCGATATATACATTGCTACACTTCATGGGTTAAAAGCAAGCACATCCTTGCGATTCTTAAAAGACACGAATGTACTTTTGATGTTGTTGTTGCCGACACAGCAGTGGTTCACAGCAACACGGCGTCTTACAGTCCAGATCTGCGTTTGATGTGCCACGTTACCGGGTAGCATACTGTACTCTCTATGTTCAACCATTACATCCTGCTCAGGGACTGGCGGTTGTTTTCGCAGCCCAAAATGAAAAATTCCGGTTGCTGGACGACAACAATCGCGTACAAGGAAGCCTACAACAAAAGGCTGACCTCAAAACTAACACAACTGAATGAACGCAATAGCTTCTAGAAGGAAATACATCCTGCACTTGTTCTGCAGTTTTTTTTTTTTTTTCAGTTTCCGGGTTTCGAATTTGTTTGTCAACATGGCTCAATCCCCTGTGTAAATCGTAACTCCGACCTCTCACAACGCACATTACGTCTGAACCGTTTCGCGAACCGGTAAGCGCTTAAATTTATTTCGGCTCAGTTCCGGTTCGGTTCAACGCGACAAAAAATATTTTGGTTCGGTTCAGCTTCGGTTCAGCGAAGAATACGGGTTTTTAGCGGTTTTCGGTTCGGGTTCAGTTTCCGTTTTGGTCCCTGATTAAAACACATCGCTTCACTTTGTTGTTTAGTCAGCAGCTACCAAAAGTATGCGCCGGGATTAGAAAATCAACTGCTACGAAACCCACCACATCTTTGCCGGCTAGCAATAAACTTTTTATTCCATTATCACGTCTGGTGCCGACCATGCCGTGTCGAAAATGTGGGTGTAGATGATAGATCAATTTAGTAGACATTGATATTGGTGATATTTTTTGAAAGGCACAGAAAAGTAAAAACTTAAACGTCGCTGCTCCAGCACTGGAAATCTGTTCCGGCGTTGTGATGGCCTGCTGATTAAGGCCAAATAAGGCTGGTATAGCGACATTTTGAGTTGTAAACTCTACACCACGTGCTGCCAAAGAGCTTCGGCTTATTTTTCTGTCTTTCTTCTTTTTGTTTTTCAAAACTAAATAGCTGTTTTGCAGGGCGTATCATGTAACTTGAGCAAGCTTCCAAAATATGGTGCATTGTACGAGGGTGAAACCAATGCGATTTGCTTGACAGTCGTTTTGCGCAAGTAAGGATATGTTCGTATTGCCTCAAATTAATTAATTAGTCTAGATTACTACGTAATTCCTCAACTAAAAACTTTGCAGCAGAGAAAAAATAGGCAAACCAAACCACGGATTCAGTTGCTTGCACTCGGTCACCCTTTACGTGCGTCTGTTTCCCGGACTAGGGCTTTAGCGGTCCTCGATACCACACTCTTAGAAAAAAGGGATTACAAAGATGGTAGCCGCCTTCTTTACCACGTCGATGGCATCGCCCCCTTGTGGGATGGTTGCATGGCATGGAGGAAGGAAACACAAGGAGCGGCTCTTCCCTCCAGACAAGCGTAGCCACCCTGTAGCGGTCGCTCGAGTCAAAATCGCCATTGCTTTCTGTCCACCACGTGATCCCCTCTAAAGTTTCGGTTTTGCAAGGCTTTATTTCTCGCGCTGCTCTCCGTATGATTTTGGTTTTTGAAAGTAATTTATTGTGAAAATGTGAGCACCGTCGTAGAAACGACGTATGGTAATGTGTTCCTGTCCCGGCTGCGGCTCTCGTTGAACTGAAATCAACTCTGTCACGAGAACGCTTTTTGCTTGTAAGTACACGGTAACTTGCTTTAATCGCCCGTGTGTCTTCGAGTCATCTTGAATTGTTCATTTGGGACCTCAAACTCTGCCGCAGATTCATTTCATATCTTCTGTTGTTGAACAAATCTGATTAATGGAACGGCATTCTTTACCACTTAGTCAAGAAAAGTACATACGTTGGAAGTAACCGTTGCCACACGTGATGTTTCCAGTCCCGCGTACTCCTTTTGCGTTCTGCACACTGTGACTGGTCTAATAGAACAGTAAACATTCGAACACACAGAAATGAAGTGCAAGCACGCGTTCAACTTAATATTGACATCTGAACTGCGACACAAGTACAGCTCGCGTCGACTGCTTTGCTGGAGCCATGTTGTCTGGAGTGTCACGTGAGCGGTCACGTGGTAAACAGGAGCATCCCAGAATGCAATGCGAGGCCGATTACGCTCGTCCCGATAGAAAACTGTCGGAGGGGCCGCTCCTCGTGTTTCCTTCCTCCATGTTGCATGGGGTTCGACGGTGCTCGTCGAACGATGCGGCTGGATGGTAGATGCTCGCGCCACGCGATTTTCCCTTATAGCCAGCTTCGAAAAAAAAAAAAAAAAGAGCCCAGCCTGTGCAGTTTAACAGCAATTTGTCGCTAACGCAATAGCAGTTTACTCGACAAAAGGTATGATTTACGGCAGCGTATTTTGTGTTTCTTAAATAACAAAGTCTCTGCGTCCGCACCTCTAAAGCAGGGTTTCGCGTGAAGAGCTTTCGCGTGAGCTTACACGATGACACCGAGGGGATGAAACCCCCTGAGTTCACCTGCGGACTAAAGTGAGGCGCTGCGAGCTTTTCGCGTCATGAAACGTCATGAAACGTCAGAATTTTTACGTCGAAGCGCGAGTTTTCAACCGTCACGAGCCCATTGGCTCCTGAGGCCGCTCCCCCGGTATGCGAGCGCTCATTGGTTGGTTTGAAATTATGAACTTTCCTTGGCGCGCTCAAGCCGGCGACACCGTGTCGGCGGTGCCAGAGCTACTCGCCGCAAAGTTTCGAAATGTGTTGGGTGCAGCAGGGACGCAAGCAAAGCATTTATGCCGGTACCGCTTTGGATGGTTTT
Source organism: Ornithodoros turicata (assembly GCF_037126465.1). Taxonomy (NCBI): domain Eukaryota; kingdom Metazoa; phylum Arthropoda; class Arachnida; order Ixodida; family Argasidae; genus Ornithodoros; species Ornithodoros turicata. Next base: position 118,914,499 of record NC_088202.1, on the reverse strand, counting down.
CAGTGTCCTTCCCTAACATGTTGTCGATACCGACTCTGAAAAACTCGGTGCCTCATGGATACTTCTGCAAGTCAATTGAGTGGTAGATAAGTGGAAGGTAGGTCCGCTTCGCTTGCTTCTTGCGACAACGATTCAAGAAGGACAATACTGTGTTTTTCCGCTACTCACTCGATGACAGGTAAGTCAGTTCCTATTCAATTTTGACGCTTAGCATAACATAGCGCCGCACCTGTGGCATATACGCAGCATTTTGACAGGTAGAATTTTTGGTTTTCACGTTTCAGAACCCTATCTTTCTTGTTCAGGTATAAGCACGCAACTCATATCTGCTTCAGAACAGCATCTGCATGGATACAGTAGAATGGATAAGACACTCCACTGGATGGATGGACTGGTTGGTCATCATCTTTCGGCATAGCAGCTTCACAATTTCCGTTGTGACGGGTCAACCAGGCGCCTATACACAAGCAGCAAAGGGATATGGACACGTTCTCTGTCATGCTGGAGCTGTGAATGTGTGTGTCTGTGCAGCCAATATACTGTTGTTCTACTGTGAAATCTTCCACGTGAGACATCAGCTATCAGTGAATGCAAAGTTGCTTCGGCATTTCATTCGAACTTCAGAAACAATGTTCATATCATGTTCGTGTTTTGCACAGCTACAGCAGACTTCATATTTGTGCTTTGGAAATACCTATCCCGGAAAATAAAGCACTTTGTGTAACAGAAACAGCCAACGCTTCCGCATTTTGTTATTTATTTCACTCGACGCGAACGGAGATCCATAACCACCCAGAACCGCCAAAGCGTGGGAGAGGGAGAGAACAGATGGGAAAGGGAAGGCCTCGCCAGCGTCACAGGTCACCCAGGGAGACAAAAAAAAAGCAAAGCAAAAAACTACTCAACCGACGTCCAACGATTGGCCCAACGCTTGAGTTCACGTGAGTTTTTCCCAACAATAGAATTATACTACACGTTCATTCCCCTGATAACACTACAGACCATGATACAGGTGTGTGGACGTGTTCCGTGTGAGCTCCGCTGTTAGGCTTAAGAAGCTTCTCGCATACGCGCATCATTCCCGTCGGAGGATTTCTTGTCTGGTCCGTCAAGCAGTTTTATGCCGCTCTTCTGAAGCTCCTTTCGACGTTCGAGCTCGGCTGTGCCTCGCCCGATCGCGTGGCGTCATATTACGGCCGGCTGGTTGGATGCGCGCCGTGCAAGCTTGCAGTGGCGTCTTGTGCACGACGTTTTACCTCTCAGGGACAGGTTGTCCCGCTTCGGTTTGACCAGGCCTTTTTGCCCTTTCTGCCCTACCTTTGAAACGTCGGAGCACGCTCCCGGATTTTTTGTGGCACAAGGCTGAGGTGCTTTACGGCATTCCGTTCATTTGGTGGGGCACGGTCCAGTTACTGAGCTCGCTCCCAGTTCCGGTCTGCGATAGACGCCAGTTTGTACTCCTGGCGGTAGAAATAAACTACCAGGTCTGGATAGCACGCTGCATAGCTGTGAACGGTGGCCGTGCTCGCACCGCTGTTGAGGTACTGAACAGGGTCAGAGCGGGCATCCGTAGAGTGCTATACAGAGAGACAGCAGTCCTTGGGGCCGTCCAGTTTGGTAGGCGGTGGCAAACATCAGCGGCCCTCTTCAAAGAAAGGAATGGTAGGTATATCATCCGCTTCTAATATCCTTCGTGCTGCTGTCCCACGAGCAACTCTCCGTGAGTTTTGGTTTGTTGCGAGGTGGCATCTAGCACATACATCAACCCCAGACCTGCCGTGAGCTCGTCTTCGGGTGGCGGCGTTGCGATGGTTGTAGACTAGTGCGTTTGTTGCGTTAAAGGGAGCCAGCCAATATGGCTGGTCTTCCACGATGATGCCAATACATATATTTAGGCTTAAGAAGCTTCTCGAGTGATTGTTCGTTTCGCATTCTGTATCCTTTTATTAGTTGTGTTTGGTTTTTTCTTGTGTGAGTTTCAAGCGCTGAGCAGCTTACAGGGTGTAGCCGGGTCTCGTAGTTGAGACGTCGGCAGAGCAATGCATGAGATCCAGGATGACCGCATCCCGGTTTTTAAGGTAGGAGCCCCTCAGTCGCGTCTCAAGGAGGGAAGAATCTGTTAGACATCGGCTCCGCCTAAACGTCGCCCGCACTCCGTCACTGCTGTTCAAAATGGACCAGCAGGTCACACCCTTATGTTCTACCTGCAACGTTGAGGCCGATATTCGTCACCTTCTTCTCGACTGCCGCCGTTCCAAGTCCTTCCGCGACAAGCTCAAGCCTCGCCTGCCCAGCCTCAGATACTCCATCTCTCTCGCAACATTACTTGGCACACGGAGCACTGGTGTAACTGCGGCGCTTCTCCACTACCTGCGTGATACTGGTCTCCACAGCAGCCTGTGACATCGTGTGTGGGACGGCGGAAGACCTCTGACCTCTGACCCCACATCGCCTTACTCTTAGCTAGGAATGCACTAATGAATTATTTAACAAGGAATAGCGAGCCGTCCTTTCTATCTGGCTTTTCCAGTCAAAATATATAGATCCCCCCTCAGAGGTATTTCAGGAAGGATGTTTTGGACACGTGTATGAAGGTGGCCCATGGCAGAGTTCGCGGTGCAGAGAATCAGGGTTATGGCTGGTCTCCTCCACTCCACTCCACTATGGCATTTAAATTCCTAACATTTAATGCGAGAGGATTTAGAAGTAGACGGAAACAAAATGAAGTAATAGAACTAGCGAAATTTTTGGGAGTGAACTGTATCCTAATTCAAGAAACGCATTAGCAGAGACAACAAGAAGGGTTGGAATTCGGCACTGGGGCAGCGCCCAGCCTGCTGGCCGGCATCAGCCCCATCTCATCATCGTATCTCTATTTGTGTGTGTGTGTGTGTGGAATTCGATAAAATATTTAACGCAAAGTCGTACTGGAGTTATGGAACGCACAACTCAAAAGGGGTTGGAATTATCTCCCTACAACCAAGGAGCATAAGAGCACTTAAATTCCGAAAAGACACCGATGAGAGAGTAATTACAGTGGACATAGCACACGGAGGAGGATTACTTAGAATAATTAACGTGTATGTGCCAAACAGCGCGAAAGAATCGGGGTAGTTCTATAAGGATTACCTTCTGTATTATTTTATTGAGTCTCACAATTTTATACTTGGTGGGGCCTTTAACTCCGTAACTGATACTAGAGATACATCATCAGGAAAACATGCCAACAGTAGTGGTGCTAGTACTTGGAGTGGGCAATACAAAAATCCCAATTACAAGACTCGTGGACAACAACAGGTGGGGGAGGAATGGGTTTTGCACGCCTCAATAAAAAAGCGGGAAGCAGAATTGACAGAATATATGTATCAACTCGAATGGCACAGAAGGTAATTAAGGGACGTTAAAACCATTGAAACAACTGGTATTTCCGACTACAGATGGGAGTCCTGCTGGAAGTGACAGAGATGTGGTTTCCGGGATCCGAACGCCTATGGAGAATGAATATCAAGTTGCTCGATCATCCAGAAGTCGACCAAGAAGTCAAAGACATATTCCAGAGAGGGGTCAAGGACTGTGACAATACTTTTCATTGGTGGGAGAAACTTAAAAATGCTGGAAAAGGATAAGGCCTGGGGGAAGAGAAAGGTGCGTGAGAAGCGTGCATTGACGCACAAGCTCCAGGATCACATGCAGTGGTTGCAGCAGTACGGCGTGGGAGTACTCTCCGGTGTGAGCTACACAAGATTACCTCGCACTCCTGTAGGACGAAAGGTGGGAGGCGTTGAGGTATATGGCGGCGAGGGACAATCTAGAGAAGGAAGCCTGGTGCTCACGGAGGCTCCTCTCTAAACATCTGGCTTCAGCGCAACCGCCCATGGAGGCCCTCATAAACACGGGCAGACGAGTCACCAAGCAATGTGAAAGAGCCACTGTGGCACGGGAGTTCTACGACAACATGTTTAAGAATTGACTCACGGCAGGTGAATCCTTTTGTGGGGGATAGCCAGGGAAAGACATATACCTGAGCTGCAAAAGAGTACAGCAGGCGGTTAGAAACCTGAAGAGTGGAAAGTCTGCGGGACGTGACGGGTTTCCGGCAGAATTTTACAAACGGTACTGGAACAACCCTCCTTGGTGAAGGTACATAATGGAGCATTTCAGAAAGGTTCATTTCCAGAAACCTTCCTAGAAGGAACGGTCACTCTGCTGTGCAAGGATCAGCAGCGTGAGGAGGAGCTGGGCGCCTGGAGACCTATAACCTATATTAGATTATAAAATATTAGCCAGGGCAGTCGTGGGCCGAATACAAGGAAATACGGAAGAGCGGGTATCACCATCACAGGGTGCTGCAGTAAAAGGTCGAAGAATCCAAAGGAAAATATGGGAGCTATGAGATGTTATAGAATGGACAAGCGAAAGGAGAATAAGAAGTCCGTCCGTCCGTCCGTCGAACTCCAACGCCAAGAAGTATTCTCATGACCTTAGACCAAGAAAACGCATTTGACCGGCTTAACGATGCATATTTAAGACAAAAATGAGAAGGAATTGGGGCGGAAAATCCAATAATGAACACATTAGGAGCCATGTATGGAAACGCCAGGAGTAGGCTACTCATCAATAGGCAATTAGGCAAGAGCTTTCAGGTCAAAAGAGGAGTAAGGCAAGGTTGCCCCCTTTCTCCCTTGCTTTATGTGCTAGCCTTTGATAGGTTATTACGGGAGCTGAACCAATGTGAGGCAGTGAAAGGGGCTGGATTACCTGGGGCTGTATAGTGCAAAACCATAGTGGCTTACGCAGATTATCTCACTATGGTAGTTCAAGGCGAAAGGGAAGTTGAGAATGCTCTGGAAGTAATGGAAGGATGTGGGACAATGAATGGGCGAAAATAAATAAAAACAAATCAAAATTTGTATATTTAGGTGGGGAGAAACTGAGGAAACATCTGGGTCTGAAACATCTGGGTCACGGAGTCAGGTATAAGAATGACGGGGTTTCAGAGAACAATTGGATGCAGTTAAAAAAATACTTGGAAAAATTAAAGGAAGAGTATGTTGAACCGCGAACGCCACTTACAGCTCGAGCGCAGATTGTGAAAAGAATTATGATACCGAAATGCGCGTACCTTTTTTCTGTCGCTTACCCTTGTCCTGAAATATGCCGTAGAATTGAGAAACTCTGCTTGCAGTTTATTTGGGATGGGAAAACGCAATGAGTAGCGAAAGAGAAAATGAAGCTGCCGATCGAAATGTGGGCCTACAAATTTCTGATCTGAAACAATTATCAGAAGCATATGCTTTACATGGAATACATAGGGTGTTGGATGCGAAGGACATCGGGAGGCAGGTAGCAAGGTTTTGGCTGGGAATAAACATAAGACATTTTAGCAAACAGGGCATAGATCACAGGTGTCCAATGTCGGAAAGGCAACCAGCAATTTATGAAGCAGGGAAGCACACATTGCTGCAATTAAAAAGGTTGGACAAGAGCAAAGACTACAGCGGAAGCTCAGTCGCAGAAGTATATTTATTTATTTATTTATTTATTTGAGTACCCTCAGGGCTTTACAGCATTAAAGAGGGGAGCAGGATAATACAAAGCGGGTAAACACTAGTGGAACAGAAACAAGTTCAATAAAAGAAAAAAAAGGAGAAAAAAGAATGAACAATAATACTGAATGAACAAATATCACCACTACTCTACTGGAAACCCGGTATGCAGGTTATGTTACATTAAAGTGATCAAACAGCGATTTTCTCAACTGTGCGCTATCAGCGATGGAGGTGATATGAAGATGGTTCCATTGTTGTGATGTCTTTGGTACAAATGAGCCAAAATAGGTTTTCTTTGCGCAAAAGGGGACGCCGACCTTTTGTCGATGATCCACTCTCGATTATGTGTACGATGGACTTGTAAGTAATAAACGTTTTAAAGTCTGATTATGGTAATACATTTTGTGGAACAAGCACAGACGAGCTGTTTTACGGCGATGTGATAAGGGGGATAGATTAAGAGTTGACTTCATCAGGGTCACACTGGCTGTGCGAGTATAGTTACCGAGAATAAAACGAGCAGCACGGCTTTGCAGTCTTTCCAGTTGACCAATGAGCGATGATTGTCCAGGGTCCCACACAGAGGCGGCATATTCCAGTTTCGGAAGTACTAATGTTCGATAAAGTGTGAGTTTTATATTAATTGGTGCGAGGCTGAAATTACGTCTAATGTTGCCCAAAGTGCGTGTGGCGTTATTAGTAATGTATTCGATGTGGTGGCCCCATGACAGGTTAGTCTGACATAGAGAGATCTGAGGAGGAATGAAATAGAAAAAAATATCCATCTAAGATACAGCGGAAGGTTGGAAAAGAATACATCGTTTCTGGTTAGAAGGCAAAACAAATTCATTCATCATTCAGGTCATACCAATGAGGGACAAATTTTATCTGTGGGGGAAAAACTGCGAGCTTCTCGGTACGATAGAAACGGTGAGGCACGCCATCTTCGCGTGTAAGGTACCGGTCATCCCCCCCCCCCCCCCCCCGGATAACAATGCACGCTTTCCGCTCCGCTCCGCGTGCCCTTCAAATCCGTGACGCAGTGGATGAGCAAACAGGGAACTTGCTCTTCATATTCGGTTGAGAGCGCCTTTGCTAAGAGCATCGCAGTCTGCCTTGGTGGACCGTGGCTTGGAATACGGCCGCACGGTCGCGGGGCAGTATTGCTCGCAGTACTGCTTCTGGAAATATTTTTTCCAACCTATGCGCAATTTCAACCTTTTGCCTCAGGCGTCCCTTCCGATCCCCGTTCGCCGGGGAGGAGGCCCATCACAACGAGCACCTGCTCTTTGTTTTTAGGGGTTGAGATTGTCGGTATGCGTGGAGTAACAACGGTTTAATAAGAGTAAATATAGAGACGAGACAGTTCGTGTTGGAAGCTGCGCTTCCAGTGCGCTTGCTTCCAAAAATTATAGTGCCCTCCCAAGGGCACTATAATTTTTGCAACGCGATATGGTCAAACATTGCGACTTGTCCCATTCTCCAGCTAGCAGTAAAAGATCCGCGTACGCGGTGGAGGAAGGCAAGAGTGGGCCTGCTCTTCTTTTTTTAGGGCGAGATCACCTAGCTGTTAACGCGCTCCACCTTAATTGGCGGACCGTGTCTGGGAATACGGCCTAACGGTCGCAATCCTAACGGGATCCACTCCCACCGCCTGCTACACTTACCGCGCCCTTTCACTCAAGACATGGAAAGCGTTGAAAAATGCGTTGGGAAAATAAACCCAACTTAGTCACGGCTGATAAATCAAATAGTGCCGATCTCTTGTTCGAATTTTTTTAAAGAAAAATAATGGCCACCATATACCTATTGACTGAATCAGCACGTAATTGTAACCCGTTCGTACAGCCATCGGAGACAGGTCTGTGATATGTAACCGATATGTGATATTTGTAAACCGGAAAGGGATACATCTGTAAATGCAAGCCCACGCAGCACAAATAAATGTTTAATGCCCGTTTTAATATATCCCCTAGTGCACATGTTTGGCCTTACTCGTATTCTGTCACATAAAATAATCCGTATGAACATTTTACAGTTGTCGGGGTGCACAAGAGGTAATGTAGTATTTGATATTTTGTATTCTCTAGGCTATCGCTCTTAAAAATAGGATGTGCTGTAACTCCTTTTGAGAGTACAGTCTTAAAAAAAGGGTGTACTTTAACTCTTTTTCCTTGCCACGTATATCACTCCCTTTTGGAGAGTACAATTACTCTCAAAAAGGAGTCTCCTGACTCCCTTCAGGAGTGAATAGACCCTTTAACTCCATACTGGAGCGTAATATTACTCTCCAGTAGGGTCTGAAGGGAGTGAGGAGATCCCTTTTTGAGAGTAACTGTACTCTTCAAAAGGGAGTGATATACGTATGTGGCAAAGAAAAGGAGTTAAAGTACACCCTTTTTTTAAGAGCGTACACCGTTGCCACATCTATCACTCCCTTTAGAGTGTACAATTACTCTAAAATAGGTGTCTCCCCACTCCCTTCAGGGAGTAAGAAGACTCCTTAGTGGAGAGTAATTGTACACTTCAAAGGGAGTGATATATGTGGCAAGGGTATAGTCCCCAAAAAGAGTTACAACACACCTTTTTTTTCCTTTTTCTTTTTTTAAGAGTGTAGGGGATCGAACGGTTGCACAGTGTGGTATATCTAATAATGTGGTAACTAGAATATCTGTATTCCACATGGCGGAATTAGGTTTGCTATGTGGAAGAAGCCACTCCAGTACTTCCATTTTTCACTTACTCCAGTACTTCCCCACTTTTGTGTTATTGTTGTCACTGTTACGTTTTATTGACTTGCCGTAATGCCTGAGCACATTCTGGCATTTAATCGTCGCTCGTAATGTTGTGACAGAGGTGAAGTAGCGTCCCGGCCGCCTGCAACACACCAGGGGCGAGGAGCCGAGTGAGGTCAACCGACGAAACGCTTTGCTTATGACGCGTTATACGCGTCGGAACTGGGACGCTGATGCGGCATCATGGCATTTATGCGTCTCTACTTAATGGCGTTAAAAAAGTGTAATCATTTCGACGCCTAAGAAGCGTCACATTAATACGCGTCTCCATGTGACGCTGGAACTCAGCGTTAAAAAAGGCCTATTATTTTAACGCTGAAATGGCGTCTCCGAATTAAGAGTGCAGCAGTACTCCTCCTGGAAATATTTTTTTCTAACCTTTTTGTATGCTTGTGTGTCCTCATATTTTCTTCGTGCCAATCCCTTCTCTCGCGATGGTGTTTAGTGACGTTATTTTTTTATATTTCGACTAGATCTGATATTTTTGTGTACCTTCGGAAAGGTGTAAGATTGCAACGCCTCGAAGGGGTAATAAACAGAGAAAAACAGGGGGTACTCCCTGAAGGGGTACAACATTTTTATGCGCCCCGGGACAAGCCATTTATATCCAAAACTTTTCGGACTAACATATGCGACAGGTCGTGACCACCACAAAGGTGTTACTCATAAACCCTTTCTTTAAATGGTGGTGGTGGTGGTTGTTGTGGTGACGAGGCCGGCTTTCCGTTGTCGGCCTCACTTGCGTGGGTAGCGTCACCACTGTAGCCAGGTTGAGATGAGATGATGTGATAACACATATTGGAATGACAACGGCCAAAAGTTAAGATGTAGGCCGGTCACTGCCGGGATTGGTGTGAAGTCCGAGTGCAGCCCCCTCATGCGCAATGTCAACGAATGAAGACTCTTCCTTCATGTCGCTACTGAGCCAGGCTATCAACGCTTCTCATTCAACCAATTGTTGACAATAGTTAAGCCTCAGGAATAGTGATGTCTCAGAATGTCGAACATAATTTAGGCACTGTCGAAGGTGGCTCTCACTGTCAACAGACGAAAGCGCCCTCCTGTCAATGGTCAGCAAACTGCTTCTTTGATGACACGTGCAGGACAGCTACCTAAAGATCTATTGCGATTGGTATGAAATTGATATTTTTCCTAATCACTTTGCACCCCTTCTCTGCATGTCATTCATATCTTTCTACATGCAGGATGTTTCAGTAACCACATAAAAAGGTACTTCAGATTCTAACAGGAAAAGCCTGCTAAGAAAATACAAAATAAACGATCAACTACATTTATATACCGGGAACTTTAGCCACATACTACCAGTAATTTCTTCGAAATTTGAGTGAACGAAATCAAATTTTTGAATTGAACTTTGAAATTTTCTCTGATATCAAGGTAACATTCTATAGCTGGAAACAGAAAACACCTGCTGGATTTACCCTATTCCATTACAAAATACATTCCCTGCTAAATGGTAATAGCTGAAAAACACTGCAAAAGTCCGCCGATCTACTCTCAGTATATGTGCAACCTTAAACGATTGCACTTCCATGGTCGGAACCAGAAAGAAGACCCACAACCTTCATCTGGAAGAATGGTCTCCTCTCTACCCTATGACCTGCCTGCGTACCTGTGTGCTGTGTGTGTGTTTTTGTGTGCTGTGGTTTTGCCTACCGTTCTGATGTCTTACTGACTCCACTGACTATCCCTATTTAGCATCGTTCATCACCTTATCATCAGGACACATCACATCCTGCGCCATTGTGCCTTGGGGTAGTGGGCCGCTCCTTACGTGGCGAATTTCCCCATTCATTATCATTAACCTATTTGTTGTTGTTGTTGGAAGAATGGCTTGTAGGATGTCAGCAAAGTAGCGCACGATTCTATCAATAGCTGCCACACGCCATGACCCATGATGTCTATAGATGTATCACTGCGTAAACACTAAAAAAAACAAAAAACAAAAAAAAAAACAGGAGGGTATCAGACAAATGATGATTTCAGACTTTACGTCCGATACTGCATCATTGATTATAGCGGCGCCAGAACGACAACGGCAAGCCCCTGTCGAAATTTTACGGACCACGACTTTCAAGTAAGACCGTTCAATGTCGGGCAGCATCGATTATCTGTTCCGGAGGACGTACGCTGCAGTGGTTGATGACCAAAGCGTGTGACTCGGAAGGACCAACGGGCCACCGGATATCCGCCTCTTCTGATGGGAATCGTTGCGAACTGTCGTACCCTGTTCATTGCGTGGATGCTTCGGCAAAGGCGGGCGCTTCAGCGACTTGCTTCTGGATATTGTATGGCTGAACTTTCAGGGGAGGGAAGGGGGTCAGGTAAAACGGTAGGAGAAGGAGCTTGATAAAAACAACAGAAACGTAGCACATACTGTGTAAGTGCAACATCAGCCCTCGGTGTGCCGTAAGTCGAATGCGTTTACTTGCTGTACCCCAAAGTTGCATTTTGTTCAGAATCTGCAGGCCAGCACGCATGTAGGAGCATGGACTACTTTTTCGAAACGATCTATGGTCGTGTTCAACTTAAAGGGGCACTAAAATGCAAAAACAACTTGCTCTCAAATGAAAGTCCATGTTTCAATTAGTACAGTTTAAACAAAAATAGTTCACAGAACGCTACCGTTTAGAAGAAAAACGCAATGAAAACACAACCTTTTTCGGCGGCAACGAATGGGATCCCCAGGAGGCAAAGACTGGCGGCATCCAATGAGACAACAGGAGAAGCGAGCGTATACCTATCGTGCTTGTGTGGATTGGAAGGGGTCCGATCGCAGTGTTCCGTATATGCGCGGCATGATGCGCACTGCTGCATTTTTCAATAGCGATTCACTGAATTGTAGCCCACAGTAGTTTTCGCGAATGTTCTAATGACAACATTTATCTTCACGTCCTTGGGACAGCGACGGCAGTCCGCTTCGCAACGCGCAATATGTTTTCCACCAGGACTGCTCCATGACGTGCATGCGCGTGCAAGCGCATCTTGGACTAAAAACACCGATGCACGAGCTGAAGCGTCGTTCACTGCTTAGCGCCGAAGCACAAAAGAGTCCGGTATAAATTTGATTGTAGCTTCGTAACGGAATGAAAGTCCTGAATTACGATAACAAGTACGAAATTAACATAGCGTGCAACGTAATTTAAAGTGAACTTGTTTTCGCATTTTAGTGCCCCTTTAAGAATGAAAAGGAATCCAGTCCGTCATCTACATACGTCGCAGGAGATAAGGAGACACGATATCGTGCCCGGAGAAATACTGCAGCGCCACCATGGGGGAGGGCTCGCGTAGTGGCGTGCGGCCAGTCATAACAGCCAATACGGAAGCAGAGTGAGTGCGATGGATTACATCATCTGCCGGAGGAGGGAGAGTGACGTCTCTGTGCCCAGTCATCCTATCGGAGGCGCAGTAATATTTTGAGAGCTGACGGGCTAGATTTCTTTTCCTTCGTAAGTTGGACACCACTATAGGGTTTATTTTTCGTCACGATGATACACTCACTAACTACGTAAGCAGTTTTGAATGCTTTGCACGTTCAACCATTATCTGCTTTTCGGCAATTTGTTTCTTACGAATAGTGAAACCATATTTTCTCAACCCCAATGCAGCTTTCTATATTGCGACAGTAGACACATATGTTACCCAGCTAACAAATTGAGCGCTCCAGAGGAAATAATCAACGTAACATAACATATTGCCGTCCTAGGTGTACGCCTCAAAGCGTAAAGAAGAAAGTGTAGCAGAAAGTTGGCACAATATGTGGCAGGCTCGAGCACCTCTTTCAGAACCCTTCAGAACCCGCGCTTTCAAGGCAGAAAATGCACCCGCTGCCTGGAGCACTCCGTTTGCTATTTCGACACGGTAAAAGTTTGCCCCCTTCTTTGTGTAAAGCATAATCGATACGCAACCGGCGGCGCCCTGCTAACTTCGGCGCCACAGATCAATATAGAACCCGATTTATGTGCAGGCCTAGTTTCAGGTCTGCCTTTCCAACTGCACATTATGCATTCTGCATGAGCTTTGATTACCAATACTCTGTTCACGTTACGAGGGACAGTCGCAGTCGGAATGATTGAATGATCGACACCGTGAAATTTGTTGTCAGTCTGTAAGCCATTTGCATGCGCGGGCGGAATGCATTATAAGTATGACTAAGCTGCTCATAAAGATTCGGCATTGTATAGTAAATAATTCAGAATGTTTAGAATGCTTGTCCCATCCTACAGTTCGCAATACGAGAATGTTTAGAACAAATCATGTTTAAAACATTCACAAATGCGCGATTCTATAAATAAAGCCTCTTCCATTACGGCCATTTATTGTCTCCGTCTCGCATTCTATGTGTAAATATAAAAGTACAAGTAATTGTAATGTAAATGTACTATGCATGTAAACGTAAAGACATATGTAATATTAATTTAGTTTCGTTTTTTTTTTTCATTTTGGCTTTACGTCGGGAGACAACTGTGAAACGTACATGTAAATGTAATGTTAATATACTCTCTATGCATATATAAAGATACATGTAAATGTAAGGTAAATATACTCTCTATACAAATATAAAGGTACATGTAAATGTAATAGTAAACAATAATGTGTACCTTGGTAGTACATAACAGCGGCGCGACTTTCTCATACTGTGCACCAGTGTAGCAATGTTGAAGCCAATGGCTGGAAGATGCGGACTATTAGTGAAACACAACGACTTTATTGAGAGGGGAAAAGGCACTGGATGTGGTGGATTTGCTTGGATGCTTGATAACATATTATGTTGCTTCGACAATTCCGCATCTACACAGCCACTTCGAAAACAATGTGACAACGTACACGCTATCGATAGACAGTTAACAGACGGAACTGGAAATTCAGCCATGAAATTCAACGCAAAATATCATGTATACTACGTGGAAATCGCTATGATTGGTGCACTATGTATAGTAGCTGCTCGTCCTAACAATAAATACGTCAATGCTAAAAACACTATTCAGAGAAGCAGCACAAATTCTATGTACTTCGCGTAGCTCTAACACACTACTACGCTTACTACATAGCTGGATGAGCGACAAATGTAAGACGCCGGCCCAGTGTGACCAGAAACGAAACAAAAAGAGAGTTCAGGCCTCCTCTGTACGTTCATAAAGCACAACTACTTTGTCATATCCTGCGATATTGTTACACCATGTCTAATGCTAAAACAATAGCGAAGTCAGCGCTATTTTCTGCATTGTGCAACGAAGGCTTCCATAACCAAACTATCACCGTTCTCTTATTGGTAAAGACTCGTCCAAGACTATGACGTAAGGAAATAGGGGCATGCAGTTAGACAAAAGTCAACGGCTCGTTTAGCGCACTGTGCCTCATATTCTCTGTGTCCTTGACCCGTATCCGACAGCGACCTCGTAGTGCAGCAGTATATCGGTTGCGTGCCGCGCCATTTATTCATCCTAGTTACCGTTACCGTTTCTGAATACGAATACGGAACAATTTAATCATGGCAGAAGCTGTATGTGTCCCAACACCGATAACCGGCGCTAACTCGCTAATATATAGATTGTTCACTGTATCAAAAACTCTGTCAGAGCACGCGATGAAATTGGCCATTCATCAGTAGATAAGATGGCTAGGACGGTAATCGAACGAAGGCGTGCAGCGCTAATCGTCGTGGAAGAACTTTGAAATTGAACGTAAGCCAAGAGGGCACCCTCTCTGTCGGAGGATGTAACTGAGATTGAAGATCAACATATCTTGTGGCACAGCAGAAACGCAATACGGCTATTATTAGAATTATTAGCCAACATCTACGGCCTACCTCTGTTAATATCACTGTAGCTATTACATCTTGATAGTATTTACTCAGGTGTGTGTGAGTTTTCAGTTTTAGTTTTGTGTTCTTCCTTTTCATTTTCCTTTTCTCTTCTCTTTTCCTTTCTTCTTTTTCTTTTCCTTTTTCTTTTCTTCCCTCTTTCCCTTTTCTTGAATAGCAAGCGGACCTCCGTCTGGCTGACCTTTCCATTCTTTCTTTTCTTACTAAACATATCCCCACCCCTTACGTATGGGGGAGATACCCAATCACGGGGTTATAGAGACGCCAAATGCACCCACACACTTTTGTGGTTTGTGAAACTACAACTGTCGCACACAGCGACAAGGTTATATCGTCGTCTTTACTTAAGTTTAACACTGAGTGTGGCACCATGAGCATTGGTTTATCGTTTCCAAAAGATTTTGCGTATATGCTGTCGGTAAAAGCAATTAGGTTTTCCTCGCAAAACTCTTCCTTGGGCTCATACAATCGCCCCCTAAGACACACGGTGCCGCGAGAAAGTGCCACGGGCACAGAGCATTACCAAGCGTTCCTTAGGGGAAACCCGAATTGTCGTCTGCATTCCCTTGCGAGCAGATGCGTACGTGATCTAGCCTTATCAATTAGTTTATATCATTTGTGCTCCGATCCTTGTGTTCAGAGCTTTCGCTGGGACAAGGACACCGACGAAGAAGTCGCTCTCCGTACTCAATTATTTAGGAGCAAGAACGTGTCCTCTCGATGGAGGGAACAGCAAAAGGCGTAGACGCTTCCAGAACTGAACAGAAAAGGAGTATCGAGAGAAGCTCAATGAAAAGGTGTTTTTACATTTTCTTTCTGCTTCAGTATGGAGCAGTGGAACAATAGAGTTCAAGGAGGTGTCTGTTCTTGCGTACCATGAAAGCGTAGTTACTTCGAATTATTGTGGGAGTAATCACCCTATTATGCAAGAACAAAAGCCATATGCAGAGATGGTGATGATTTTGAACTGTTGTCTGTCTACAATGAAAGCTATGTGATGCTGCATTGCGGTCGGAGAAGGTGGTGAGATAAGTGTGATTATGTTAAATTGAGGCTGCACCACTAAACATACTCTGCAACTGTTGCGCACGGTTAGACAATGGGCAGAGGATGATGCGACTACTGAATGATCGCTGACTAATTTGTTATATCCTATTATTCGGGAACACGCGCGTTTTACCGGCATCGCACACTATTAGGGGTGGTGTAACGCGCGTTGCACGTCATATGCAGGACAAAGGTCTGACGTTGCCGGGTAATTTGTGGAACAAGCGCTGGTGTAAGCCTAATTTGTAGGACCTTGATGATGATGACGATGATGGACATTAAGAAAAACCTTATGGAGTGTCCCTTAGACCTTGCATATTTCCGACTCGTTCTTACGATTGTGCCTGTCTCAATTGTATGTCATATGCAGGACAAAGGTCGACGTTGCAGGGTAATTTGTGGAACTATCGCTTGCTTAAGACCTGTGGGTGATAAGCTATCACCGCCCAGGTATCACCCGTACCATCCGTACACGTGGGACGTACCATTCGTATTCGTAGGATCTTGATGATGATGATGACGATAGTGGGCATGGAGAAAGACCCCAAAGAATGACCTTAGAACCGTGCATATTTCCGACTGAAAATTCTTACAATGCTGCCGGTCTCAATTGCACGCCATATGCAGGACAAAGGTCTGACGTTGCCGGGTAATTTGTGGAACTAGCGCTGGTGTAAGCCTAATTTGTAGGACCTTGATGATGATGACGATGATGGACATGAAGAAAGGCCATCAAGAGTGCCCCTTAGACCTTGCATATTTCCGACTCGTTCTTACGATTGTGCCTGTCTCAATTGTATGTCATATGCAGGACAAAGGTCCGACGTTGCAGGGTAATTTGTGGAACTATCGCTTACTTAAGACCTGTGGGTGATAAGCTATCACCGCCCAGGTATCACCCGTACCATCCGTACACGTGGGACGTACCATCCGTATTCGTAGGATCTTGATGATGATGATGACGATAGTGGGCATGGAGAAAGACCCCAAAGAATGACCTTAGAACCGTGCATATTTCCGACTGAAAATTCTTACAATGCTGCCGGTCTCAATTGCACGCCATATGCAGGGCAAAGGTCGGACGTTGCAGGGTCATTTGTGGAACTAGCGCTAGGGGCGAGGACGGTAGCAGTGTGAGGGAGGTAAACATTGCTTCCAGCACCGTGTGTCGGAAATTTCCGGCGCACGTCAAAAGAACCTCAGATGGTCGAAATTGTCCGCAGTCCTGCCCTGCGACACGTGCAGCACGTCGCCATACTATAGGCAGACAACCCTTACGTGTAACATTACAACACCATTATTAGTATTACGACCTTGATGATGATGATGATGATGACGATGACGGACATAAAGAAAGACCTCGTGGAGTGTCTCTTAGACCCTGCATATTTCCGAGTGCAAGAAATTCTTACTATGCTGCCTGTCTCAAATGCACGCCATATGGAGGACGAAGGTCCGACGTTGCAGAGTCATTTGTGAAACTAGCGCTTGCTTAAGACTTGATCGTACGATATTGATGATAATGACAATGGTGGACATGGAGAAAGACCCCGAGGAATGCCCGTAGAACCCTGCCTATTTCCGACTGGAAGAAACTCTTACGGTGCTGCCTGTCTCAATTGCACGCTATATGCAGCATGAAGGTCCGACGTTGCAGGGTCATTTATGGAACTAGAGGCTTGCATAAGACAAATTACTAGGACCTTGACGATGACGATGATGGGCATGAAGAAAGACCTGCTGGAGTGTCCGTTAGACTTTGCATGTTTCTGACTGGAAGAAATTCTTACGATGCTGCCTGTCTCAATTGAATGTCATGTGGAGGACAAAGGTCCGACGTTACAGAGTGATTTGTGGAACAGTGCTTGCTTAAGACATATTCGTAGGGCCTTGATGATGATGACGGTGGTGGACAAGGAGAAAGACACTCTGGAATGCCCTTAGAACCTTCCATATTTCCGACTGGAAGAAACTCTTACGATGCTCCCTGTCTTAGTTGCACGCCATATGCAGGACGAAGGTCCGACGTTGCAGGGACATTTGTGGAACTAGCGCTTGCTGAAGACTTATTCTAAGGACCTTGATGATGATGACGATGGTGGACATAGAGAAATACCTTGTGGAATGCCCATAGAACCTTGCATATTTCCGACTGGAAGAAATTCTTATGATGCTGCGTGACTCAGCTGCAAGTCATATGCAGGGCAAAGGACCGACGTTGCAAGATAATTTGTCGAACTAGCGCCTGCTTAAGACTTGCTGTTAGGACCTTGGTGACGACGACGATGACAAAAAATTACTCTCCGTACTTTACAATCAGCGGACTTTTAGATGATAGGGAAATTGAACTTCAAAGGAATGTAATGAGAATTACGCCATGAGCATCACCAGATATACCACTAGAGGAACTTTTACTAAACGAGGAAATATAAACTTTTTGTTTGTGCTAACGCAAGTCCACCACGATGGCTGACGGCTACAGTCTGTTCTGTCGCTTTTGAACTACGAAAGAGCAAATCGTAGTAACGTGATGCATGTGCAGAGACCCTTTCCTTCAGAGCACTACAAAGTGCTATAATACGGGGTCATCAACGAAGGAATCTCACTTTGCCATACAGAAATATGCTAGCCATATGCCATGAAAGACAGTCTTCGAGTCTGAATTGTCTGTGCAAGCTACGTGTAGCAGCTTGATATGTGCAATGCTTGCAGAGTTTGGACGGAACTTGTATTAGAGATCAAACCAAGATTCACGAATGCACGGAACATCTACGACGCTATGTATTATTGCAAATGCGTGAACCTCGTTACCGCAGCAAACCATACATTTTCTAGCAAGACGAGGACGACAGAGACTCCCGCGGCTACGTTAGCCTAGACGACGTGTAAGCCTGCTAGTTACTTCTGTTGCCTAAAACTTCAAGAGAGCAGGAAAGGCGGACTGATCCGCCACACACACAAGGGATTCGCTGAATGTATAATGCTCCATCCGCAAATCGTGGGGTTTCCAGGAATCAGGCAACTGTTTATCCATCTATTGACCATTTGAACAGGCGGTGAAACCATAGTTAGAGATACAAGCGGCATGTCAGGAACAGTCATAATATAGGAGTGCCTTGTACAAAATTATCGGTGGGCCCATACGTGACTTGTCTCGAATTCAGTGTTGGTGCCTCAATTTTATTTATAATTTAATCGCCATCTTTGCAGCCGCCATGGGAAACCACCTAAGCTTTGAGATAACATAGCTTATCTTTCACTTTTCGTACACTACGGTCCTCTTTGGTTACGTCCAGTCACATTGCTCCTGTTCCCGAAATCAGCAATCAATTTACTCTCAAACTGCCAAAGAACGGAATTCCCTAATAGCCCTACCACAGTAACTCAGAAAAGAAGGCTTGGCATAATATCGCATAATCTCGAGCCATTGGAGGGCTGCCTTCCTCTAACGAAGCCGTGAAATATGTTGAGACAAAGGAGAAGGTCGGGCGAAGGATGGCGAGGGCTCTTCCTTCTCTTCCGGGCGGTCAGCCTCAACATTTCCATCTCAATCAATGGGGCGCTCATTCCGCATTCCGTCGCGCTCCGGAAGCGATAGCGATGGCGCCGAGGACGCAGCCGATATGAGCTGAAAGATGGATGCTCGCCTGAAGAAGCTGCGCACTCCAGGATGTGACGCCCTATGACGAGTTCGCTTATGATTTCCTTTTCGCAATGGGCTAGTTCCATCTCAAATCGAACAATCCGGTACACTTGATGTCTCGAATGAACGGGAAAAAAATATATGTTGAAGCCATCGGTGAGTTAGGAGAAATAAACTCTTTCCGAATTCTCTGCGCTGCGCGGTTCGGGAAATAGGAGAGGAGGAAAAAACTGCCTCTCATAAGGCGACGTCGTTGCGAGCGGGTTTGAGCGTTCGCTACAAGGCCATTTCTTCTCGCATTATAGTAATTTCTTGATCTGGCTTTAGACCACTTAGGGCACAATAGGATCCTTCGTTGGCAGTGCTGCACCGGTTTTTGTTTGTCGGCAAAAAAATATCAAAGTTGACTCAAAGTGCCGAAAAACACCATATTCACTGCAGCTTTGCGGACGATGTACAAAACGGATAAGGCTGAGCTTTATGCCGTTTAATTTGTCATTCATAGGGCTATCGAATGATGTATAATTTGTTGCTCTACTCTGTAAGGAACGTAAGCGATACCTCTTTTAGTAGCACCATACCACCGAAAAATGACGCATTTCGGAAGCCTTTATCTAAAAAACACCACCAAAAACTTTCCTCGAAAATTTTATATGTTGTAGGTAGTTCCTTAGACTATGCACAGAAGCAAAATCAAAATTCGGACTTGATCGGTAGGCGCACTGTGAATTTTTTGCCAGCCCTATACGCGAAGCGCATTCAAGCGGAAGCACCGTGTCCCGCGTGTTGCAAAATCGAATTTTCCAAAGGGACTTTCAACTTCTGTCTCCATATAAAAAGTAATTGCTGTCATTTGAAACCATTCTGAGGTTTCAAGGTTTCCTTTTCATGGTTCTGAGCGTTTGCGTTGCGCATTGCGTTCATAACAATGGTGTAATCGCTGAACCTAGATTGTGGAGCAATCAGATGTGCTCGCATTTTTTGCGGGATGTCACACATGTATTGCAAGTGCTGGGAGCAAGGGAAGAACATAATGATTTTACGTCTTTGTAAGAGGCATATCTGTTCAGGGTTATTCTAAAAAAGCATATTTACTGTACGCATTATGGCAGGAGGGACGCAGTGACTTCCAGTATTCTTTGAAACATTTCCTTTCCTACGGCCTCATGACCTCGGGGGGGGGGGGGAAATTGCACTGAGGAAAATGTTGTAGTGTCATACGCACACACTCAAGGCTAATTCATTGTGCCTTTTGTGAACCTTGCCGAAACAGCCCGACCGGCGCCGCTGCCCAATATGTCATTCGGTTCGACATGCTGCGACCATGGGAATGTCCTGGTCACATTTACTCTCTGAAGACACCTTGCCCAAAGTTTCGCCTACACACAGAAGACGCTTCACTCACTTCTCGACTACAGAAGTGCCTGGAGTGCCCTTATACAGAGTGTGCGACGACATCTGCATTACTGTAGTGTGTCGTCCTGGTATCACATCTACCTCAATGGCCTCTTCGTTGTACAGTGCTGATCGTGTGGATTTCGCTGACTACCGCCTCATACACAAGAAAAAAGTGCTATAGACAAAGGGTTTTCGCTTTGCTTCGGAGATCGGCGTAGTTGCCATAAACACTGTGGTTCCAGCAGATGAAGCCGAAGGCGTAACAGAAGTGGGTCTGCTATGCAGAAGCTGCTTCAAGTACTTCACAGCAAAGGTGGCTGAATCACAACACGCAGCAATGTTGCCCACATTTGAACGAAAATCTAACAAGAACCTGCCATCAAAAGTAACATTAAGGAAAGTGGCTTCCCCAACGGCCTAAAGCAGTTCCTGACACGAGCACTCTCATCCACCCAGAATGCTCTGCATAACTTACGTTACCTTCTTACCTTCGTCACCTTGTCTTGTTCGCTGTCAAATTATTTTTATTCTGTGTACTGTAAATATGCTTCGATATGATCACCGTGGACAAATATACCTCTTATAAAGACGCAAAAGTATTCTAAAGCATTCTGTTCTTGACGGGCTCCCAGCACTTGCAATGCATGTGTGTCATCCCGCAAAAAATGTGAGCACATATGGTTGGCACACAATCTACATTCAGCGAGTACAACACTATTATGAACGCAAGCGCTCAGAACGGTTTCAAATGATAGCAATTACTTTTTATGTGAAGACAGAAGTTGAAAGTCCCTTTGGAAAATTCGATTTTGCAACACGCGGGACACGGTGCCAAGGCTTGAATGCGCTCTGCGTATAGGGCTGGCAAAAAATTCACAGTGCGCCTACCGATAAAGTCCGAATTTTGATTTTTCTTCTGTGCATAGTCTAAGGAACTACCTACAACATATAAAATTTTCGAAGCAAGTTTTTGGTGGGGTTTTTTAGATAAAGGCTTCCGAAATTCGTCAGTTTTCGGTGGTATGGTGTTACTGAAAGAGGTATCGCTTACGTTCCTGACAGGGTAGAGCAACAAATTATACATCATTCGATAGCCACATGAATGACAAATTAAACGGCATAAAGCTCAATCTTATCCGTTTTGTACATCGTCCGCAAAGTTGCAGTGAATATGGGGCTTTTCGGCACTTTGAGTCAACTTTGATATTTTTTTGTAGACAAACAAAAACGGAGACAGCACTGCCAACGCAGGATCCTATTGTGCCCTAAGTGGTCTAAAGCCAGATCAATAAATTTCTATAATGCGACAAGAAATAGCCTTGTAGCGAACGCTCAAACCCGAGCGCGACGACATCGTCTTATGAGAGGCAGTTTTTTCCTCCTCTCCTACTTTCCGAACCGCGCAGCGCAGAGAATTCGGAAAGCGTTTATTTCTCCTAACTCACCGATGGCTTCAACATATATTTTTTTCCCGTTCATTCGAGACATCAAGTGTACCGGATTGTTCGATTTGAGATGGAACTAGCCAATGGTGAGACGATTCAGCTGCCACCTACATATGGTCACCATTCGAAGAGCCGCAGTAGCCCCCCTGATCTTCTCCCACGTATGCGGCATTCCGAAATCAGCTATCGGAAGGCACATGTATATAAAGTTTTGGGCTTCTGAATTTTTTTTTTTTTTTTGGGGGGGGGGGGGGGGCAATAGATTGTGGCCCGTGATGCAAAGTTTGCGCCATTCTGTTGAAACGTCGATTATGGTGATGGCATTGCGTATCGTGGGATCGGCTGCACCGGAACAGACGGCTAAAAATATTTCGATAAAGTCTTCTCTAGAATCCTAAATGACATCAGGTTACTTTGCGCAATCTTACTTTTCGTTACAGCTAAGAATACGCTCGTTCAAAATCCCAAATCGGCGCAGTCTAATGCCAGCACCGTCTAGAACACGCGCGGGGACCTGTAGTCAAGAAACTTGGACTAACCTAGGTCTCCCCCCATTACGGTCACTGTATAGGTCTCAGATGACCATAAACTAACCAATGTCCTTTAGTTTGTTTGTTTTTTTTTTCGTTTTTCGTTCTTTTTTGCGTTCCTCCAGCACGTCCGCCCTCACTAAACCTACCGTCGCTAAAATGTACGTCTCATTCGCTAAAACAGCTTTGACGGACAAAGCTGACACCTTGGTCAGCGATATCCTATTTTGAAACACGGTCCTTGTCGGACCTCGCAGATGTATGCTGTAATATTGTAATACTGGATTTACACGTTACCTTTCCTCTCGCGCCGGCTTCGCGATCGGCTGTCGTGGGCTGTAAGACTAAGGCTGATTCACATTGCTGCGTTTACGGCTGCGTAGAGCGTCTTACGTGTACATTCGTTTCACCCTGATGGATGTTCCGTTGCAATGGATCGCTGTCAGCGGACGTAACACGCAAGCGCAACCGTAAACGCACTGTGTGAATATCAAGCCTAAATCAATGCACCAAAATCAAAATCTGATCCAGATAAATAACCCGAACGCAAATCTGAATTCTCCGAAATGTGAACAAGCACGCAGTGAGCCAAATATTTGGCTCACTGCGTGCTTGCGCAGATAGTATTTACTATCTTCGCTCCCCTTGTGTAATTTCATTGAAGATGCGACACAAACTGCTCTATGTAGAAGTTGTCACTTCTGAAATTTCGCTGTGACAAGCCAAACCACGCCATGCTTTCTTCCGAAAGTTTTGCAACTTGGATAGATCGATCACCCATCGAGCCACGAGGAATATTTCCACAGACATGACGAAAAAGAAAAGAAGAAACAGGCACGTATATCATGCGGTGTGCATAAATCGCATACGCCGTTCTCGCGTGCGTGTGTCTGATGCGCTCCGTCTCCCGCAACATGGCGGCCGCAGCTGCTCACGGCCGCTAGGTGTCAGTATTTCGAAACAGGTCTATACCCTTGTCACACGCGCAATTCTCAACTTGAAACGAATGGCCATTGAACATGCGCGTAGCGCCATCAAGCGTGTAACGTGTCAACCTGTCAGCGAGCATTGGGTACAATGCTTCCTAACAGGTTGACACGTTAGACGCTAGGTGGCGCTACGCGCATGTACAATGCCCGTTGGTTTCAATGATCATTGAAGACTGCCCGTGTGACAAGGGTTTTGAACATTCCTGACGGCTGAAGATAACCAATAATTAGGGGTCCGACTTTTCGGGGTTTTCTTTTTGGAAAAAAATCGGAGGATGCTTATCGGAGTTTAAAAGTTTTAGAAAATTCGGAGTTTTACGGACTTTTCAAGGATTAGAACAGTACGAGAAATGGATTGCCGGAGCTCATCCGGAAAATTAGAAGCAAGCGTTAATCAACAAAACATAGCTGAAAATGTTATTTCGAAGCGAGATGCTCAGAAATTCTGAAGGATGCTTCGCCACCGCTAACGTATAAAAGTCACCCGGCAAACCTTACAAATCACTAGCTTTTCTCTGGCACTTGAAGACACCTCGGATTCAGAGTGTTGCAAGGCTTAGGTGATCGCTGTTATGGGCTGTCTCTATTGGGCTTAGTCGTAATTCTCTTCGTGTGGGGCATTCCATTCAGTTCTAAAACTGCAAACAGGCATACCATGCGAGCCCAGGGCCATAAAACAAAAATCGGAGTTTTTCGGATATATCCGAAAATAATGAAAAACAAATACCGGGGGATGCTTACCGGAGTTCATCGGAAAAAAAATCAAAAAGTCGGAACGCTGCCAACAATGTGCTGCTGTCATTTGGGATCCTTATGCGCAGGGGAATACTGACACGCATCAGAAAACTGAGAGGAGGAGAGCTACGTTATATGTTTAATATACAAGGGAGGGTATTTTGGGCCCAATTAAGAGCAAGGCGGGCTTAGCTACCCCGCAAAATTAGCACAAAATAAACCATCTCGTTATGTTTTCTCCTTGGAAACGGTAAGTTGACAATAAAGGTTGTTAATTATGTAACCCTTCTATACATAGGGACACTCGGTAGGGTCGGACTCGGCGGTTCAGGTCCGAACCAGCAAAAAGAAAAAGAAAGAGGAAAAAAGAAAGAGGAAAAAATGAAAATAGAGACAAACGACTGGTTTAAATACCCCCTTGTCTTCCGAATGAGTTTACAGGTAAAATCGCTAAAAACGCTAAAAATCGCTACGCTAAAAATCAAGAAAAGAGCACGTGCCAAGAAATATCCATCGCTGAATTTCGGTATGCACGTGAGCTGACACCGACAAAACGTGCCCGAGGAGCGCATCACCCTCGCCGACGGAGGCTGATCTAGGCCAGAACGCGTTTTTTCTGGCCAGCTGAGTGGCACCCACTCCAATTATCTCCATCGATACAAATACCGTGGCGCTCTGACGGAAAATGAGCGTTGTACTCCCTGCGTTCCCAGTATCCGCGATTACGGCTTCGGCTCATTTACATATCGAAATTCGGGGATGGATATTTTAACGCACGTGCGTGTTTCAGGATTTGTTAAGCGTGAAATGGCTTGCGACTTGGATAGTCTCTCAGTTTGCTCTCTCGCTTTTGCCCGACTTCCCCCAATTAAAAAGTTAATGAATTTTAGGTAATTATATAGTCATCTTATACCATTTCACACCCAGACCTTCGGGTTGTTTATGGGCACATGACCAAAAATAAATTTATCATTATTATTATTTTGTTGTTATTGATGTCTGTCTGGCCATGGAACCCAGCTGCAAAAACGACGTCCATGCTGCTCTCATAGTTTTCTGATAAAATTTCTGTAAAGGCTGAAAAAAGAAAATCTACATCATGTATGGTGATGGTGACAGTGAAGTCATAAAGAAAAAAAAGGAGGACGTGAGCCACGACGAAGTCGAACTGGCTACCCCAGTACGCTTATACACAGAAAGTAAGTACAAACGCAGGAGAGAGTTAAAATGATGGAGTTCAACATGCCGTTGAGACGTTTCAGTGAGTGTATGTTGTATATGTATGGCATATGTATGTATAGAGCTTACGTAAATGTAAAGTATTTTGCAATTGCACGCTCCTACTTGGCCGATGCTGTACAACATCTTGGCCCAATATTGGCCCTATATTGGTTCAATGCCAGTCCAATATTGGGTTGACATTGCCAATATTGGTCCAATATTGGAGCAATATTTGTAATACTCGAAAATATCGGTCCAATACTGGACCAGTACGCCGACATTGGTCGACATTGCCAATATTGGTCCTTATTGGGCCAAGATGATGTGCTGCTTGAGGGATGCCGACGTACAGCCAGTAGTATCCTAAAAAAACACACACAAAAAAACAGCAACAACTACTACTGTTTACGTGGTGGAGTACGCAAGCTCGTCACACACCATGCGTCGTTGTTGGTCATGCATTGTTAGCCCTACTTCGGGCATTACTGTCTGTTCATTCCATAGTAAATGGTGATGAAACCACATGGAGCGCAGATTCAGACACTATTTCCTTATGTATCAGGAGAGTTTGCTCGTCGTCGCGGACACTACTGCCTTCAAACTGAACCAACGTGACGGTTACAGAACTATACACAATCGCAAAGAAAGGAATCTACACGTCTCAACTACGCGAAATATTAAGAAAAGGGCGTTGGAACGTGGCCGACACAATTGGTTCAGCCTTCTCAAACAGCCGACCATCTCTCACATCTACAATTTGTTTCTACATTTCTTCACGATTACCAACGCACGAAGAAATCCATATTAACACATCTGCTATACGCAGCACAGCGCGTAACTACTCCCGATGAAGTAATCTCTTGTCTGCCACCCGCATTCCCCGCCAAAAAAACAGCAGCAAGGAATCCGTACAATGATATCTACAAAGACATAAATGGTCTTGGAAAGAGCAACAACATTTTCATTTGAATTCGGAAGCTGTCTTTGCTTCTTTGGATAGAAAGGCAAGAACTGCGTTGGGTCGAATGGAAATTATGGCCCCTATGTACACACAGGCAGGCCCGCCTGCTTCTCTGTGTTTGTATTAGTCCCTTTCTTTTCGCACTGTAGGTCTTCGTTTTCCCCGCCTCTTTTGCAAGAGCTTAGGCTATACGCGTGTGTCAATGAACCGAGGCTGTTTGGCAGAGAGACATAAAATGGAGACGCACCCACGCAGAAGATTGCACATTGGGAGGCTTAAGAGAAAGCCCTCGTTGATGACGGTCGCTCCATTGTGAGATATTAAACGTGCGACAAAACTTGGTTCCGAAATATGATGGGGTTATTTGCAGAGCTGCTGAGAATGGCGTGAAAACGCTCTGGCGACGTACCAGCCTAATAAATGGAACTTGATGTTGCCGACTTACTTAACGAATTAACTTGGCGTATACGATATATCAAATTGTTGGTGTAGCCGAATAAAGTCAATAATGTCACCAGTGTTTTGCCGCATAATATGAGATAATTTCGCTGAATGTGCTGTAAATTATCAGCCTTCTGACAATTAACTCCTGGGATGACACCCGCGCCTGCTGATCGCCAGCGAGTTCGTGAATTTCGTTAATAATTCTCTGCATTTCATTTCGTTTCCATTTTCACTCTTCCAGACAAGGTAAGCCAATTTTCATTAGCAGTAATTGGGTAATTTCGAATTTAGTGAATAGCAGTGCGAATAAGCAAAGTGGTACTTCCTTTCGCACAACAGGGATGTTGCTATTCAGTATCCCGAAGAAACGACAACGCTTTACGGTAACTTGTTGAAAGATGAAGAACTGACTAAGTCCATGGAAGATTATAAAACGAGATATGGCGAGATATCTTTGCAAATTAGTAGCGGATTCCGTTGGTTCGCAAACGAGGAGTCCGCTAGTTTCCTGCTTTGAAGTTCATTAGGCTGGTCAAGAAAAAGGAATTATTTTCGCACGCGCAGAACTTCATAAAACGCCGCAAACAACAAGAATTGTACTAACACGAAACACGGATAAAGGAGAGGAAGACAGGGAGAGAGAGAGGGAGAGAAAAAAAAACACAATTTCACACGTCGTAGTATGAGTATCCTAAGCCTGAACTTGCGTGAAACTATTTTGCGGAAAATTTACCTACAGAGGAATTGAACTGACTACGTTTACTCCCTGAGGCTACTAGTGCTGGTAGAAAAATTTCGTAAAAAACTCCGTTCCTGTCCGACGCTCACAGCCTCATCTAGACGCGCAGCTCCAGTTGCTTCGCGGGGCTAACACAGGATTTGAAAAAACTAAATATTGCAGAAGACCACCTTCCCGCAGTCAGCTACCATGTTTTCGATTTGTTGTTCGTCTTTATTAATTTATCTAACCGTCGTGTGGAGTATTCAGGGTCACATTGGACAGTACACATTTCAGGCACAAAGCGTTTCGCAACTGTTTCTAGCATAAAAAAAAAAAAAAAAACTTTAGCAGCCGAAGCCCGCGTAAGCAAAGTCAAAACAGCGAATCATTATCTCGGCCTCTTCCGCCTTATAGTGCAGAACAGATTGGTTGTGCTTCTGTTGCCGAGTCGCCCATACTTAATTGACTTGATTTGGTTTCTGGTAGGGACATTGTACCTTTAAGTGCAGCTGAATCGATAATGCACTTTAAATGGCGGTGGTGATTTAACGGTTTGCCATAGCTACGACTAACGCAGGTCCAGAAAAGCAGTACTGTATTTTAAATCTGTCAATACTCAGACGTTTCAAAAGTAGAGTATCAGCGCTGTCCCGTCAGGTGGACACTGGCGAGTGCAACCATTACGGTGCATGCTCTTTCTAAATGGGGAAAGCAGATAAACTGGTACGTTGTTTTGCTTTAATGTTATTTGCTTATCGGCTGGTTATTACTATAGGTACACGGATATAGCGGATCTTCCGTGATCGCTCGTACTATTTTAAACTGGCATTGAAAGTAACATCCAGAGTCAAGTCTGCATAAAGCACAAGGATTATTGACGTGAGCTATTGTTGACAGAACATTTGCTCGCGGTTACGAAGAGGCACGCACGCTAGCATACAAAGAGGACGCACGTATATGTGGGTCATCCGTTTACGTGCCTACACGTCAAGATAAACATCAGTTAAAGTAGAGAAACCATGTTGGCCTGAAACCTTTGTCAACTCTTTCATTTCTCTCTCTCTCTCAGCTGTGATGAGCTCTACCTCCGCGACTCCGCATCCAAACGTAGACATCATGTCTGTTTGCAGCAAGTATCGAGTTCGTAGGCAGTATAAAAAGCATTACCGAATCAATCGTTAGTACCAGGGACGTATCAATAGTCTTGCTCATGGTGTGTAGGTCCGTGACGAGGATTGTCTAATTTGATGTACAGGTTTTCCCGTCGTATTTAATCCTTATACCGCGGAATTTAATCCTTATGCCGCCACTTTTAATCCTTATACCGTGGGATTTAATCCTTCTTCTGTTAAATTTAATCCTTGTGCTACCAATTTTAATCCTTATGCCATAGAATTTAATCCTAAATTCTCGGGTTATATTTCATTACTCTTTTCACTACAATGCGAGAGTGTGGGACTACCTGTATGATTTATGACATATTTTGACCATTTCCTCGTTTACAGCCATACACTGACTTGTTGTGACTGTCACTGCTCAATGCACTACTATGTGGTTATGACTATTTCCTTGTGTATGGCTATAAACTGACTTTTTATGACTACACCTACTCTATGCAGTACTATGGGATGCTATGGGACTACTTGCATAATTTATGACCTGTTATGACTATTTCCTCGTTTAAAACCTTAAATTGACTTTTGGGACTATGCCTACTCTATGCACTACTATGGGATTGTATGGGACTACCTGCGTGATTTATGACATGTTTTGACTATTTCCTCGTTTATAGCTATAAATTGACTTTTTATGACGATGGCTACTCTAAGCACTACTATTTGATGGATGGGACTACGTGCATAATTTATGACCTGTTATGACTATTTCCCCGGTTACAGCCTTAAATTGACTTTTTGTGACTATGCGTACTCTATGCACTGCCAAGGGATGGTATAGGACTACCTGCATGATGTATGACCTCATATGACTATTTCCCTGTTTATAACTATAAACTAACTGTTAGGGACAATTACTGCTTTACGCACTACAGTGGGATGGTATAGGACTACCTGCATGGTTTATGACCTGTTTTGACTATTTCCTTTCTTAGGCCTATCATTTGACTTTTTATGACTAGGACTCCTCTACCCACTACTATGGGATGGTATGGGACTACCTGCATCATATATGACATGCTATGACTATTTACTTGTTTACATCTATAAATTGACTTTTTAAGACTATGACTACTACATGCACTACTATGGGATGGTGTGGGATTGCCTGCATAATATGTCACCTGTTTCGACTATTTCCTTGTGCCAGAAACAGCCAGAAACAAGGAAATAGTCATAAGAGATCAATGTGGTGCACAGAGTACTCATAGTGATAAAAGGTCAATTTATAGCCCTAAATGAGGAAATAGTCATAACTGGCTATAAATCATGCCGGTAGTCCCATACCATCCCATAGTAGTGCATAGAGTAGGCATAGTCATAGAAAAGTCAATTTATACCCGTAAACAAGGCAATGGTCATAGCCATAAATTGTGCAGGTAGTCCCATACTACCACATAGTGGTGCATTGAGCAGTGATAGTCACACAAAGGTCCATTTATAGCCATAAACAAGGAAATAGCTATAAGTTCATAAATCATGCAAGTAGTTCCATACCATCACATAGTAGCACATAGAGTAGATATAGTCATAAGAAATGAATATGAGTGTAAATGAGGAAATAGTCAAAACTGGTAATAAATCATGCACGTAGTCCCATTCTGTCACATAGTGTGCATAGAGTAGGCATAGTCACAAAAAGTACATTTATAGCCGAAAAGAAGGAAATAGTCATATCATGTCATAAATTATGCAGGTAGTCCCATACCATCCCATAGTAGTGCATAGAATAGGTATAGTCATAAAAATATTCAATACGACTGTAAACGAGGAAATAGTCAAAACAGGTCATAAATCATGCAGGTAGTTCCATACTAACCCGTGGTAGTGCATAGAGAAAGCATAGTCACAAAAAAGTCAATTTATGGCTGTAAATGAGGAAATAGTCAAAACAGGTCATAAATCGTGCAGGTAGTCCCATACCATCCCATACTACTGCATAGAGTAGGTGTAGTCATAAAAAGTCAATTGATACCCGTAAACAAGGAAATAGTCATATCAGGCCGTAAATCATGGAGGTAGTCTCATACTATCACATAGCAGTGCACTGAGCAGTGATGGTTACAAAAAAGTCAATTTATAGCCGTAAACATGGAAATATACCTATCAAGTCATAAATCGTGCAGGTAGTCGCTTGCTATCCCATTGTAGTACATTGAGCAGTGATAGTGACAAAAAGTAAATTTATAGCCATAAACAAGGAAAGAGTCATATCAGGTCATAAATCATGCAGGTAGTCCCTACCATCCCATAGTAGTGCATAGAGTAGGCATAGTCATAAAAAGTCAATTAATGGCTGTAAACAAGGAAATAGTCAAAATAGGTCATAAATCATGCAGGTAGTCCCATACTATCACATAGTAGTGCATTGAGCAGTGATAGTCACAAAAAAGTCAGTGTATGGCTGTAAACGAAGAAATAGTCAAAACATGTCATAAATCATACAGGAGTCCCACACTCTCGCATTGTAGTGAAGAGAGTAATGAAAAGATAACCCGAGAATTTCGGATTAAATTCCATGGCATAAGGATTAAAATTGGTGGCACAAGGATTAAATTTAACAGAAGAAGGATTAAATCCTACGGCATAAGGATTAAAAGTGGCGGCACGAGGATTAAATTCCACGGTATAAGGATTAAATTCCGCGATATAAGGATTAAATACGACGGGAAAACCTGTAGTGGAAACCTTTACTAGAACCTGCGTTTATTATTAGACCAATCTCTTTTGATGACGAACTTTTAACAAATGCGCATGCACCATTATTTGAAACAGGTCTTTGCTTTCAACAAGTAATCTACAATTACGCGTTCCGTCGTTTCGTCCAGTGGGTCAGCGTAAGTCAATGCCTATTTCAGAGCCATCGTTGAAGGATTGCACACCACGAGCTCTGTCTTTATATCTTTATTTTTTAATGTGACGCAACTAGGGATTTTGCCGCAGCAGTACCTAGCCCAAACTTCTCCGTTCAAAGTCTTCTTCCCACTACCATCAAATATAGTAGCCCGTGAGCGTCGCAGTATTTTGCTGAGAAATTCATTTGATTAATTAATACATCTTCTTAGCATCCATATTGCAATCGCAGCATGAATGACATAAAAACAAAGCAAATGTCCTATCAGAAAGGTACCCCAATGTATCTCCCACCTCTTTTCTGAAATTGCAATTCAACTTCATTAATTGAGTTCCGCGGTCACTCCATGAGAGCGAAGTTCAATGATACAGCTGATACAATTGTAACTGGTAACGTATGAAGGGTAAGGTAAGGTAACGTTAGTGATAAGGTAACCTGGTGGCTTGTGTGCTGAGCTTATGTTACCGGGTTCGATCACGGCCGAGAACGGTAGCAACAGAGAGAACGGTAGAGAACGGTAGCAAGAGAGATAAACATTGCTTCCAGCACCATGTTTCGGGGATCACGGCGCAAGTTAAAGAACCCCATGTGGTCGAAATTATCCGCCGTCCTACGCCGCGGTACGGGCATCATATGCCCACGGCGGACTCGCCCTATGTGTAAGTCTACTAAATCTACTTTTAAGTAGTATTAGTGCCGAGCAAATAAAACATAGAAAGGGTGTGCTACATACGAGGGCGTTTCAAAAGAGTACCAGCAAGTTGACACTATTTCCTGAGACAAATACCCCGGGCATGCCAAGCCTCCGCGCTGGGAATATGCATTCTTAGATGAGGTTTTAACACCGTGCAGTAGTTGGCGTTGCGTTCTTAACTGGAAGGGCATCGTATCGAAAATGGCAGCGCTCTTAGTTGTTTGC
Organism: Ornithodoros turicata; assembly: GCF_037126465.1. NCBI lineage: Eukaryota > Metazoa > Arthropoda > Arachnida > Ixodida > Argasidae > Ornithodoros > Ornithodoros turicata. The sequence continues at coordinate 118,882,228 of NC_088202.1, read as the reverse complement.
ACCGTAGAGGAGCAACGAGCAATCATGAGATTCTCTTGGTCGGTGTGTTTGAAATCTCGTGAAATTCATAAATGAGTGCTGCGACATAATGAACATACCTGGAAATGACGGAACTTGCAATAGTACGGACGTGAAAGCAAGAGGCTATTTTCAGAGTGGCAGCTCACATCTTCGTCAGCCATGAGAAAGTTCAAGTCTCGATCCCCTCTTCCGGAAACTCTTCGCTCGGCACTCTCTATTAGGACAAGGTGGTGCATCATCGTAGCCACTAAGCCACAGGAGCTGGCTCACGAATTGACCAATTTCGGACCACTATCAGACAAACGAAAGAGTGCCTGACACAGTGCACTTTTGCAGGAGGGACTGAAGCCAGCAATACAGGGCCGCAGTACAAGACTTTTGGCTGAAGGCGGTCCTTGCGGAGTGTCGCTAGAGAACACGCTGGGGGCTGCCTGACGGCACCCCACATGGTTTCGAGGTCATGGGACTGTGAGAGGAGGAGTGCCTAGTACAGCATAGCATCGGGCGTGTTTGCTAGGTGAGGTTATCATCTCGCAAGCTAGAGTGCCGCGGCGGGAGAGGGTAGCAATAAAAAAAAAATCGCTGACCACTCTCATCTCATACAAAGAAGAGGAAGAAGGAGAGCGACGTCTTGCTCGTCGCGGCGTTCGCCTGCCGACATGAACAAGCGGTCGATCTCGGACTTCCCATGTTCGTGGCCGTTGTCTACGCGTACCAGTAAATCCAGTTAGGCCTGTCGTAATCCCCACACGATGTGAGTGCTTCAGATAATTAAAATCAATGGTTCTCGAAATATACGACAAAAAAGAAAAAAAAGAAAGTATGGTTTTTGCATCATTCACTGCATGTGCTTGTCGCCGGCAACTCGACTTTCACTGTGAATGTCACACGTCGCTGAAATGATTATGTGTGCAAGAGGACTGACCACGCTGAAGTGCAGATATTATATAAGGTATTTCAGCACATCATAAGCCGTTCTTTAAAAGATAAAAAACCCCGTGCCGGGAAACAAGTCAAAGGACGACACAACACTCAGCACAGACTGACGAACAAGGATTTATTATTGTCAAACCTGCTACTTATATATCCTGAACCAACAACGCCCTCTTCCACAAGGTTCCCTATCACACCCTCATCCTGCCTAGTGGCTTTATCTTTATCAAAAGCACAAGACTTATCTTGCGTCCTTCCTGTTTGAACCTTCCAAAAACTTCTCGACTGGAGCAGTTAGCAGCACTGAAGGCACACTCACGCACCTGGACCCCGCATTTTTCATACGTAAAGCTTCACGATATAATAAAGCACCGCCCTTATAAATGTTGGTCTCATGGAAATTAGCAACGCAACCCTTAAATGCTCAACCAAGTTTCCAAACCCCCTACTAACCGAATAACGATGTTCCTTTAACCGAACATTAATGCGCCGGGATGTTTGCCCAATATGTCGTCCTTTGACTTGTTTCCCGGCACGGGGGTTTTATCGCTTTTAAAGTATGCTACACCGAACAGCCCAATTTTTAACCATTTTATAAGCCGTTCTTTTTCTTTTCTTTCCTTTTTTTTACTAAGGAATAGCAAGCGACCCTTGGCTGACTTTTGCTACCGAATAAGTAGATTCCCCCCGTCGCAATGCTGGCAATGCCGCCACACATACATATGCTAAACCCGTGCACACAACGAAGAAGAAACAAACAAGATCGGCTTGAATAACGAAGGTGTCCTTTATAATTCGGGCCAGTGGATCTTAGTTCTTCACACCTAAGTCCACAGTACGTTATCCTTTCTAGCATTACATCACAATTCATTGCAGTTCTGCTTCTACATTTGACCCATCTCTGCAAACCATTACGCGTAATTTAAAATTATCCCCGCATTCTCTTAGCAGTTCGAAGATTGCTCTAGCTTTTTGTATATTTGGATCGCCGAGAACGAAGATTTGGGAATGTTCACGATGTCGATCACGAAGAAGCGATACAGTCCTGACTATAGGCACAACCAAAACGTTTCTTGCTGATGCAACAAAGAAGTCGGTGCAACGGTGTGAGAACTGTGTCGAAAGGCACTGTGATTATGTTGAAAAATGATATACCATTCGTATCTCTAATTGTATTACGTATCTCAAAATATTTAGTTTGCTTTTACTTTTTGGTATAACAATATTTTGTATTATAGCAGTATTGGTTATTTGTACTATAATACTCATTCTCTGGATGTATTTGTATCTCTGTTATAATACAGGAAGTTCTACGTTTTCCTTCCTTGGCCAAACGCGTGGAGGTGATGTGATAAAGGAAAAAATGGGGTTTAGTTTTACTAATTAGTATTAGTAGCAAGCATTACGTATCCGTATTACAATACAATATATGCATATTTTTATCCGCCCCTGGTATGCGCAAAACATCAAACATACGCGATAAAACTATAAGCCCCATACGATTCAGCAAGGAACACCGCGCAGCCCAAACATTCTTGTCCTATATCCGCGCCACAATAAACGCTGACCCATTCAATTTCCCGGAGAAGATGGTCACGCAGGCAGAATTATAAAGACAGCGCCGCGAGATAAATGCAACCTTGCGCTCTTAGGCCATAGTCATTAGTATTTCCATCTAAACGGACTCCTTTCAAATTACTCCCGAGAGAGCAATCGATTTGAATGTAGATGTGGCTGGTGCTTGAACGCAGGTTTTGCCTTGGATTCATTGTGTTCGGCTGTCTGGGTGCAAGAACGCCGTATATAGTAAACACAGGTCCCAGTGGCAGCTGGAATTGCTCGAATATATCCTCCGTAAGAAATACGTAACGTACATAACCCACGGTTTCGCATGCAATGGAATACTGTAATGGTTTGCTTTATTGTAGCTTCCGTGAGAGGAGTGTAAATCCCGCAGTGAAAACTCTATTTTGTAAAGGGCTTGTTTCAACCTAAGCTCCTGGAATTGTGTGGACATTGGAATTTTGTTCTGCGGGCGATATAACGTGGGAAGCCTATAGAATAATAACGGGGATTGGGTGATGGTTGCTCCTGTTCTAGTTGCGCAATGGATATGAACATCCACACAGCATAGTTTCACTAGGGTAACTCGCGGGAATGCGACCATATGGGGGAATTTGGCCACCGTCCTTGATTCCAAAGACCACCTATAAGTGACGCTGCCACTATCCAGTGGCAAAACGCCAATAGCAAAAGAAGAAGTGATGCACATGACGGCAGCTTGCTGTGTTCTGGTAAATAGGCGTGAGGACGCATATTAGGTGACCGCTGTTTTTCCTGAGGGCCTGAATTGGGGCATGAGAAGTGCTGCAAGCGTTGTTCTCAGCGAAATTACTTACGATGATCCGGTTGTTATGGTTGTAGAAGGGCCAACAGTCCCCGTCCGTATGGCGTCCTTCGATGTGCCTGCTCAGTGTTTATGTGGTACTGTTGGGCGCAATGCGCGCGGGCTTGGGCCCACTTGCACGAATGTTGGGGTTACTGCTCACCACCGTTTCGAGTAGTTTGCGGGTGCTCTACGCGAGAGCAGCGTTGAGGACAATAGCGCGTGTTCGGAATACTACCGAAGCTACTGAGGACGCCACAGAGCATTCCTCAGCGTTTGCGCAAGCACGAAATGAACTCAAAACGTTAGGGAATCTGCCCGTCGTGCTGTTCACCTTTCTGAGAGCCACATGCATTTCCAAGTGACTGGAGGACGAACTGCGGCTCGTTTGGTACATGAAAGCGCTGGAAAGTGCTTGTATTCCATGCACATGAGGGGTTGTGCCACGGGTTTTGGCACATAAACCGAAGGGGTGGATCTCACTAGGCTACGATTGTTCCTGAAAAGTACACCTGACCAGGAATCCTGCACAAAGAACTCAGAGATGAATTAATTTTCGTTTAAAATGTAGGCGTATTCCGCGCAGTTGCCCTAGAGGTTGGGACACTTTCATACATGTCGTTCATTATATCATGGACGCATTGTATTGCACGCCAGGATACTGAGGAAAAAAGAATTATTATTCTTCGTGTCGTACTTAGCGAGATACAAGCTCTCGAACACACTCCCGAGCAAGCGCAGACGTCAGACACCTCAGAGTTGCCATTGGCAGCCGTAACCACGTCACTTCTCGTGTGCTGCCTCACAGGCGATACGGGAACTCGTGATGTCAGAGCTGCATGAGTTTCGGTATTCAAGGTGCCCGTTTTCTCTGCTGCTATTGCCCTCTTCACTGTGAAACTTTCACAGCAGGTGGGCCCCCCGATTTTGAACATTCACATAGCGATCGTTATCCTTATATTTAAAGTTCGCGCGCTCCAAATCCGCTTTGGTACGCCCGCCCATGAGATCTTGGCGAATCACGGGCTGAAGTGATGCATTTAACGCGCGTCATGGGATAAAGACAAGTTGAAGGTCGGGCTTCAGCTGATCAGTGCAAAGAGCCGTCTTTTACGTTTATCTGGGATAACTTCGGATGACCCCTCGCAACCCCTTTGAACGTTTAGGTGTGGCTCGGGATAGTATAGGGGTAATATTACTATGCTGAACGTACTGATCCCTTGTACAACATTTTATAGAACGTAACGAAAAGTTAGTCCAAGTCCACAGGCCTAGTGAACCGCACCAAAACGTGTCGTCGTTCTAAGACGTTAAGACGGATTTTATGCAAATGTCAAACGATATTATTTCAGTTAACGTTATATGTAACGTTGTAACGTATATATAAAGTACATATATATATATATATATATATATATATATATATATATATATATATAGGACAAATAGGTTAATATATCAGACGGCTACGAAGTTGAATAAAAGTGAAATAATAAGACTTGGACTACAGATTACAGGAACGTTAACAAAAACTAATTTATTTAATGGGCAATTTAACACATAGATTTAAAAAAAAGAATGGTCGACGTTTCGACAGTGGCACTGTCTTCGTCAGGACAAAAAGTTCGTCAGGACAGTTGTCCTGACGAACAATAAAAAGCGAAAATAGCCGAAGCTCTGTGGCTGCACGTTGTTGATCGTGTCACTTCCCTACGCCAGGCTGACGAGTCCCAAGTAGGACGAAACAGCTGTACTTGGCTGGGAGTGCACGATCAAATAGTAAACATATATATATATATATATACGTGCATATATAACGTAACGTGTATATGTAACGTATGTAACGCTATATGCAACGTTTATTATAAGGACCTCTTCGCCATTAACATTTTTTTTCCTTTCAAACTTCCCCCTCCTGGACTGGTATGTACATCAGACAGAACTCTTTTGCAATAATACTAAACACGACTAACCCCGCCTACTGATAGGATTTGCACACTAGGCCGCCACTAATACAGGGTGTCCCAGCTAAATGCAAACATATTTTTTAAAAATATATACATCACTTTTTCCGAGATGAAATCAATCGCGGTATAGTATGTGATGAAGGGCACTGCTTAGGAGGGAATTAGAAAACTCCCAAGACAATGTCTCCACTAACTGTCAATAATTACATTTTAATTATAAAAGCTACGAAGTTGCCCCAACGAGAACATCTGGTCCCCTTGCCCACCTGATACCGAAGCCGTTTTCAGAACAAAAATCCGTTCGATAAATCGTCCGCAAACAATTAGGGAAGGAACATCTTTTTTTTTTTTTTTGTGCATTGCGCACCTTCGGAGACGCGGCTTTCCTTCACCCACAATGTGAGAGGGTGAAGGAGCACAGTGCGGCTCTTGCGTTCTGGAAAAAGATGAAACGGAAACAGAAAATACAACCCAAGATAGGGGCAGTTCCGATAGAATCGTCCGATACATTTGTTTTTGTTTTGTTTCCACAAGTTAAAGCTCATCTTCGATGCATGAGGCGGCACTGTACTCATTCGCTCTCTCACAATGTGGGTGAAGGAAAGCCGCGTCTCCGAAGATGCGCAATGAACAAAACAAAGAAAAAAATGGTGCTCCTTCACAAATTTTTTGAGGACGATCTATCGAACGGGTTTTTGTTCTGAAAACGGCTCCGGTATCAAGTGACCAAGGGGACCAGATGCTCTCATTGGGACAGCTACGTGGCTTTTATAATTAAAAAGCTAATTATTGAAAGTTAATTAAGACATTGTCTTAGGAGTTTGCTAATGCCCTCCTAAGGAGTGCACTTCAGCATATGCTATATTGCAATTGATTTCATCTCGGAAAAAGTGGTGTATATATTTTTTTAAATATATTCGCATTTAGCTGGACACCCTGTATATAGAAAGCTTAAAAAAGTAGTACGACCGGCCACAAAGGAATATATTCCTTCGAAGGAATATATGCCTTCGTGGCTGGTCGTACAACTTTTTTCTACTACAGGAATATATTCGTACTACGTAGGGGTCGTAGGGGTCGTACTACAGGAATATATTCCTTCGAAGGAATATATGCCTTCGTGGCTGGTAGTCCTACTCTCTGTGCGCTTTTTGTGCAAGCAAAGATAGCAATAAATTTCAATAAATATGAACGAATTATTTGAATGAGGAAATGGTTACTTCAGTATTTCTTTTTGTACCGAACACCGTGATCCTCAAATCAATAAAATAAATTCGACATTTCGGAGAACGCACGATCTTCTGTAAGTAAAGTAACAGCCTCTTATTACCAAGACCCGTCGTTAAGGTGTCCGATATGCAACGAAGTGTTCGCCAAACGACGGCCCCATTGTAGAGGCGTCATTCGATACTTATTTCATTTCCTCAGCTACCCATCAACTGGCGGGACAACTTCTTACTTTCGTACTGAATTGACTAAAAGTAAACGTAGAGCGAACAATCCCCAAACCCGTATACATCAGCACCGTGCCTCACAATTTTCCGCGAGACACAACTCCTCTATCGTGCAACCAGATATTACGCAATGCAGCCGGGGTCACCCGTTGAAGACCCGTTACTTCCTGCGCCTTCAAGCTGTCCCCGTAATGAAATGCAAATTTCTTGCTGACTGCTTTTCATTTTTCAATTTTAGCCCACACGACCGCGTATTGCAAATGGGCGCAGTCATTTCACTGGGGATGTTCGCTTTGTGTGACACGACTACATGCAACGAATTAACAAGCCACGCCGTAGCGTCAGCTGCTACTGGTGAAAGAATTATGAGAGGTTAGCATATTTCATGTTCTGTTGGCCGTTCAAAATGAGGAGCACGCGACGAAGCATTGCAGGCTGAGCCCCGCAATTAGGGCGGCATGGAGGATCACAGAACACAAAGCAAAGAAGTTTGCGAACATTACGCGGCATTCTGTTAATGGTTGGCGGGCTTCTGGATTGAAAAGCACTATAGTTAAGTGCGGATTAACAGAACTCAGACTGTCCCGGCAGTGTATCGTTGGACTTTCCGTGTAAATCGTGGAATTAACTCCACGTGCCTTGCAAGGCCGAGACAAAGAGAAAACGTATCAGATCCTCTGTACAAAAGAACATGTAACACAATGCACTTTATATGAAAAACGGTTAAAACTTGAGTGCAGTGCGTCGTCGTCCTCATTTCTGTTCGTCTTTCGTCTGTCGTCCCAGCACTGAGGGTTTCTAAGTACTTTATATTCGTATATGATCACATGTACTTTAATTTAACCAGAACGAAATCGTCGAGCATTACTTCAACACACACTACGCAAACTCTCTGCATAATCAATTTGACACGTCGGTCCCCGGATTTCGGCATTTGCCTCGTAGTTTTTAAAGCAGAATATAATCTTGAAGAATGCGTGAGGATAACTAGCTGTGCTTCAGAGATGAGGTTACACAAGGGCAGAATATTTCCTCCAAGGATTGCAGTATGCGCAGCGGAACCTGCTCTTTCCTGTCGACCACGATGTGATCCTCCGTTACTGGGAACACCTGTGCGGCTGCGCACGCGCAGGGCCCTGTTGTATAGTCATTCGCTGGGGCTTCTCTGCCCGAACCTCCGGCGTTGTAGTTGTTCCTTCGGCTATTTCGACTACGCTGATGACTTTTACACTGTCTTCGGTACTGATTGAACTGCAGCTTAGTTTGAGTTGAGTTATCAACAATGCAAAGCAAAAGGAATATGCGGGAGTTTCCTGATCAAGAAAAAAAAACAGTAACGTCTCACCCCCTGTGTTACGTCTTAGTACAGATATTGGCTTCCAATGTGTGTGCATTCGGCTTGCCGTCTGTTTATGATTTCGATTAATGTGATAACATTATTGGGCTCGTTCCTCATACATTCCTGTGTCTCTGCGCCGAAAACTCAGCTCAGACGATAGAGACAGCGCCACGGGAACCGTGGGCGCAGAAAAGATTATAGCTGCCGAAACGAAAAGTTTAGTCGCATAGCGTCCGTTTATGGTGTCGGCGAAGCATGTTTATGGTCCCCTAAAAGGATATGCATGCGGAAGGTAGACGATTGCAGTGTTGTGCGATGTTCACACTCATTGAGGGACCAACTGCATTCAATGACAGCGACCTAACACCCAATAATGTGCGTGTCTCTAAAGCAGATGGCACGATTCGACGATGTCGACTGAGTCGATGGACTTGTAAACTGCGCAGTCGGTGTACTACAGTACGTCGAATTCCATGCACATGTCAACCAAACGAAGCGCCTTTGGATGAAGTTTCCAAGTGAGGCCACTGAACGCCTTGCAAAACTAAAAGCAGCCGCAATAACAACTACCCCATCGGCAATTCAGTCTGTGTCCCCACTGAGTTACGAACGGTCACAAGAACTCTTGGCGAGAGGACTGGTCGTGCGTGCAGGCGCGTCTACTTCCCCTTTTACAGGCAAGCGCAATAACCATCCATAAATCCCAGGGTGCCACGTACGACCAAGTCCTCTACGCGTATGAGAAAATCCATCCGCAGCGTCTGGTATACGTGGCCTTGTGCCGAGCTACGTCAATAGATGTCGTCTTCCTTACGAATGCCGACAATGACCACCATTTCTACCATGGCACAACGAATCCAGAGACAGATCGTGTCAACGAATTCCAGTGACTCAAGAAGCATATGTTAGAAATCGTCGCTGGACCCGTACAAAAGTTCCTACATGACACTCCCAACATCGAACTGCCGATTGCGATTTCGAATGTGCAGAGTATTCATGCACATAGACAAGGCATAAGAACTGACCCCGTGCTTACGGAAACTCGTCTAATTGGTCTACCAGAGGCGCGGAGCGATGACAAGGGATCATCAAGGGATATCATTACGTGACCTTCCAGAAACGGCACAACCGAGGCGTCGAAGTTGCCATCTATGAAAATGGTTCTGTTCAACCTACGTGCGCATGGTATACTCGATATACCATGGTATACTCGACCGTGCCCGGGGTGGGACACGCACGAATGACGACATCGGCGATATATATGCAGTGCAGAACTGGATTTCCGGCGCTGGTGACCATTGTCTACCTGTCATCACAAGTTTCGTGGACTAACATTATGGCTTCCATCAGGAGGCATCTTGAACAGTATTTAACAGAGCAAGTAGAACCGCCAACAACAAATAAATTGACTATGACAACGACTTCCGTGCTTCCCAGATACCGTGCTGGCGACGCAAATTCAGCTATACACCCATCATCGTTGCGGGAGATTTCAACGTCAATGCCGCCGACCCTTCAATGAGTGGTTCCTTGAGCACATGATGCAAACATTTGGATTGAGCTTGGTCAATCAACTGGAAGTACCGACCGCGCGCAACGGCACGACAATTGACTGTGTTTTTGAATATTGTGTATTGACTGTGTTTGTGTATTGAATGCGCTGAAGCGCATAGATTATATAACGCGATGGTGATGGATGGAAGAAAAAAAATGGGGAGGTCAGTCACGACTAAATCGGAATGGCTAGCCCAGTACACGTACGTAGAGCAAAAAGGAAAAGGGAATGGGAAAAGGGGAATTATATAACGTCAGCAATCATAAGCCATTCCTATGCATATGGTAAACCCATGTTCACGACGAAGATGAAACAAACAATATCGGCTTGAATAAAAAATCAGTGGATCTCATTTGTTTACGCCAAACCTCAAAGCTCGTTAGCATTACATCATAACTCATTGCAGTTCTGCTTCAACATTTGGCCCATATCTGCAAACCATTACGCGCAATTTAAAATTATCTCCGCATTTTCTTATCAGTTCGGCGATTGCTATCGCATATCCCCTCATTGCATCAGCAGGGAGACCGCTAATTTTATTTACTGTTTTTTGTTGTTGTTTCTTGTTGTTGTTTTGAAATCGAATTAACACAACCGGTCACTCACTCACGCCTTCAGTGTCCCGACAGGGCGCAAGTGTAGCACCCCGACAGCACTCTCCGCTGAAGCGTCGCAAAGACTGCTTGCGTTAAACTCAGTAATTGCTCAAGAGACAGTCAGTAAGAAAAAGTGATCAACGGAAACACGCTTCAGTGCGAGATGTCGCGTCGTAATTGCCTCGACATAAAATTCCACAGGGTTCGAAATCAGAAGAAGGCCGGCGAACTCCGTCTTGTTCTATTCCCAGATAAAATCCCAGCTTTGTCTGCGCGCATACACGTCGAGGACTTGCATACTAATGGTTTTGCGATGTGATGCATGCGGAATACAAGATAGCTGAAGAAAGAACGCGGTCCTTTCATCCGAAATTGAGTACGAGAAGGTTTCCGTTTTCTTGTTCCTCCACCGACGGCGAAAGATCGAGACGCTGTCTCATTTCGCCACTCGAAAGCTTCTACTTGTGGGATTCGTGGAGAACGGCTATTGAGGCGATAGCATACGGAGGTGTCGTAAAGCGCGCTTTTACAGCTCGCGACCTTCTCGGCGTGATGCATAATGCAAGGAGTCTTCGCTGTCTCCGGAAATGTACCCGTTTCTGTATTGATCGGTTCGCAATATTAGGTAAGATCATCGTTATGGTGCAAGTTCAGAGTGCTTCTGTTGGAATGCGCATCATATGGCAAAGGATTTATGGCTCTGGATATGTCTTGTAGCGCGGTGACGAAATTATGAAGTTATGTGCGAGTTACGAGAACTGGCAATATTAATGCACGAATGTAGATGTACGATGTCTTTTTTTTCTTCTTTTCTTCTCGTAGAACATTAATGTCCTCTCTTGAAACAATTGGCGGTGGCGTCCTGTTGGTGTCGCATCGATGTGTAGCACGTACGAAATGTGGGCGATGAAACTGGCGTAACTGAACCGTCAGCTCTTGAAGTTATGACTCAAGTAGCGTACTATTTCATTATCCGACCCGAACATTGATATCGATTCGTTGCCGAGCGGCGTGATGGTAAACATTATTTTTCATGGCAGACCGACACCGTTCCAGATTTTTACTGTAACTATAATAGAATCTACAGGCGCGTCAACCAGCCCGTGGCAGCTGCCTCATTGGCGGCCCGGCGGCAGTCACGGGGAACCCGCAGAACACACTATCACTAAACAGGAGCAGGGAACTAGTCTTGCATCAGTGGAGGGTACCAGGGTACGAAAGACAGCAGGCCTGTGTATACGAGACATTCCTAGCGGACCACCATCGGAGCAGTGTGCGAGCGGAGCACGGGTACGTAAAACGTGATCTCTATTATGATAGTGACGTTGATATGATAGTATTCCTAGACGTTGCCGCCATGCTCCCTCCCTTCACACTCATGGCGTCTGTGGAAAGCCTCGGATTGTCACGTATTCACAAGCGCGACATTTTCTGGAATACTCCAGCTGAACATGCGCAAAACGTCATAGTTTTCTGCTGAATTCGTCTCGTGCTGGTGCTTCTCTAACCATTGGGGATACCCTGCACCTAAGCCATAAGATATTCGGTAGCGGACGATAGAGCCGACGGTGTCGACTGCTATGTGCGAAGTACAGGTCCCGACAAAAGTTTACGTAACACTAGAGCGGTGTATTTCCACCTCGGTGCGACACCCTACCGGCGAGCAGAAACGGGCTCGTTTACTAGTTTAGAGGGGTTAGCGAGTGCGCTGGTAGCGACACAGCGCGGTAGTTTCGGTATCGCTTGAATTTGCTCGAAACGTGGTTTGAATTGGTGTCGCTGCCGGCGCAATCCTCCACCCCTCGGAACGATTGAATAAGCCAGCTTCCCCTTGCCGCTAGGGTGGCGCACCGAGGGTAAAACACACCGCTCGCGTGTTCCGTAACCTTTTGTCGGGTACCTGTACGTCACTCCCAATATTCTGGCGCCGTCGGAATGCTGAACGTAAGATGCTGCGGAGCTGCCGCCCCATGGGCAGATTTTCCGTTTTTCTTGCGCTAGAATATTCCGTGCGGTGTCGCTCGTGTGAATGCGCGGATAAAAAAGAAGAAGAAAAACGAATTTTGCGGCATCAAGCACGGGCAAATTTCGATGCGGACTCACAACGGAAGGCGATGCGTACTTCACAATTTACGTGTAAATTTACTCCCATTACCTTTATTTCACAATTAAAGACTGCGGAGTGCAAATATCAGAATGCCATGCCTCTCTGTCGTCGTATTTTTCTTGTCTTGCTGAGGGTCGTGCTGGCTGCACGTCACCAGTGGAACGATGATGATTGTGAGCACCATGACGGCGAAAGCCACGATGACGAGAGTCGCAACACTTTGCTGCTGGGCACTGGCGTCAAAACGGCGCGACTACACAGCTGCAACAAGGAAAATTAAAGGGCATGCCCACAGCGCCCAACACTTGTTGTCCTACAAAGGCAGAAACCTTCCCCTGTAGAAAATTAACTATGTATTTTCGTCTTGAGACAAGCTTGTCCACGAGGATGCTGCTCCTTTACTGCATGAAGAAATGGGAGGCTGTTGGCGTGGCTGCCTCCATCGTTATATGCTAGCCTGACCAAAGATGACGAATAGGTTGAACCTGCATGTGATCACTGGACTAGTTTAACCCCCTCCCCCACCCCCACCCCAAATGAGAGAGTGCAAGGAGTGATCCCAATAGAGCAGTGTTTCTCAAACGTCTCCAGTACGTGACCCCTTTGAGTAGTACCAAACCTACCATGATCCCCCACCTTTATAAGGCTTCCGAAAATTTACTTTTTTTTTCAATGACGCAGATACATTTACATTGTAATTTATTTAAAAGACATTAACCACGAAAAGAGCTACAAAAATGCTTATTCATGTTTCTTAACGAGGATTGATTTAATCATGTAGCTTAATGAGAAGGATGTGTTTGCTTTCTTGATACGAGAAAATCAATACGTTGGTCTGTGTGGCTCAAGGCCTATCTACTTGGACCCTCCATGACCCCCAGAAAAAGGCTCATGACCCATTTGGGGTCATGATCCGCAGTTTGAGAAACAGTGTAATACAGAGTGCGGCGTTGGGCACGAAACACAGCGGGCATTGCAAACACGTTTAATCGCATAAAACAAAAAATGTTCACAGTAAATTCAAGCAAGCTCGCCTCCACCGCAACACACATTTTTCTGAGGTTTGAAGCTTTGTCGGTAAGACAATTGCTGAAGCATGAAATACTTCGCGATTCATCCTTACTTTGGCGGCAGGGAGCGCTAAAATGGCTTAACTATTGCCATTGTCATTTTGAAGGGTTCGTCTGTTCTGTTATCATTACCATATTCTGTTCCGTGATGACAGGTTGCCAAAAGCAGTACGTTTCCGAAAGAAGTGAAGAGTAACGTGGCTAGTAAAAACACACGCAAAAGAGCGTTTTTCACGTTCGTGAGCGGTAGTGCTTGGGCTAGCAGGTAACTCCGACTTTCCAGCACGCAGTGCCCCATAATTGTTGCTCGGGCTGGGCGGACGACGCATGCATTTTCACGCTGTCTGGAGCTTTCCATTAATGATATATGTTAATTGTAGATAATGATCGCTGATAATTAACGCAGAAAGGCATGGGGCTCACTGCCATCGGACACGGCCCAGGCGTGGCTTCATGCGGCGAAGCAATAATATCTCAGATGACGAAAGTACAGGATATGCATTCGAATTTTTCCAGTTTTGACATTAGTACCGCACTCTTCTTGTAGTATCCTAAGCAACGGAACATTCTCACCGCGGAACTGCAGCTTCCTGCACTCGGTGAGCAGTAAAACCGAAATAAAGAAAATGAGAGACAGAGCTAGTCGAAATACATTGATGGACTCAGTACGTTGTACGAAACAACTGTGACATGATATATACTTTCGAGATACTAATGGCGATTACCTTAGACCTATGTAAGCAGCGAGTTGCTGGTATCATCGTTCGTACGCGAGTAGCATTTCAATGCTTAACTCTACCTCCGCGACGCGGAACAGTGAGCAGCTAAACAGCGAATACTTGGTTGTTAAGGCCCGTGATAAAATATGTTTACTCTCAACGTTCGCGGCTGAACCAGTCGTTGCTCTCACACTTCGAGTCCTTCGTGATCGACGTATAGCGTACGTTTGATTGCAGTTATTTTTATTAACCATTTGTTAACCAAAACACAGAACGTAATTTAGATATTTTGTTGAAACGCCGAATTACAACTCCATAAGGAGTCCATCAGGGGTTCCCTAAAAGGAAAGAAATGTCATTGTGCAGTCTTGCACATAACATTCAGTTACATACAGTAGTGGATAAGAACAGAACCATCTGTATGCATAATAAGTGTTCCCGCTACGAACGACCACTAATCGGGCATGCTTGGCGCGTTAACTGATATAGTCGTGTGGTTAGAATGTTGTCTACTTGATGCAAAGTAGGCCGCAGTTGCCTGGGCCTGTAAAGCGGGCTTCCTCTCATTAACGCCCATTGCGCGGGGAAAACAACTTTCATACCCCAACTCATATGTGCCGCGACTTACAGGAGCCTGCGTTTGTGTGAAAGTAGAGGAGCTCGGAGAAAACTTACACGTAATTACGTCTATGTGCTATGTTTATATGTGTGATACATACATTATCTACTATTAAAATCAACGAGCTCTAATAAGGAAACAAAAGTCACTACGCACAGTACGTGCACAGTGCACATAACATTTCCATTCAGAAGCAGGCGGGAACACAGTCATCTGTACGCGAAATAACTGTTACCACTTCGAACCGCCAGTAATTCCGGATACTTGGCGCCTTAACTAATATATTCGCGTGTTTACAACGCCTCATTACGTAACGCAAAGTAGACCGCCGTATCCTGGGCCTGTAAAGCGTGTTTCCCCTCATTAAGGCTGATGGTGCGGAGAAAAGAACCTTCATGCGCGACGTATGGGAAGGTGCGTGTGTGTGAAAGTAGAGGAGCTCTGAGAAAACTGGCGCAGAAACGGTGTCAGCACACTGGGCTGCACAGTAAGTGACGACTGAAATTATTTTATGCCTGGATAACGCGCCACATGAAGTGTCGTTGTTTGTGGTGCATGGTGGTTTAGTGTTGATGTTGCACTTTGGTAGCGTTGCGCGGGGCGGTAGTCAACTGTGGAAAGCGGGTAAGTTTTTTCATTTTTATTGTACTTCCGAAGAGCATTAGTTGAAAAGGTTTCCGCGTCAGAACCGTATAAGCGCAGCCACGCTAGTAGGCGCGCTTCCTGTTCGAGGAAGTGTGACATGGATGCAAACGAAGTCAAAGCGAAGACAACTCTTTCTGTCCAAACTTTTTCTCTTACGGTAAAGATTCGTTACGGACGTTTTCAAAAACTTTGATGTTTTTTGTTTTTTTTTTATCTCACATTTCATGCTGATTCCGGTGATATCGGCTCAGAGAGAGATTGAAGAAGGGGAAGGAAGTTGAGTTAAGTTAAGAGTTAAGAAATTCAGTTTGTCGCCTGACGAATTCTGCTACTCCCATAAAGAACCCCTAAATGTATGAACCCCAATGGGGTAGAGTATCGCCCCTGGCGATGAAACTCCCCATTCATAATCTCGTAATAAAGTTGTTGTTGTTGTTGTTGCCTAGATAACGTCCGGAACTAGAACACAGGAGACTCATAATGTACTTTCGGAAAACTTCAGTGGTAGGGGTGATAGACCACGTACGCTGGGCATTAAAGCATGCGAGTTGAGGGGCTTTGTATTTTATGGTACGGTTGCTGTCTCTCGACAAACTCTCCCAACTCTCCCAACTCGGCCAACTCTCGCGAAAAGAAAATATTAAAGAAATGTAAACGAGATTCACACAGCTCGGATATTTGAGAACGATATGGGCATGAATATTCTTGTACAACAAGGTTCTCGCAAATTTAGAAGTAAATCGTCGATGGGGAAGCTATTTAATAATAATGAAATCAGCCGCATCTGGTTGTGAAGAAATCTCAGATCTGGTACGATCTCTGTTACGTCTGTAGCATTCAGTGAAGCAAAAAATTGACTGCATCTGTGAGCATCGTGCCAAACGCATTAAAATGCTCGGTTTCGGTGGTTGCACAATCTCAGCGGTCACGTGGTGGTGGCACTGTCACGTGGCCCCATAAAGCTACGAACTGGCATACACTGCGGTTGGGCTTACAGGTAAAGCGATCCCTTAAAACTTTCATGACCTGCGTCACCAATAATTGTCGCCACCAATCGCTGCATAAAGCCGCGTCGTCCGAGACCCCAGCCCGGCACAAAGGAAACTGGACTATTACACAAGGAATTCTTCGGTTGGTCAGCGCTTGGCCAATGTATTTCCCATACTCTAATTACGTTTCCGCGATGTAGTGCGGAACTTATGTTACTCAACTAGTCTCTGCTACCTATTGTTTCATCAATACTGATGATTTGTAGGATCCAAGCATGTCTACAAGTCTACAAATACTGACAGTAACGCCACATGTAAGAAACATAAAGTGCAAGATTTACTACGAACAAAGCATTTTTGTTAGTTGCATTTCCCTGAGCCTGGGGAGATATTACCACACACACACACACACACACACACATAAATGGGATGATGATGTGGTGGGTCATTCACCACCACTCTGGCGGTACACGTGTTGCCCCATTGCTCTTGCGGAAGGGATGAGAAAGGGATGACGATGGAAAAGTGTCCTATTAGAGTTCATCCATTAGTCCAGTGCTGGAGAAGAACTCAGCAATAACCCGTAGGCCTTGAATCTGACGTGAGGGGTCCGGCCATGGCCCGAGAATTTTGGCCAAGCTGAACTGGCGTTGATCGACGCGTTGCAGATCAGTTTCCATGAGGGCGCGCTCGCAATCGTACTGTCCGCAGGGTCACGAGGATGTGATGGAGATCACCGCGCACACCACACATGTAACAGAGGCTGGATGCGCCGACACCGAGGAGATGTTTGAAAGTCGGTGTAAAAGCCATATTAAGTCTCATCCGGTGGAAGAATGTGGTTAAGGAAACGTGGCAGCTAGCCTATATCAGCTTGCTCGCACTTTGTTTCTATGTTCTACAAAACATTTCTTTGTCAAGTCTTCGTCCTGATACGGCGCGTTCTCAGCGACTTCCGTTTCGCTTTACAACTTCCCACCTGTGTGTGCTACATTCTTACTTTCAAATTAATTCATAATACATGTAGTTCACAACACGTCACCAACATTCCACATCGAGGAAAAGAAAGAAGCATCGCAAGATGGAAAACGGAAATGGAATGCGGAATAAGCAACTCGAACAAAGGGGACTCCACGCAGCTTAAGCGAGCAATGATAGACTGACACGCCCTCACAGGGAGGGGTATAATATTTCAAGTCATGCAGGAATTTTGAGGCTCATTATTTTCCCCACATTCTCTGGTCTTGACGTGCCTGTCTTGCGCGCGAGAAACAACTCAGATTCATCATGCCACCACAGGGCCTTTATGCGAAAGCATTTGTAAAAGTAGTGTGCTTGGAAGAACAAATATGATAGTGAGAACAGCGGCGGATTTCATATCTCAAAAGTACACGCTGAGAGCGAGACATGCACATTCATCGTGCCTTCCATCAACTGGACGGTACGCACAACCCTTCGCGAGGAGGTCTGCACCAGGTATGGTGCAGACCTCCTCAAGGTATGGGTGCACATACCACATGGGAGCACATACCTTTCCTGTGCCGCAGGTTCTGTGGGTTGTGAACGGTTCGGAATATGCACATGGGAAGTCAAACCACGTTGGGAGCGTTTTCAACATGCCGGAATGGGTGCAGTGAAGTAGACCCGTGCGAATAGTGGTTTGAAAACCCAAGCGAATACGAAGCGAATAGTTATAGGGCCGAAGCAAGTACGAAGCGAATAGCCCATTTCGGTATTCGGATACGAAACGAATAACCGCAGGACTGAAGCGAATACGGAGCGCATAGCTGCAAAATGGAACGGTTTGTATGCATAGGCGGAGTGGAAATAATGTGCAAACGAACGGGAAACATCGAGAACAGGTATATTTACAGAACAGATATATATTACAGCAGAGAACAGATATATTTTAGAGAGAACATACAGAGAACAGATATATATGCAGCGGTATACAAGCGCCAAATCTCTGTCAGTACGCATTCGGAACAAGGTGGTGCATTCGAGGACGAAACAGAGTGCTGCGCCATCTCGTCTTTGCTTAGGGAAAGGGATTGGCCGGGTCTACTAGTGCACTGTGTTTCTGGTGGTTTTGCTGTGGATTAATTGTTCGTTCCTCCGTGGCCTTTTGCGCGGCAACTATTGGAATAGTATTCGGTATGGAAGAGGCATTCGATTGCATTCGCAATTCGAATACCGAAATTCGTATTCGGGGCGGTATTCGAATCGAACATATAAGTATTCGCTTCGATATTCGAAAAATTCGAATATTCGCACGGTACTACACTGAGGGCGCATAGCCTAAGACAAACCTTCAACGAAGGACAACAATTTTTGCGATGTTTTATCAACAAACTAGAAGAATAGAAGAGATAGATAAGACGTTTGGACAAAACAAGATGTTGCAACTCTAATAGAACATGGCACAGAACCCTAATGAAGCCCATCGTATGAATATGAATGAACTGTTATAAAAAGTTGAAGGACACTTGAACGGCACTTAAATGGATTGTCGCATCCGTCCCGGTCGATTCTGGAAATCTAGTGCCGTTTTACTCCTCGTTCATCACCGATAATTACAGAGTTTTAGGGAACCGCGAGCACCCTCCGATTTCTTTTCCGTGTCGTATCAGCCAATCAGCTATTGCTACGCTGATAGCTGATTGACTGCTAGCGTTACGTTAAGGAAGGAATTAAGTTAAGGTATCGAAGTTAACGCCGAAAATCGGACGCGAATAAGTGAAGTAGTTTCTGTTCAATTTGATGTAATGCACTGCAAGAGCAGACGACGGATGTCGAGAGTGTGTTGAAATTCCCTCTCTGGAAGTCGGAGGAAACGTCACTCGGACAAGGCCAATCAGTAAGCGCCTCTGGCGCGGATATGTCCAGTCAGGAAGCGGTCGGATGGTCTTTGGCGACCGGCGGGCGGGTGGGACGGAGTCTGCACTTTGCAGCTCGCGGAGAGCGGCGGAGGGTGAAATGAAAAGAATGATTTCATTGATTCTGGGCGTTGTAGGCTTACGTGTTACTGCCGTCCATGTTTGTAGCCTGCCTCGGCTTATTTTCGTTGTTTATGTCACTTATGGGTTAACGTCTGACGTGTTTGTACAATCAGGAGCGTAACACCGTGTTCCACGTGACATGGTTGCGTCAGAACTTGCACTGTTAAGCGAAACTCGCCGTATTTATCGAGGGCTTTTCACTTAGTATATTGCAGTGTGAACACGAAGCAGACGAACTCGGAGTCAATCGCCTGCGCTGTGCTCCCATTCATGTGCCTGGCTCACGTCATCATGATATTGCAATCGCTCTGGCTTCCGTTGCTGCACAGGGAGTGCGAATCTCTAAACAAATGAAATAAACTCGTTTAGTAAACTGTTTTAGGAAGAGAAACTTGGCCAAGTAGACTGTGCAGCGGCGTCGAACATTACCGTACCGGTCCAATAAAGACGGTATCGGGTGCGATAGTCCCTTTAAGAAACCGAAACTCAAATATAGGACAAAAAATTTACTTACGTAGGCTGTACGGAATTGAGTGAACAGCGTGGATCGAGAATCCTGTCAATATTCGTGGCATTTCGTGGCATTTCGCGTATCAACATTTACACTATGTCAGTAACTACACAGAACAGGTACCGTCGAGCACACGTGCCTTAATTCAGTATTAGACTTGCGGGTTGCACAACTCGGCACACATTATCTTCAACGTGTAGTTAGCAGAATCCTGCAGCGCACAAGCATTGGTCCGTGTTGTTGAGTACTGCATATACGGGAGGATCTCCCGTATATGCAGTACTCTCTACTAATCTATTTTAATCACTCCGTGACGCTTTTCTGGCTACCCGTCAACGCAGATAAACGTTGAGAACGATCTGGTCATATTTTACGACACCATTTTAACGGGACGCCGGCCAAGCTAATGAAATTTTACTGCCGTCGCTACGGTCCATACAAAGGAATAAAAAGCACCTTACACAGCGCCGGATAACAAGTTCTAGCCTCAAGTTTCAAATGACCCACATCTGCTTTCGTTTTACGACAATCGAGAAACTTCTGAAAAGATCACGTTGGTTTTAGTCGGAGAGAAAGCCTTTGTTCCACTTCACTGCTCCCTAGGGATGGTTCCCATCTAATAGGGGGGAGACGACGTGAACGTTTTCACACATCTCTGGCAGGAAAAAGAAGAACAAACGACGGGTCTGGACTTTCGGGAATTCCGATGCGATATCTTTCCAACGAAGTGAAAAGAATCGTACGCACGACCTTAATAAACGTTCTCTTTAAACTAATACAGAGCGTAGCGTCAGTTTGTAAAGAAATCCGTGCCGGGCGCACAAAGCTCCTAATTTATTCATCCGGACTTCTTTGCTAATGCAGACGCTAGCGACAAACTCCGTAGAGGGAGCACTTACCGCTCGAGAAGCGTGAGGGAGGTGGGGAGCACTCGGGACGACGAACAAGATTAATGGCGGCGAAGGATGCACAGGGTTGCCAACATGAAGAGAGAACTCGCCAGGAGCCACTTCGGACAGCGGCAGCAGCAGCAGGACGCGATCCTTCTTCGTTGTCCACGTGCGCGTAGCGAGCCGGTCTCGCCACAATCAGTCTTGCTACCGAGATATACAGTGGGTCGCAATGAAGATAAAAAAGGGGGGGCTGCCAGCGATCTGGTCTTGATGCGTCCAAGAGATGCGTGCGATGGGTGCTCGATCACGCCGCCAGAGACCTTGTTGCGTAGACAGCGGGGAAACGCGTGAGAGAATTTTACGACGTATGCACATGGTGGGCGCAAGTGCATCAAGAAGGTTCTGACGGTTGCCATGACATGTTGGGTATGTGTGCTCTGTGACAGACGACATTGGTTACCAGGCGCTACAGGAAGTGATCGAAGAAGTGTGTTGAAACAAACGATTAAAGTTTTGCTCATCGAGTGCGATAGATGAATGGAAGTACACAAAAATATATTCCTGTGATCCTAAGAAGTTTATTCGTATAAGTATGATCATGAACGACGCTACATTGGTCGGTCTGTGGATTAACTTTGCCCACCTGAGTGTTACTTATACCGCGCGTCGAATTATCAGTACTCGATAGATCAGCATGTCCCTTAAGGAAATTGCCGTGCCTCAGTAACTAACGTTTGCCCTGTTATCAAGTTGCTGGTCTCCTCGGCCGGATTTGATCCCGCAGCCTTGGAATTAGAGGGGGACACGCTCTGAAATGACCCATCGAGGCCGGTGGTTTCAAATGTCCTAACTGGCCACAATATCACGCAGTCTCATTCACCCTTCCATAGACGTCGCAAATGTAGATTGCGCTGCCAATCTTTGTAAGAGGTATACTGTCGTCTTTTAGCCAGTAAAATCGCACTGCAGTATAGCATGTCAAATGCTGGACATTTAAAATCCCTCCACAAAGAAGGTCCAGCAGTGAAGGAAGTTGGCGCTGCACACAAACTAGACACCCGTTTTTACACGCGTTCAGTGAGATTATGAATTGTGCAAACGCAATACGCCTTGCCACGCTAACAGCCTCTCCCTGACAGCCGCAACAATGCTACGACATCGTTCGACGCCCTGAAGATCATAAACTACTTTCGAATAGAGCGTCTGTACCACCACCTGAATATGGAAGGCTTCGTAACGCAGGGAGAAAGCAGTCTTCGCCCGTCGTTGAGGGCGTGGTGCTGAGCTGTGTCCGTCCCTCCCACGCTTCACCATTTATGATTAACGAGAAGCATTGACGACAACGACCGCACTTCAACGTTAATGGAGGCGAAAGCATGAAAGAGTCCATTCATGCAGCGCAGGAAGCTATTCACCTCAGCCATGCGCTCCATCAAGTGAAAGTATGAAAGTACACGTCATGGAAACAGATAGTGTAATTACTGCAGCGGTCATGTAGCAGCTTTAACAGTGTATTCTTAAGATCTGACGATCTTTCAGCTGATTATTATAAGATTGACAGAACTCGCATCCGCCCGGTACCCGCGCATGTCACATTCCGGACCGCATCTGCAATCGTTCCACTTTAAATAGATATATCCCCATCCGCGAGGATATTGAATGTATCTCCTTATCCGCCGTCATTGCATTTGTAGGGAAAACGTCTGCATGACGAATATGTCGAACTACAACTTACAAGCGTTTTTGCTTTTAAGCGTACAAGCTTTCTTGGGAATCTTATGCCATCCATTGGAATTGAATTGGAAATGAAAGAAAAAATTAGAAAAACATGTCACAGTATGCCATATTTATCCAATAATAGTCACTTAAACACACAACAATGTAAGGATGGCACACTTTGACGCCATTCTGGATTCGCTGTGTGCTCCGAATTATAGCTCCCCTAGGGTAAGGTGAGGCAAGATGAGACACGGGGCAAGACAAGACATTTTTTGCTCGACGGCGCCTCTCGCGGAGACGCATTCCCCCATGCGCTTGACACTTTACTCATAGGTGGCTCTGCATTTTCGCTTTATTGCACGGGAGAATTGTCCGGATTGGTATTTGCGTTGAAGAGAAAAAAAAAATCGGTTACTTCTGCCTGGAATGTAAAGACACGCAAAAAACGCGCGATTTTCTGT
Organism: Ornithodoros turicata; assembly: GCF_037126465.1. Classification (NCBI taxonomy): domain Eukaryota; kingdom Metazoa; phylum Arthropoda; class Arachnida; order Ixodida; family Argasidae; genus Ornithodoros; species Ornithodoros turicata. The sequence continues at coordinate 118,859,245 of NC_088202.1, read as the reverse complement.
AGTCTTTTTTCTTGTCATCTGCGCAGCAGCGTGACACAGGTTTATTCTGTCACATCCAGTTTCTTTATTCATTCATCTAGATATATGCAAAATATGGGCACTCTTGATTATTCGGTGTTTAGCTGAAAAATTTATGCATCCGATGGTATCCACGGCGCAAGACACGACAAATTAATATAATTTAAATGTAATGCAATTTCAATTTAATGTAATTTAGAAACTGACTACTTAACTATTAGGTGGCCATATGCTTGTTCCCCAGAGATTCCTTTTTCGCATATTGCCTAGGATTTTCCAGCAAATTTTCCAGTGTCCTAGGATATTTCCAGCAAAGCAGAACCGCACTCAAAAGCGAGCGACCAGCGACACATCAGACTGGCGGTGCCTTGTTTGCAAAGGACGGTGAAGGGAAACAGCACTGGGTTCTCTGTGGTTCAAGGGGGCTGTGTAGGTGCTTAAATTGCAAAAACTAATTTGTATAGTTCATTACCACGGCGTGTCTCATCTTGCTCCATGCGCTGTCTCATCTTGCCCCGAGGGTTGGGGCGAGATGAGACAATCTGTATTTTTGAATGTCTTGTTCTGTGTTTATTTTAGAACCGGTTACGTCCGTTCTGATTTACAGATCAGAAGCTCTAGACCTCTGAGAATGTGCATATGGGCAGCTTTTTTAACACGAAAAATAAAAATTCCATATTCCCTTGCAAATTTCTGTCTCATCTTGCCCCACTTTACCCTACATATAGGGAACGTCGACAGAAACACTAGTTCTTGTTTGCGGATAAATGAGGATGACCGCGTGCACCACAGAGGCGCGACGTTGTATCCGCATTTTACCAGCGCGGATTTCACCTTATATTTACACACGCAAACCAGGACACCGCGCGGATCCGCGGATATAACCACACATGCGCGCACCTCTACTTATCTAGTTCCATCGTCATTTAAAAACCTCGTAACATCTTGATACACGCGAGTCATTACGTCATGCACGCATTGTATTGCTCGCTGGTGTATCGAGGAGAAACTGATTAGCTATAATTATATTCCTACATATCGTGCTTAGCAAGGTACAAACCCTCCAACACACGCAGCCGTCAAGCTTTGACGGCAGTGAGAGCGAGAGCTACGGCATTCTCATTGGTGACCGTGAGCACTTGACATCTCTAAGACAGAAAACTGGGGTAGTTGGTTCATGGATCCAGTGGATGAAACAGCGCCAGGACACATCACAAAGAGAGAGTGAGACAGACAACGCAACCGCTGACTTCCAACTAGTTTAATAATGAGAGAGAACCACGCGCCCCTGCGGTGCACGCGGATATGTGCATTTTATCCGCAAACAAGAATTAGTGCCTACGTCGACATCCGATGGCGAAGCCATAACTAGGAATCCCAACATGATTCCGAAGTCTGCATTCCATCACCTTGCTGTGCTAACTATCATTGGGCAACTGTAGCATACCGTGAGATACTGCGGCATAACTATGGCTACTGTGGACGGCGTAACGTGCCCGAGAAAGTTTGTAACATGAAAATCAAACAAAAACAACTTTATTTGATGATGATGATAATGAGTGGGGAGTTGCATCGCCAGAGCCGATACCCTACCTCGTTGCTCCTAGTGATGCGGGAAATGGAATGGTGAGTTACTTAACAGTGAAGTCCTACCGTGTCCAAAAAGGTCAGAAGAGTTTTGAGGGCAGAGCGTTGGATTCAACAGGAATGAATCTACGTAAACTAGGCGAGGGGATATGTTTATTGAAAAAAATAAAGGGACGAAAGGTTAGGTTAGGTAAACAGGATGACCAGTGACACTCAGCTACAGCTTCTGGTTGACGCCGATTCGGGTTCGGTCCAGGACTTATTGAAGGACGCGTCTGAGCTGCTGAACCTACAAAAGATCCTTGGCGTTTCATGGAACAAGGGGCTAGACCAATTACAAGTTTCATTAAAATTGCTTTTCACATTTCTTACGAAGACAGCGGATATCAAGCGGTATGTTCTGCAGGCAAGTTTTTGGAAGAGCATTCTGTGCTTAGCAAATGTCAGTATGGATTCCGCAAAGGATCCTCAACTACATATCAATTAATATAATTTGTACACGATCTAGCTATGTCCATTGATAATTCAGACTGATGTTATCTTTCTTGACCTCCAAAAAGCATTCGACAGTGTGTTGCATTCTAAACTGCTTCGGAAGCTCAGCTGGCTATTTAAAAACGAAAAGCTCATCAACTGCCTTGCGTCCTATCTGATGGGGAGGCTCCAGTTCGTTTCTTACAATAATACATCTTCCGCGTCACTTAGTGTAGTTTCCGGAGTTCCCCAAGGGTCGGTGCTCGGTCCGCTGTTTTTTCTTTTATATATAAACGATATTGCAGAGCACGTAGATACTAACGTTAAACTTTTCGCAGACGATTGTGTGCTTTACAAAGTTGTCAATACGGTTGAGGACCAAGTAACCCTTCAGCGTTCCCTTGATTCTGTAGTCCATTGGTGCCAAACTTGGCAAATGGGTATTAATGCGCAGAAGAGTGTTTACATGACGGTGTCTAGAAAGACCAGTGCCGTGCGGTGCCAATACGAAGTGAAGTGTGTTCCTTTAAAGCAAGTACATGCACACAAATATCGCGGCTTGACGTTCACCAGCGACTTGACTTGGAGCCAGCACCTTAAAGAAGTCATCTCCAGGGCTAGTAGCAGGTTATACTTGCTTCGGAGAACTCTTGCGGAGGCTGACTCCCAGACAAAACTAACTGCCTACAAATCTCTTATCCGCTCTATTACTGACTACGGCTCTGTAATATGGTTTCCCGAGGCTGTTACAAAAGTAAGAGAAATTGAGATGATACCGAGGAAGGCTACTCGCTTTGTGTATAACCGTTAATCTCGTTTTGACTCACCAACGCAGATGTTGGAGTCAGCCAATCTACTTTGATTGCGTACTAGGAATAAAATTCAGCGTCTAAAACTCCTATGGAATATCTATAATGATCTGACCGATATCGTGAAAGACGGATATTTGCGCTTACAGCAGTATGGAAGCCGACGGGGGAAACACAGCCAGACCCTAACGCCATACAAATTCCGAACTAATTGTCTACGGGACTCCTTTTTTCCGGCGGCCATCAGGGACTGGAACAGCCTTCCCCAGGCGGTGGTTGACTGTGACACACTGCCTTTATTTGAGGACGGCATCTCACAATATTACAGAGCGTTATAGGTTTTTCCTTATTGTTAGTGTCCTTTCAATTTGTGTGACTATCTGTTCATTGCATGTCTTCTGTATTCGCGTTTGTACCGTCCCTCCTTCTATGGCATTCATGCCAGAAGTATTACAATAAATAAATAAATATTCGACCCACAAGGGATTCTTATTCCTTTCACTATTCGTGTAAAGAAATTATTCCAGACGTTATGAATCGATGGAGCAGAATGAGATGCTAGGCTTCCTGACGTCACGGTGTCCTGAATTTCCCTATACGACGCCTCATCGGAGCACGCCGTTATGTCGGAACATGCAACTATGCAAGGGAAGAAAGCATCTCGTTCTCTACGCTTTTTCGGACGCCAGCCAGCATGCCTATGGCGCAGCAGTATGCATAAACACGGATGATCAGGAGTTATCATCAAACACATATTTATTAGTAGCAAAGACCCGAGTCGTCCCAGGGGGGGGGGGGGGCGGTGATATAGGGGGGAAGGTGCGGTCAAACTTCTCTGGAGTGGCGACTCAGTGCACCCAGAGGAGGAAAACGAGGGGTGGGTGAAAGAGGGAGGGGAGAGATGATGGTGGCACAGGAGAGGGAGGGGTGTGCTATCCCTTTTGCTCTGGGACGTGGGTAGTCCAAAAGAACTACCCACCACAGATAACATGCGAGCATCCCTCAGTAGTCTTCATTGGGATGCTCCCTGTACCGGTAACCGCTAGGATTACTGGCGAAAGTACCTCATGCGAGTCGCCCTATTAAAAGAACTGACACTTCCGAGACTATAGAGCGCATGGGGGCTCTTACAGCAGCAAGATTTTTAAGCTATGTTAGAACAGCTCCGTACGACTGCGACGTGGACTGTCATTATTGGACGGATTCGTCGACAGTCCTTTGCTGGATTAAGCATGAGCCAACTCACTGGAATCAGTTCGAAGCGAATCGCGTTGCTGAGATACGGACGTTGACCAACCCTCTGAAGTGACGACAATGCAGCTGTGAAGATCATCCGGATGGGCGTCTCAGCAGAACGCCCAGTGACTGAAGATCCCTCGTGGAACGGTCCCAAGTGGCTTAAAAATGACACATGACATTTGCGTCATGCAAATTATTTCCTATAAATTCAGCATTAGCGCCGATGTGGATACATCAATTTCAATAAGCACGGTTACGGATGCGGTCGAGGACCTGACATGCGCGGATACTGTGCGGACGCGGATACTGTTAATCTTATCCTCGCTCCCCTCTATCTCTTACCCCCTTGCCCCAAGAACTGGAACGCAAGTTCACGTCGATGCTAACGACTGTGTTTCGCACTTTTCTTGGATAGCTCGGGACGAAGTGCCCAACACCTTTAACTCTAACTGTGGCGTCTTAACCTCGCCGTCTGTATTGTGTTTCCCACCTTGACCACTTTAATTACAGTCTGTGTTACACATGTGTATTTAATTACTTCCAGCTTGGCACGACAGCGGAACCGAGTCTTTATCGGGTCGTTTCTAGCAGCACATGTCCTTTCCGTCGTCCCGGTTCGCGATTCTCTTCAAGCACGTCTCCCTACAGCCCTTCCTATTGATCATTTCTCTCGCAAATATATTGCCCCATTCAATGCCACACTCTGGCGCCACCTGTCATCGGGTCGTTCGGTGAACGGAAGCTCTACACGGCATTTGAAAAGAGCTCCGAACACTGGAGACCCCGTTCACCCGTCACTGAGACAGCATGAAGGACTACCGGCAATGAAATTCGCCTGCTTCACGCCGGGGTACAACGATCGGCAACAGAAACCATCCAAATGGGAGCTCGCTTCCAGTTTACTATATACGTATTTTGCTTCCGTGTCTGATATATCCTCTGACAAGCTATTTAGCTGCTTCCGTTTCTCTCGGATTGTCAATGACATCCATTCGCCTCAGTCTTCCCTCCTTCTTTTGCTCTTGCTCTATAAGATAAGGATTGTGCTATCAAATTGCGTTTCACGTAAGGAGATGGATACCTCCCCTGCGTGTTCCGCTGCGCGCTTGGCTTTGGGTCTGCCAATGGGTTCTTAAGGGACTGCTCTTTTGCAGTGAATGACGTGGTTATGTTTCTTGGGGTAGCTTCTATCCATTAAGGGACAGGCGACCATCACCGTACAAAGATGTGGCATCTTTGAAGTAGCCGTTACTTAGTCGGGCGCGAGGAATAGCGATAGGCGATGGATGGAAACGAAAAGACTAGGGAGTCTTAGTACATCGAAAGAATTCTACATAAGCGATACGATAAAGGAAGTTATCAGATTCAAGCTTAGCAATGTGTTGTCGCTCGTTCCAAAGAAAGAGGGCGGCTGGCTTATCATGTTTCCGGAATTGTTATAGTTAATATCTTCCGACGCAGTAAAACTCCCTAATAACAAGTTCTTCGTGCGCCGTGGTAGATTTAGATACGCTACGTTTACAATTTATCGTCGGCTCAGAAAAAGGTGTCACTCTGCTAAACACGGTACTCGTGAAGAATTAAAAGCTACGAGTGCTGGTTATTACTAGAAAACTGGTTACTTTTACGTTACAATTATATTAAGCGAAGCCAAAGTGTAACTAACACAACCATGTTTCCACTCGCTTTTCTGACTGAACTGCTGTGTTGATCGCGTCAAGCACGGGCCTGGTTGACGATGTTGCCCGTTTCGCCATCCCACTGACCAAGTTGCTGAACATCCCGCTTTAGACCAGATTGTACATTTTTGAACTGTTGAACGTTGAACTGTTTTCGTATTCCGAGACAAACTATGTTATTGGCGGACCTCATCTGATGATTTTTTTTTTTGTAAACCATAGTGTTCAGTGCAGCGTTTGTAATTCATTACGCGCACGATAGACGGTCAGTTTACAGAAACGTTTTAGAAAAGCAATGCGTGTGCTTTTAGGTGAGTGAACCACCAGGCGTTAGCGACGCCGTGGAACGCTTGAGACAGTGACAATACTTATCGAGTAGGGGAATATCTGATCACATGTCGTGAACCCACATGCTTAAGTTGGTACAGAGAATCCTCACCCCTTTCAGGACACATTAGTAGTGGCCCGGACCTGACTCTCAACACAGCTCACATCCGTTGCGATAGCTCATCTTTGCGTTATTCCTTTTCATAGTTCTTATCTGCGGTCAAAGCGTCGTGACGGTGTTGACGGTTATCACCTGCTTAAGTGGCATATCAGTGGCGGGTATTCCAACTTCACGATATGTGATGTCACTACAGCAAAGATAATATAAGCATTGGATGCTACTAATCAATGCGCTTGTCGGCCGCTTAATCCAGATGCTCTCTTGAGGTGAAACTGTTTGCTTTCTCCCTCTTACATGCTCCACTGGCCCGTCGTTTACAAAAAACACTACTGATTCGAAACGCACGCTTAACGTCATCATTGGCCGCGGTGTCATTCTAACGCAACAAGAACGGCCTGTCTGAACAGCGCGCTTAGAGCAATGGCTGCATGGGTGCCATTTTCTCAATGGTATGGCAATGGCATCTTAGAGCAAATTTTCTGAGAAAGCTCCATTCTGTCTGAGGGGACGGAAACGAGATTACTTGCCACGTACGTTAGGTGCCTGGAGTCTTCGTTCTCAGAGAGGAAACGATGAAAGCGAAGTAGATGTTCTAAATGGGACACTGCAGAATATGCGCCGTAAGTCCAGCACGAGACGAATCGCGTCTCCTAGAGAGAGAGAGAGAGAGAGAGAGAGAGTAGTTGTAGCCGGCCTCAGTAGATCACTCGATAACGTATTGGCTTGCTGAGCTCAAAATCGCTGGTTCAATCCCGGCCAAGGACGGTAGCAACGTCGGGCAGGTAAATATTGAATCTTCTAGCACCGTGTGTGAGATTTTTGGCGAACGTCAAAGGAACCCTAGGTGGCCGAAATTATACGCAGTCCTACCCTGAGGCACGTGCAACCTGTAGCCACACAAGTGAGGGCGAACAGACCTTACGTGCAAATCTACTCCCAATTGTTATTACAGTAGTTGTAAAACACATTCAAAGCGGAAATGCTTTATCGTCGCGCGTGTGTTGCAGCGGTATAGGTTTCCACTTAGGTTCTTTACGGTAACCTCGAACATAAAAGATTGAATTGAATTGAATCGAATCATTTTTTACACGCGATACTTAATACCGATACACAAAATGTATTGAAAGAGAGTATTGAAGATACATGTATCTTCGATACTGCCCATGACTGATTTTGGTAAACGGTAAGTATCCCAAGCAGCACAATGTACTGAAAGTCGAGTGGACAGTATGTGTCTTATATATCAATGTTCTTTAGTTTCACTAGTCTCATCAAGTCCTTCCGCCTACCCGTCCACCCCTATTGCACTCGACTTTCAGTACATTGTGCTGCTTGGGATGGTGGCCTGCAACCCGTGGATCGCAAAGTGAAAATGATAAGACACGTGTGGATGTAAACCAAATTCGCATAGAACTTAGATTAGATAGAACTCGCAGCTTCAAACAGCGTATTGTACTCACCAATAAAATACAATTTTAATTTTTGAGCAACGCTTGGACCTGTACGGCACATATTAGGCTCTGTTTTGCGATTATATTTGCGGAGGGGGGGGGGGGTATGTTGATTGAGAAAAAATATATATTTGGCTTTACGTAAACCTTCACAGAGACTTCCTCTTATGCGTTAACAGCGCAGGATATTAAGTGTAGTATCACTGTGGACGAAGGCTTATACTTACTTATCTCTGTCACAGTAACACCACAAACCTACGCACACGCCTACGCACACGCCTATACGTACAAGCGCCATGCACAGTTCACTCGAAAAAGGAACTCTAGAAAATCCTCGTCCCTTACGCCGCAACAGACAGTACTTCACAACGACCATGTAGAAAGTGTAAATATCCAAGACCACGACTCCGCGAGCCTCGCGTAGAGCTTAAGTACGGAAACATAACCTTCAGAAATGCTCGCGTCTGGCGAAGCAACGCGTTCTTCTTCTTTCTTTCTGTCTCGGTGCTACAACCCCGCAGCGCATGCAAACGATCCTGACATGCTCCACTGCATACGCTAAAAGAAAACTCTTTTTTTCTTTCTCCAGGATAAAACATAATGCCCAAGGCAGAAGCCCAAAAGTGCGGCGCCGTCAGCCCGTTCGCGTTCAGCCCTATATTTCTACGTTTCAGCGGAAAAGTTTTATCGGAATGATTTATCGCGCACCGCAGAAGCAAGGAAACATTTATATATATATATAAAAATAGTCTGCCCCGAAGAAACCCAGTAGAGGAGAAAGGATAAAATTGAAAGGGAGCCTCCTTGACTGGATCTCCCGTTTTAGCGTAGAATGATTTACGCTCATTCTGAACATCATAATTAGAATGCTGCGGAGAAAAGTATGAAAAGCTTTGCCTCAGCATTTTTTTTCTTTGTCTTCTCCAGCGCTTTAAAAGTGTGCTTCATTTTTTAAAAGAATGGTAAAGGGTGAAAAAGTGATACAGCGACGTAAAAAAGAAATTAGAAATGATTAGAAAACGTTACAGAATGTCGTTTTTTATTCTTCAAGCTAAGTAAGTTTCTGGGGCTTATTAGTGCAAGCTGGCTCGATATATATATAGCTAGGCATACAAAAAGAAAAGTGTGGCATTCCCGAAAACTTACTAGAAGAAAGCCTCCCGGTACGAGGATGAACCTTAACTTCCTGTAATATTTCATCGGTGTTGAAGGCTCCGCTTTTACCTTCCGAAATTACTACGCATAAATTATTGACTTCTACGAAGAAAAAGGCAAAGCAGTTTTAACGAACGAACGGGTTCACACAAGGTAATTCCCAACACGAAAAGGACGCGATGCTGCAGCTACGTAAACGCAGCTGTTGTGCACACCAGAAATGTACAAGGTTAAATAGCGGTGAAAGATAAATGCTCTCTGAAGGCACACATATTTAAATGGTCGCGTATATGCGCGCTCTTTAGCTGTGGAAAACAGACGAGTTTAACGCGAAAATTGCAGGCATACGGTCTTAGGTGGTCAAATGGAAGGAGTAAAAACGCGCTTTACTTTTTATTTTAAACATTAACTACCTTGTAATTTTCGGAGGTTTAACATTCATGTTACCCTCGTGTCAGGCAGTCGCCCAGAGCTTTGGTACTTCGGCCCACAAATGAGCCTTCTCCACTCGCCCAAATGCCCCACTTTCGCTGTTGAAGCTGAAACTTTTCCTCGAACGTCACAGATTCGGCACCCCTCGAGCCACGCTTAGACGACGCCTATTCGAGCTGCGCTGCACAGACATTTCTCTGGCCACTCTGCTCTGCCCAGTACGATATCCCACACAGCGGTCTGTCCCGAAAGCAGTTTTGACGTTCCTCAGCCACACAGGTCTCATGAACTGCCTGTGAACTCAGGTCGTGCCATCTCATTCATCAGTGCCCCACCCTCACCCGCAACGCATTAACGTCATCTTTTTTTTTATGTAACCGTTTTCTTCACTATATCTGATTCTTCTTTCACCGTTTGTTAGTTTATCCTTTATTTCCTAATTCTCTTTTCTTTTTATTTATTTTATTCTTCTTTTATTTACTCATCTTTTTTCTTTGCGTAATAGCAAGCCGACGTCACGTTTGGCTGACCTTTCCTCCCTTCTTGTTTTCTTTGTCCTAATAAATATATCCTCCCCACACACATTATTGAATGCGACTGTGTTTTCCGAAAGTACCTTTCCTTCGAAAGCAGGCCTTCCGCACAATTTTAAACATTCCTTTACTTTCTGCCCTCGTTTCGCAAGCGCGAAAGTGATGCCTTTCGAAAGGTTGCCGACGGGCTACCTTTCATTGCCACTTTCCCTTCACAGCGTCAATCAACGTGGCAGCTCCCGAAGAATCGTTCGTAGATTTTCTTGTATTTGCCTCACGCGCAACTGATTTGTGCTCGGGAGAGCTCTACGCACGGGTTTGTCCGGATCGTAACGGTGAACTCAGAGGCGTCGGAAGTCTTTCGCGGCAGGGGGGGCGAGCCCTACCCAGCCCAACCCAACCTAACCTAGAGGAGAGCACTACGGTGCATGGAATTAACATAGATTGAAAAGTGCGGCAAATACAAAAATGGGAGCCATTGACACGCTCATCAGAAATGACTTATACAAGCAATCCGATGACGTAAAGTAAGTGGATCAGGCGGCGCGGTATTTTCCGAAAAACGTTCGTTTGATTCGGGCAAAAGTTCAGTCGTGCTAGGCATAGCAGTACCCAAATCCTGTGGACACGTGTGGATGTTGCCATCACCACAGGCCACTGTAAAACTCGGACCTTCACGTGGGCTATGTAAAGTTTCGGATTCCGCTCGATTGACTTTAGAGGTGGTGCCTGCTATCGAGGGTGGTTCGTCGTTTCGAAGTGTTTTGCATTCGTCCTACAAACAGAGAAAGGAATAATGGTACCTATCATATTCAATTTGCTATAGTTGCTCTTCGTGCATATTGGTCGAATGCTCCAAGTATTTAAAATATGAAGCCCGAGTCTTCCCGAACACTGCTTCACCTTGCAACCCGCTCTCGTCGTTTACAGGACTTCCACTTTGCACTTCCGTTCACGCTCTTTCACTTTTCGAAGGCGTGACCTCTCGTATAGTACCGGACTGGTCACATCCAGGTCTTGTTGATGATGTCAGTTTTCAGGCGCCAAACTCTCAATTCTCTGGTTCACGCAACAATCGCTGGGTACCGTGTTTGTCAGTCCGAATCGAAACTAGGGTTGCAGGATAGGCATTGCTGTAGTGAAATTATCCCGGAATCACCCCGTCTGCATCGCAAATAGGAACAGAATGGTGGGAACGGTTTAGAAATTGTATAGGAATGACACATGGTAGTAATAATTCGTGGCTTTACGTCGCGAGGCAATTCTGACCATGAGCGACGCCACAGTGGTCGGTCTGTGAATTGTCTTTGCCCACCTGAGGGTTCTTTAACGTGCGCCGAAAGACACATGGTAGCGATCGGAGGAATGGCATCAACATTTATCAGAAGGACTCCGCCCGAAAGCTTGTTTTTCAGTAAAGTAAATGTTTCAACCTCTTTAAATTTAAATCTCTTTAAAAATCCCCCTTTCTTTTTCTCTTTTGTCGTCCCATTGTTTGTCATCCCATGTTGATGCATTTCTTATAACATCTGAACTGCCATATAGTCCACCTTCTCCTATATTATACATAGTTTATTGCATTTTCTGTATAACCTTTTGTACCAATGTATATAGAGCTGCTAACTTCACATTGTAACTAACACGGGGTCCCATACTAGCTTGCTAGGGACCCCGTCTGTATATTATGATTTGTATTACCTGCAATAACAATAAAGGTTTCACACTAACAATAAATGTTTCACAACAACAAAATACTTATTGAATTTGTGTTTCCACAAAATGGGCTGATGTCTTTTGAAGAAAGCAACATGCTCCTATATGGACCTCGATTAGTCTTAAGGCTGAACCGCATGGCACGAAAAACTATGGTAACGTAGAATACCCGCTATAGAGAAACTATCCGAAAACTGTCCGAAGCGAAATCGGGACCGAACTTTCTTCTATGCATCACCGCATGGTACCGAACTGCAAGCCAAAGATCGGCCGAAAACTTCTGTCCTTGGGGCACATCGCTGCTCAACCATCCAGCTCAGTGAGATAATCCCTGTATTCATAGGTGTAGAAGTCGCACACACGGCAACAGTTGACCCGGTCTGTGACCAAAGCAGTTTTGACTTTCTTGAGCGATTCAGGTCTTATGAACAGCCGGTGAACTCCAGTCGTGCAATCTCGCTCTTCAGTGCCCCACTCTCACCCTCAACGCATTAACCTCATGCTTTTCTTTTAAAGTCATCTTTTGTAGTCCATCTCATCATTCTTTGACTGTTTGTTAGACATCTTTTCTTTCGTCATCTTTGTCTTTAATCTGTCTCATCCTTCTTTCACCGTTTGTTGGTCTGTCATTTACTTCCCAATTCTTTTCTTTTCTTTTTATTTATTTTTTCTTCTGTCTTCATTCTTCTTCTTTTCTTCTTATTTATTTTCTATCTTCATTTTCATTAATTTTCTTTTTGTTGCGGAATGGCAAGCCGACGTCCCGTTTGACTGACCTTTCCCCCGTCTTTTTTCCTTTCGTCTAATAAATGGAAGTCCGAAAGTGGAAGTTTCGTGGAAAGGAAGTCTGAAGCAAAGGACTCCTTGAAATTGGGCGGCGGAAGGTTCTCTTTCGAAGGGAAAGGAAAGTCGTGTTTAAAAATTCGGGCCAAAGTGTTCTTCGTAATCCTGCAGCTTTCGTTGAAACGGGCTAGGTTGTTCTTTTTATTCTGAAACGGGGGCTAGCGTAGTAGCAGAATTCGTCGGGTGGCGACTGAATCCCCTCCAATTTTATTTTATTTTCCAACCTATCTGCCTGGAGCGTGGCCGAAAAAAAAAACGCAACTATCATACGTGTGCGCGAACACTTACAACCTGACAGGCGAGTGTGTATCACGTGACAAACTGCAAAGCTAAATAAAATGAATACGAGAGTGCAATAGGCGGTCAGGCACATTGTGATACGAAACACTTTTCTGCACTACTGTTTACTAGGCCATCTTTATCATCCACGACAACTGCATATCATGTATCAGTGGGAAATGCCAAACGGAGTACTGTGCTGACCGATAACGCGCGATGTGCGGCCTTGGATGCTGATTTCAGCCTAGCAGAACTTGACGCCGCTTCAAGTTCAAGAAGATGTAAATCGTCGCCAGGTCTCGACGGCGTTACCTACAAGCATATAGGTAGCCTACACATCAACGCTCAGAAGACTTTATTATGTCTAATCAATAAGAGCTGGAATGAGGGCAAACTTCCTGCGATATGGAAAAGTGCCCTTGCTGAAACCGGGGAAATCTCCCAGGGATATGGCATCCTTCAGGCCAATTAGCTTGTCGAGCTGCGTGTGTAAGGTAATGGAAAAGATGGTGCTAAGTCGAGTGGAATGGGTCATCGAGACACAAAAGCTGCTTCCAGAATGCATGTCTGGCTTCCGAAAGGGCAGGTGCACTATGGACAGCGTACTAGACCTGGTGACCTTCGTAGAACATGAACGCGCGCAAGGTCGCACGACAGCGGCGGCATTTTTAGACATCAAAAGGGCGTACGACACGGTCAGTTACAGCCACGTCCTATATGATCTGTATAGCCTAGGAATACAAGGTCGGTCTCTACGGTGGATCGCAGACTACCTTGCAGGAAGGTCAGTGTATGTAGTGTAGGTCAAACCGAAGACGGGAATAGTGACAGTCATGGCCTATCAAGCGGGGTGCCACAGGGCGGCGTGTTGAGTCCCCTGCTGTTCAACGTGGTCATGGCGAACCTACTGCAACGGTTGCCGAAGAACGTGCACATTAGTATGTACGCCGACGACATCTGTATATGGTGCTCTGGTGTGCAGATGCCCGCATTGCGGCAGCGTCTTCAAAATGCCTTAGATTGTACGGTCTCCTTCTTAACGGAGAGGGGCATGGACATATCAGTCGAGAAAACTGTATTTCTTCCATTCAGTCGAAAGAAAATGAAGACTTTTCAATTGAAGCTTGACGACCAGCCAGTAAGGAGAGTGTCTCATCACCGGTTTTTGGGAGTAATAATCGACTCGCAGCTCTCGTGGGCTGCGCACATTAAACACCTCAGGGAAAGAACTGACGCACGCATCAACATCCTACGGCGCATCAGCGGCTCCCGCTGGGGAATGTCGACAGCGTCTCTTCTCGCCGTACATAAGGCACTTATTCGGCAGATGATGGCCTACCATTTGCCCGTACTGCATGGAATAAGCGACACGTCAGAGAGGACACTCCAAAGCGTACTATCGAAAAGCTTAAAAGTCTGCCTCGGTGTACCTTGTGCAACGTCAAATGCCCTAACTACAGTAGAAGCCAGAGAACTTCCATTAGATGTACTAAGGACGCAGGAAACAGTGCGGCACTACGTTCGTCTATGCACGCGGCATCACAAACACCCCCTTGCAAGGAAGGTGGCACGTCGAAATTCGCAATTCATCAACGTGATAGCTCCATATCGCAGTGCTTTACCAAAAGCACAGTTGACATTAACGGCGGTCGATCCTCCGTGGACACTGCAACTTCCTCGTATCCCGCTGACTGTTCCTGGCGTATATCACCAAAAAGCTTCACTACCATCCCCAGTGTTGAAACAGTACTGTCTGTCTCTGATGGAGAGCCATCGTGCTAGGACCGCAATTTTCACAGACGGGTCGACGTCAACGTCTGGGTCTTCATCAGCGTTTGTTGTACCACAGCATAGTAGAGAAGGAATGGCAAGGCTTTCCCACAGAACATCGTCGACAGCTGCGGAATTGGTAGCCATGCAGCTTGCAATGCAGTATGTGGCCGCACGCCAGGAGCCTGCGCAATGGGTCATATATTGCGACTCAAAGGCCGGCCTCCAAGCCATAACATCATTCTTGGGAAGTGGCTGTATGGCGCCAATAGTACGGGACATTCTCATCGCATACAAGAAAGCAGTAGACACTGGCCACGACATACTGCTTCAGTGGATTCCTGGACATGTTGGCATACGCGGTAATGAAGCTGCAGATGAGATGGCGGACATAGCGCACCTATCGTCAACGGAACACACGGTGATATATTCCACGTCAGATGTGAAGCAGATGTTAAAATTGCTGACAGAAGACATTTGCAGAAGGCAATGGTTACAAGTCGACAGGCGGTCATCCTTGCTTCATCAGATTGACCCGGATCTGAAATTCCGTGTTCCGTACAGCATACCACGACCTATACAAACACTCTTGCATCGGTTTCGCCTTAACGTTCCGTACGGTCAACAGTTTCTCCATAAAGTCGGCAGGGCTAGTTCAGCAAACTGTCCAGTGTGTGCATCTGTGGAAAACACGGAACACATCGTTATGCACTGCACAAGATATGCATCCCAAAGGGCTACATTGAAGTTTGCTCTAGACCGCTTGGACAATAGAACCTTCGATATAGTGAAGGTGCTGGGTGTATGGGAACCCGGGAAGAGAGATGCGGCATTGTCAGCGCTTGTCAAATTCATAGTGAGCAGTGAGATGGAATCTGTATTTTAGGACCGCATGCTAGGCATGTGTCGTCGAGTTCCCCGTTGCAGTTTTGTTTCTTGCACTTCAGCTCACTTGTAGGGGATGTAGCTACGCATATGCACGTACAGTTCGGTGATTGGGAGGGATTGTGGGTGGGTGATGTCAGTGACGAATTCAATATCTTCCGGGTTTTTTTCTATAATCAAACTCAACTCAAACTCAACTTTTCTGCACTTCTTCCTCTGCTCGCAGTTCACAAGTACAGTCATTACTAAACGCTATTATGTATGTTATTTGTCGCTATTTAATGTTTTCTAGTGCTTGATGTTAAGAAGTCAGAAGTTTCTTTGTCGATTCAGATTAACGACCCTCAACCGCTTTTATGAACTCGGCTACGACATAACAGCACGCGCACAAACACACGCACACACACACAAAACGAAAGAAAAAGGCTGCCGTGTAGACAGATTACTCAGCCTGAAAGAACTGGCTGATACAACGAAAATCTCTTGTTTGGGCATACATTTCATCCTGCAGCCAGAATATGTGTCACGACACGAAAAAAAAAAAAAAAAAACTTGAGGAAAATGTGTTTAGCGTACTGCCACCCTAGATGACAGCAACTGGGTGAACCGCTAACACTATTTCTGCGGCATCCGAGGAGCTTTGCTGAATGCTGCAGTTCCTTTTGGCGATAGTATGCGATAGAATGAAATCAATTATGTTATAAAATTCAGTGCTCACTGAAAAAAATATAACGAAAATGTTATCTTGCAAGTTAGCACACATGTGCATGCGGTATCTGCGGATGTGTTGCCATATTGTGCCAAAGAGTTCAATAGCGTTATCACACTAAGAAAAAAGGAAAGAGTTTTGCGCACACGGGGAAAGATGTTTTATGCGCATAATACGAACTGCATCAAGACAACAAAAACTATGGCAGCTGCTAGTATGTGTTCATAATACACAGGATGCAGAAGCAATTTTGAAAAAGCATCGTGTACTATCACCAACACGTGAAGTTCGTATGCCTGTAGTAGCCGTAGTTGCACCTTTCCTCTTACCTATTAGTAAATGGTACAAATAACGTTACGACCACAGCGATACAAATGTGTTCGTCTAGCCTAATATTTACGATGCCTTGCGCAGGACGGGAGCATAACGTCTCAGGTTTCGTGGGCCAGTGGGCCGTTCTGCCGTGCGAAGTGGATGAAGCGAGCTGTGGTCGCGTCTACTTCATCACGTGGACAAAGAACGTGTCCGAAGACTGGGAGCGAGTGTACCTGTTCTCGGAGACTGTGAACCGCGTGATGGGTCCGCTGAGTGAACCGCAGCGTGCAACCTTCCACCCGGGCAACGCGTCGGCCCACCTCCGTATACAGCCTCTGTCCGTCGAGGACGAAGGCACCTACAAGTGTGATGTCACCTACGTCCAGGGAAAGTGCCCATCTTTATCGTTTACACGTCTACAAACACTAGGTAAGTGCGTTTACTCGCTCTCTATAGAGTGTGCCTTCACGTACGCATGCAACTTTAACCTTAAGTAAACCACGGAGCGCTTCTTCTCCAATCCCGTCGTTTGTAATGCTTTCTTAAGTCACGAGTGTAAGCTATGAATATTTTGGTCAATTATAATGACAGCATTTGTCTGTGCGGTTTAGAGGTTGGCTGTAAACTGCACTCGTAAATTTACCGGTCATTGTTCTACCGGGACGTTCGCACTTTGAATAGAGATCTTTATATGTCAGAACCATGTCATGAAATACAGACGCACAATATCGTGTGTTCAGAACTTGTAACAGGAAGCAGTACGATGTGTCCTGATTTGTGTGAAGCAGAATCCTTCAGAAGGACTTGTAACACTGAAACCTTATTTGAAACTCATTAAGGGGTCTACTTATTGCAGTCACAAGCAGCGTGTACTTGATATCGTGCCTTTCCCGACCGCAGTTACTCCAAAAGAGCCTGTGATAAAAATGGACGGCAAACAGCTGACCAATGGTACAACGCTGGGCCCCTATTTGGAAGGAAGTACCGTTGTGCTCGACTGCGTCTCATCAGGCGGCCGTCCAGCGCCCCAGGTCCTGTGGCGGAACTCGTCAGTAAAACTTCCCGTCAAGACATCCATCATGCCCGACCTGCGTGGAATCCATGACGTGACCTCTACGGCGCGCTTTGTGCTCTCGCGGTATGACCTCGGTGCTAAGCTTGAGTGTGTCGTCGTAACCAAGGCCACAGCAGCACCCGTTGTAAAATGGGTGAAGCTCGACGTGCACGGTATGTGAACTATGTATAGCCAACGAAGTCTTCCCATATGTTGTGTGAACGTGGTATTTGTTTACATATTGTGGGTAGCCCAGGTGGAACTATAGCTCAGGTAGCGCCAAGTTCCAGTAGGAGTGACCTTGTATTGCCATGTTGGACCAATTTTACAGGGTGCATATATTTTGGTGTCGTACACCTTGCAGCGCTGACCCTGTCAAGCACGATATTTTCGTCTAAGTGAAATATGCTGACCGAATTACTCCATCGTATGTTTCGGCATTGAATATAAATGCCTATGGTGATTAAGATATTCTCTGTTTTGGCTACCTACACCGTTAGCGCTACCAAATGTGTTCGATACAAGATATTGGACTAGGTTTTACACGTGAGGTGTGCCAGCCTATTTGTGGTGCGACATGCTGTATTAACACATTTTTGATCACTTATACCGGACTCGTGTGTACGTGCGTGTACGGTGGTCTTTCCATTAAAGCCCAGATAGGTTCATCTGGGACGAGTAAATGGCAGAGTTGGAGATGATGTTGTGTCTCGCTTCAAAAAGTCAGTACCTCTTTTATGCGCATCACTTGTAGGAAAGACCGTCCGTTCAACTTGTCCTTGCAATGGGTGTTTGATACAGGTCCTTTTATCGTTCACGGAACGAGTGCGAACTATTTTTTCCTGACCTCTTCCTAACAATGGAACCCAATCCACTCCAGTTTTGCGTGTTGCTCATATTGAAATGTTCTCACACACCAACACGTAGGAGCATGCTCATTATGTGGCAAATGAGTGAGTATACGAAAAGCTGTGCACGGAGCGAGTGAGCACGAGTGCCGACATCTGCAGTCAAGAGATTTCAAAGCGGCCTGTCCACAAGCAGAGAATGTGCGCGAAAACGCGAACGCAGCGCGGGAATCTCTTGCCTCGGTCGTGAAAAGCCGCCTGAGCTTTTCGTCGACCGCGCAGTGCACGATTTTTAGTGGCACGCCGCGCACCCACCACCAATCAGGACGTGAACGGAAGTTGCGTCACGTTCTTGTTTTCTTCCGGCCTCTTGCGCCGAGAGCATTGACAGTGCCATTGACTCGAAGGTATGTCGCGGCGGCGCTCACGTTTTCTGGCAGGCGAATGCATGATGGAGGAAGTATAATGTCATCACTGCCTACATTATAAAGCACTGCTGACATGCAAGGATAGGGTATTAAAAATGACCTTTCGGGCCGAAGTTGTAATACAGTTCAGGAAGTACGGATAAGTAAAGTGCAAGATAATGTCCGTCATAGTGTCAGGATGGTGCACGGTAAACATTGTACACAAGAACCGAATGCGCTATCGCCACGACGAGTGAATCGAAAGCCTGCGTTTGTGTCGATTTCACAAAGGCTCAGATGTGAGAACGAGAATATTCGCTATACAGGTAATAACTCGACTTAGCTGCCGATCGCCATCTTGTCATCCGCCGTCTCAGAAGCTCTCGCTTTTGATGGGACGTCCCTGTGGAGAGACGCCTGCGGAGGCGGCACGCGTGCACCCGGTAAACCGCAGGCGGTTCAGCACATCTCTACCGCACGTGGCAACGGGCGTCGTGTACGGCCTAACCAGGGGAATGCGCTGACCTGACATGCGCTACAGCAAGCGTGTGTCCCTTTCTTGCGTTGGTATTTTTACACTATACGTCTCATCTTCTCAGAACAGTCCTTTCGACAGAGTTATTTATTTTATTTTTTTCACGGTAAACACAAAGGGGGGATATGTATATTATAAAGAAAAGGAGGGAACAAGTAAGGGAGGGAGAAAAAACAGCTGCGTTTATTGTGTGCGCCGTCTAGGAAATAATGAGTCTAGCGATACGAATCCTCCTGGGAGGCTACGAAGCTATCCTGGGATGCTTATTAGCCTGACTTTCACAGGAAGTGCGGAAATTTAGAAAGCTCGGTGCGGGTGCATTTAATGAGCTACTTCCATGAAGCAGACAGGAACCGCGCATATGAAGAAATTGTTTTACAAGTCTTCGAAATGGTTTCGATGCGGTTGGAATATTCTGGGAAGTGCGAGTGATATGAATATTTCTTGTACCGTGTGAGCAGGTCAATCTCGTTCAGCAACTTCACGATGTGCTGATCTTCACATTTCAGTTCGACCCCTGGCATTGCGCTTACGTGGCCCTAACTACCCAGTTGTTGCGGGAGAAATGGTTTCACTCACCTGCATCGTGGAAGGTGCTCGTCCGGCAGCGAACATCACGTGGTACAATCGTTCAGAGATGGCCCGGGCACAGCCGCCACCGTCGACAGAAGCTATGAGTGACGGCACGTACAGGACGTCCAGCACTCTGGTGTTCGTGGCCAGTCTCTACGATCACCAAGCAGATTTCTTCTGCAAGGGAACAAACCAGGTGCTGAAGAATAGGACCGAAGTACCTCTTCTGCAGGCGGTTCGCCTCGAAGTTCTCTGTAAGCTTTCATTTATTACTGCTCAGTTGGCAACATTTGAACGTTGTTTCTTTAGGGGATGTCGAGGTGATGCAGCATAAACCGCATCGGAGAGCAAGGAAAAAAAGCATCTGTTTTCTTCTTTATTTCAAGAGTTTTTGTCTCGAACTGCGAGCTCACGCAAAATGTAACGACAGCAACAACAACAAAAGAGAGAAAAAAAAAGAAAAAAGCAAAGGGGAAGCAGAGATGAACTTAAAAATGTTGAAGGGTGCAGCAAGTCAGGAAAAAAAAAAGAAGGCACATAAAACAAACAAAAAATGTTTTGGATGTGTTAGTTTTGTGCAGGAGCTTTCGTAGATAACTGTGCTGATACATTTCCGCACGCAACGCGCTCACAGCGTAAAAAAGTGCACGAATCGTGGGCCATGATATGGGTCGATAGCTATGCATTGGGGTTATTTTGGGTACTGAAGTTCGCAGAAGTCGTACTGAAGTCGCTCTGGTCACACAAAGATGCATTTCGTTCTCTTACAGCGCGTCGGCAGTTACAACCATTAGCAAAGCAGCACAACCGACGTACACACCGGCGGTATCGAAAACGCAACCTAAAGCACTAATAAATGCTGCACGCAATGTGTTGCATCGACAAGTTATATTAACTTCGCAGAGTTTCGTTCGGAAAGGACGAAGACTGCAAACAAACGGACAAGCCTTTACGCACTTGATGTTTTGGGGCAGAGTGCTTTTCCTTGTATATCAAGCCGCATCCAAAAGAAGGCATCCGAAGCCTCGGAGAATTCATTTGGAATGTGACCTGCATACTCGACATCCTTCCTTTTGTGCAACAGCGCGTTCCACAACTTTTCACTCTCTGCGTCGAGATACGCTGATCACCAAACAGGCGGGGAGTCATTTTCTCTGTTGAACCTCGCAGTATAAGTATATGAGAAGATGCGAAATTTGCGAGGAAGTGGAGGGCCTTCATTTTCATTCTTGGCGCATAGAGAAATCGTACTTTCCGCCGCCTACCGCGCGCGTTGTTATTTCTTGTAGCGTCGAGAATGGCGCTCTGTCTATATCAGCAATAAAGGATGTTCAAATGAAGGTCATTGGGGCCTTTTTGTATTCGGATGAGATATTGAGATGACTCCTCCTGAATGGATACTATAAACCAAATTTGTCATGTAGTAGAAATTGGCGCATAGAAGATACGAGGGGTGTTCAGGTCAAACAGGGACTTTTCATTTCTCGCAAAAGTAAAGTGAACTTACAGGTGAGAAATTAGTTTTATTTTTCGCCGTAATCTCCAGCTGCACTAATGCACTTGTCCCAGCGTTTCGCGAGGGCTTGGATGCCAGCGGCGTAGAAATCCTTACCGCGCGCAGCAGCCATGATCGGAACGCATTCTTGATCTCGTCGTCGCAGATGAAGTGGCGGCCCCCAAGGAACGCCTTCAGTGACCCGAAGAGATGGAAATCGCTGGGGGCGAGGCCTGGACTGTAAGGGGGATGTGGCAACAACTCCCAGCCAAGTTCCTGTAAAGTGTGTGTCGTGAGATGCGCAGTTTGCGGGCGTGCATTGTCCTGAAGGAGGGGGACTCCTTTGGTGATCAGGCCCGGCCGCTTTTGCTTCAGCACCTTATGCACATCCCTGAGAACCTGGCAGTAATATGCACTATTGATGGTGGTACCACTGGGCAGAAAATCAACATGAACAACGCCAGCCTTGCCCCAGAAAACCGTGGCCATGACCTTACCCGCAGACGGGGTGCTTCGGAACTTATTGGGAGGTTTATTTCAAGCGTTTATTATTGCTCTCTCTGGCGAGCCTGGATGCTTCCAATGTTTTGATGCGCGTTTAGACTCAGGAGTGAAATGGTGCACCTACGTTTCATCGCACGTGATGATCCGATCAAGGAACGGCTGTCCTTCAGAGTCGAAACGGTACCTTAGCTCTTGGGAGATTTCCTGTCTTCTCTGCCGGTCAAACACGGAGAGCTGCCTCGGGACCCAACGGGCACTAACTTTCCGAAACTGGAGGTGTTCATGAATGATAGTGTTCAACGTTCCCACAAAAAGGTCCACAGAAAGTTTCGAGCCAGTTCGAGACATCTTATCCGTCGGTCCTTGAAGATCAGGCGCTCCACAAGTTGGATGTTTTCAGGAACTCTGACAGTGGGCTCTGAGCCGCCCCGGCCGGGATCGTCCTGCACTGATGTACGGCCGTCTCGGAACCGTTTACACCACTCAATCGCTTTGGTGCGGCTAAGTGTATCGTGGCCATACTGAGCCCGAAGTCTTCTGTAAATTTCAGATCACTTTACGCCTTCATTCACGAGGAACTTCGTGACCATTCGCTGTTCGATTTTTTTGCGGGCGATCTATCGAACGGATTCTTGTTCTGAAAACGGCTACGACATCAGGTGACCGAAAGGAACAGATGTGCTCATCGGGACAACTTTGTAGCTTTTATAATTTAAAAGTTAATTAATGAAAGTTAATTAAGACATTGCCTTTGGACTTTGCTAATACCCTGCTAGGGACTGCCCTTCAGCATATGCTATATTGCAATTGATTTCATCTTGGAAAAAGTGTTATATATATTTTAAAAAAATGTGTTCACACTTAGCGTGGACACCCTGTATATTGTAAGTAGTCGATAATGGTATAACTTCGGTGCAGGTATGATATCAAACTTGGTGAAGAGACTGTCTACAGGGTCTAGAGACGATAATTGAGCTATACTCCTCAGGCTCTTTTTCTGTAACCTTAATATAGAGTGTAAATTACCATGTGTCGTTGTCCACGAAATTAGGGTGCAGTAATTTAAGTACGAATGAATTAAAGCATTATAGACCATTAACTTGATCCTAGTAGGTAATATGTAGCGATTTCGGCAGAGGACTCCTACAGATTTAGATATTTTACGTTTTATGCGCTCAACGTGATCGTCCCAGGTGATGTTGCTCTGAAAATAAACACCGAGTAACTTTTGACTATTAATAAATTCAATGTTATCACCACCAATTTTTAGCGACACAGTTAAGGAGACCTGCTTATTTTTTGGCCTAAATAGAATTGCCTTGGTTTTACCTGCGTTAATCTTAAGTGAATTGTTTGTCGTCCATTGGTAATGATTATGCAGATCCTCGTTTGCCATAGTTATAAGGGAGTCAGCATTTTGGCCAGAGAACAACAGAGTGGTGTCATCTGCATAAATAACCAGTTTAGCATATTTACAAGTATGAACTATGTCATTTAAATACACGTTAAATAACAGTGGCCCAAGGATACTACCCTGGGGGACGCCAGTTTTGATATCCGTAGGGTCGGAAATAAATTGCCCTATAGCTACATTTTGTTTCCTGCATTGGAGATATGATATAATGAGCTGTAATGGAGTTCCACGTATACCATAATTCTGAAGTTTACAAGAAAGTGTGTCATGGTTCAGCATGTCAAAAGCCTTACTTAGATCAAGAAAAATACCTAATGTTATATTCTTACACTTAAAATCCAACAGGATTTGCTCCTTAATAGTTAATAGCGCAGTTTCTGTAGATCGCATTTTACGAAAACCGTATTGGGAATTAGATATTATGTTGTGTTTATCAAAAAAATGATATTAGCCTATTCAATATGATGCTTTCCAGACCTTTTGATAATACGGGAAGGACTGATATCGGCCGATAATTAGATAAGGTATTTCTGTCACCTCCTTTCAAAACTGCGACCACCTTCGCATTCTTCAGCCGGGAAGGAAACGTGCCCGACGACAAGGCTAAGTTGTAAATATAAACCAAGTGGGGGGTGATAAAGTCTAGCACATACTTGATAGGTAGGATTTGAAGCCCATCAATGTCAGAGCTTTTAGAATTTTTCATATTGGCAAATACGGACATCACTTCAGGTTCAGATGTTGGAAAAAAAATAGACTGAATTTGTCGTTATGAATTGACACGATTCAGGGGGCTGTGAGTGCACAGCACTAGGCCCTATATTACTGAAATGTTGATTAAAGACGTCTGCCAATGTTTTACCAGTGAGTGTTTCACCATTAATTGTAAACTCATCAGTTGAGTGATCTCCCACGGAGCGATTCATAAGACGATTAAGATTACGCCATACCGTTCGGATATCACATGTAGAGTCGAACAGCGAATTATAACATCGTTCTTTAGTTTGGCGTATCAGCTTGTTCGTAAAATTCCTACATGCTTTCAACTGATCATAATCCTGCTGCCTTCGAGATTTAAGGAACGTGTGAAATAATTTGTTACGTTTAGAGATCGTACTGATTATTTCTGTCGTCATACATGGTTTACGAGCTCTTCGGCAGCGTTTTTTTGTTATTACTGGAAAACTTCTTTCATATGCTCCCTTTAATAGGCTGAGAAAGCTATCATAAACTACATTTACATCAAGAGAAGAATATAAGAAATCCCAGCTGATTTCTTCGATGGATCTCCTGAAGTTGCTTAGACCATCTTGAGTAATTGGTGGAGAAGAATATACATTTTGCTTTGCATTTCTACTAACAGGTACACAAAGATCCACAAACATAAATATCGGTAGGTGATCTGCTATGTCACAGGCCATAACACCAGCTGAGATGTTCATTTGACCATTATTCGTGACAAACAGATCAATAAGCGTTGACGACGAAACGTTAATGCGAGTTGGATGGGATATAACGTTAACGCATAAATTAGATTCCAGGAATCTACTAAGGTTTTGTTGTGGAGTATTACTGCTAATTAAATTTACATTAAAATCTCCCCCGAGATACAGGTGATAACAATTTTCATTGATAAAAGATAAGTATTTCTCCAAATAGTCCAAAAATTTCGGAATATTCCGATGCGGTGGTCGATATAATGTCGAAAAGAAATGTTTTCCGGAATGAACTGTGATAAGTTCTATGTCATTGGTAGACATAGTAAACTCGCTAATATATAGACACTTTAGGTTTTTCTGCGTCAAAATTGCTACTCCACCTCCACGTCTACACTTCCGATTCAAATAAAATGCATCAAAAGTATCTAAGTGAAATTCATCTCCTTCTTGTTCACACCATGTTTCAGATAACATAATGCAGTCAAATGAGAAACCAACATCGTTGAACAAAATATTGAGTCTATCATGCTTGTTTCTTAAGGACTCTGTATTCACATGAAAACATTTTACACTATTCCCAGCAGGCAACCGTTCCCGAAGATTATCAGTGGGTACAATCGATTCAGAATGCATTTAAGAACAGACAATGAAAAAGAACGGTGACGTCTTGTCGCTCATGCAATTCGCAACAAATCATCATCACACGCAATTTCTATAGCAGGACTGGACTCGTCTTTCCGCACAAACACTCTCCCTCGACTTATCCAGCTGTACCTCCATCCTTGTTGTTTCCGTCTAGATACCGCCTTACCAATGAGTAGCCTCAACGCAGGGCAAAGGTGCTCGTTTATATAAACAGGACTATTAACCGGCATGTTTAAATCCGTGCAAGTAATGCGTTGCCTTTTTGCTTTGGCTAATACTGCGTCACGCTTTGCCCTTCGCTGAAACTGTACAACAATGTTCGCAGGCTGAACGTCTGAAGATTTTTGTCCAAGTCTGTGGCAAGCAGCAATATCATCAACCTCTATCTGTTCACCAATCAGTTCACCAATACGTCTAATTATATTTGGGAGGTTTTCATCTGATGTAAACGCAAGGCCCTTTATCTCAATATTTGCATTACGTGAGTGCTGCTGAAGCTGTACGACCTGGCGATCCTGCTCTCTTAACCGCTTGCAAAGTGTGTCCACTTCCCTACGCAACTCTTTGTCATTGCACTCGACTGTACTTTAATTTCTTCAACTGTCTGATCCATAAACTCAATGCTGGATTTTAATCCTCGTAATTCTTTTCGCACCTCACGCTCAATTGTGTCCTTCATTTCCTTACATTCTTTCTTAACTTCCTTTCGTAATTCTTCACATACCTTATTGATATCTTTGGTGGGCAAAGATACGTGTGACCCTGACTTTTCCATTGGGGAAGACATTGAACAGAAGTACACGTTTTAAGGAAGAGGCAGTGGCAGTGACAATGTAAGTAGTTTGTACTAATATCAGAACATAATACACACCTGTAATGATTACAGTCGATTACATGCAATGAAGGCAAAGTGTTTCCTTGTTAACTGCCACTGCCAGAGTAGTCCAGGGCGATGGTGATCAAGGCTTTAGTAGAAAGGTCGAGTGACGAAGACAGTCATGTGGTTATACGACGATCCAATGTTGGGGCATGTTTGTGTAAGGAAACGTGTCTTGGTACACTAACAGTAGTTGATAAGGCAGGACGGGACCGGAAGCTGTAACGATAGAAAATCGTCGATTACATGCAATGAAGGCAAAGTGTTTCCTTGTCAACTGCCACTGACAGAGTAGTCAGTGGCATATATGCTTCATTTACGTTGCAAATGACTCTGAAACAGCTTCTTCTTCTCGAGTGTTCAAAATAAGTTCAAAACGTGATATTAATAGAGGGACTTAGCGCATTAGTAATGATTAAGTACGGAGAACCATAATATCAAAAGTACTCAAGATGGTACCCCGGAAGTAGCCACCTTAGTTTTTATGTTATGTGGGCTAGAGTCACTAAAAGGGGGTACAGAGTATCGCATTCCTTTTCCTCGCGGGAGCCGCCGCTCGGTGTCCGCGGTTGGGCCGATCATGTCACGTGGTTTCTACTTCCAAGAACGCACCGTCCATGTTGAGTCCCCTCCGTCCAAAACCGGTTTCGTCGGTTGCGAGCTGTTCTCCAGCGGACAAGGGGGAGATTGGCGTCCCGTTGCTAGGCGACGCAGCAGCGCCGGACCCAAGATGGCTGTCACGCTCGCCGGCGTGGCTCAGTGTTGCTACTCTGCTCCCTATTTAGTGACTCTGATGTGGGCTACTACGAGATTCGACCAGGCGGGCACACGACCGAGTTATGAGAACGCAGAGAATAGGCGTTTGCAGAAACGAACCCTTGAATTGATGACGAACTCATAGCTGGCAACAAAGTACAGCTTGCGACATACGTGTGTAGAATCGATAGCTTGTGGTTTATCCGGCGTGGAACCTCCATGCGTTGCAAAATAAATTGTTTGTTTCGACTAATAAACACGTACTGGGTAGCATGCCGTACGTGTTTATTTGGCGGAAGAAACATGGTTGCAACACCTGTAGATTTCAGACAGGATAAACCGCAAGCTGTCGATTCCAGACAAGTATGCCGCAAACTGTACATCTTTCCAAAGATAATCTTACATGCGTCGCAGACATGCATGCATATACTCTCAGTATGAACCGGTTCGTACCAGCGAACATGCACGCAAACACTTCTCAAAGGCAGCGGAAAGAAAGCCAGCGAGGTCCAGATAATCAAATGGACGTTATGGACCTGTCACACCTCCCTCCATCGCTGAGAGATTCGCAGTTGAATGATTCTTTCTTTCGCTGAGTATTCCACGACGATCACAGCTAGCTCTGCCAACGAAGAAAGAGGCAGGGAAAAAGTCATTTCAATCCGTGACAAGATTCAACTTGCGCCGAAATTTTCTAAAGCCGGTTTCGTTGTCTACGCCCTTCGACAAAAGTATGTTACTAAATTCACCGGATTGACAGCAGATTTATATGCTAATTGCAAAGCCGTTTCCCGTGTTCGTACATCACCGAAAGCTGCGACGTAAAAGTAGTCGATGTCTGTGCGCGCCTTTTTGAAGATGCATTTCTCATAGAAGGGATAAGGATTTGAGTGCCGCTGACGTCGCGCTGATGTGACGGTACGGTAAGAAACGCATTCTAGCTGGTCGAGCTTTTATGACACGCGGAGCATTCAATACTAGAAAACGAAAAAGGTTTTGAGTTTGAGTTCGATTATATATTTAAAAAAAAGAAGGAATGAAAAAGTTGGGATATGGCAACTATTGAAATGAACGTTTTTTTAAGATGACGGTCGCAGTGACACTTCGCGGCTATGCGCGAATACAGAGAGAGCTGACAATTAATTTATGTTGCGCATTGGTGCGAGAAACTTCAATGGAGCATAAGTGTTCTTCATTTTCTTTTGTGTAGTGATTTCTCTGCGTAGCGGACAGATTCTCGACACGCTTCCGAAGCAAGTTTTTTGTTCTTCGATAGTGTGCCGAAGAAATTCGCGAATCCGTGAATATCGGTGGTAGTCTCTGGGTAACACGACGACAGTATCACCAATACCGTCGCCGGCAGTCACATTATAAACGGCCTCACTTGCCTTCACAGTGTCGCCTCGAATAGGAGGGGCAAAAATTCCGAGTTAATTCCTCCCTGGAATAGCCACACATGAGGCCAACATCTCCATGATTTACGTTCTAAGCAACACTGAAACTGAGTTGATGTGAGTGTAATGCCTATAAGGGAAGTTAATAGGAACAACTGGACGTAGCACAGGAAGACGAACGCCTCCGAAATTCCGTGCATGATATAGGAATAGCAATACGCATTAGGTAACCGCATCAAACTGTTAAGGAAGTGAAACGGAATGTGTATCGTGCATGACGGAATTTGGATGCAGGGGGCTCGTCGCAGAATTTAAACATGTTATAATATTAACAATGAAACTTCGAAACTAGGGACAACGAAAACACACACACACACACACACGCACGCACGCACGCACAGACAGACAGACAGAGAGAGAGAGACAAACAGATAGACAGGCGGAGACAAGGACTTGTCAGAGACTTTGTCTCTTTTCACATCTTTCTTTTTGTGTTCGTTTCCTGACTTTGAGTGCTGTAAAAGCCTTTATCAAGGAGATTTCTCAACGCCTGAGGCTGTGTCTATGCGTGTCGGTCTTCGTTGTCCCTAGTGTTATGACTTCTACTCGCTAGCTTGCTTGCTTGCTTTCTTGCAATTATTTCATTGTGGTAATGGTTGTCAATTGTAACAAATATAAATAGAACAATGAAACGTGCAAAGTAAAAAAAAAACTGCATTGTAGAGGGGCAGGAAACTTCTTTGGGGTCTTTGTGCGACTTGGAGAGGCGAGTGAGAATCGAGCTGGAGACGCCAGCATTGAAAATAGGTTGGCACCAAATGCAACGACTCAGTCTGCGGTGGCTAGTTTGTGCAGTTACACGAGATTATAGATTACACGAGAGTTACTTCCTGGCTTCTTCCTGTTTTTGTTTTATATTAATGCACCAAGGATAAGTCTATTCCAGAAGTCCCCGCAGCAGTCATCAGTGATGTGCGTTCCATGATCGTCTGCATGTACTGTTGGGCACATGGTTAGCTAATACCGTCTTTCAGTAATTCGCCGTCCCATGTTACCTCCGTTGCGCTTGAAAGTGCTGTGCTAATATTGTATTTGAAGATGGACCGTGTGCTGCACGTGTTTATTATTCGAAAGAAATAGTCTTGCAACACCTGGACATTTTAGATTAGGAAAACCACGGAGGGCTGATTTTAGACAAACCCGCTTCCGATAATTGCATTGTTTCCAAATTATAGGTCATTCTTTTAATTTTGTACGTGCGGACTAAACACGCCTGTATACGGTATTTGGGAGTAGAGTGGATGCCTGATCAACTTTGCACATTTACGCTTTCGATAATTGCATTGTTTTCAAATTATAGCTTTCGACAATTGCAATATTTCCAAATTATAGGTGATTCTTTTTATTTTGTGCGTGCGGACTAAACAAGCGTGTATGCGGTATTGTGGGCTACAGTGCCTGCCTAATGAACTTTGCACGTTTGTGCTTTCGACAATGGCATTATTTTCAAATCATACGTGATTCTTTTGATTTTGTACGTGCGGACTAAACACGCGTGCATGCGGTATTTTGGCAACAGTAACCGTGTCCCCTACCGTACGACCAGCTTCTGTCCTCGAGCCACAGTGTGTGTTTCCAGTGGGTCCCAAGCGATGTAGGCACCCATGGAAATACCCGCGCTGGTGGTGGTGCTGATAGGGCTTGCCGTTGTCGGCCTCACGTATGTGGGCAACGTCACGACTCACGCCCACCCGCGCTGGTGACCCACAAAGATGTGTTCACAATTCTGAGCCTGTCAGAGGCGTGTAACTCACCGTCCCCACCTGCCTACTACTCTTTTGTACGGCTTGGGAGTGGCTCCTCCTGGCGCACACCGAAAGAACAACATCTTCTTGCGGTTTATTGACGCAATGGTGGACTACGCTATCCGAGATGATGTATCTATAGGGAGTTTTCTGACGCGTCACATCGTGACGTGACAGTGACGTGACATGCTCCCACTGACGGTCACTTTTCGTGCTAGTGGCATTGAAAGAGGACAAACTGCGCTATTTTTCAATGCGACAACCATATGTTTCATAAAAGAAAATATGACAACGGTAATGAGGAAGTGCCTTCGCGATAAAATAAGGGTACGGACGCGACCAGGTTTCAAAACACCATTCAAGGCTTCGTTTTCGAGCAAATGCTAGATAATCTCGGCAGCTGCGTCGAAAAAGTGACCGCCACCATGGCGGTCAGACGAGTTCGTTTGACGTCATGTGAAAACACCCTAAAGGAGGGGCTGAACAAGCGCAGAAAGTTGCGCTAGTTGGTGGGATAGCATACTGCAATATTTTGGGACGCGAAAAACAAGGACTGAAGGTACACACACACACAAGCGTGACGCTTGTGTGTGTGTTTACCTCCAGTCTTTGTTTTTCGCGTTCCAAAATATTGCTGTATGCTATAGGAGGGAAGAATATGTCATCTATCGGTTGCGTCTCAGCCTCCACTTTATTAGTTTTGTTTAAAATGCGCCAGCTTGACACTCCAATCTGCTCTACATGCAATGAAGAAGCTGACATACAGTTCACCTCCTTCTCAACTTGCAGCGGTACAAGACCTCTTGGGGCACACCCAGGCTTCGCCTTGGTCGCTTGGGTTATACTGAGCTAACTCTACGAACCTTAGTGCAGCTCACATAAGATATCGGTGCAACAACTAAACGATAAACTTTCTAACTGACGCAAGATTCACTAGGGAACTGTGAGTACTTATGTGAACAGTAAGTGAACGGTGACAGGGCACACGTCGAGTTGCTTTGTACCCTCATTCATTCACGGTCATACTTTCGTTCTTTTCTTTTTCTTTTTTTTGGAAATAGCAATACGGTCATACCCTGGCTAAACTTTCCTTTCATATTAAATAAACATAGCCTCCCCTCGCCACCTCTCTTCGAAAGATTCGGAAGTCAAGCAGAAGTCAGATACCCATATCGAACTTTGTATTCACTCTGCATTGACTGTTTAACACACAAAGAAGAACAGTGGAAAGATAGACGAACAAAGGAAAAGCAGGTAGGACTATAGAGAGTGTAGGCTCCGGTTTTGTACAGGACTTCACTAAACCACAACTTACAGTCGCAATGCTATTAACCTGCTATTAATGGTATTAAGTTATCACACACGTACATTACTTGCAATGGCGAATAAAATACATTGCTTGTACTGATTCAGACAGACACAAAGAAGGAACGAAGCGCAATGTACGCTGTAGCGAATGTATCATATAGCCATTGCCGATAACAAAAAAGGGCGCGTCAGCAGAAACAAAAAATCTCTTCCAGGACATAGCGAAAAGCAAGAGAAGAACGGATAACCTCCTGTCCAGATCAGCAACTTGGAAACAGCAATGCACGCTTTCAGGAACATTGCCTCGTCTTTCTTCCAGTTTATCTCTCGGAACACCGGCTCTGTTTATTGAGGTTTACAAGGAATCACCTTTTCGCTTTGGTATCATAGACACCTTCTCATCGAGTAGATGGAGAATGAAAGCTTTTTTTTTTTCCCAAAGAAAAATAACAGTAAGAGCATCTTCCGAGGGAGGGCATCGTCGGTGTTTCTGTCAAGTCAGCAACAAACGTTGCGAAGTGTTGCGGGGATAACAAAGGACCGTGACTTCAAGTTTGCAATGGGATTCGGACGTTTGAGGATAAAATATCCTTCACGTGGGGGTTTGAGTCGCTATTAATTACAAGACTGGCGGAAGGAGGTGATTTAGTGCAGAGCCGCTTTCGTGCTCCGCCTTTTTATCTCTCTCGAAACATCGTTAATGCTCTGATGTATCTTTCCTGCGAGAGTTGTCGACCGTTCAGGGCTTTGGAGCACGGCTTTTTATTTCTGAGTTTATATCTTAATTGGCGTCCGGGGATGCTGATGACATATTCGAAGGTTCTTTTGCTCTCGTACGAGATAAGGCTCTGAGGATCGAGCCATGAATTGTACGTTTTGAGATGCATTATTGTTCGAGCCCAGGGCTCGAGATCAAAACTGACAATTGTTAGGGTTTATTATCGAAAAGATAGAAACTTACATTCACAACGAGATTCTGCGTGCAGACAAACCTTAGAAAGCAGTCCTTTGCATATTTATTGATTATTACTTTAATTTTCCTACATCCATATTTCGTGCTGAACAAGGCGGAGCTTGAACATTGGCAGCTACGAAATATGGACCACATTACTACACCGGTTTTTATAATGTCGTAAGGACGTCCTGCTGAAGGCAGCGCTGATCGCCGAAACGGTGACTCTCCCCCAGTGTTGTAAATACCGACGCTATTAGTAGCGCCACTGCCGTATTCGCTACTTTTTTCAGTAGGGAAGTAGCTATCACGCTACATTTTAAGTTGGTAATGCAAAAATTATTTTCACTACAAATAGGGGTAGCGACGGATTTTTTCTCCGTTACCGTTACCACTACCTCTATTTTCATAATAGTGAGTTTTAGTATAAAGTACGCTCTCGCCTTTGCGTACGCAAGGGATAGCGCGGTGGCCCTGCGCAAAGCTCTGCTTAATATAGATTGGCTATATGTAGTGTATACTTTATGCTGCATGCTAGTTATGTGAGGGAACATAAATATTGCACAGTCTTCAGACACATTCGGCAACGAGATGCCTACGACACGGTGTAGCGGTAGCGCAAAAGTAGCGGCATATATGCTACTTTTATTTTGTATCAGTATCAGTATCGCGTTACATTTTTAAATTATATAGTAGCAGCGCTAGTATTGCGCTTATAGACGAGGTGGTGTCCGTCTACATGAGTCCTGATCGGCGATGGTGGAATGTCCCAGCGGGCAAATGTTCGTGGCCTCACGCTATCCTCGTCGTTGTCCCCGCTCCGCCACATCACCTCCCCCCCCCCCCCCCTCAGACACGGAGCGGCGACAAAGCAGACGAGGACCACGACTTCACTGGAGGAGGACAGCGAGGGCGACCGTGGATGACGTGTACGGTTGAACAGATTGACGGCACGGCACACGTCGGCGAAGCATCACAGCTTGTTAGTCACAACGATCGGTTAGCCCGAGTAGAGCGGCGAAGAGAGTGAGACGCTGTCGAAGTCGTGGTCCTGGGGTGCCGCGACCGGGGAGCCGAAGCTCTGAGAATCCTAGGGAAGGGGAGGGGAGGCTGAAGCTGTGCGAGCCGTGGTGAGATGCCGAGACGCCGGCTGAAACGCGCTGTGGCGTCGACTGCCGCGACCGGCAGTTGAGCGCGAGGTTCAAGTATCGCGGCCCACAGTGAAGGATCGCCGGGGTGCGGTGAACATCGGGCAGGAGTTAAGGTGGATGTAGTTGTGAAGCGCGTGTGTGCCTGAGAGATGTACTTCACAATATGGCATCAGTAGCACAGCGGTGGTCTCTTGCCGAGTAGAGGAAGTCGTTGAAAATGTGACCAGGCCGAGACGTGTGAATGAGCAGGTTCGAAGGAGTCGAGCCGCAGTTGGATGGTGGGGTCGTTGCACGGGTGTTGGGAGTCATTGAGTCGAGAGGCTTCCAGGATGCGGTACTCGGCGTCATGCCGTCGAAGCTGTTGCAAAATTTGGGATGGGTGAAGGCCGAATTACACCGTACGCGGTGCTCTTTGTTCGGGTCACCAAATAGAGGAGGTAGAGTCCCTGTGTATGATTGCCGCGATGATGGAATGTCCCAGCGGGCCGATGCGGGTGGCCTCACGCTAGGACGGCGCCGGTAGAATTGAACAGCGGATGCTCCAAGCGCGTGTCCATCCTCGTCGGTGTCCACGGTCCGCAGCACGCTACATTTTTGTGGGGTAGCGGGTAGCGGTATCCTGCTTCCCGCTGGAGTGCATCGTTTTGGTAGCGAATACAACACTGCTCTCCCCTAATTAGTATGAATAAAATGCTACGTCGTCAGTTACAGTTGTATGTCTAATGTGGTGTATAGAGTGTGTAAAACTACCCCAGTTTTCCCCCTAAACTATTTGTTTGTTTTTTTCTATTATCGCCCTTGTGGTCCTCTGCACTATTTAATTTTTCTCGCACGTAGTTTTAGTTGTAGTAGGACAGCCTTAGTATCACGTACATTGACGTCCAGCAGTTATTCTCACACCACACAGATAGCTTACGCAAGACGCCATTCGAGGCGCCAGTGCAAAACACGCCGCTATCACCAGCAAAAATAATATATGTTGACCCTAAACCAATGTTATTAATTACTAATTTCTACGTTTATACACTCAAGTTTTTTTGTTTTTTTTTAAATCGAACAGTTGTTCTATTGAACGTCTACACTTGCTAAATTTCATAATACGCTGTTTCTTTCAGACCCGCCAGCGGTGCAAGTGCTGCCCATTGATGGGGTGAACGTGACTGAGACGCATCCCTGCAACCTCACATGTCGCTACAATTCAAATCCGCCCAACGTCACCGAAGTAGTGTGGTATCGTAACGGTGACATCCTCCCACGCAACGAACGCTATCACACTGCGCTGCTACACAAGCCAGACACGTTGCACATACGCAACACCACGCGCAGTGATTCTGGTGTTTACAGTTGCCATGCCAAGAACGCCTTCGGACGGGGAAACTCGTCAAACTCAATCTACGTGGACGTTTTTTGTGAGTATATTGATGTCAACTCAATTTTTGATAGACCAAAGAGCAATATGGATCCTGACGTTCACAGACGAACTGGAAAGGTTGAAATTTGTAATGCGTGGTCGTCGTGGGGTCCCATAGTGGCAATTCCGTGTGCAGTTGTTAACAACAATTGCCAATAACAATTGCCGAAGCAGTGAACAGGTTTACATCTCTTCGTGTGATACAATAAGAACATGATTACTAAAAAGTTGCGAACGCACCGCAGCCAATAAATTTATTTCGCCATTTTCTTATTATCTGCCCAATCAGCTTCTCCCAAGAACCACGACAAAACGTTCGTCGGTTTTCTAAGCTTAGTGGATATTCAGAACTGCGCTTGAGGATGCCTTAAATGGCAACACACAAGAACGCAAAGCAGACGGCGGTGGTGATGTGGATAAGACAATAATCGGGACGTAAACACGAAGCTGTCGACAAACAACATCGATATTTCCGCTATGAAAGATACACATGGCATATTATAATTTCCTAAAACGTGCAATAAGACATGAAATTAACAGAGAACCTATGTGAATACGGATATCTGTAACACAAACATGCTTTCAGACAGACGAATGTCGGCAGAGTTCCCCCTGAGGTCGGCCCAGGACGCATAACGACCCCCGTCCCCCGCTCCTTCCTGCTGTCCTCTCTCCATCCGTCCATGTCTGTCTGCGCTCGTAGGTACAGTTGCTTGAGTGGCGCTAACACGGAATTAAACAAAAAAAGAAACACTCGCGACAACTGTTTTCTCCAACACCGATGAAACAATGCTCGCAAAGCGAAGAGCGGCAGTGTTCCTATCGAAGCGTTTGCATTGTAAACGGTAGGGCGACCAGAATGAACTTTCTGCTAGACTTTCCACTACAGAAGCGTGTATCTAAGAAGTACAGCGTCGTAATCCTATACAGTCGTCTTGCCCGGGAAATAGAGGAATTCAGTTTTTTTCCTCCCGTACTGTACTCTGCGATTCGTATACTTCTAGACGAACTACTTCAGCAAATGCAAACATCTCCGGCGGTGAACTCGAAACGCTGGTACAAGTAGTCCTGGACCGTACGAGGTCGTTTTTACGGCTCAATCTGTGTAATGGAGGCCGAGGTTCATTCAAAATGTTTGCCTCTAGATTGTTTTCCATTTTTAGATTTTTTATTCTCCTTTATTCTCCATCCGTTTATTTTTATTTTTTTCCAGGGCCACTGCCTCATCGTCTATACTGCGCAAAATCCGCTTCGCAGCAGTCAACGTTATTAACATGTGAGAAGATAAGGGCGATATTCGCAGAGCTAGTTTTGCGTCAAGAAAACTTACTAGCTTGCTCAAAACAACTATATGTGCTGCTATTCCCGATAGTTTACAAGCTGTCTTCCACAAAGTCTCAGGAATCGCATAACATTAAAGTTAACATCTATATACGGCTGCCGTACTGTGGTTTTCAACTCAAATCTGTGCTGATCCCGCATGGATGTGCAGTAGTAGTTCTGATCAGCCCAGGACGCTGAGTAACCCCCCCCCCCCCCCCCCTGTTCCCCACTCACTCCTGTCGTCCTCTCTCCATCTGTCCACATCTCTTCGCTGCTCATAGCCACAGTTGCTTCGCGGCGCTAACACGGAATAAAATAATAGATTCCGCATGGCTGGATTTTGACCCTCCATGTTATAACTCACATATTGGTATTCAAATGTTGTACACAACCATTGACATTGGTGCTTGAACAGAAGAGAAACAGTTGAGTCGCCCTGCCACAGCTGGCTGTTTCAACAGTGCACACGCTGGCACGTCCACGACTGCCACATTGCAATGCAACGCGAGATACGAGGCAATGTTGCCAGTCCGGCGATTCGGAAGCAAACAAGGGAGCGGGAACGAGGCGCGTTATTCTAAGGGATCTCCGTTATCGACCATGTCGGCTGCGAAACGCGCTAGACCGAAACTTTGTTATGGAAAGGATCGATTCGTTGAGCGCAGTGTGAGCTAACCCAGCGTCATCGCAGAGCGTTTCACCGTGGGCCCTTATCGCGTTATGCCGTGAAGTGAGACTGTGAAACGGTCTCCCCAAAATGACGTTATACTCCACTCGGCTCGTGTTCCGCATCTCAAACTCCCATCTTCACCTTCTTCCCCGCCTGAACGGTACAGAGTTGACAACCAAAGAACCGCTGTGCTGCGATCGATGGAGAATGCGCAAATGACAGGAAACCCGATAAAAAAAGTATTACCTTGTTCACTGCCATTGATAGCTGTACTGCTTCCCTTGCATTTTTTACTCCTATTTTGTCTATTGCATCGAACAGTTGTGTACTTACTTG
Source organism: Ornithodoros turicata (assembly GCF_037126465.1). NCBI lineage: Eukaryota > Metazoa > Arthropoda > Arachnida > Ixodida > Argasidae > Ornithodoros > Ornithodoros turicata. Next base: position 118,822,009 of record NC_088202.1, on the reverse strand, counting down.
GCTTGTTCCGAGGCGTCTATTTTGCAGCAGAGTTTTGGTTCGGTTAAGTGGCTGTCGCGTTCGTCGTTTCATGTGCGTCTCCTGCCTCCATGCAGGACATCTGCATGAATTAGTAGAGAGCATTAGAACTAGGTACGTATGACATTTAACTTAAGTTTGACCAAATCAAGCAAACGATTTGTCGACAATACGCCAACCATTTAAGTGTGCTAAATGAAACTAAAAAAGAAACGGACGGCTAGCTGAATCAGCACAGCTGACTCAGTCACTAGCATTCATCTAGCTAACTACGGTAGCAAGAATTATGACCGGGCTCCAGGCCAGGCAGAGGCAAAAAGAAAGTTTTCTTAGCCTCGATCGTGCCTTCCAGATGTGTTGGGCTTAGCGACGGAGCCTGAAAGAATCTTTGCAATACCTCTTATGTTTTTAGCCAACACACACACCAACATGAGTGTGTGAAACCACACCTGAAACAAAAGCAAACAAACACTAACGAAATATATTTCCCATCTTCTGCTTCTGTGTTTGAAGGGTTAAGAAAAATCATGGTCGACCCATTGGTGGATCCGATGGAAATGCGTTAGCATTAAAACTTGAAAACGCTTTGGGAACTCCCCTTCGCAACGCTACACAACCCTTCAACGACCCTTCAAAAACGCTACAGAACTCTTAACACGGCCCTACACAACGCTAACGCAAGACAGCATCCGCAGCCAAACGAGCCTTTCGGGCTTCCTCCGATTCATTTTGACGGCGCCGTCTCACAGCCTCAGCCTTCTTACGCCACCGCTCCTCGGCAGAGCTTTCATAACCCATGGCGCGCCCACGCAGACATGCCTGAACGTCGACTACCACAGCTGCACGGCCGACGCGCGTCGCGCTCTCCACGTGCCCTTTCCTTCCCTCCCCACTCACCGCGCCGCGCCGTGGCTACAGACAGACCACGCCCCGATTCTTTCGTAGCGAGGCTCTAATGGTAACGCATTAAAAGGGGAAAGTGTTAGAGACAATATCGTTTTTACGTTGGGTACGATTATGCCAATGGTTAAGCAAGAATCCATTAACTCTCTTTTTAACGAAACAAGTCAACCAGACGGATATTATCTTGAGGAATGGAAAAGAATTGCGGGTCCCTGCATACAGGGATTATCTACTTCTACGTAAGAATGTTTACACGTGTACACATATATACACGTAAGTCACAGTCTCTGGATTGCAATGGATTAAATTGGATGGGAGAATAAAAATGGGGAGGAACGCAGATGTCTCCACTTGCATACCGCACAGCCAGCACATAAACTTCAGTGTCCTCTTTGTAAGCAGGAGAGAAGATCAACCAGTGTTTCAAGTGCATTAATTCCTAGGAGATGCTTCATGAAAGCACGACTTCCTCAGCTACCCATGTTGGGGGTACGTTGGATACTTAGTTATTATTCATGACGCAGAGAAGTATTATGTGTATATTAGGTGCGCAGACTGACTGCAATGATGCTGGAATGACTGGAATCGTAAGGACCAAGGAGAAGTACTAAATAACTCGCGTCTTTATGTTCTGTCAACAACGATAATGATCTGTTAACGTAGTAACACTTTCAATTTCCTGCTAAAGTACGTAGTACTAGCTGAGGGAATAAAACCGGTATCAAATGAAGTATTTTCGTCTCCCTTTCATGCACACGCACGTTGGAAAAAGGCACGGGAGTGACTAGTAAATGGAAACTTGTAATCAACTCAGAAAGACGAACGGAGCACTGCCATTATACTGGGATTGCAACCGTACCAGACACCTAGCTGAATATTGTTCAATAATTTGCGTATATTTCGTTGCACTATTTATCTATTGAGCGTCTAAACTCTATTTTTAGGAAAGAGGCATGAAGTGTGTTGATCATGCCATTTCCTTGAGCTTGAGGAGGTGGTAGGTACTGGAACACAAAACACAAGTAGACAGGGATATCCACCTACGCCACCAGCTTGCTTGCGTTTTAATGCGTTGTTCATCAGCATGAAGTGTATTTGCAGGTAGGATCTTTTGACAAGCAGCTGATGCTGTGCCCTTTCTCTATTCTTTCCCCCGCCGTGCTATTAGGTGATTCCGTAGTTTTGGATCCACGTAACTCAAGCTTAATTCCTTTTTGAAGAAACATTGCAAAGTTCCATAAGTGACACAAAACATTTGAATGTTTATTCTCCTGTCCTTTCTTCCTGCTCCTCTCCGTCCCTCACTCATCAACATTAACGGGAGTCACTCAGGTCATGGTTGGTTATTGTTTCTTCATATCGCTTGTCGTACATTTCAGACACGCCCCTCGTCAGCATTTGGATAAATCCTACCGTCGTGGCCGTGGACGAGAGCGCAGTGCTACTTCGCTGCGAAGCCGAAGCAGGTAATCCAAGACGCTTACGGCGAGTGCGGTGGTACAGAGACAGCGTTCCGGTGAATGAGACTCGGGAACAAGACCTTCTCCTGGAGTACCTACAACGAAGTTCAGCTGGGAATTATTCATGCCAGGCAGAGAACGATGCTGGCTGGAGCCCAATGTCTGAGTCCAAAAGCCTCGTCGTCTTATGTGAGTTCCCGGTTTCTAATCTTCCTACCTTGAGGTGGTCCTATTTATCATATAGGAACAACAACAACAACTTTATTTTGTGATTATAATTGGGGAGTTTTATCGCCAGGGGCGATACTCTACCCCATTGCTGGTGGTAATGGGATGAAGTGGAATAATCAGTCGCCTCACAGTGAGGACCGAAGTCCTATGGTATCCAAAAAGGTCAGATATGCTTTGAGGGGAGAGCGTTGGTGGGCTGGATTTGGCCATGGACTAATCCATTTTGACGATGTGATGGGGCGAGAGTCCATCTGATTAACAGACCCTGAAAGTGTGGTTCGGGAAGGTCGGTAGTGCGGAATATGGAGAAGTGTGTGCTCTAGATCTTCCAGATTACCGCAGTGATGGCATCTGAGAGAGCAAACTTGTCTCGAGCGGTAACGCCTCTGAGCTGTAAAAGCCGCATTGCGTCGTATCCGACGAATTAATGCAGCGTCTTGACAAGAGATGTTTCGTGGCATCCGGAAAGCGAGCGTTGGATCGACTCTTGTAAGCATAAAGGGGGATAATGTCACTTGGCCATTGGCGGGAAGCCAGGGGTGCAACTAGACGTCGAAGCATGGGACGACGGTCTCCTCTCAGCACTGCAGTACTAGTCCGCGGCCGTCTTCGAGGTGAGAGAACTGCTTCAGCCTGTTCATTCCCCACGACTCCACACTGGGCTGGAACCCACTGGAGGACCAGCCTGTGTCGTGTTTCGTACACGTGCTGGTAAGCCATTATCACCTCCGTCACTAAGGGTGCGGACGAGCCTCGTATCCCTGTGTTCTCGATAGCTTGTAGTGCAGATTTTGAGTCAGTGAACACTTTCCATTACCGCAGGGTAACATCGACTATGTGCTGCAGAAAGAATAGAATGGTATAGAGTTCTGCAGATGTTGCTGAGGCGTCATCCTTGCACTACGCCTTCGGATGGTACCCCAAATGCCGAGGCAAACTTGCCATTTCTGGAAGGGCCATCCGTGTATATATCTTGCAGATATGGAAAATTTATCTTCTACCAGGGCATAAAAATGTGCTCCAGGGACTTGAGGGGAACTTGGTGTCTTCGTTCCCGAAGGTCCGGAAGACTCATAAAGATAGGAGGGGCCGGTAAGGAAAGCGTGAAAGAGCAATGGAAGCCTGTCGATTGAACTCATTCAACGCAATCATATACCTTCTGATACTGAGATGGATTATTTCATTTCTTTGCGATGCTATTCTGAAAGCAGAATATACATTTAAAGAAAAATATAGAGATTGCAGTCCCACAAATGTGGATGAAAGTAAGGAAATGTTTGCACCATAATTTCGCCAGAAATCGACCTCTGGGGGTGAGAGGAGTACCGAGGCTCCAATGAGGGGAAGTGGCATATCTATATGGATACATATTTATGGGTATGTGCAGTTATAGCAGGGCTGTATTAGGCAATCTCAGATTGGGGGGGGCAGAGGAGGGGGCAGAGGTTAGGGAAATCCCTGGGCACGGGGCACAATAAACGTTGCATACCGAGAAATAACGGATGAGAAAAAAAAATCGATTTGTAGAGACCGCTGGTAGGAAGTTTTAGAAACATTTCCAATGGTAGTGGTTTTAAGAGCATCTCATACCTTGTCGTACCCGCATCTGATATTGAATTCGGTACCAGTTTGCCCCGCACAACGTCGGCGACAGCAGTGAAGTTGTATGCAATGCTCCTAGCTCGGTGTGGAATATACTGGGCGTTTCTTTTTATCTGCAACAAATTTTCATAGAAAGGGCCTTAGGACGCTTTTACTTTAGTAATTGGATCACTCGACGGGGCTGCTACTAGGAAACTGTATTTCTTCTCAATTGGGGGACTAATTAACAGAGATATTTTAATCAACTTTTTAATTAGTATTGACTTTAGGGGGCACATTGCAATTGCGTGATGTGCACATGACGCGCTCAAGGCACAGATGAAGCACAAAAGCAATCACAGCGCACCTACTGCTCCATAGACTTAGGAAGGTAGACTCCCCTAACTGGCCGCATGTGTGGGTCTGAAGAGGACACTGCACATGTCATAGGGTCCTGTCGACGACATCAGCAGGAGTGACAGCATCTCCAGGCCACCTCGGCCCGAATGGATAGACCTCCATTCGTGCAACGAACATCCTGAGCCCTTAGGCCCCGGCCAAACAATTCCAAGCCCTGCAGGCGTTCATGCAGTTTTTTTAGAGACACTAAGCTGGCGAATGTACTGTGACTGTAACACCGTAACACCGCTGTGGCATTCATGTGACGTACTCGTATGTGGCACGCGACAGCTATTTTCTTTTCATTTCAATCCTTAAATGGACTATCGCATCCACCGCGGTCGATTCCGAAACTACAGTGCCATTTTAGTCCTCGTTCGTCACTCATAATAACGCCGAAAATCCAACGCGAATTAGTGGAGCTGTTTCTGTGCAATTCGATGTAATACATGGCAACAGCAGACGACGGATGTTGAGGGCAATCCGGAATTCCCTCTCTGGAAACGTCACTTCGATAAGGCCAATCAGTGAGCGCCCTTTGGCGCGGACAAGGCAGGGAGCGGCAGAGAGGCCTTGGCGTCCGACCGCCGGGCGAGAGTGATGGGTGATGGTGTCTGCGTTTCGCAAAGATGTCTGAGATCGGCTCGTGGAATGCTGTTTCTGGCTAGCGTCGTACGTGTTTGTGCAGCCTTGAGCGTAACACTGTGTTCCACGGAACATGGTGATGTCAGCACTCACATTGGTAAGCGAGAGTCGGCGTATTTACCTAGGTCTGTTCACTTAGTATTTTGCGGTGCGAACGTGAAGCAGACGACCTCGGAGACAATCACCTGTCGCTGCGCTCCCATTCGTGTGCACGGCCTACGTCATTCTCGCTAAGCTGCAGAGGGCGTGCGAATCTTTAAAACTCGTTTATATAATAAGTAACTTGTTTTCGGAAATGAAACTTGGCCAAGCAGTCTGTGAAACCATGAAAGATGATGAAAGATGGAAGTCACTGAAAACGTTAGCCAGCTGTAGGACTCGAACCCACATCTTCTGGATTACCGGTCCAGGGCTCTACCAATTGAGCTAAGCTAACACACCTACAGCTCGCTAACCTTTTCAGTGACTTCCATCTTCCATCGTTAATTTCTTAGGCAAATTGAAGGAGGGGGGATATGTTAAATGCAAAGTAAAATAAAGAGAAGGGCAAGGTTAGCCACGATGTGGGCTTGCTAAAGCTTACAAGCAAGCAAAAGAAGGTACAAACAGCTGGGATACAGAAAATTATGAAAAAATACAGAAGAAACAGCTCCTTCCACTAATCGTTGCGCATAGGACGTATCAGGGAATGGCCAGGAGTTTAGATTCCCGAAGGAATGGTGTCAGCGCAGTCGTGACTTCAGAGTGCTGGGTAGGGCCCAGTAGCACCGCGAGGGAAAGCTCTCGGTAGCCCAGATGAGCAAGGCGGCGCTGGAGACTCGATCGGTGATCTTCGTACCGCTGGCAGGCAATGAGGATGTGTGGCACATCGGCTTCTACGTTGCACGTTGGGCAAAGAGGTGATGGGTGCTGATTCATCTTAAATAGGAAGACAGGAGTTCGTGCCACATTCAGCCGCAGCCGATGAAGCAACGATTCCTCGATGCGCGGGATGCGGCCAGGCACAGCATATGTCATTAAAGGGTCAATGGATTTAAGGAAGGCATTAGTTGGCATTGGTTCGTATAGCTTGTTGCTGAAAGAGCTGTGTGCGGTTGGCAGTGAAGCGGCGGATTTTCAGCTGTCACATAGAGTGCGCAAGGGGAAAGACAGTTGGTTGCTCAGTGTCGTCGGCTTTTCGAGCAAGAGCGTCAGCACGATCATTGCCTGAAATTCCGACATGGCTCGGAATCCATTGGAGCACCACTTCGTGTCTCAGCGATACAAGTTCAGAGTGCAGGGCGATGATCGTGGTGTAGGTGTAACTGATGACTGCAGCAGAGTAAGAGGCCAGCGCCTCGGAGCCACTTTACTGTCGGTGAGGATCGACCAGGCCCTGGGCGCGCACGAGGAGACATGTCTCAAAGCGGCCAGTAGTGCGAATGCCTCGGCCTCAGCAGATGACATAAGAGGGAGCTTGAAGCCGTACTCAGCTCCATCCTCTGGGTTGCAGAAGGCAGCAGACGACCCAACCAGAGAAACTGAAGCATCATTGTAGATTTGGGTTCGATGCCGGTGGTGACTGTAGATGTGGTACAAGGTCAGTTGGCAGGCCACAACTGTTGGCACAACCTTCTTTTTCTTAAGGCCCGGAATTGACGTTTGTACAGTGGGGTAGTGAAGTGTACACATGGGTGGCGCAAAGGAGGTCCGAGCGGAGGTTGAGGTTGAGGGGATGTTGCTTCGTAAACGGCAAATAGCTTGACCGAATGCAGATGCGGGATAACGTTGCGCAATGTCACAGAGGTAATGGGCTGGATGGCGGGCAAGATAACGTGTGTACGCGTGTAAGGCGACACTATCGTGAATAATAAGCACTGATGGCCCGCGTGCCTCCGCCAAAACAGAGAAGGTTTCCGTTGTCTTTGGCGCTCCCAAACAGAGACGGAGGCTTCTGGCTTGAATATTAGCAGCTCCCGCTCGTGAATGTTGGAGATCCCATAAAGGACAGGCAGGCTATAGCGCATAACGCCAAGCAACAGGGAGCAGTGCACACAATGGAGGTCAGCACGGACGGGCCCCATGTGGATCCACAGAGGTGCCGGAGCACATTACAGTAGATGCGGGCTCTAGCAGAAAGGGAGTTGATATACCGCGACCATGTCAGTCCCCTATCAATGATGATGCCTAGATACCGATAATGCGAGACGTAGTTCAGTCTAGAGCCAGCTAGCAGTAGGGGGTATTTGGTGAAGGAGCAGCGCGTGAATGCCATAGCTACTGTCTAGAGACAGACAACCCATGGTAAGCAAGATGCGCCACAAGAAGGTCTAAGGCATGTTGCAGACGACGCTGAATGGCATCACGGCGCGCTGCAGAGGTCCGTATGCAAATGTCATCGTCACAGATCGTGATATGGGTATGCTTGGGCAGAGGAGAAGGGAGATGCGCCAGGATGACATTAAACAGGAGCGGGCTGAAGACGCTTCCCTGTGGAACTCCACGATGCACAAAGTAGTTGGCACTGTCACCATCTGCTGTGCGTACGAAACAAAGACCTGTCAGAGAGGAAGGCTTGCAACCAGGCAAGGGTACAGTCGCCCACACCAGCTTCTTGAAGCGACGCGACTACAACATTATGGAGAACACTGTCGTATGCTCTCGCTAGATTCAGAAAGACAGCGGCCGTTAGGAGCCCATCAGACTTTGCTTACTGGATGGAGGAGACGAGATCGATGACATTGTCAATCGCGGACCGCGCTTGCCGGAAACCAGCCATAGCTTCAGGAAGCAAATTGAGGCTTTGTATGTATTTATCCTTCCTATGTTGCTCCAGCCTCAGAACATCAGTTCTCTCATGTGAAACCATGCCGAACATTACCGTGTCGGTCTCATACACACCTTTCCGGATGCGATAGTCCATTTCACTATCATTTTATTTACCGTCCTGGATATTTAATTGGAATGGAGCAGCCGGTTCTCTTCATAATGTTCATGGGCGCCACATTCTCCATTTTATTTTTCGTTACACCGAACCAAGCAGCACCTTATACCCTGCCTGCAGCACGTCAAGACGACCCGCCAGCATTTGCAGGAACGGGCACACAAGACGTCGACGATTGGTTGGGCGCTTACCAGCGTGTAAGCAAATTTGACGGATGGGGTAACACAACAAAACACGACGGTGTGGACAATTATTTAGGCGGTCTTGGAAGCACGTGTTTCATAAATCGCGAAACTGAAGTCGCTACCTGGCCACTATTTCGCACTCGCGTTACGGATCTCTTCGGAAGATCAGCGTTCCGAAACGCTGACGCTAAGCGCGAGCTGTTCCAGAGGTTTCAGGTGGTGGACGAAGCATTCACATCGTGCATAGCAGACACTCTCACGCTGTGTTGTCACGCAGATCCAACCATGGTCGAACTAGACAAAATCAAACGTATAGTCAAAGGAAATGCGCCAGTTGTTTTCCACCTGATCGTCTTAAGATCCCCTTCTACTGCTCAGGAGGCTGTAGGCCTACGCCAATAGCTGCAAGCTGCGTCAAATATTCGTACGTGTTCTACTTCGACAACATGTAACCCGTGGCCGTCCCCTTTCGTTGTGGACAATGTAAACGTCGATGCGCTTAGGACTCCGATACGGCTAATCGGAAGGGAAGACGTAGCACACATGTCGGCTGCGCCACAGACCTGTTCGTCTCCGCTACCCAGGCTGCATGCGCTTGTATACAATAAGTTGTTGTCGCAGCACTGGGGACAAATGCTGCAGCTCCACTTGTGCGCATCACCACCACGTCACCTGCACGTCTCGAGTGTCCAATTTTTCCCAACTGTACTATTGTCAGGACATCGGATGCTACCGTGGAACCAGATGCTCGCCCTCCTGACCGTTTGTACTGCAAACTGTAGGATGGGACAAGACGCAGTGTTTGCCCACGTCACATTTAAAAGAAAAAAAGAAAAAGTACTGCCCTCGACCTAAAAACGAAGAGCAGAGCAGGTACTCACTGCTTCGTCTCCCTCCCTAGCGAAGATTAGAACGGAGATCTGAAGCTGTCCTGACCGTTGATGTCGTTACCGAGAAAAAGCGCAAGTTTCCCTCCTCAAACCCTACGCGGACTCGCACTACTCTCCTTCAGCCAGGATGGCTTCGTATCCGGCCGTCGTCATCTCCAGGGCACGTGCATTCGAGTTACTCGGAAATGTGATTTTGGACGCCACACTTTTTTCCATAAAGCACACCTCGCGTTCACCGCTCCCATTATTTCATACGGAACAATATGAAAGTTTTCGTGTTTAATTATTTCTTACGTAAATGGTTCTCTAACTGCAAATCTTCTTGTGTGGTGACATTGTGGCGAATAGTCACGTAAGCGGCGGAATGTTGCATTGATGAAGTACCTGTAGCTCCGAAGTAAGACACGATGTAGGTGGCTCACGTCACATACCGTATTCGAAAGGTCTAGAGGTTCAGGGGTTAATGTGGGGATGGGATGTAAGGGAAAGCAAATGCCTGGTGCTGGTGGTAGAGCTTGGTAGGAGAAAGAGCTTGCCGTTGTCGGGCCTCCCAGAGGTGGGCAACGTTACGACTAACGCTCTGGGGGAATATGCGTCCTGGGCTGGCTTCCCAGGAAACTGTGCCGACATGTATCTGACAGCGTCTGAGGAAAACCCAGGAAAAACCCCAGACAGCCCAGCCGGCAGCGGGATTCGAACCCGGGTACCTCGAAATCTCGACATAATATGGCCAGCACGCTGACCACTCAACCGCGCGAGCTGGCCTGTATCGCCTGCAACGATTTGCTCAGTGCGAGAGCCATAGAGAGCGGCCAGTGCGGTCATTCCCGTGTCCCTGATACCGCTATTTTCGCTGCATTTCCACGGCAGTTTTGTTTTCATGGAGAGAGACGCTTCTTGCTACTTTAATGTATTCTTCGCGCTGGTTGGTATCGGGGGTATATATCTCATCCATGGATTAATTTGAAGGACGGCCAGGTACGTTACATTCAATAGATTTATTTCCGTTTCGCTCCAAGTAGAACAATTTGCACGCACAGAACAGGGATTAAACGAAAAACAGAAGAACGACCTTAGAAGGCCAGCATCCTTGTGGAAGTCAAGGCTAATTACCACCCAGCGCTGCCACTGCAGCGACCCTAGGAAGTTAAAGTAAATTTGTAATCCGCACTTCCGTGCCCACGCGCAAGAATGATGGAGCACGTGCCGAGATATGGCGATCGATATCTGCATAGCCTCTAGTACTTTGTCTTTACCTTTTTGGCTCGCATTTTTGAGTGATGCCTTTACTAATACGAGGTAATTGCGTTTCTTGTGAGTACTCACCATAATCAAGCTCCTCCTAACAGAAAATGCCTTATACTCTGATCGATAATCATTGTACCGTAAGTGCAGTTGTCTTGCTCCGACTTCATGCCCTCGCTAGCGCTAAGCAGGATATTTGAACTTTGAAATATCCTTGCATAGCGCTACAATGGAATAGTTAATTTTGAGAGATAGTTATCGCGTCTTGAAAACGTTTAGGCATTTCTCGATATGCATCCTCAGTGACCATTTTTCGGGTGTCCGGACAACTGTTCACTGTGAGAGAACTTCGATAACACATTCAATGAGATTAGATGTATACAGGTATCTACAGGTATATTTTATCAACAAGCAGATGGCGAATGGCTGGAGGTTGTGTTGGCCGAATTCAGTAGCATATCGCAAATGCTCAACTCCGCATACGCGGTGGAGGGGGGCAACGGGGAGCGCGTCCTTCAGAATTTGGAGAAGGACCCCTTGATCATGAAAGAACTGATGTTCTGAGATGTGGGTTCGAGTCCTACAGCTGGCTAACCTTTTCAGTGACTTCCTTCTTTCATCATTGACCCCTTGATAACGCGGTCCGCCGCCGGGTGGGCCGTGTCTGTGAACGCGCGGCCGGTAAAACAGTCGCCGTGCGGTACGCTTTGCGGTGCTGTTCCTGGGAAGATTTTTTCTTAAGATGTCGCAAATTAACGGTGTCCGTTGTGCACGCTGACCGGTGAAAGGTTTTCCCCAGAAAGAACAGAAATAAAAAAGCCAATTACATGATTATTTTCTGACCACGTAGCACCATCTGTGTTCTTCTGCCCTAATCCTAACTAATCTAATTGTCTTCAACGGTACCTTAGCCATGAGTCATGAAGATTATTTCAGAAGACAATCCACTAGCTATATTTTATTTCCACTTGCAGAATCAATGGCCTTAACACTTCAAAATTTACCCTCTATTGAGTTCAACGGACACGCGTCTTAAAGTACGAGCTCAGAACAGCATTCCCGGGTGTGAAATCAATAGTAAGCTGCACTCATCGCTTTCTTCCGAGAGCCAGACGATTGCACCGTCTTTTGTTTAACGCCTTCCCGGCACGCTATCCGCGTTCCGCTCAATAGTGAGTTTTAGTATACTTCATTTCATTTATTGCAATTCAAGTTCCGGTTTTAGATTCACGTATTTACATTGCGTTCGATGTGAGGAGGGTGGGGAAAAGCTGTGCAGAACAGCTGGTACATATCGTACGCTATCGCCGCTGCGTACGTAAGAGATAGCGTTTGCGGTTCGGCGCATGCGCAAGACACAAGCAGAGGTTTGGGCACTGCGCAAAACCACCACGCTATCCCATACGTTCGGAAAGGCGACACCGTACGTTATACTAAAACTCATTAATGGCGATCGCAGCGAAACGAAACGTGAAGCTGGACGGAATATACCTTGAGGTTGGCAGCTGGCAGATGTCTCGTATATGTGAGTGCGTGTAGGGCGTGTGTAATACATAAAAGTTACATACATTGTTCTGTCATGACTTTCTAATTACCAGAATGGCTGGAAGTGCCTTGTTCATTTGCGAGAGGTGACAAGGTGAAACCACACATGAAACTTACATTTCTCACACACAGGCGACTCTATTCTTCTCGTTTCCGTTTCTAACTAACTTCCTCACGTCCTCTTTCTTCTCATATTATTTTTAGCACTATTTGGAGCATTTATTTATTTTTTTAATTCCGCGTTTGCACCGCGAAGGAAATGTCGTGTACAGACGTGGACAGATGAAGAGAGGACAGCAGGGAGGAGTGGGGGACAGGGGGGTTAGTATGCGTCCTGTGTCGACTTCAGGGGGAACTGTGCCGACATTCGTCTGGAAAACCTGCCGGGAAACCCAGGGAAAACCTCAGACAGCAGGGCCCAGCCCATACAGCCGTAGCTTTCTACACCATGATCGGAAAAGCAGCCTCCCCAAACTGCTCTACGTGCAGTGTTGTGGAAGATGTCCAACACATTCTGATGTCCTGCGTACAATACACTGAAGCTCGTCGCCTTCTACGGTCGGAGCTAGCAGCAGTGTACGGCCGTCCGTTCAAAAGCACTTGGGCCCTGCAATCACAGTGTCAGACACCGGGCGTTCTCTGCCATAGTGAAAATTTTCCGGGACATTTATGCAGACAACAAGTTTTGAGCCTATGCGTGTTTTGTGGGTTTTGTTGTTCGACTGTTTGCGTGTTGCGTGTTTGCGCGTTCTGTGACATCTCAGTGTGTGTGTGCAATTGTTTTCTGTCGGGATCACCACCACCACTAATCATCATCATGAGCATCATCATCACCATCCTCCTCCTCCTCTTTATTGGCATCATCATTACAGGAGTTTTCCACCAAAGTAACTGGTGCAAGTGATGTGGAGTTGCGGGCCTCACACTATTAGTGAAGCCAAAATCTCCATTTTATTTTTTCTTAAAACCAACCAACAGCAGAGCCGGCGCGGAGATTCGAAAAAGCGTCACCTCCCAGTCTCGCCGTGGAAAGCGATCATCCTAACCACAATGCCACGGGAGATGGTAGCACTTAATTACAGAGTCTGCAGAATGTACAGGACAAAACAGCCAAGCGATTCCGCACAAGGATTAACGGAAGGATAAGCCCTAGGTAATTTAACCCTGCCGCCCTCACCACTGAGATTCTAAACGTACTTTTGTTTTTCATTAGTCCTTGTGAAGACGTGCCATACATATTGAAAGACTAGACCCGACCATACTGTGAAATGGAAAGATTAGACCACGCATAATTTAGTGGCTGACGTGAAATTAGTGACTTCAGACGCGTTACTTTGGTGAAACCCATCGATCATCTTCGTATAAAAGACAGAAAGGACGTTTTCACAAGAAAACGTCCACGAAACGTGCGTTTTCTTTCCCTGGAATAGCCTCAATAATTCGAATCGCGTAAAACATTGCCACGAAATCGACGAGTCTCTTCGCTACGCTGTAACTCGGTACACACGTGGTTACGAACATAGTCGGGAGCGGCATGAACCGTATTTCACGACGGAAATGTGCCAGCGTTGCCTCAACCGGATCGTGCGCAACGTGAGCAGCGAGGAACCGAAGCTGGAGTTGGACTTGGACTTAGGAAAGAAAAATATGGAGATGGAGGCTCCTACAAAACACAAGACCCGGCTACTCCAAAGCACTTGAAAATCCAGTAAGTCTAAAAAGGCGTTGCAATGTCCACAAGAAATGCATTAGAGCAGCTGTCGCACGCTGTCTAAGATCCATAGGCCATTCTCCGAGGAGCTTTACTAAGTCTAGAGGACGGTGGTCCAGTCTTTCCAATGCGGCTCTGAGGTCATTACGTTGGACACTGTATCTGGAGCAGTTAATTAATATGCGTTCAGTGTTCTGCACTTGATCACACATGAGGCAGTTCGGCGAGTTTACCTTTCCCATCTTGAACAACAGGGCACGGCTGAAAGGGACGTCTAGTCGAAGGCAGTGCACTAATGATTGAATGGCACGCGGCGTGCGAATCGGAAGACAGAAGCGTAAATTCGGGTAAATTCGGGCTGGAGCTCTTCCAACCGCATGCGGCGGATTATTGGAGCTGAGATGGGCACATAGACATATCGAGCTAGGCCTGGTGGTAATCAGCCATTGTAACGAAAAGCGTGAAAACCACGAAGGACGACAGACACAGGGAGCGCACTGTCAACAAAGACACACTCAGACAAAGCTGGTTTAAAAGCCCGCAAAAACTTCCTTTCCTTGTTGGCAGTGCCAATTGACGAATGGCTCACACAGCCTTCCGATAAATATAAATAATTATCGTAAACGCGAAAATACACTTACTACTTCCTAACAGCAGCGAAGGCGACGGAAAAACAAAACGACGGACAGGGAACCTCGAACTTTCAACCTGTAATGATATTCAGAGAAAAGTTACCAGAAAAACAGATTAAACTACCGACATTTTTTAAAATATTTTTTCTGGTTACTTTTCTCTTAATGTCAGAATTGGAAGTCCGAGAGTCCCTGTCCGTCGTTTTGTTTTTCTGTCGCCTTCGCTGCTGTTATGTACAAATCGATCCCATTTGTCTCTTGCCACTTCCTAGCGCGTGGACGACCATGGGAGAGGAGGATTTCCCTAGTTTCCCTTTGCTAAATGTATTACCAAAGGTACCATTTCGGGGAAGGGTTTGAACAACCGGAACCCACCCTGGCTACGCCAGTGACTAGAGCGCATATAAATATGCACTAAAAAGTCCTGAACAAACAACCCTGAAATATGCATGCTACTATGAACTAAAACACTTCTGAATATGCAGTAAAAACTATCAATATATGCAATGCCTTTAATTCTTCGTGGTATAAAAGCAATGCATGGAATGCATATTTGACAGAAGTTGAACATTTTAGTAGGCATCACACAGTAAAATAAAGCCATTTTCGTCCAGGAGTCCACAACAAAGAAGACTTGCGTCACATACACAAATAATGCAACTGAATGATTTGCTTTCCGCACTGCACCATTGTGCAGACTAATGAGAGCGCCACCTGTCTTGGGAACGGTAAAAATCACAGGACGGTTACGGTTCTGTAACTCGAATTTCAGCGACAGCTGTTGTGCAGGGCAGGGCTTTTTCCTACGTTTTCCTGAGACGATTTCAGACATATGTCGAAACAGTTCCCTTAGAAGTCGGCCCAGGACGCACATTCCCCCAGGGCGTCAGTCGTGACGTTGCCCAACTCTGTGAGGCCGACAACGGCGAGCCCTTTCAGCACAACCACCACCACCACCATAGTCATAAAGAAGCAAGCTCTAGCACTTGACCGCAAAAATGACAAAATATGCATTATACATAGATCTGCCTGCGACATACGCCATAACGCGTAAAGCATGCATTTATATGCACCATAGAACCCTCTGATCTGTCACAAACCAAGAGCAAACGCGTTTTTTTATCGTCCAGATACGAAATCATATCCAGAAAAAAAGCGCGCATTTGCGTGATAATCCGCACTCTAGTATAGTCACATCATTGTACTCCCTCATATTTACGTTCCATAATTATCTTCTCAACTCCAGACGCTCCACCTCGAGCAAAGCAGCCATGTTTTGTGTGTGTGTGCCGTGCAAGGGGAAGCGCAGAGAAAATGCTGCCACGTGAGTTTTCTGTCATTGCTGATTGGCTGGTCCGATTCCGTCGTCCGACGTCACTCCCTCCCCCGACCCAAATATCCACAGGGGTGGCATTCAATGTATTGCTCCGTAGACGAAAGCGTGCTGGGCGAACGCAATGTACGATCGGCCAAACCGTTTGTAAACAATGCGGTTGTTGTTGCTGCGCAACGTTTTGGATGCCTTTCGATCACCGTAGTTATTTTTATCTGATAATCTCGCAGTAAAACGCGCGGTTTTGCACATGAGGCCTCGTACTCTTGACGATTTCCAAAGATGTGATGACGACCGCGCGTTAACACTCTCTGAGCCGATGCGATGTACTTAAACTAAGGAGAAATGGGCTACCATGTTGCGGAAGAAGCACCGCATAGTTTACGCTGGCAAAATACGTTCATCTCTTGGAGTTAGGACGACGGAAATATGCGGCAAAACGACATGTAAACAAAGTCACATGACCTCAAAATGACTTTTTTTTATGACGTGCGACCAGGACCAGATGGCAGTTTTGCCAAAAGCACCCGCTTGAGGGTAGTTACAACAATGGCGGGTTTGTGTCACCCCTGTGCAAATATCTATCGCGACAGACATGATCGTTTCGGTTGTGGCCGCTGGCATTACCGCCTTTTTTTTAATACGGATTTTTCGTAAAAAAAAAAACAACTATAAAGCCTATAGACATCCTGTTTTCACTTCTATCATCTCTGGGCCGGCGGACGTTCTTGGCCATCTGTTGCTCAACAGTCGAATGACTAATTACCTAAAAATCGTTAATTAAGTTTTTAATTATAAAAGCTATGAAGTTGCTCCAATGAGAACATCTGTTCCTTTCGGTCACCTGATATCATAGCCGTTTTCAGAACAAAAATCCATTCGGTAAATCGTCCGCAAAAATTCGTGAAGGAACATAATGTTTTTCTTTATTTTGTTAATTGCGCATCTTCGGAGACCCGTCTTCCCTTCACGTCCAATGTGAGAGAGTGAAAGAGCACACTGTCGCCTCTTGCGTCCTGGAAAAAGATTAAAAGAAAATAGAAAATGCAACCCAAGAGAAGGGCAGTTCCGATAGCGTCACCCGATACATGTGTTTTTGTTTTGTTTCCGCGAGTTAAAGCTCATCTTCGACGCATGTGGCGGCACTGTGCTCCTTCACCCTCTCACATTGGGGGTGAAGGAAAGACGCGTCTCCGAAGATGCGCAATGAACAAAATAAAGGATAAAATGGTTCACGAATTTTCTTCACGAATTTTTTTGCGGGCGACCTACTGAACGGATGTTTGTTCTGAAAACGTCTATGATATCAAGTGACCGAAAGGAACACATGTGTTCATTGGAACAACTCCGTAGCTTTTATAATGACAAAGTTAATTAACGATTTTTAGGTAATTAGTCATTCGATGATTGAGATGGCCAAGAACGTCCGCCGGCCCAGAGATGATAGAAGTGAAAACAGGATAGCCGTTATAGTTTTTCTATGAAAAATCTGTATAAAAAAAAACACACACCCTGTTTAGTGTTCGTGACAGATTGGGTGAACAGTGACTTGTGTCGTCATGTGAACTATAGTTGTACTGAGGTACTATACAAAACTATGAACATAGTCCGTAAAATGCGATAATAAACAACGAATACGGCAAAAGCATCTTGTTCTATACTCTTGATGTCGCACTGCCTTTGTCGACATGTAGGACTCGCCCGAAACAGAACTACGCACCAATGTGACCCTACGCGCACGCGCATACGATTTGAGCATACACGAGATTATACGTTACATGGATAGGTTAATTTAGGTCTTTCATCTGCTCAGGTCAGCTCACGCGTCAGAGAGTTGCTTACGGGAGACATATGTGGAAGCAACAAATGCCCTGCGTAATGGTCTGGTCTTTCGTGTTTGTGGAAGACGATTTCAAAACATGAAACGTGTTGTTGTGACCAACTACCATCCACGGAATTTAGTAACCTACCGTTACGCATTGCAGAATTTAGAGGCTATAAAGAATTTGTCAGTAAACTATCCTCTAATTTCACATGACTGGTGCTAGACGTGCATATCTGATGTGCACGTACAGCTTGGGACAAAAGTTCACGGAACACGGCACTGGCGCATTTCGCCCCTAGCAGCAAGCAGGAGCGGACACACATACTTAGAGATGGATAGACCCGATGGTCACCCGTTTCTTATTCGATATCTTCCTCATATCTAGCGGAGTGCGGCTCCGATCAAGAAATCAAGTGCCGTGTCCCGTAAACTTTTGTCCCAAGTTGTACACCTTTGTTTTGTGTTTCTTCATTTTTTGTTCCCTGCATATCGTGTACGTTCTTATTGTTAGTAATTCTAAAAACAACCTCTGGATTATTCGTTTTGTTTTCATATTATATACTTGCGGAGTCGTAACGTACTTGACTATTTGGAACCCCAGCACAAACAAGACCATCACCATATTTCGATCACTTTGAGTGTTCTAAAATGGCAACTCCCCCTTACGGAAATCACATGGTCGCAACTCTGGCATGCAACCAGATTATGAGGTGCATGGAAGGGAATTCCGGTAAATGCGAGGCTAAAGGGACTATGGAACTTTCCAAACGCCCCATATTTCTTTTTTTTTTTTTGCCGAAAACGGTTCTTTATGTCGAGAAACTCGTACACCATGCACTTTTCCCTATTAAAGCGCGCCGCTTTTAAACCACGCGCGGTTTTATTCGCCTCCGGGCCTTTCCTCCCTCCTCCCGCTTCTTGACAACACGTGTGATCAGTGCAGCGTTCACACGGTGGCTACAGTGGTGAGTGTGCTGGCCATGGCAGGTCGAGACTGGGAGGTACCCGGGTTCGATTCGCGGTATCGGCTGCGCTACCTGGGGCCTTTCCTGGGTTTTCCTCAGGCGCTTTCAGACATATGTCGGTACAGTTCCCATAGAATTCGACCCAGGACGCGCATTCCCCCAGGGCGTCAGTCGTGACGTTGCCCGCCTATGTGAGGCAGACAACGGTGAGCCCTTTCACCAGCACCACAACCGCGTTCACACGGAGCAACTTTTCCCAGCAACTATGAGCAACTTTCGAGTTGCTGGCAGTCGGCCGACACCGGCACTTTCCAGCAACTCGAATTGCTCGGAATCGCTCCCCGACCGGAATAACAATAATAATAGTGGTGGTGGTGGTAATGGTAACTCCGGAGACGAACAGTCAAGAACGACCTTGACGAACAGTCGAGTGAAGTCTAGGTGAACTCGTGTGTTTCATTGTAAACACTGAAACCCAAAAAACTAGACACAAGGCGCGCGCAGCCATCGGTGCAAACAGTGCGCGAGCTTACTCTTGCTGTGACGATATGTCCGTTACAGCATTCCTCTCCCCTGCTCTGGTTGGTCGTCGCAACGTGTCACCACTCGTCGAAGGTGTAGTATCGTCATTGCATTCCCCTGGATGTTGAGGAGCTTTGATTTTTATTGATTGATTGGGGTTGTTTGGCGCAAAAGCGACGAAGGCCATAGAGCGCCAAAAACGGTGGGTGGATGTTAAGGAGCAGGAAATGAGTTGGTGGAATCTCTGGGCTGAGCAGGCACCGCGGCGACGGTCTCCTGCCGTGCTTGATCGTCCGGTGACACACGGCTTCTAAGCTGGTCGTGGTGACGCAGCTGATCACCGTCGGAACTTCCGACAACGGCCATTCTGAATCCCTGTGGCCGACTTATCAACCCAGATTTCCAGGTGTCTTCTTGCCCATAGTGGCTCATCCAAACGGTTTGACCGACGTGAAACTTCGACTTGCTCGGCTGACCGTCTCTTAAGGGATGTTCACTAGGGCCAGGCACAAGATTGTCCAAACGGAAACGAACTTCTCTTCCCAGCAGCAACATTGCCGGCGTCTTGCCGCACTTGAGGGGTGTTCGGCGATATCTATGCAGGATTCTTGCTAGTCGCGTTGCTGGTGAAATCTTAGAAGTTGCTCGTGCACCGACCAATCAGTGAGGGGAGCATTGCCATTGCCACTCCCGATGGCGTGAAGTGATTTCGTTCGTGGGTTCAAATCCTGCAGGTGCAACTGAGAAATAACCTTTTTTTAATGCGTTAGCATTAGGAGTGTCAAAATGGAAAAAGCTGTATGTGTGCGTGCGTATGTGTGTGTGTGTGTGTGTGTGTATGTATATGTGTATGTGTGTGTGTGTGTGAGTGGTGACGCCTCACCAAGACAGCGGTGTAAGTGGACATCCAAAGGGGATATAAGAGGGTACATGTAAATGGAGGCAAATGATTTGAAATTGAAGTAGTTGAAGGTAATTAAGAGTAGGAGTAATTGAAGGTAATTAGAGGTAATTAAAGGCAAATAAAACAAGAAAGTTGAGCTTAAAGGTAATGAATGTAATATATATGTAATTAAGAGAAATATTAAATGAAATTAGAAAATACCAAAGGTAAATGCAGGTTACACCAGAGGTAATTAGATGTAATTAAAGGTGATTACCGTTAGTTAAAGGGGAATTGGGAGTAATTAAGGCAAGGAAACGTAATTAAAGGTAATTCAGGGAAATCAAGATTACCCCATATAACCTGCGGTTACCTAAGGTAATTAAAGGGGAATGGAAAGTAATTGAGGCTAATTAAATGGACATACATATAGTATAGTATAGTAAGTATCAAACCGGAAATCAATCATTGACTGAAGGTGGACAACCGAAAGTCAGGTTAGATCGGAAGTGGAGTTGGACCGGAAATGCATAACGGAAGTAAAGTACAAACAGGATGTGGACAACCGGAAGTCGGGTTTAGACTGGAAGTGGACAACCGAAAGTTGGGTTTAAACCGGAAGTGGATACCCGGAAGTCAAGTATGGACCGGAAAAAGCCGTTAATGCTAACGCATTTCTCTCGCAGTTACCGCTAAATCGACAGTGAATTTTACTAACGCCACACAAACATATCAATAGCCATTTTTTTAAGATAATCATGATCTCTTGGCGTAAGAAACTGACAAATATCTGATAAACTGCAGCTAAAGAAAAGGCACCATCCGTTGGATTCGAACCCACATTCTCCCAGATACCGTAAGGTTTTTTTTTTTTTCTCCTCCTCCTCCAAACTTTTTTTAGTTGCTACGTGTGAACACGGTCTCGAAGTTGCTCATAAGACATTGACGTTGGTTTGAGTTGCTTCGAGTTTCTTCAAGTTGCTGGGAAAAGTTGCCCCGTGTGAACGCAGCCTTGCGTTGAATTTGCACATGGTTCGCACACAGGAGCGTTAGTCAACCATGGGCACACAATGGCGTAAGCTGTGACGTCACTGGTGACGTAATCGCGCACATTTGTGATAGGGTCAAGTTTCTGCGCACCGCATTCCTGCCGCCGCTCCTCAGGAGTACCGTTTTCGTATAGCTTCTTTACTGCGCTTAGGTTTTCTGTGTGTTCTTGCCGATCGGTTGTGTGTTCAGGGATCTCTGTGTCAAACAAAAACAAGAAAAAATCGTTTCGTAGTCACTTTAAACTGCGTAGTAGCTTATAAAAACGCTTTCTAAGTCTGACGATGGGTCTTCTCAAGGAGACAGTTCCAACCTGGAATTGACCGACCGGTCCGTGTCCTAAAATCAAAGCGCCACACCAGGTTTGTTTAAGGACAATACGGTCTGAATCGTTTTACAAACCGGCAGCCCTACCACATTGATTTCTGATCAGAATCAGATCAATTTTGGTCCCGTTCAGTAGCAAGACATGTGATTTCGGGTAAGAGATACATCAGACACGGTGGAACTTAATTTCCGAAACAATACACAACCCCTGCGGCGTGACGCGGCAGGTTAACCATTGCTAATAGTGCTACCTCCCGCGATGTCCTGGTTAATATGTCTCCGGCCTGCTTGGCACCAATTAACGCAATAATCCAGCAATGATGCTGCGCAATACCGAGTGCTTTACTTGCACAAGAATCGCAGCGTCCGTAATGAAGATCACTCTTTGAGGCTTCTTAGAAAACACACCCAACCCGGAGTAAGACAGAATCGTTACAACCCAGGCAGCACACCGATGTTGGGCTGACAGCGGCCCAGTGTTCGTTTGCCGACACCCATCATGTCGGCCCAACATCCGTTTTGAAACATCCCCCGAGGTCGGGCTGACATCACAGCTGTACACAGGGCCGATGTCACAATGAGGCAGTAGGACCTAAAGTAACTTTCTTGTGTACTTCCGAATGTCAAGTAACGTGATTGCTCCTGCACTAGGGAAGTTGTGCTTGGGACATCTGTAGTGTCTATCCCTGGCATGACACTTGTACCAAGGTTGCCAACGAACTTCATTTGTGAGGTCCTACTGCAAGGAATACAAAAGGCATTTAAGATAAAGCATTTCCTCTTCCTTTATGAAAGGAAACAAAGTTCATAGCTGGAGTCATTAAACCTCGACGGTGTTTTCTTTGGTCTATAACATTTTCATACACTGGTCTCTCGAATTTGAGTACCAGTGGAATGTTTTGGGTCCAAGAGCACACTTGAGTACCAGACTTCATTGTGGTTCCCCAGTGTGGTCCTCATCAGGACTCGTTCTTTCGCCTCCCGATACTTCCCGAGCAGACGCTCCATCGATTCTGGAGGGAGTGCTTTTTCCGATCAGGGATGAGAACAACAACAACAACAATAGATGACGACGATGAGATGGGTTGAGGGATAAGAAACCCACCACTCAAATTTGTGCTTTCCTATGGCACTTTGTTCGCTCAAGGCAAGTTCTGAGGGTACCTTTTTTAGGTCTTCCAAAAGGAGAAGCAACGTTCCAGCACCTTCAGAGGCCTGGAGAAAGGAACATGGCCTTTGCCTGTGTTCCTATTCTTACTCCTTCTCAATACCCTGAGCTAAAGACCGGTCCCTTTGCCGGTCTGTTTTTGTCTGTGTAGTCCATCATGTTACTCAGCTTCATTTCTACTTTGGAGCGAAGATAACGATGCACTTGAGGCAGGTCCTTGACATTCAGCTGTTGTGGTAGACCCGCTACATTAAGTCTTGCCCTGGGTAATCTACCAAATGTAGCTGGCGGAAAACCCCTGACGCGATGAGGTGTGCAGCGATACACTGCCATGTACTCAGTTATGGCGACTCCCAATGGTCGAAGTTCTAATTGGTTACCTTGAAAACCCTGTTAGTTTTTTTCTATTTGTCCATTGCCTTGTGGGTAGTACGCTGAAGAGAATCTGTGTTTGATGTCTCTCTCAGCTGGGATTTCTTTGAACACGAGTGACCGAAACCGTGGTCATTGTCCCACGCCGGTTCATCAGAATATCCTTTTCGGCTGAACACCTGCAGAAGAAAATTCATAGTAGCTTGGATGTGACACTGGAAATCAGGGCCACTTCTGGTCATCGACTATAATCCTACAAGGTAATGGAAAACCGGCTATCGGGAGGCGCGTCTTCGAATGGGCCGACGGTGTGACACACGAACTGCTCAATTTGATGTTCCAGTTCACCAGAACAGTTCTCTTACCCTTTGTTTGGTACGCACTATTCGAGGGTTCGACTTGTGTGCAACCAACACCACTGTTTTGGACAAAGCGGATGGCACAACCAGCCCTTCTCCACGAGACAGGACATCATCCACCGCTAAAAGTTCATCGACGCGTAGCATGGAAAATGGCATTAGGTCTCCCTGTAGCTCCTTCTTGAATGACAACGTTCTGCACACAAGCTGCTTCACCTTCTGAAGTACTGGATCAGTGGTAGTAGCATCCCATAACTGCTCTTTAGTAATGCAATACGCGACAGCTGCAACAATTTCTTCATCACAACTCATCTCATCACACTTTGCCTTGACAGGCCGCCTGCCTGGACATTGTGGTTCCTTTTACGTACTCCACTGAAAACGTGTAAGGGAACAGGCGTGCACGGACCACCTTGAAATTCCGAAAGGCTCGTTTGGTCATTTCACTTTCTCTAATTTTGTCTTGAGCAACGACTGGAGAATATTCTCCACTGCGAACGTGTTCGTACCCTCATTCTGACATGCATCCAGCAAAGCGGTGTGAAGAGTGCCACTATAGAGGTCTGTCGCTCAGGTCCAAACACCATGAGGAGACGCGTTAGGAGTCCTCGAAGTGACCGCGCAGCACACACACGAACAAGCATAATTATGTAACGGGAATGAAAAAAATGGATATGCACTGAGCGCAATGGTTCCCTGTACGGACACGTTTTAGTGCCCTCTTTCACGTGTTACACAGCAAAGGCACAGCCATCATTCCAGCTCAGAGTCAATGATTCTTAGGGCAAAAGAAACGTAATAACAAAACCTACGGCGGGAGGAAGTGGTTATGAAGTTGGTATGGACACAACGCAGGCTCATCGATCGAAAATCGTTGGAGCGAGAACATGACATGTCCACGACGGAGACATCGATGTGTGCTTTATCGACTCGCCTCCCTGTGCTTTGTGGCCGTCGGATTGCGTCTTTAGGTGGCAGTTCGTATTGTCCAAACTTTCCACTCGCAAGGAGTATTGGTGGAAAAGACCACGGCATATTAGTGTCAGCGCTACTACGCGTGCTTCGAAGGGAAAGGCCTCAACGTGAGGACATTGGGTTTTTGTGGAGCGCCATCGCAAGTTCGCTGCAATTGAATGTGATATGAGGGGATGGATGTATTGTTGTGTGCGATATCGGCCTTTCCGAGTGGGAGGTTTCGATTTGAGTTGGGCGGGTAGATGTGCTATGTGAAGTCTGAAGACGTCGAAAAGGAAGTGCATGTTTACAATTTTTCTTCGGCGGCTGTCACGTCGTAAGAAGATGGATCGATACTTTTGATCTTAGATTGCGTACAGAAACAAGTAGCAGTCGCAATATTGATGGATTACGAGAATTTTGAACACACGCGCTGCTTGAAGTAAAATTGCGCAACAAAAGCTACACAGGAGCAACTTCGTCGCTCGGTAAATAAATATAAGCAGATGTTAGCTTAGCGGTGTCGCCTCTCTTTGCGTAACGGTGTTTCTATTCTGCAAGTATAATTATTTCCGCAAGTTTAACAGCAGCGTGATGGTGTGACACGCAGTCAAAAGCTCGCATGTTCTAACCGTGTAGAAAACAAATATTCACGACGTAGGGTATTCCACGTTAATTCTCTAAACGGCGGAATAAAATTGAATATATGCACAGTTCGGAAAGGAAAAGAAGAGGAAATCTTGCGGTTCAAATCCCGCGTCACTGAAACGCCGTCAGTCCAAAACTATTATGTTCCACCTAACTACCTAGGCCCACAATTTGCTTTCACTTACACCTGTAATTTAGTGCCCCGACTGATATTACCGTGGTGAATATCACGCCTCCACCGTATAATGTGCGAGCAGAATCCCCTAGTGGTCACTCAAGCTTAATGTGCGCCATGTCTCTTCATTTTAATGATTCTCGCAGCTATACAGAGCTGTTCTGAGCAGCCTTTCGCCGACGTGGCAGATGAAGAGTATCTGCATCGAAGGCTTTCACTGGAGAGATGTGTGGAGGTAAAAGAAGGGCAAACAAACAAGGACGTACAGCAGGCATGCGTCTCCATATTCAGATGTACACACAATCCTGCGGCAGCGTTATATTCATGCAGGCGTGTGCATAGCCTACTGCTGCTGGAATTCTAATCGTGACCCGAATAAGGTCTTGGAGCGCAGCAAGGCACCTTTCGCATAGTAATAGAAACTGGAGGGCGTGGTGGTGTGACTACACTTACAATGCGGATTCCTCAGCGATGCATACATTTCGTCGCGACATAGTTCTGCATATGTGCAACGCGGAAAGCCGGTTCACACCAGCAATCCCACCGAAAGTGTTGGACTTCTGTTTCTCCTGCGTCAAGATGCACTCAAAAAACCGTTTGCAAAGTACGCGGCACCTCTACGTGGGGTTTCAGCGCGGTACATCGCTTTCGAAGTGGCTGCATGCTATGCGTTCTCGTTCCGGAGGCTCTCCTTTGAAAGTGAGACACGGAAGAAAACTATTCCAAGAATATGTTCTTGCTGTCGGAGCACTTTGTAGTTCGCAAAGGAAGATAAGAAATATGCAGGAGACTGCAGCTCGTTCGCACAAAACTTACAACTTATTTATATGTCTTCCTTTCTTCTGAAAGTAACTCGGTTTACTTGAGAGTGCAACGAAGTTGATACCGCTTTTATGCAGGGCTACCTAAAAGAATAAAAAAATTAGAATGGTTCGGAGAACATTCGAAATGTTGACATATTTGACTAGAAGTCTGGACAACTTTCACTAAAGAAATAATTCTAACCATCAGACCAATCCTGTCTTCGAGATGAAGAAAAAAGAAACAAGATAGAGAGAAGATATACACTGCAAAACCCTTATTGTTCGCGTGCCCCTAATTCTCGAGAATTCCATGAGTTGAAAATAAATTGCTAAATTTAACGGCATGCTAAAATTTCGAGCAAAAATCGGCACCTTCAAAAGAGTGATACAATAAACAACTTTACTTGGTCACGGTTAAAGGGACTGTAAAGTGAAAAAATAACCCCCATATTTTTGCCCACTATCGTGCACAACATCCCTGTTTGATAACACACAGAAAGCATCACTTCTCAATTCGGCATATTTTTACGTCTAAATATTTTGAAGATTGCTGGAACATGGACGGTGCTGCCAATGAACGGCGAAAAAGAGCAACTTGGGTTTTGGCGGTTTCCGGTCCAGGGCTCCCAGGGATTGGTCAATCCTTACCACGTGAGAGCTAATTTTGTAGATAACAAAGTTGACGCACAGGATCTTGCAGCTAAACGACATTTTAAAAATGACGCTCACTTTCATAGTTTCTACATTAATAAAGCGTTATTAAAGCATTCGGCTACTTCGCCGCGAGCTACGATCCGCCGCGCCATCTGCAAGGCCGTCTGTATTATCGCGTTTATTGTGGTTTATTTTCTACGTTGTGGGTGGTCATGCTGGTCGCGCGAAGCAGAAAATGGAAGTGAATGGCATGTCTGTGGCTGCTGTGTCATGTATTCGAGAGACCTACATATGCATGGCGTAGTTTTGGTGTTCGGGGATGCAAAAATCATCTTAAGAAGTATATTAAAAGGTTATGAACACAGTTGAGCTGAATGACACTGATGAAAATTATGTTATTTACTCCTCATATATACAAGACATGAGTATAATCTACAAATACAGATACGCCCCCAGGTTACTTAACCCTCCAGGAAGAAACTAATAATTATAATATGCTGTGACAGAGTATTTTGTTTATATGTATATTGTATTTATTATTATTATTTATTATTATTATTGTATTTATTATATGTATATTGTATTTATATGTATATTTATTTGTATTTTGTTTATATGCTGTGACAGCAAAGAAAAAGCAATGAGAAAAACTTGCAGCAAGCAAGAAATGGAAATTCGCTGACATCAACATTTCTACAAGTCTGCGCAGTGATGGGAAATGCCAAGGCACAGTATTTCGAAATATTCGTTAGTTGTGATGCAATTGTCTGTCTGCTTTCCACACGCATTCTCTACCTCTCGGCAGCAAAAACCGTAGTATGCGTCGGTTTGCATTTCACATATGAACACCCGCACGACGAAAAAACAGCGCTTGTTTCGGCTGACACAAGTGCTTCTCCCTGATACATGGAAATTTCACAAAGCAGTCCATGTTCACGGCACGGTGAGCTACTGGTGAGGACGAATGTGACTCCGGTTAATCTCAGGACGAGGAAACTTCTGGTTCGAAGCACACACCAGTGCCACACACCTTCCAGCACGCTAACCCACGAACTGAAGTTCTGTGTGTGCGACAGTTCTCGAATGCGGAATACCAGCGCACTCATGTTCAAGAGGCTCGACATTCTCGACGTAGAAGGTGGTCACAAATGCCCACTGCCATTTTCATTTTCGCGGGATTAGCGAACGGAATGGCGCGTATTACATGCGTCCTCGACGGAGGGGGGGTCATGCAATTGTTGACAGACTGCTCGGTTTCCTACTAGGTCCCTGGACATGCAATTATGGAAAATTCGATTACAGAAAAACTACAGCAATTTCAGCGGAGTCCTTTGATATTTGAACTTTTGAAGGTTCAAGCTTTTCGCTGCACATAAAGTTTCGATAGGTTTATATTCACTTTTCGGTCCCTTTAACGCAATTGGTTACCAGTAAGCATATGAACTGCTTTATAGAACAAGCGTGCGCCATACCACCTCAGCTTAACACAGTAGGGGGGATTTCCCAGACGGAACACTTTCTCATGTGGACTTCCGAAATAGACCCCAAGGTTCACATCCGGAAATGTATATCGAACATCACTGGGAGCTTCATACATGGAAGTCCCCGGCCGTGTATCCGTAGCATGTCCCGTCGCGGCTGGTTCAAGAATTGTCCGAATTAGGTCCCTGACGGGTTGTTACATGGAGCATATATTGCGAAGGACACAGGAACGCGCCATGCCAGCATGGTGTAGCATTGCGCAAATTGTCTTCGGACTAACCAACTGAATGTCTCAAATCAAAAACAGTAAGAAGCACGGACTTTATCTTGATGATGATAAGTTAACACTCCCAGTAATTTCTCACTTCATTGCTGTTTGTATGCGTAATAGAATTCAGCTTACACACATCACCCATCGTTTTGATTCAGAGGCGAGCAGGACTCTCAAATTTGCGGAAGCTCGTAGGATATGCACTGTGTATACATATAGTACCTGTTTTCTCTGTGGAAGGACGCGAATTTCCCCATTCATCATCATCAGTGTACTTGTTGTTTTTGTTGTGGAAGGAAATGCCTCTGTTTCTTGGACTTAGCAGTCCTAGGAGCTTTAATATTTCTATCTTTTTGCTTTTTAAAACACCGCGCTCATGATCTGTCATGGGATATACGAGAAACAAAGAGGAGCAACAGACGAAGAAGACGGGGTGATAAGGCGTGCACGGAGGCGGATAAGGCTGCGGAGAAAGAAGAAGAAGAAGAAGAAGAAGGCGTGCACTGCTGTTGCTCTGTTGCTAGGTTGTCGGAATTCTTTCCTTTCTAATTTGCGTAACTTTCGCCGCTTGCAACTGCAACTTCCGTATTGAATAACTGGGTGCGAAGCCGCCCAGGTTGAGGCACTTGCTAAGCTAAAATGTACGACAACCAAGATGATCGCATATTGGTGTTCAAAGTAAGACCCTAGCAGGGATACTTTGCAATGTAAACGAAATGTTTTGCATGGTGGTTCGGAAAGGTATCAGGAATCATCTGATAAGGCCTACTTGTTTCACATCTGGGTCCGGACTATCTCTTTAAGGAGGAGGGATCGGTCGTCATTGGAGGGACAAAACTCGATGCACTTTATTTAGGAGCAAAGATGAGGAGGGTCATTCTGTTTAGGCACCCGATTGACTATCCTGACACAGACTTAGAGAAGGAACTGAGGAACTATGGAGCTCTAAGACACAGAGGGAGAAGTACGGTGGTGACCACGAGGACTGCCAGACGCGAAAGCGATTGGTGTGGTACTCATGGAGCTCAGAGGGGAACTTCCCAACTCTTTGGCGGTGAGAGGGACACGCGTTGAATGTCTGTACCACGGGGTCACGCGAAGGTGTACTAAGCGCGACGCGACAGACCATTTAGCTCGTTCGCGTAAGGCACTTAATTGTCGTAGCGTACGTGGGACTCTTTCTATGAAGCGGGGAAAATGTAAGGCAGATAAGAGTTTTGGTGTGGTGAGGAACTCCTGATCCATTTCCCACTCCTTGGATTTCCTACGTGAACCGTCCCCGTTTGGAAAACACGGACAAGGAAACAGAGGAGAATAATCCTGCCGCTGAGGATTTGGGAAATTTAGTAGAAATGCAGGAGGACATCGCGGGTCAAGCAAGTAAACAAAAGCGGGTACTTGAGGAGGAAAGGTTGATCTCCAGAACGAGCAGTATACGGAGGATGACGAAAGCCAGGGTACTGGGGATATGCAAAAGGTGTAGTAGGGTGGACGCAAAGCAAGTTGATGTGGTCGGAAATCGCTCCATTGATGACACAGGAAATATGTCGGATGCATTCACGACGGCAAGGTGTATGCTTATCCGGGTCCAAAAGCGAGTCGTCGGATAGTAGGGACCCGACCGACTCGGTAGGCAGACCGCTCGTCTCCCCAACGTTGCCCCCACCCCCCGGATAGTGGGAAGAGTGTAGCTACCCTGGTATCTGAAAGTGAAGGGCGTGTGAGTGACAGTAGTGACAGGAATGATAAAGGCATGTCTCTGAAAAGGTGGAGGATATCGACGAGGAGGAAGAGTGTGGATAATATAATAATGGTACTGTGATGTTACACGTAAGGTCTGTCTGCGCAGTGTGGCGACATGTTGCACGTGCCGCAGGGTAGGACGTGCGGATAATTTGGACCACCAGAGGTTCCTTTGACGTGCGCCGGAAATCTCCGGAAGTCTCCGGGGTGTGGAAAACGCGCCGACTAGGCGTGTTTAGATCTATATCTTACATATTACTGTTATCCTGTCTGTTACATGTTTTAAACATTTCCCTGACTTTCGTCAATGACTTTCAAATTATGAACGCTTAATGTAAGAGGATTTAGAAGTAGAGTCAAACAAGACGAAGTCATATATAGACCTAGCCATGCAGGTTTTCGGGCATGAATTGTATACTCATTCCAGAATCGCATTGGCACAAACAATTAGAGGCTCAAGATTTTGATCCATAATCCACGAGGTGTTGGCATTATATCCACTTTCTCTTGCTCCGTATAACTACCGGTACTTACAATGATATATCTATAATATTGTACATGTAACAACTGGTGTTACCTCAATATGTTTCAGAAGTACATGAAAAGGAAACGCAGAGGAGAACATGAACATATAAGCTTGCAAGCATCTGCATCTTTTTTCAGATTTTTGATTCTTAAGGCACGCGACTTTCTTTCATGTACAGAAAATATCACGCATTCGTCATACGCAAAAGCCAAATTCAGTGACATTAAACCCTTTCCGCACTGACTTTCAGATCCCCCTGGCCCAGCAGCAATGACACAGAAGGAACCGCAGGCACTGAAGGGAAAGCCAGTGACGTTGATGTGTCATGTGAACGATACGGGACTTCCAGCTACTGGAGCTTTCCGCTGGGAGCACGGCACAACAGTTCTCAACGTTACCGGAGACACGTACCAAACAGAACCGATTACCACGGCTACCCAAGGAAATTATTCGTGTGCCGCTGTCAACCAGGTTGGCATCGGGCCAACGGCGCACAGGCTCTTGGACGCCTACGGTGAGCAAATCGCTGATGTATGAAAGTGGACCAGCATCGATAAGAATGTCGCATGGAATGGTCCGATTGAAGTGTGATTGATTAGTGTCCCTCTATTTTTAATTGCCTCATCCACTACAACGTTGAGAACTCTGATCCGAGAAGTGCGGTTTGAGAAGCATCACTGTCAGAGTGCCTTTGTTTTTCTGCGCATGTGTGCCCCAGATACCTCCCACATTCATGGAATTCATCTGCTGCGGCGAATACTAATGCTTTGTTCCCCCTCGAACAAGTGACCTGAACTCTAAACACAGTGATTGTAATTTTGGCATATCAGGATGTTCGACCACCACATGTTTCATGTCTTTAGCTTACTCACTCTTATGCACAAGCGGTTTTAGTAATTGAGGGAAGGCAGGACATCCGGTCCCCCTCAATTTCTGACATCACATCGTGCTTCCGTTGATCGTACGCAGGGCAAGTAACGTGCTGTTCACAGGCCGGAACCCCCTTCTAGAGCACTGCACGGGAATGGGCTTACCAAAAAGCCCGGTACCAGCCGGGACTGCGGGCTGGACCGGGCTGGGTAAAGTCTTCTTTTTGCAGGGATGCAGCAGGCTCGGGTTTCACATAATGGATCCGGACCGGGACCGTACATTGCCGGTCCCAGATCGGGCTCGAATCTGTGTATCCCCACTTTCTGTTAGCCATGGTAAACTTTCAGAGCCCGCGTTGGGCTCGGCCGGGTAGCCCCAGAAATTGCTCAGGCTGGGGCCGGGTTTGGACCGAGGCGTAGAAAATATTGAGGCTTGGGCCGGGTCCGGGCGGGTGAATCAATGGAAGACTCTATACACTTCCCCCCTCAGAAAAATCGTTATCCGCCCCTGGATTTAATTTAAAGGACACGCGTTCACAGAAATGACCGTTCCGTTTGGGTGCGTTTCTTTTACATTGAAAAAGAACGTGCCTCTGTTCGTGCGCGTTTGCGCGTTCATCATTTTAATCTGCATAATTCGTGCAAAGAAAATGAAGGTTATTTCCGAACTGATGCTTGAGAAACCACGGTCGCTAGGCGTCTTTGGTTCCTGTGGTAACGCCTTGTAAAAGCGGACACGTATCGTTTCTTTAAAAAAAGCTTCATTCAAAGGGTTGTCTTCCTCCAACAAAATGACCTCCTCCTAGCCTTACCCGGCTACGCCCGGGATTCCTTTCTAAGCAGCAGCACTTTGCAATATTAAGCTTCGCGGAACGTCAGAATGTCCCATAATTCCTCCGGGTCTATGACCAAATAGCGTGGGTGTGGCCAGGAGACCAAAAAAGCTCCATTTATGCGGGTTTCTTTCCGGTTCCGCAGTTTATGAAGGGCTTTAGGGTGATTATCTCTTAAACTATTCAGGGTGGTAGCTACAGTCAACCTGGTGAAGCAGAGCCGAGGAGCAGCTATGGCAATTGAGAGTAATTCAAGCGCTCAAACCGGGTGTAAATAACGACAAATAACGCCAATTGTTTTTGAAAGTAACGCAAAATTCGCCCCAAAGTGAACTTGGGTCGCTTTCCGCGGCAGGAGATGTTGCCAGGGAACTGCAGTCGACGAAAAAAAAAAGAAAAGGAAAAGCACATGGTGTAGTGGTAACACAAATTCATCGAAGTTATTTAGAACCAAAACTCGCATCGTTCAAAGTAAATGAATTTTTTGTGCGCAAAATGAATACTGTTGTTGAAGAAAGGACGAAGAGACCAGTCGGACTCTTTCTGGTAAGTTTATCCTCGTCAGTAGCCGTGTTTACATGAATACGACACAACGCCGTGTCATATCGAAACGTTAGAGGCGCACTTCCGCAAATACTGCCGTTTCCGGTGTCCCGCTACCTTCGCACCGAACGCTGAAACGTCGAAAACGTAGCATCTACGCCGCATTTTCAAGCGTACTTCAGAATGAAATCTGCTCTACGGCTGCAAGTCCTGATGCTTCTGTTAGTGTAGACTAACCTACATATCCAAAACGGAGCGTGGCTGCGAACTCCCTGATATCATCATTTTGTGATCCCGACTAGGAGTAGCAGACGACGCAACTAGCCCGCGGCCGAACGCCGCTTACCATAATCCTCTCTTCTTGCCTTGATGCGCATCGTCTGTTTACATGCACAGTCTGAATGCGCATCGACCGTCTCGATCCACCTCTGTCTAGCGAATTGAAGACGATACGCTCTCCTAGCGAATTGACGCGTTTACATGGGTGGATTCGATTCGACAACTGGATACGATACGCTTGTGTCGTATTCATGTAAACGCGGCTAGTGTAGCAAAGGAAGCCCCAGAAAGACTTGACCAACGGTGGCGTTCCACACGATAAGGCCGGTTCACACTATTGCGTTCCAATGCGTGCGCGTGCGGGTTGCCGTGGTAACCAACCTGTGTGTTGCCCCGCGTATCATAGGCCATGAGGCCATCATATGTCGCGCTGGTAGAAGAAGAAGAAGAAGAAGAATGTCAACGCATGCACATACACACGCACGACTATGACATTTGGAAAAAGACGAAATCAATTCGCAACATCTGTATCTACCGCTTGATGGTGGTACAAGCGCAAAGTGATTGCGTTTTACGTTACGGTGGTAAGGACCCATCCTAAAACTGCTCGCCTTCCTTTGCCCCCGCCGTACGCTCAGTTTATTGAATATGTTAATGGTGTTAATGATGAGTCTTAGTAAACCAGTTGGCAACGTCCCGGAACTGTACACGATACGATAATTCGAAACGATATCACGATACGCGAGGCTGAGCTCTTGACATTTTAGTACACCGTGGAAGGAGACGGTACGGTTATTCAGCGTATAATAGTGTTCCCGCATGGCAAATCCCGAACCGTGATCCATGAAGCCTTTCGATGTTACGCTGTTAAGGAGTTCTGTTATTGCAATCCATTTCTTTGCGTCCACGAAAGGGTTACTAGCAATCACCTTGCGCAGCATAAAAATGCTACGGGAGTCCGCTCCGCCATCTTGCTTCTCGCGCAGAGGGCCTAGTCTTCTTCTCGCGGGGCCCCACAACCTACGTGACACCTCCGATACACTATTACGCGGTACGCTATATTACTCGAGAAGATCCGAACCGGCGATACGCTAGCTGATCTCCGATAGCGTCGCGCATGCGCCATGAGACCAACGCAGGGTAACGTATCGGAGACTGTCTACTAAAACGGTCCACTAAAGGTGTCCAATGACATGTTGCAGGCTGGCAACTCCGTTATTGCAAAAAGTAGCGAACACGCCGGCATGGCACTGTCCGAAGCCCATATTTATTCATGGTCTACTAGATGACATGGTGATCGCTGATCAATCATCGACCAAATAATACATTTCATAGTGCAGTGACGGCACGCGCTTCTCACAGTAATGTGATAATTTGCACTTCCAACTTTCTACTCGCGGCGCAATATCGTTCGCTCTGCGAATTCTGCAGTGCCACCCTAATTAAAAGAGGATTACAAAGCAAATGATCACCGCAGGAATTTTTTGCGAATCCTGTGCGGATCGTGCACAGATGAAAACAATGGTGCAACCATTCCCCTTTACGCTCCAAGGTTTTTAGAACTTTCCGCCACAACTAATTGAGCCCATATATGCCCCAATACGCGGGCTTCCAGCATTCAATAGCGTCAGACCTTGCATTCCAAATTGAGCTTGCACGCGTCCCAAATTTGCTTCAGCCACAAGCATTTCCCTTTGGAATTCCTGATACAGATTGTTTTACCAGAGGCACGCATTGTTTTCAACGAGGACAGAGAGATGACGAAATCTTTGCGGCCAACAGCACGGGACTGCATGGAAGCAATCAGAGGATTACAGGAAAACGGAGATTTCGAAGTGGATTACCGTCGAGGAAAATAACTGACAAGCCGTGGCAATAACGTGCTCCGTTTTCTGTTCAAAACAGTAAACGAAACACGCTGATGTCACTGCTGGTGCACGGGAATACGCTTATCAATGAACTGCTTGAATAGCTCTGAATGTTCAGGTCTTGTGTGTTTTCTTGCTTGTGTTCATTATCCTCTGTGTTCGCTTGCGACGTATTAAGGTAAGGCGTATTGAGTGGAATACTCATACCTCACTTCGCATACGTTCACTTGTACGATGGTGACATCGCAAATGCACCATAGAGGTAGTGGATCAAGAATAAGAGGAACGGACGGGGGCAAAATGGAGGTCAGTCATCTCAGTGTTCACTAATTATATAGGGGGAAAAAATTAGCTCTTTTGCCCGTGCTGATTAAATTTGCGTTTGCAGAATGCATTCTGCCGTGCTGCATACGAAATTGCGGGATCTGACCGCAAATGTCGAAACCTATGTGCATCAAATTTAATAGATTTATTTTTTGCACGCTCGTAGTCGTTTTTCTCTTGGATCGCCTTGGTTTACACTTTATGTGTCTTTTGCCGTATCGTTCACGTTACTTTTCCTCGGATTGGGAAGTATTTTTTGCGTTCGGTAGGAGTTATAACTAATATACATAGAAGCAAGATAATGGTATCCATACTCGGAAGCTTCGGCGTTGCTTATCGCTGTGGCTGTTGTCACGTGTTGTTACGTCCTGCGTAATAAAAGGGCATGCGCAGCGGCAACTCCTGTTCAGTCGTGTGACTGCCAAGCAGAGTGTCACATGTGCTCCGCAATATGTGTCTCCGTCGTGTATGTCACAGAGTAGCTACATGACAAAATTGGCGACGAGGATGGGACACATGGCAATAACCACAGGAATGTCTTGGTACTCCTTTGGTGATTTGTGATCAGAGCCTCGCCAGTGTTTAAACTGGTGATGCAGAGAATCAACTTGTGATGTATTAAGTACTTCATACATTGCATACAAACTGCACTGAGGGCCATTGCTGGTATACTGAGTTTTGAACTATGGTCTCATTCACTGGACGCATCCCTATATAGTTGGCCTCTGCTTGTTTGTTTGTTTGTTTGTTTGTTTTTGTAAATGTCTTTTTGACATTTTGGGTTGCCTTTATTGTTCTACTTCCTCTTGTTTTTACATGTCCTAAAGTAGCCTGCTCCGACTCTGTTGGGACTAATAGCTCGACATTCATTTTTCAATATATCAGTCAGTCTGTCTCGCTCAGGTGCATCTGTGCAAACGCGAAGGACTGGGGGGGGGGGGGGGGAGGGTATATATTTATTCACACAAAAGGAGATGTCAGCCAGGCAAGTGGCGGACAGGCCTCGTTATCATTACACCCCGTAGCGCCATCTGTATCGTATGCTTACTGAATGCATTGTAAGGGCACCCGCATAGGTCATTAGATATATGAAGGGGTAAAGGTCAATAATGAGTGAGAGCGGCATTTTGGTGTGAGATACTGTAAATATGTACAGCAGTTACGAATATGTATAATATGTAAATGTATAGATGTAGATGTACACACAGATAAAGAAGAGAATCGCCCTATCCGGAACGTAGAAAAAACGACTAACACACACGCAAAGTGAAGACGGGACAACAAAGTCGGGACGACACGCGTACTTCTACTTCGCGCATTCTCCGCGGGCGATGTAGTACAACGGAAGTATGACGTACAAGCAGGGTTCCCGCATGTGAAAAACTCCAAGCAAACATCCATTTTGTTTTGTGCTACATCCCACTAAGAGCCTGACTTGGCAGATAAACACTTTGTAGCCGCAGGCATTTGCGCGTCTGTCAGATGTCCAGAGTGCCTCCGTGAAAGACGACGAGAAATTTTTAATAAACCATCCCGTTCTGTATCTTCAATGGGGATCGACACTCGTGGTTATTTTTATTTGATATGCTCAGTATTACTTGTGTGTGCGTGCGTGTGTGTGTGCGTGCGTGCGTGCGTGTGTGTGCGTGCGTGCGTGCGTGCGTGCGTGCGTGTGCGTGCGTGTGTGCGTGCGTGTGCGTGCGTGCGTGCGTGTGCGTGCGTGTGTGCGTGTGTGCGTGTGCGTGTTGTGCGTGTGCGTGTGTGCGTGCGTGCGTGTGTGTGTGGCATTCTGTGGAAATATTGTCCTTTTGTTCCCCTTCTTGCTTCTGTTTGTCTCATAGTTATGGCGGAGACGTTAAATCTGAAGTGGCTTTCTGGAAACTCTTCCTTCGTCGGATAAGCTTAAACAAATGACTGATGCGTTCGTGCCATGCTTTTAGAATGTGGTAGTCTATCAACAACAACAGTTAAATGAAGACTGATGATGTCGTAGGGGTTTTCCCCGCTCAGGCTGCTGGGTACTGTTTCAAAAAGAGAGCACTGTACAAACAAATATGTGTACGGTACATTGCGCGCTTGCTATAAAGTTTTGTCTTCTTTCACTGTCGTATACTCTCGGCAGGGGAAAAAGTGTAGGAAAGCAAATGCAGACGACGCTGTCTGAGGGTGAAAGCAGTTTTGAATGTCATGTTTCAGCTGCACCGTCGTTTCTCCGCGCTCTTCCGGAGACTGGCGGTACCCTGCGGAATTCCACCTCGGTGGCTCTGGAGTGCATCGTTGAGTGCGATCCCCTTTGCGATATCAGCTGGTTCAGAAACAACGTGAGCCTCGCTGACTCGCCCTTCTTTCAGGTAAGGTACATACGTTTCTGCTTGCACTGAGACTGCAATACACGGAGCAGCAGAAACATATGAACATTTTATTTATTTACGGTATTTATTTATTTATTTTACCCTCAAGGCATACGCTACAGAGGAGAGTGGGTTATAATACAATAGGAGCGCGTTACTTGTACACATACATAAGCATCATACATAAGCACATAACAAATCGGAGAAGAAAAGAAAATATAGGAACTAAAGATGATTACGCGAGGTAAGCGAGATTATCCGTTAGCGCAACATAGAACTGCGTGATGGAATCAATGTTACAGATTGTTGAGGGAAGGTGATTCCAAGCAGCTGATGAGCGAGGGATAAATGAATTGGCGAACGTGTTCGCCACCTATCGGTATATCACCTTACGAGGTGGTACAGGACGCCTTCCGATCTTGAACTAAGCTGCATGTGAAGGAAGGCATAGAAAAATAGCAAAGGTAATGTCTCATATAAGGAAATTGGTGACGAAAAAAACGTCTGCCTCAGTGTCCCTTGCGACTGTGTTTAGCTGATGCTTCATTGGGTAACGGCGACGGCAGTCATGGAGATCCAAGACGAGAAACAAAGTCGGTATTTTGGCCACCAAGCTATTTCCGATCTAGCTCGCAATGGGTGGTATCACTGGCACATAATGGACCCTCCTTTCGTATCTAATGGCGCAGCCTCCAATTCATCAAGTAATTGTTCTTGTAATGAATCCTTAAAAATCGTTCGTGTACGTGTGTCCTAGTCACTTTTTTCGGTGACAATAACAACATTAGAAATTAACCGCTCTCGACGAGAGTATGCAAAATTCACCACTTTTCAGAACTGTGATTTCGGTAAAAAAGCGCAGCATTAAGAAAGCTGTGGAAATGCGATGCTAAATGACGCTGGAAGCACTTCAAGAGGATGGATTCATATTGGATTCAAAGATGACTTAGAGAACGTGAGAAATTTTCCCCGTGCCATGCCGTCTAGTGTATTTGTGCACATTCCCAAAAGTGGAGGGACTTGAGTACTGTATACGCGTAGCACGACCTTTCTTCGGATGAAACCCGCATCAGTCATACGCGATCCGAATTTGTCGCACGCATGTTGCAATTTGTTCAGCAATTGATTTAATTCACACACTCCAGATATAATAGCAGGCACAAAAATATTAAGGGTGCGATCGAGAACATTCACTTCTTGTCAATATGCCACTACAAACGCGCTTAGTACTGAATGGCACTATTTAATTCCTGATTAGAATTTCAGACTTCAGACAAAAAAAAACAAAAAAAAAAAACAAACGTTCTTCTTCAAGAGCGTCCCTCACCAAAGATGAAAGTTTAGTTCCGCAAATGACTGATGTTCCTTTAGTAATCCTTTTAAAACCTATAACGACCGCTCTGCCGGGCATTACGCTGAACCAGTTGTCTTCTTATCCAAATAGCTCTCTACAATGACGTATGCGTTGGATACATATTAAAGGCACATTATGGACCGTTAGCATGGAGTGATTAGAGGTCGATACTGTTTTGAACGAGCACTTTGGATGCAGCGGAGCGGCGAGCGTCTCCACTTCTTTCTCCTCTGCTTCTCTGTCTCCCTCCCTCTTTAATGAACATCAAAACTGTACCTGACCTCAATTAATTAGGCACTGATGGGGACCTTGGATCCATCTGGTACAACAGCGCTACGCTACTCGTTCAATAGGGAGTTTTACTGAATCGTTTTTGCTCAAACTGTTCACGAACGGTCTTGTCACGACCCAATAAGATGATTTAATTCTGAGTCACTACCCCTTCTCATTGGCCACTTGCGAAACCGTTCGTGAACCGTCTGAGGAAAAACGATTCACTAAAACTCACTAAAACTCGCTAACTATGGGTTTCGCATCGTCAACAGTCCTACTGGATGGACTACAGACTTCTGCCCCGTAAAATATGTGTGTGTGTGTGTGTCTGTCCTGTTATATTCTATAAATCTTCGTCACTAATAGCGACACACATGTAACGGACTCATGCTATTCTCACCATGTATTTCTCGCTGTTGCTTACAAACCCAAGCACAGATTCCAACTGAAAGATGATTGCAATTCCAGACTACTTGGGGTGAAATGGCACCCGATTTCAGGATTTATTGGACGGATTTTCTAGTGTTGATATTATTACTTCTATATGTATCGTACGTTGCTCTGTAGTATATGAATGGTTCGTTCCTTTCAGGTACAGCTCCGGTCAACCTTAATAATAACACTGGAAAAAAATTCGGTCTCATTTCTCAGCGCGATAACAGCCACCCTTGGGGTACTGGAGGGAATGTTAAATGAACAAAATCCTTGCGTCAAACTAACACAATAATTTTGTTCAATTAAGATTTTTTCGTGGTCATAATGGTTGCTGTAATCGCGTTCGGGAACGAGACCACATTTTTTCCAGTCTTATTATTAAGGTTGGTCGGAGCTGTACAAGCGCTAAGCGACAACCAATAGATCGCTAACAATCGCTAGAAACTCCTTCACACATCGCGCTCAAACGCTACCCTCTCCATTTGCGTAACCATTCAACATAAACAATGAGCCAATTGTATGCATATTGAATAAGTTAGGCCCCAAGCATCGTCTCGAATTGCTTCCTTCGTCTCGCTTTCACCTATTCTCCATGCAAATGGCATGCATAATTACGGAGGCGCGGAAAGAGCAAATAGGCGGGCGGGTTGCATATACTTGTCCGAATTAAGGCACGCCGAGGCGACATTCCAAGCGTAATTATGCAATCCGCTAAGCAAACAGAATAGGGTCTTTGCTTTGTGGATACTTAGGAATCGGACTGGCGTATAGGATGTGTCTTTGTATGACATTTCGCAGGTGACCAACGTGGCCCAACCTGAAAGTGGGGGACGATTTCACTCCATCTCGTCCGTTCTCTCGTGGAATATGAGCCAAGTTCCTCCTGTCTCCTTCGACTACAACACCTTCATGTGTCAGAGCAGTGCCAATGACGTCGGACAACCGGTGTCCAGCACGATGGTGTTCCGCATTGAGTGCAAGTATTTTGTTTCTTGCCATACATCTGCACCCGGACGGTTGTGATAGTTGAAAAAAGTCATCGAATAGCATCCGTACAGTCCATAATCCTTAATTAACAACGCATAGATAACTTGAAAATGGCGTTTAGCACACGTTTGCCTTAACGCGACTATGAAACGATATTTTTTCTTCTTCTAGTTTTCATTTGACAAAAGAGATGTTCCCTGAACACACAACCGAAGTTTCCCATTCGCCAAGGGAGAGCTTTTCTTACGAGAGAATTTAAACGATGTACAGTAGGGGCCACGGTTGTTTAAAATCAGCACTCCGTGATTTACCACATCTCAAATGTCCTGGTATTGTAAGACTATTTGTTTCGAGTAATAAACACGTGCAGCACCATGGTCCACCTTCAAATACAATATTGGCACAACACTTTCAAGCGCAACCAAGGCAATATGGGACGGCAAAGTACAGACAGCCGATTTTAGCTAGGCGTGCCCCCAACAGTACACGAAGGCGACACAGCGCGTGGGGGTACGAGCGGAGGAACTCGATCCTGTCCGATCAGTACCCGATTACGTCACCCACGACTTGGTGCGACGCTTCTTTCCACGAACTCTCGCTATATAATTAATGTTGAACATACAAGTAAAGTGCAAGCGAGCTGGTATTAGGGTTCTTCGTTTTCGGGTATTATGATTTTTCAAATTCGGAGGGGGGGGGGGGGGGGAATCGGATGCAATTTACACGCGAGAATTTGGGGAGAAATCGGGCGCTACGATCTCTGTTTGGTATGTCATCGGGAAATTTTCGGGAGAAACGAAAGGCATATGAAACAAGCCACTGCTGTCACACTGGGACGAGAAACAATAATCTCTATTTTCCACCATAGTTATTCACTATAGTTATATATTATTATATATTCATTATAGTTTCACTATAGTTATTCAGTAGAATATTATGATTCACTTTTCGGACGGTTTACCTAGCATGACAAATTCAAGGACCACAATGGATAGAAATATGCCGCAAGGATTTCGGGTAGATATCGGGTTTTATCCGAATTCTTGAAAAGCTTGTTCTGGGGGGGGGGGGGGGGGGGGAGCTATCGTGAAAAATCAGGTTTAACCGGAAGACGAAAACCCAATTTGTACTCGATGTTGGCAACATCCCTTTAGCTTGAGGGAAGGACAAAAGAGAAAACGCAAAAACGAAGCACCAAAGGCTCAAACCAGCTATGAACGAGTACGCGTGTAGTAGCCAAGAAGTGAGAGGAAAGACGCGACGTGAAGGAAGAACGTGAAGGACGGCGATTTCAAAACACGTCCCGCTTGAATAGGGAAAAAATCTCTGGTGTATATAAGTAGCTGGACAGGAGAAACGGTTTTCAGGAAAGACGTGTTAGGGCGTTCGAGAAATTTAGTAGTCCCTTAAAAAAAAAAAAAAAAGAAAAGAAGAAGAAGAAAAGGACTAAGATTTTAGTGAACATACCGCAGCCAACCGATGCGTGGAAGGCAAGTTCCTGGGCACGTAACGTGATTAGCAGTGCTCTCACGTTTTCTTTTTCGTTTATTTATTTTTTTTTTTTTTCTGGTGCAAGCCGAAGGAATTTTGTCAAAACCATGAGAGAGCTGAGTGTGCCAGGACGGGGAATTGGGCTCGTGGACAAAACAGGAAACGAGACACAGATGCTCTACTACCAACGAGTGTTACTTGACAAATAGGGTTACACCAATACCTCAAAGATGACAACATAGCCAGCGCTAAACAAGATTACTAGGACCCCTTCAAGTACGAACTAGGGACCCTGCAAGTACGTGACTCAACCGTGGTTGACGCGAAGACTCCGGGATTTGTCATATCTTCATGCGGGTCTTACCATAGACGTTTGATGACTTTGCTGTACACGTAGATGGTTGTTCTTCTGTTGACATCCTTTAGATGTTGGTGTAATCTTGTCCGTGTAGTAAAGCATGTCGATAGTGTGCATACCGGTGTGTCGTCATTTTAGCTCCGGCTATAGAAAGAAGGGAGAGGTAGCAGGCAATCTGGTATAGACTGATGGTAGGGGACCGAGAGACATGGAACAAGAATGAGAATTTGTTGTCCGTCCTTCTTGTTCCGTGTCTTTCGGTCCCCTACCATGGATGTAGCTCCTGCTATTCTCAAATGCAAAAGCGTTGACTCATGCTCTACCTTTTCACACAAATAAAAAAAAATGCATAAAACGCTGTCCTCCTCTCTATGGCGTACCATGTAAGACGACTTCCATTTTTCCCGTCCCGACGTTCGAGGGAGGAAGCAAGATTTAAGAAACGGTCGTCGACGGGCCCTCCTTCTAAGAGCGCAATAACATTATCCGTTAGCCACTGGTGGTTCAGGAAGATCAATTGCAAGCACTCATATCCGAGACAACACATTCGCTGCTCCACCGCTTCGCTTGAGCCATTGCCATTCTGGTTTCGTCCTTTCCTCCAGGGCCATATCACCGCCGACCGTCTAAAATTTCCACGAAAACGACCACTTGATATTAAACGCAACTTCTCAAAAGTAATCTGAAAGCCTTCCCCCCTCTGCATGATGCCAGTCCGTAAACCTCTCATCTTTGATACAGGTTTGTGAGCCTCCGTGACCCGGAATACCAATTCGGCAAACACAGTTGCGTTACCGCCGCCATCTCCACCACAGGACAAAAACATCACCCATGAACATCACGTTCTAACTCAGGCGCAAGAGCGCTCAGCTTCGGAGTAAATATTACGGCTACCGTTTATTGCTATAGGCCGCAACCGTAGCACCGGAGTATAAGGCGACTCATACCAATCCGGCTTCCATACTCTTATATTGCTTCCCCTCTTTCGCTGTTACGGCGTATGTTGCTTCCAATAAATGCCTTCTTCCTTCTGGCTTTCCCATTCCGAGAACAGACGAATGAAAGTGAAAAGTGAGTTCTCCTGCAATCGATTTGCGTGCAGGGTGACAGAGGGAACCATTCGAAAGGCTAGTGTTTTATGCGAAGACTGGGCGGGGGTATGAGTGGGTGCAAATCGAACTGCGCCGTTGACATTCCAACATGACACAGCCCACCAATCAGAGAATAAAAGAAGTTCCTGTTCAGAATGGCTTCCTGACACGAGGAGCACGCCTGGCTTCCAGAGAACTGTTCTCCTTTAGCGTCCCCGTTGTCGCAGTTTTTTGCGCTTCTTTCTGCTTTCTTGGGGGAAAAGTGGCGAGCGTACATGTGTAGAGCATTTATTTAATTGAAACGGGGGAGATATTTTTGGAATGAGCGTGTCGTTGGTGTCCCCTTTTCCTTTCTTGTAACATGGTTGTCGTAGTGTCTGACATAGAAATGGCCCGGAAGGGTGGGTAATTTACGTTTTTATTCTTCTCTGTTTTGAACTACCCTTATGGCTTATGTCTTTGTGTTTCGTGAAGCGAGTAGATGGCTCTTAACAGTGTAGTAAGTGGATACAAATAGGCGACGTCGGTTTGTGTGAAAGCATCAAATATGCGTCGACTTAAACAGCATTGTAATAACGACGAACATTAGTTTGAATACTAACTCACATGAGAAAAGCGTCAATTGAAATAGGTACGCATGAATGTAGAAAAACACTTGGTGTGATGGCAGATGATTAATACAATGTAGTCCTCGAAGACTGTGATTGCCAAAAGAAAAAAATGAAG
Source organism: Ornithodoros turicata (assembly GCF_037126465.1). NCBI lineage: Eukaryota > Metazoa > Arthropoda > Arachnida > Ixodida > Argasidae > Ornithodoros > Ornithodoros turicata. Next base: position 118,777,802 of record NC_088202.1, on the reverse strand, counting down.
TGGCAGTCATCATGGTGTTTTAAAACGTTCCTGGTTTTCTCGTTCGACTACGCGCCTAATCATTTTTGTTCCTAGCTGTTTATCGTTAATATACATCGGAAATGTTTTAGATGTAAGAATCATTTCTACATTATGTATTTCTCTCGGGAGCAGTATTGCACTATGAACTTGCACCTGTTCTATTCGTGGAACCATGAAGCTAATTTTCCATACATGCCAGTGAAGTTCATTTTCGGCTAAGTATGCTCGCTGGTGTTCCACTTTCCCACTTTCAGATCCACCTGAGAAGCTGGAGCTGAGCGCAAGGCAGGTGGTCATCTTAGAAGGCGAGTTGCCTCGTGAGCTGAAATGCTCTGCCTCGGCGCATCCACATGCTGAATACCACTGGCAGCTGGGGGCACTCACTGTTGCCAGAGGCCCTATGCTCGTCTTCAACACTACGGCATCAAGGACCATGGCGGGAAACTACACTTGCATTGTCTCCAACAGGCATGGGCGAGCCAAGGCTGCCGTTGTGGTCATCGTAAGACGTAAGCGCACTGGCCATTCGTCGCAATATCACTTCTAATAAACAACAACAACAACTTTATTTGGAGATGGGGATGAATGGGGAGTTTCATCGCCAGGGGCAACACTCTACTCCATTGCTGGTGGCGATGTGGGGAATGAAATAGTGAGCCCCTTCACAATAAGGAAAGAAGTCCTATGGTGTCCAAAAAGGTCAAAATTTGGGGGCAGAGCGTTGGTGGTGTGGATTTATCCAGGGACCAAGCAACTTTGAGAGAGAGAGAGAGAGGAAGGGGGGGGGAGGGTCCAGCTGATTAAGAGACGAGGAGAGTGAGGTTCGGCTGTTTCTTCGATTGCCTGGCTTAACTTGATCTCTCGTCATTAACCGGTTCTGTGTATAGGCTGAATCAAACTGGTTCCCAATACGGAAATTATTGCCGTCTGTCATTCTCAATTAAGAGCATAATTAACTAATAATAAGACACTGTATGTGACATTGTACGTGACAACCTACGACGCTCTACGGTGACTTTGTAATTGGAAAACCTCGAACGGCGTCTGCGCAGATTCCTATCACACGTGAGGTTTCGTGTGGAGTGGAATTGAGCTACCAAGTTCTTTTTTTTTTTTTGTCTTTCTCTTCTTCTGTTAACAGATCACATAGTCTAAACGTGGTTTCAGTGAATTCAACGTTCGTGGTTCCTGGGCAAGAAAGAAGACTATGGGTTCACATAGGTAGCACTTCAAGGAAGGCGGTAAGAGCGAACGCTGCAAAGAGGCAGGACCGGGCTCCTCGCTTCATGAAACGTATATTTATGTCAACCATACACCAGATCACTTGCACGCTATTCTATACCGGACATGCTTTCACGACAACCTCATTTTGCTTATCATACTACAAACTAATAGAATGACGCGACTGGTGACACTGTCCGAAATCCGAAATCGTTTGGACGCAGCAACAGCACAGCCTAGCACGTATCTCACAGCGTCCCACGAGAGGATGTCATTACATTCTTAAAAATATGTTTTACTTCAGAAAATTATGAAACTACTTGGAAACACAGTCATACCCAGGCTCTTGTCAGAGTTTGAGGGCGTTTGCATTCGTGTCACGCATCAATTAAGCTCACTTTGTTAATTGAGCTCGCAAATTAACCAAGCAAAGTATATAGCATTTTTCTTCATGAATTCTGAGCCCTATCGCCATAGCATACTATTCAAGTCAAAATTGCGAGGTTTTTCACAAGATATATATAATAAAAAGTTGACAGCCGAAAATACATCGCTGGGCGAAATATGGTCGGTGAAATCTGCGTTGGCGGAACTCTTCGCTTGGCATATACCGCGGCGAAGTGGAAAGAGCGACACAGCTTTATTCCAATCGAGGGCCTTGTCGCGCAACCCGTCATTATCACTGGCTGGAGACCGAGGACAACACGTTGATAAAGGGCGAAATAGTGTTATTGCGGCGTGGTTTGTTTTCTTCTTGCACGGGAGGGAGTGTATTTGGACGGAGCCAACAGTTCCGCAAACGTAAATAGTACCGAGTGCTAGTGGACCGCTGATCACTCCGTGCTTACCGAACTTTAACTCTCCATTAATAATTAACTCTCCGTGCTTACCGAAACCAAAGAAAGGGACACCTAACCGAAAGGCGTTGCGTGACGTGACACACGGCAAAGAGAATCTCATTTTACGAAGCGGTCCTTGTGGGAAGCTGAGATCGACGATCTTCTTCTCATCTGGAAAGGTGTATGGCGTAGCCTCGAACGAAGAGCGACACGACGACATTACTCTTGAACGAAGGGCTAGACCGTGTTCTCATTTTCCAAGTACTCGAAGTCTGCGTGCACATATTGCTGTTGCAGTACGTATTTTGAATTCATTGATGGTATTGTTATGCATACTGTTACGATGTCGTACGTGTAGACTGGTTCTAATGGAAATATCTAGCACGACATCTTTGGGTATATTTTTCAAACGAAACACCAAATGGAGTTCGCTCTTGCCGTGTGTCACTGACACGGCGAACTCCTTTGGCGAAGCGCTTTGCAGCTGTAAAGGACCCCTAATGGAAAGGAGTTCAAATGTGCCCGTGTGTCAGGGGTATTATCTGCTGGGGGATGCCACGATATCCCACTGTTAAGAATACATCGTTTAAAATCCCAGATGTTCAAAATCCCAGGTTTCTAAATTAAAACATGAACATGAAGAATGGCGCAATGATAGTGTTGAATAATAGATATTGCTGACAAGCCTCGCAGTATGGCGCGGTTTTGACATCGGTAGAAGTCATTGTCGTGAATAAAAGCCAGGTTTTTGCCGACCGTTAGGCTTAGCAAGGCGGCCACGTCAGATCAGCAGATATGGTTAGAATTTGGTTAGGTTAGGTTAGTTTTCAGACGTTAGGATAGCCTAGGATTGTTTTTTGACAGTTCGCCACGCGGTTAGGGGCTCCCCACAGCTGAGCACGCGCACAACGCTACGCTAGATCAGTTTGGGTTTTTGAACGTATGGTATTTTAAGAGGTAGATTCTTAACGGCGGCATTTTGGGATACCTCCATCTGCTGATAGGGTGCGGCAGACGCGGTAGCGGTCTAGTAACACTCTCTATTAGTGAGTATTAGTAGACCGTCGATATAACGTGGCGTCCGAAGTACCGTATCTACCGCACCCAATCAACGGATCAGATCCTGAGTCAGGAGCGTTGCCATTGGTTCCGGTAGGTACGGTAGCTTCACGGTGAAGTTATCAACGGTCTACTAACACTAGATAGTTTTAGCTGACCGTTATCGAGTCCCCGCTCCGCTCAGCCGGCGAGCGAGCACGCAACTGTGCATGGGCGCCAGCGTTGTGCCCGTTACTCAATTTAGGTAGCGAAATACCGCTACCCTATTTAGAAGTAGCGCGATAATAGCGGCGCTACAAATTTACGAATGTAGCGCGATACCGCTACCGCTACCAAAAAAAAAATTTAGCGCAATTATCCTTCCGCTACTTTCTCGCCGAAGGCCTATGAATATGTGATTCGATACATTCAAAGATATGTGCTCTTGCTGATACTTTATTTCTTGCGATCAGTACTTTCTGAAAAAGTCATTACCAGGGTTGGTTACCGAAAATATTAATGTTTCCGGTTCCGTTTCCTGTAACTGAAAAACTCGGCTTTTCGTTTCCGTTTCTGTTTCTGGACGATTTTCGGTAGCGGTTTCTGTTTCCGTTTCCTTTTAAGAATTTCGTTTCCGTTTCCGAGGTAATTTCGCTACTGGGTTCTGTTTCTCATCCGGAACTCGTACTGTCTGGTTTTGGATTTTTCATGTCAGATATTCATAATAGATGCAAAAGGACAGCCACACCAAACACAGACACTAAATACTTTAATGCAAAGTTCGTCAAGAATCTTATACGCCGCAAGTAGATGCCCCTCTAGGTTGCGGAACTACATGCCTTTAAGTTTCAAAAGTCTCCGCTCGTGCGTAAAAATAACACGTCATCCAAAACTTTCGCGTCCATGTTGTTGCGCAGTGGGCTCAACACGAAAGAAAGTCGCGAAAATAAACGAATGAATGAATGATGACTGGAAGAATAGTGCGGATGTATGTAATTTTCATATTAACGCGAAAACACTGAGGGAAACATCCTGCGAATTTGGTTTCCGTTAACGTTACCACTCTTGAATTTCGTTTCCGTTTCTGGTAGTGGAAACTAAAACAATTTTGTTTCCGTTGCCATTTTCGTTTCCTGTTGAATTTCGGTAGTTACCGTTTGTCGTTTCCGTTTCCGGTAGCCAACCCTGGTCATTACAAACTTGAATTCACCTTCAAGAGCAGTTGCCGCTCAAACTTCCCGTCACTGAGCGTAACACGTGTCTTGCTGAACGTATCGGCGCAAACATCGAAAAGTCGTTCGGCACACGCACATGACGGAACGGCGGTATTCAGCTTGAGGAACGCCCCGTGCACTCTTGGATAACCCTGCTTTAGCGATGTCAAATTAAAGTTATCTGGCACAAAGAGGTACTGAGTAAGCTCGCGATCAGCTGGATCTGCTGTAGAAGTTGACTCCCCAAAAGAAAAGAAATCGTCTGCATGGAGCTCGCTCGTGGATTCCTCGGCGCGCTCACTTGAGGCGACCGAACACCTTAACATTTCGTTTACGGTCAAGCTGGCTACTTCCTTTCATTGGTTTTCATCCGTGAGCCATGAGAGCTTGAACCTCGGAATTGAGACAGCAGCGATTTGAAGGCTCTGTGTCTGACATGAATCGGTCGAACCTAAAGTGAATACCATGTATCGTTACCAGTTTCGCAGTTGAATACGATACGGAGCATGTAGTAAAATCAACTTTAGACGCTAGAGTCTAGCGTCTAATTTATTCTATTTTCTCCTTCAAAAGTAGCGGTAGCGGAGGTGGTTCCGCTACTCAAAATTGTGGCGGAAATTACTTTCCCGCTACAAATAACAAATGTAGCGGAATTACACCTTCGCTACTGAAAAAAGTAGCGATTACAGTAGCGCAGCTACGCACAAGACTGAGCGCTACATTTGCCCGTTAGTGGGAGAGCCGAGCGGAGCTTCCGCCCGCTCCCGCGCTGTCTGAGCGGAGCGAGACGCGAGACGGTCGGCACTACCAGGTGTCAAGATGGCTGTCGCCAGTGGTGAGCACCTGCCGCTGCCTTCGTCGTCTTTTGCTGCTGCTGAGGGCGATGTGTCTCAGCAGCGGCTCCGAAAGCGTTTTTGGATCGACGAGGATCCTGTAGGGCACTCCAAAAGTTCACAAGCGAACCCGGGAGAGACAGCTTCAAGCGCAAATTTATTGTTTACAAGAAGCTTCCACCAAAGTCGACCCAGTCTTGGTTATTGGAAAGCGGACTGGCCTTTTTTAATGTCCAGGTTTTTTAAGAAAGCAAAGTCATGGAATTATTTTCAAATATAATGAAAACTTCTTCACTGAATGAATGCTTTCACTGAAAAAAAAAAAAACTTTGCTAATCACTTGCATTCGTTCGACTACTTCCCGTGTACAAAGAGCGCCGTTAGCGGTGCGAAACGCAAAACGAGTTGATCGCCCTGCTAAAACCAATTTTCTTACCCCGATCCGCTCGCACTCAGTGGATCACCGTAAGAGGAGCGGAATGTCAAAACGGTCAGCTAAAACTCTCTACTCTCTACTGAAGACAAGGTCTGTTCTCGTGTTGTCTCTCCTGTCTTCCGCCTATTGCACAGGCACCTTCAGTATGGAGTTCAACTACCAGCTCGCCTGCATCTATGCCATTTTGTCCGTCACGATGACGTTATTAACGATCCACTTACGTTCTCTAATATCAACAATCGCGCATCGCCCAGTGACGGACTTGCGGTTGTCAAATGTTTGTAGAAATCTTGTGGAAAACCCCGGGATCTTGTCTGCAATACTGTGCTTCCGATACACTTCCGAAATCATGGAGAAAAATGATACCTTTGTTTGACAAATTTGCGAGTGCAACTTGTAGGATTCTACCCCCTTGAATCCCACGCGGGGTTGAATCCAACCCGTCTTTTGCCCAACCACTGCACCGAGAGACACAGACACAAGTGAACAAACACACTCTTTAGTCAGTGACAAGGGCACCACTTACATTTCATGTGTCGCGGATCCTCCGTTCCGCTCCAAATCCCGCTGCCTACCTTGACAGCTGTCGGTAGAAACATTGCCCTCTCCCCCCATCGCGCGGCGCTTTTATCTCCTTCGATAAGCAGCGACTGTATCATTGGCGAACTGCAGCGCCCCACAAACTAACAAAATTAACGCGTGACACGAATACAAACGGCCTCAATCTGTGGCAAAAGTCTGTATAAATTTATTCTAGGTAGTTTCATAATTTTCTGAAGTAAAACCTGCATTTAGGAATTGAATGGCATCCTCTCGTGGAACACCATGTATCTTTTAGTACGGACATGCAAAGTGAAAGCAAAGGGCCCGGAAAGTGTCCTATGACCATAGGGTTGTCACCTTTCACCATGAGAGATACCGGCCGAGTGGGTGAGACCAAGGAGGGACACGAGGAAGAGCAAAGGAATGTGTGATGGAAATTGAGCGATACATAGGAAAGCGGGAGAATAGGAGAGGGTGAAAGAGAAGCACATCGGGAGAGAAAGCACTCATTCAACGGCGTTATTCCGCTCCAGTTCAACTTTCGAGCTGAAGTCTTTATTCCGTTTGTGATGTCGGTGTTACAATACAGATCGGAAACAAGGCTTGGAAGCAAGGGAAAGTAATACAACTACCACAAAGAAGTTGGGGCCCGTCACAAATTGTTTAGATGGGCTCACGGAATTTGACGATAGGTCTTCGTGAAACGCCTTCTGTGGTAAAATACCGGCAAAACGCTGCCTTTCAAGCGGTATTCGGCTCCAGCAACAAATAACCGATGTGCCGGTCCAATACCGGCTGAGTGGCAACCCTGCCTGTGGTAACATTTCCGTGAGTATGAGCAAGAGACACAAACAGAGGAACTGATAGATTAGATTAGAACTGAACTGAGTTCGTCCCTGCGTGCTTCTTGTCTTCATTCCCTCTTCGCATACTCAAGGAAATGTTACCTACAAGTTCACAAAACCACAGCTGTAATGCACAACAGCCTTGGTACTGCTTTTCATTGGCAAAAAGTGCACAGAGAGTTGACTAAAAAAAGAACAGCAGCAACTGAGACGGAGTGTACACGGCTGAGTCACTGTGTCAGATTAAAATCTCGGGCGTTACCACTAGTTGAGAAACAAAGTGCGAAATTCAGGGTTAAGCGCAGTTGTCTCGCAACGTAAAGCACTGAATTACAAATATATTCAGGGTGAAGAGAAAGCCAGCTAAGAGTGACACGTAGTGTCATGATAGTCATGGATGATGCCCCATGGAGGACACGTTCTTCCAGAAAGCTCCCATGAGCGAGCTGTCCAAGTCATGCGCGGACATTTCCCGTATGTGCTACGTAGATCACAACGCTGTATTCGTCATCATGAGCAACGAGAGTTTTCACCAGATCAGCACAGAAGAACCAGAGGACAGACACGCAAAATTACACGGGGGAAAAACCTGAGGATGCTTCGCTTGATCGACATAGAGAGGCGCTTGTATAGCACTGTTCTAACACATTAAGAACATTATCGCTTCGAGTCACCGTATCGGAGGAGGAGGATCATAGTCGTCCTCTGCGCTGTGACCTTTCGAGACCTCCTGAAACTCTCGGGAAGGGGGGGGGGGGGCGCTCTGGGATAATCCGTAATACGACTTCAATTTCGAAGTCACGTTTTCATCGTGGTTTGCCTACTTGACGGAACAGATTGAAGCTAGTCCAGCCATCACTGATCCGGACATGAATAGCGAGTTTTCGCTCTCTGAGTTAGAGAACGCACTCCTTCTGTCACGTGTTCGATCCTCCCGAGGCCCGTACAATATCACCAATAGGGCTATCCGTAACGTGGAAGAGCGATGTGAGAAGTGCCTACTCGAGGTATTTAATACGTCCTGGAGAACCGGGAAAGTACCTGAGTGTTGGAAGCAAGCGCGAGTTGTTCCACTAGCGAAGCCGGGGAAATCGCCATCTCAGCTCTCTTCTTTCAGGCCAGTGAGCTTGACTAGCTGTCATGGCAAGTTTTTAGAATGCATCCTCCACAGAACCGAGTGGTGGCTCGAGAGGCACTCCTTCTTCCCGCAGGAAATAACGGGATTCCGACAGCACAGATCTTCCATGGACTGTATTCTTGACTTCATTAGGTCGGTGGAAGAAGCAAAGGCGTAAGAAGACAGTGGTGGCTGCATATCTTTATGTTAAACGACCTTACGACATCGTGAGCCACGCCTCCGTTCTGCATCCCCTCACCCAAGCCGGCCTACCTTCCAGAGCACACTCATGGATTATGGACTTCTTCCATGGAAGGAAACTACGCGTTCGCACCCGTTATAGGGGGTCAACATGTCTCGATGACTCATGGAGTCCCACAGAGGAGCGTGTTGAGTTCAATTCTGTTTAACGTGGCCATGGCGGGTCTTCTGGGATGCATTGGAAAGAAACTGTCTATTTCGATCTACGTGGATGACATCTGCATTTGGACCAGCGGCAAATCCCGTCCGGCCATCCAGCGGCGCGTTCAACACGCTGCGAATGCTGTTGAGCACTACCTCGCAAAGGCCGGATGAACATCTCCACTGAAAAGTCCGTGGTACTCCCGTTTACGAGAAGGAACATGCATCCCTTCCTTCTATTAGTTGGTGGTGTAGAGCTGACGCATCTATATTTTCATCGCTTGATTTGTGTCACTGTAGACACTAGGCTGTCTATGGTGAAGCATAGCGAGCTTGTAAGCCAGGTCCACCAGGGGATTGAGGTGATCAGGCATCTAGCAGGCATGAAGTTGGGCGGTGCCACGGCGTCGCTTTTGGCAGTCCACCGGGCTTTGGTACGTGGGTCACTTGTATATTGCTTGCCTGAGTTGAATGGTCTCCCACCTTCTTCCATTCATAAGCTTCAGTGCCTCCTGGCGCGAAGTCTCAGATTGTGCCTGGGAGTCCCTCGAGCGGCAGGGACCCGTATGGTCATTGCTGAGGCGAAGGAAGCCCCGCTGGAAGTTCTTCGCTACGGGGAGACGTGTCGGCAGTACCTTCGCCTTCTAGCTCACCATCGGCGGCACCCGCTAGGTATGAAGCTCCGGACACGCAAGCACGGCGGCGTACATTCATGTGTCTCTCAACTGAAGCCCAGTGTACCTGACTTCGTGGTCCCTCCCACAGCTCCCAGCACTCCTCCATAGACTTTTCCGGCACCCGACATCTCCCTGTCGGTGCATGGGCTATTAAGGAAGAAAGGCGACGTTGCAGCATGCGTGACGAAGCAGCTCACTCTAGATAGGATGAGCGCGTGTTATGCGACCTCCACAGCAATATTCGCGGACGGTTCAACCAGGAGGGGAAGTTCGTCGTCCGCCTTTGTCCTTCCCTCCGAGTCAATTTCAGATGGCTATCGTCGCTCACATAAAACATCGTCAACATGTTCTGAGCTTTATGCTATTCTTTTCGCCCTGCGGAAAATTACTGAGAGCCCCGTTCGCTCCTGGGTCGTTTTTACGTATTCCAGATCTGCGCTGCAGTGTGTGGACTACATGAGACTTCGCGACTCTCTCAGCCCTGCGGTCATTGAAATTCTAGAAGTCTATAAGAAAGCAAGCGCACAGGGCCACTCTATCAACTTCCGGTTGATCCCGGGTCATGTCGCCGTTACCTCGTCTGAAACCTCACCGGCCCCAGATGCAAGGCCTCTGAATGCTTGGTGAGTTCCTCTCCAACACTGGAATAATGGACGAACTCTAATGGGACATTTTTCCATCATCATTCATCCCTTTCTCATCCCTTCCGCAAGAGGAATGGGGCAGTGTACCGCCATAGCGGCGGTGAATGACCCACCAACGATCAATGATCAAGAGGATAGTCTCTCAATCTGTTATCTCGCTTTTGCCCGAAATCCCCTAATTAAAGAGTTAATTAATGAATTTTAAGCAATTAGTCATCTTGTAGTTGCATACTTTCTTCGACGGGATGTCAGGCTGGCCGTAGAACTCAATTGCAAAAACGGCATCTATTTTGCTCTGCTAGTTTCTTAATGAAAATTCTGTAACGAATAAAAATAACCATCCTGTATATTGTCCGTACAGCTGCTAACACACATATCTCAAGTTAGAAACGCTGTTCAGTTGCGTTTCACTGCATTATTTGTAGCCAGTGTTGTCATGGTCACTTTCGACACGCCCGCTGATTCTACTTTATTGTTTCGCCTATTCCGAACACCTGATGCTACAAAAGTCAAAGACAGCGGTGAAGTGTAGTGTCCCATCTGTGAAAGGTCTATACGTCTGCCATCCATTTGCTCTGAAATGTGCCACTGCGAAAAGAACGAGCTCCGAGCTCCAAGTTGACGAAAGAGATGTATTTGTGCACTCTCGTCCGCATTGCGGTTTCCAACGTCATTGCCTACTATGGTTTCGCTTGAGAGAAAGAAACACGAGCTCGACGTTGACATATCGCGATTTTTATTCCCACAAATTCTACCCGTCTTCGACGCGTGTAATTGCAGAGAGAAAAATAATGACGTCGTAGAAGACAGCGGAATTTGCAATTTATGTTGCTGATGCTGGGTACATCATGCAGATCGAATTATAAGAAAGAATGACGCACGAAGAAAGGCACAGTCTAGCTTCGATATAACACCAACAAGAAGAGATGCAACATCTATTTATTTGGTGGGAAATAAGTAAGATTCAGAGGAAGGCATTGAAAAGTCGCTGAATTTACGTCTTTTCTAGAAATCATTATGACCGCGCTTGGATGTAAAGCATATAACATGCGATGTGTTATAGATACTTGCAAAATCAGTTCAACGTTTCTCACTAATTCAACCGCTCGGGAAATCAAAATCTCTTATGAGGGTCTCGAACCATTTTGGTTGATGTCTTCCATTTTCTACGGTCTGTGTTTACGCGTACTTCATATGCCATTCTGCATCTGTTACACTATGGCGGCACGCACACGCGCACACTTATTTCTCTATACGTATGAATAATGATGGCACGCTTTCGAAACCACAAAGTTAGAAGAATTCTTCACCATCTTCATCATCATTAATTTATCTGTTGCTGTTGTCACCAGGGAGAAGGCGATGGCCGCGCCATATCCAATCAAGGAGAAGACGCATCGGTTGTGGTGAAGTTCGAACTACCCATGCATAGGGCACTTCGTTTTGGGGTATTATTATTTTTGAAATTAGGGGGGGGGGTGAAAATCGGGAGATTTTTTCGAAAGGAAATTCGGGGAAGAATCGGGCATTTTCTGTCAAGTGATTCACGTTGTCGGGAGTTTCCGGATGGAGCTGTAAATCATGTGAATCAAGCTGGCCAGATGATTGCAGCGATGAATCATGGAATTCCGACACGTGCAAAAAAAAAAAAAGTCGACCCTTGGTCCATCTCGGAAGTGACTGACATTCAGGTGTTCTCTTTGGTGCTTAATTATTAAGGTTGATGGCGTGATTCATTGATTCATCCTTTTCGTGGCTTACTGTGAATGCATATGGGGTTGAAAGACCTCGTGGAATCCGAGGAGAAATTGGGTTTCCCCGAATTTTAGAAAATTGTTTCAGGGTGCAAATATCGTGAAAAATCGGGTTTAACTCGGAAACGAAAAACTCTACCTATGCAGTACGTTTTGCACAACCCGGTTATATAGGTTATACTATTTCATCTGTTTTGCATCTTATAAAGAGCATAGTCGTTATGTGCTAATAATAACAATTGGGAGTTTATTTACACGTGGCATTATGTGTTATCATGCAGTTGTTCAAGCTTTGCCCTATTCAGGAAAGGTGTGAACTTTCAATTAAGAATTCTTTCGTCTTTTTTGAAAAATTCATGGCATAGTTTCGTGCTGTAGATGCATCGCCCTTTGAAAGATTCCCAGTATCTGGAAATATGACACATATTATCTCGACCTAAGACAAGAAATAAACATGAGAACTGATGCTTGTCGTTGTTCACCATCTTGGCCACCTATCAGTTTTAGCGCAGTGTCTCGCAATATTACCAGTATTTATTCCACTTTTGCTTTAAACCATCTGCGGTACGTTCCACCGATGCCCATTGGGTGCCTATCGCCGATATGACTCGCATACAAAACAAAGAAACCAACACATCGTTGAAAGCTGATAATATTTACATTACTAATGCGGTGGTGTCTGCAAAGTCAGGCTGTCTACCATTACGTAGCTACATATAGATGTAATAAAATGCGTTCAATAATCTACTAGGCATTTTAACCACGGGATGCACTCGACCTGTCACTCATCTGGACGGCAATCTATTACGTCTTTTCGACATTCAGCTTAATATTGCTATTACAGAAAATACCCTCGTCCCCTCAAAGGAAAATCCGATACACCGCGCTTCTAAGACCCGGCAACTCTTCGGGAACCAAAGCTGGTGATCGATTTTAGTACATTTTGAAAAATAGAGCAAACGCTAGGATACCAGCAAGGAACCTAACGAAATACCGAACCGGGAAGGAAAAACGTGTTTCCTTTATCCTCTTTTGAAAAGCAGGCGTGACAGCCTCCTTTTTTTTCCTCCGCACATCCCACCTCGATCTAGACTTAATCGCCTCTTTTATCAACTGGGCCGGCATAGAGGCCGCCACTTTTATGTCATTTCTTCCGAGTTATCGATTTAAGTGTTCTTTTGTCGAGTGCCATATATGGCTCCCTCGTATTTCAAGGGTCTCGTCCGCAGACCCATCAGGAGAGGAAAAGTCTGCGAAGGAGAAACTAACGCAGGAAAGAATTTCAGCGCATACAGAAGAAGTCGTATTTTGTACTTTCTTATCTGTGCTGGAACACATTACGCCACAAAGAACGCCAGCTTCATACCCGGGTATATGTGTGCGCGAATATTGTATTTTTCCTCAGATTTAGCGTACGGTTTCTTCCGAAGAAATGTGCGCCGTGGATGTGCTTTTTTTTTTCCTGTTACGTGTTTACCGTGTGACAAATACGGATCATTATGCAGCTTCTGCATTATGAAGAGATTGCTTTAGTGTTCTAGTTCTAGTGTGGAGCAAACGAAGATAAATAGATAACGGTTTTCGTTTTCCCCCAGTCCATTTCGGAGCTTCGTATGGTCATCACTCCTGCTTCCACGTTTGAGTGGCTGGCTTTTCACTTCTTAAATACGTGATTTGAGGAAGTTGGCTCCACAGATCCAATTGCTCTCCATATTTTTCTCACTAAACCTAACCCACCCTGGTTACAGAGCTGGACATAAAAAAGTAGACTATGTAAATAAACAAGCATCACAATGAATCAAGTCTCCGAACATAGAGTGCAACCACTCGACACACGGTTCAGATCCTCGCGTCGTACACTCATATGGTACCACTGACGAGGAAATGACTGGTACCGCTTGGGTCAAAAGTTTCCGGAACACGGCAGTGGCGTATTTCTTCATCGGAGGGGCCTCCTGCTAGATATCAGGAAGATATCGAATAGGAAACGGGTGACCAGCTATTCTTTCTATCTCGCAGTATGTATGTGCGCTCCTGTTTGCCGCTAGGGTGTCACTCTGATGGAGAAATGTGACACCCCGGTGTTCCGTAAACTTTTGTCTCAAGCTGCACCAAATGAGGAAACGCAAATAGCTTAATCCACACCAGACCTTTAATCCACACATTTCCTTCGAATAAATATATATTCCCCCTCCCCCTTAATCCACAATTTCTTTTTTCTTTGACGCCCATGCGTATACTATACATATGGCGTTTTTATAGTCACAGTCATGCTCTGCCGATTTGATGAATAACCTTGGCTCGTAATCTTGACTAAGGCGCAATGTAAAACATGCTGTCAGTCACTTGTCGGACATAGGAACCAAAACCGTTAACTGCATATAATGGCACAAATTGTCGGGAATAAGAGTTCCCGCTTTATGGTGCACACATGCTAGGAAAGGTGAATCGTTGGTGGCGACGGAGTGAGAAGCATGCCGAATGCTTGTTCTACCACTACAGCGGTCTGTACACGTACTGGTATGTGTGATAAACACTGCTCGTGTATGTGCCGCGTTGCCTGATCCATAGTATGCTCAAAATGAGAGCAACTTCTATACATCACATAACCCGCAGTTTTTTATTATTATTCCGTGTTAGCGCCGCGAAGCAACTGTGACTATGAGCGGCGTACAGTTGTGAACAGATGGAGAGAGGACAGCAGGAAGGATAGGGGGACAGGGGGGTTAGTATGCGTCCTGGACCGACTTCAGGGGGAACTGTGCCGACATTCGTCTGGAAAGTCTTCGGAAAACCCAGGGAAAACCACAGGCAGCACAGTCGGTGGTAGGATTCGAACCCACCACCTCCCAGTCTTCAGCATGACCTTGGTTAAAACCAACGAGCCCTAACCCACTCGTCCATGCCGCTGGTAACTCGCACTTTTGAACCACTGTAAAGGTTGTCACCATATCCTATGTATAAACCGCTGTCCGTTCTTCAAATTATTCAACAAAATACGAATAACCATAGCATTTGGTGTAGGTGTTTGCAGGTTGAACACTCATTGACAGCAGAAAGTTCATTGTAAAAAGGAAGAGCAACATGTGTGGTTAGCATTCTTGTGCGACATTGACTTGGCTATAGTAAGTAGCCACAACTAATGCATAGTGTTCATGTGTGCACTTATTATGGTAGAAGTGGTAGTGTCCATGACGGTCAGAATGATAACCGGTTAACGGGACGCTTAGTGACACGGGTACCTGTAGTACAAGAGGTAAATATTGAACTTCACTCCACCACTATTCGCATTTCCAGCAGGTTTTGCTTCTTTCATATCTCATTTCTGAACGTCACATAACGTGTTGCACAATGTCACACAGATTGAGCTAAGCCATAGCTAAGTTGTATGTTTGAAAACCAAAATACTCTTTATAAAACTACTACTTTCGTGAGATGCAGCTATCTAGCGGAGGCCCGCACGGCAAGCTATGCTTTGGCATCACGGCATGGTTTGAGTGTGAAAGCTTAGAACCTATTTAATTTAAACCCGTCATTATCTGTTTCCATGCTTAACATTCAAAAGCAATATTAACCACCATGCCCTACATAGTATACTCGTGTTACGGAACTTCTCCTACCCAAAATCAATCGCGAACTAGGCTCAAGATCAAGCCCCTAAAATCACCACAAACGCCTTGCTCTCCTCTAACGCTTTGTCGTGCCTTCGTAAAACATTAAAGAACCTGCCGGCCTTTTAACCCTTTTATCCGGGTCTATTCGCCACCGTGTGTTCATTCACGCTTATCGAGTTAGCCTCCCCTTCAAAGCCTCTTACGCCTCTCTTTCTAGGTGTGCTCTCAAACGGTGATTTCAGCTTCAGAACAGATTGACACGATGCACGTTGAGAACGGCGCCGCTTGTTCTCTAAATCTTGCAACGTTCGGCACCTCGTCTTATCGCCTTTCGAGGCACGAAGGGCCTTCGCTAATGGTTTCGTAATGAGCCCCACATGCGACGCCATTACAGGTGCATCGACGACGAAGGCTTCCCGAACCACCCATAACTTCAGACTAGATTGTGAAATACGGTGCCTACCGCCAAAGTTCTTGGCATGCATTTGCTGGGCACAACATAAAACATATCATATAATGGACCAAGTCCTTTCGCCGAATCTTGGCCGCACTGTTTGCAGAAATTAAGTACCCTCGAGGCCCGCGGTGAAGTAAAGTCCCGTCAGGCGTAATAGATGCGGAAAGCGAAGTCACTAATGGAGCTGCAGTATTTTTAGCGTCTTCCATGGAAAAGTGCTCGCGAAATCTAAATCAATGAGCATACTGTTCATTCAGAACATGTAAGAGGCATGTGATGCTTGTGATGGTAAAAAATATGTTTCAAAAGTGAATAGTCGAGTTGATGTCGTTTTGTTTATTTGCGTCTTCGAATCTTAGTAATCGGTCACGCTCATCGCTAAAGAAACATGTGATGAAGTGGTAATGTAAAGTTGGCTTTGCCTCAGTTATACGCATTATGTTGCGAAGCACCCTTTACGGGCTGCTTGCAGTTTTGATCGCCTCGAATATCTCAGTGTCTGTCTAGAAGCTCGTTTCGTAAAGTTCTCCATTCTAGACATAGCAGAGAGAGAGAGAGAAAGTGGCACGTGTGGCTATTGTTTTACCTACACTCTTAAAAAAGGGTGTACTTTAACTCCTTTTCCTGTCACATATATAACACCCTTTTGGAGAGCACAATTACTCTCAAAAAGGGAGTCTCCTCACTTCCTCAAGGGAGTAGCATAACACCTTTCTCCCTACTGGAGAGTAATATTACACTCCGGCTGGGAGAAGGTGTTATGTTACTCCATTGAGGAAGTGGGGAGACACCATTTTGAGAGTAATCGTACTCTCCAGAAGGGTGTTATATATGTGGCAAGCAGAGACACAGAACAAGGGATAGACGCCAAACTTGCATTTAACATATTATTTCCCGGTGATGCATTGGTTGCAATTTCAACGTTTCATTTATGATTTCTCAAGTTCTAAAGCATTTCTTCTAAAGTTCTCTAAAGCGTTCTAAAGCGTTCGAGCTTTTTTACCGGCTTCGGTAGCTCAGTTGGTAGCGTGTTAGCACACTGATCCCAAAGTTGTAGGTTCGAATCCGGCCGAGGGCGCCAGCAGCTTGGTGGCAGGGTACAAGCTGCTTTGACACGCCGTCTTCCGCGGCGAGGGGCTTTAAATACGGTGTGTCGTCTGTTGAGATTTGAGCGTACGTTAAATAATCCGAAGGTAGGCAAAATTAATCCGCAGACCGATCACTGTGGCGTCGCTCGTGATCACAGTTGTCTTGCGACGTAAAGCCACGAATAATAATTGAATTTTTATGCTGTTTGGCTTCTTCCTCTCAAGCTGAAGGAAATAGATCCTGTACTGTCTCCGGACAGATGTTGTGGACGTGGACGATTCATGAATGGATCCATTGCAAAATTCTATGACTTATGGGGAGCAACTGCCCACTGTTCTCCTTTTCGTTATTTTTTTATTTTTTTGGTGGGGGGGGGGCAGTATTCCTTTTAGTGCGACCACGTGTAAGCATCCCATGTACAGTTCAAACAACATTTGCGCATATCATCTTTGCAAAATTGATGGTATGTGAGCACAAGATCTATCGCTGTAATAGTTTTCTACACCATTTATATGCTACACTATATCGCTTTATATGAGAAAACAGTGATCGATCTTCTGACAGCACCCAATATTGCGAACCTTGGCAAACATGCGACAGACATTGATCTTATGTCCTCGGGGTCGTTCCACGGCACACGATTCAATCTGGCCCCTCGACTACTCACGTTATGCATGTATATAAACTCCGGAGAAAGCTTATATCTCGAGAGGCTTTTACAACTACTCAATCTCCACCGGTCGCCTGGGCGCGCTCTTACTGTGGATGGTCGAATGGCCAGATTGTTTAATCTGCCATGGAAGTACCCCGTCGTGTTCGCGTCAGGGCGAAATGTATTGCACAAACTCTAACGAATTCACGCGTTCCTTCTGCAGACCGCCCTCACTGCATCGTCGTCAAAGAGCAGGACAACTCCGGCAACGTAGTTCTGCGCTGCGAAGCGCAAGCAGTTCCACCGGTTGTCCAATTCACGTGGCTGCGGCACAACCGTACCGTGCAAGAGGATCGAGGCGCCCGAAGCGAACTTCACATCAACGACAAAAACCCCGACGCTCTGGCAGCGTACTCCTGCATCGCTGCTAACATGGTGGGCCCTTCCGAATCCTGCCAGCTGAAGCTCACTCGTCTACCTAGTACGTTCATGTTTATTCTCTTTTTATTTTTATTAACTCACCATGCCTGCTGTCACGCGGCTTTCAAATGCCTCTAGGTGAGCACGGTGTGAGAATGTAAGACATATTTATGTAGTTTCCGCTGGTGCGATATACAGACGCGAAACGTGTGAGGCATAATGGTCTTGTACGATTTGCTAAGCAAGCTCGCAGTCGAATGAGCAACGTGGTGGACGTTGTTTCAGGGATGCAGTTCAATCTGACACTCAGTGCATGCATAGAAAATGATGATGACTTATTGGGGATTTCATTTGATTTATTTGGATGTCACTAATATAAGGGATAGGGATTGAATAAGGGATTGAATTCATCATTGGACGAACTCTGCTACTCCCGTTATTATGTACCTCTCCCACCACATAAGAAAAGCGAAAAACAGACTACGACGCTACCGCCACATCACACACGCCCTGACCCCTTTGCTAGCATACGCCCCCACCCACCACCCTGCGAACTGCATTCAACTTCAGTAAACAGCTTCACGTAAACACGTAAACGTAAACTTCCCGTAATATTCACGTTCCGAAAATGCCGCGCCTCTCTTCTTCCTCGGTTTCAAAACACCCCGCACAGTTGCTATATCGAAGCTTGCATTGTCGAAGCGGAACCGGACAGAACTCAATCTAGCCCTTCGTGGTGCAAATACTGTGCAGCGCACAAGAACCTGTTCCGTGTTCCCCATCGCTGCACGCGCTGAACAATTTGCAGAATATTGCAGCTTGAAATGTTAGAAATTGTTGCAAAACTCTTACTTTAATTTATGGAGAAACTGTCGACCATGTGGGGGGGGGGGGGTATGTTTATTAAAGATAGAGAGAGGGGGAAAGGTCAGACCATGTGGGGGCGTTCAAAAAACAGGCGGAGAAGCGTCTGAATAGGTCGCGATATGCTGGGTTGAATCTCAGTTCCGGGTCTATAAGGTGTAGAAGGAATGAACGACTGCCACTTTGAACCAGTTGCCTTCTACATGCGTTCCCTGTCAGTGACTTCAACATTATTTTAACTTTTGTCTTGAAACACGTCATAGATGTTTGGTTGGCGACAGATGCGCTGTATGCTCGTGATTGGCCGCTCCTCTATTAGGGTCCGTAGAGGTGATACGAGTGTCACATAAAATAGCATATAGGCACAGGCGAACTCCTGGTTAGAATGGATGATTATGTGGCATCTTGGGAGGGGGCGCATACGTTTATTGGTTAAGGTTATTGAAAGGTTATTCAGGCGTAGGTGGACTCGCGTGACATCTGGGCCCGTTTGCACAATGACGAACATAAAGAGAACCCGCGAACTTTGACAGTGTGCTGCTCGGCACGAGCTGGAAGATAACGAAGTTGCAAATCTGCGTATGGTTATAGTGAGTTAAAAATGTCGTGTAACATGCGCCACTCAAATTACCATGTAGCCACACTCTTATTTTCATGTTAACCTGTTACGTTATGTCGTAACATTGAGAGAAACTTCACGTGCACGTCGGTATGCAAGCGCGCCCGCATGTTTCAGGTCTTTAGGTTCTGTTAATTAGATGTCATTGTCTAGGTGTGAAGCTAAATATGCATATCATGCAACTTGCTGCCTCGAGCTAACTGGTGAACTAATTTCTTAATAACAATAATAATACTCGTGCTTGGCACTGTACATTAATTATTTTGCCTTAGCTCGTTACAGTGAAACTTACGTAACGAAGTTCTATGTTTGATAGCTGCTACGGTGTCCAATACAAGCGCATAGCGAAGGGTGTCGACAATGTCTTACTGGCGCGCATTGCACATTGTTGACCGATGAAGATTACAATAGTACTCCAACGTCTAAGTGAGGCTTTAACACACGTATTTCTGGTTTTCGTTACATTCTTCGAAAATTTGCATGGTTACCCCAGCGCAGAGGCGACCAAACTTTACGCCACGTACAACATAAATGAACCAATACCATTCAACGTGTCACGTGCTTTCTCGTCTATCTAAATACTACATACAACACAGACACACACAAAAGAAGGGGGCCCTTTGCAGTTTGGAATCGCTCACAAAGCTCGCAAAGTGTCGCTACATGGGAAGAGATTTCTTCTCACACGACTCGTTCTCCTCTGTTCGTACTTGCTTCACATTTAACGACAGTGAAGAGTGTGAAATCTCTGGCTTATAAATGTTATAAATGGCTTATAAACAGGCTTTATGTTTTCCAGTTGATAATCCCCCTGGGGCTGTTGCACGACTGTCAAATCACAGTGTGAACGCTTACAAAAGGGACAAGAGACATACATCCTTCTCTATTTTTCTATTTTATAATTAGGTCCCGCTGGATGGGTGCAGCTGCTTTTGAAGGAAGAGAACCTGATAATTGTTGCGGGAATCGCCGGCGGTGTCATCATCATCATTGTTTTACTCATCGTTATTGTTAGCATTGTTGTTATACGGAAACGAATGCACTGTGAGTATAACGTTCTACCGTTTTCCCCTACCGTCCATTTATCCCCGGATCCTTCCATGTTCCAACACAGTCCCTTCTCTGTACCCCCACCAGAGACATTCCTCACGATGCTACACCGGAAGATGCGAAAAACGTCATAGCTTTCTGCTGTCGCGTGATCGCGTGCGCACAACGTCGTGACTTTACATTCACTGCTAACCATTGAGGAATATCCTGCGACACAGCGCGGAAGATATTCCGTAGCAGACAACAGGAAAAGACGGTGACGGTGTCGTCTGCTAAGCGTCCTACTAAGTGCGCAGTACGCCGCTCCCGGTATTCCGGCACCGTGTTAATACCGAACATAACCCGGGACGGAACTTGGGCTCCGTGAACAGTGTTTTCGCTTTTTCTTCCACTAGAATATTTCGTGGAGATGTCGCTTGTGTGAACACACGGTAAAGGAAAAGTTCGCTTCCCGACGTCGTGGACATAGATATGTCTTGTAGGAGCATTGGGCACCAAATAATTCTCCTGCGAGCTTTTCTTGGTAGAAAGCGACATATTTCCAGCGATATTCGTATTTTGTCGTGATAGCCGGCAGCGGACCCGAACCTACAGGGAAAGGCGGCCGGACAATCTCCTCATCGGCTCACGTGACCTTTCCGTGATGTGTCAGCCTCCTCTTCCGCACCTCCTCTTCAGGTATTTTCTGCTGCGGAACGCAAATAATGCGTGGTTCACACTACAACTTCTCTCCGTTGCGGTTACGGTGCGTATCCAGTGCGGAGGCGGCTGTCGTACGACACGCTGTTCAGACATATGCGTTCTTGATACGTCAAACGCTTGTGGTTGACCAATCACGTCTCCATTCCACCACGTCTCCATTCCCTAGGCAGCCATGAACGGGCAACGTGATGTGGTCGGCGAAACTTTGAATCTCTGAATGAATCTCTGTACTCGGCTCGGCGTGGGTCGTAGAGCCACGGGTATTTCTCGACCTCTGAAATTAGAGCTTCTTGTTTTGCTAACGTGCTTTCACCGGAGGCAGCCATGTTGGAAAAGCACGCGACAGCACAGCAGTGATGCGCTTGCGCGGAGCGCGTTCGCTCATTGGTCAGCTGCATCTCCGCAGGTAGCCCGTACCGCATGGACTTCGGTCGAGCTCAACTCTTGCGGTGCGTGTGCTTTTCAGAGTGTCGTGCTTCGTTGTCATGACAACCGTGTCGCGCCGCATCCGTAACGCATGAAAATGCAACAGTGTGAACCAAGCATAATGCTGTAGCAGGAGAGAAGGAAGTCACGCGCCAAGGCCACGGCCACATATGCTCAACCTCACGTCGCGCATACGTCTTTCTGCGCGGGAATTTCAAAACTTGTCCATTCAAATTGATATATAAGGCCGATGATAAATTATACAACTCGGGTCGGCGAAAAATGCGGGACGGATTCCGTAAATCAGGGAATACAGTACCCGCGGGAGCAACTATCGACGGCAGCACTAGCACTCATCAAAAACAGAGGCAAAGCATACGAACTGCTGTTTCGAGAGCGAACTTTTCCTTTAAATCCCACGATAACTAAATTTCAAGCATCAAATATTATTCTTTGCCAGATCAGTTGACCCATTGTCTCCCTCCACTCAGAGTACAGAAGAAACTCATAACGTGCGTGTCTTTAAAATGAGAATCTCTTTTTATCTTTTTTATGGCATCGACGAAAAAGTAGCGACACCCCTCAAGGACATCCCGTAGACTCCGCCCCTCATTTGTAGTAGTGATTTTCATTGTTCAGCATAAATGTCAAATACTATTTTATTTTTATCCCAGCAGGTACAAAGCCGCAGCTGGACAGCGGCGAGAAGTAAGTTTCACCTTCAGACTCATATTTGCACATTTCATAGAGTATGCACGTACACGAACGTGCTGAGAGAAGCAAAGCGATACGCACCTAAAGTAACCATTCCTCCAGTGCAGAAACGCCACTTATCAGAATTACTGTGAGAATAAGGCGAGGATCATGTCCCATGTTCGGTACTTACTGAATCATCTCCTGGATATAACCGTTCGGTGGACACTAGTCTTTCAAACAACGGTGCGATGCTCACATAATGTACCTCTCGTAGGATACGTGACCGGCGCACAGGACTGTTCTAAAATCACATGCAAGACACCCCTCGTCATTTCCTGTGACGAAAGTTGAACGCTGTTGTACCGCCCCCGTATGAAGGAAACTCAACAACCGCCGTGCAAATATCAGTAGCCTCCGTGATGTATCCCAGCAAATTTGGCAGCTGAATCTCCTTCTCATAATCAACGCAGTAAAATCTTACCGAACAAACATCAACCTTCCCTCATCTATGCTGACCTTATTATCCTATTACGGCAAAATCTATACGAGATGTTGCTCCACGAGACTATCAGGGGAGTGTTTGGTATGAACTTTGTGTGCCATTACTGCCGTGGCTTGTGTGTTTACAACGAGGGAAAGACAAGAAGCAAAAGAAAGCACACGTTTAAACGCCAGGCCAGCATCGTTTCAGCGATATTAGCGAGGGTGCGTGTCTGCCAGTAAATGGCTCTGGGACTGGGTGGAGCAGCAGTCGATGACCGTCAGCTGCGGGCGCTTGTGTATTGAGTTTCACTTTGCCTGTTTCGGCAGCCGTGCCCACACGTGCCACTATATAGCCACCTGTGTCGGTGCACGCTCTTATGAAGGTTCGTTGGTGAAAAATGGATACATCAGAAAACTATATATCGCCTCTATCGCCTCTTTTCTATTTTCCCTGCGTTAGTAGCCGTTGTCGTTGGCGTGTGCTTAGGTGTACGGCGCAAGCATCTCTCAAATAAACGCGACGGAGTCAGAAAAAAAAAACACAAAACAACGCGAGGTAGCTCATTTATTGATCTTTATATTTTTTTTTCTTCCTTTGCTTTTTGTGGCATCTACTGTGTTTAGCTTAGTTCTTGTTCAGCAGTGTTGTTCAGGGCTTTACTTTGAGGAACACACGAGTATAATATCACGTCCTGCCATGCAGGGGTCGCCACGATCGCTACTCCACCGCTACTCCACCAAAAAAGTAGCGCAATACTAGCGTCGCTACAAATTTGAAACGAACGCGATACCGCCACCGCTACCAGATAAAAGTAATGTAAATACTATGTCGCTACTTTTCCCCTACCGTACCCTTATACAACACCTCACCGTAGGAATCTTGATGCCGAATGTGTGTATAGACGGTGCAATATTTATGTTCCGTCACATAGTCAGCATGCAGCATAAAGTATACCACTACTTACAGCCAATATATATTATTTCACGTTGGTCTTGATTTTGAGATGATGCGCAGTCAAACATGTGCAGAATTGTGCATAATTATGTTTTCACCACCAGCAACAACTTTATTGTGAGATGATGAATGGGAATTACCTACCCCATTGCTGGTGGTGATGCTGGGAATGAAATAATGAGCCCCTTCACAATACGGATCGGAGTCCTACGGTATCCAGGAAGGTGAAGAGAGCTTTGAGGGCAGAGCGTTGGTGGGCTGCACGTGGCAGGAACCAAGCAATTTTGTGAGAGAGAGGGGGCGAGAGTCTAGCTCGTTAAGGGTTCCGGAGAGTACGGTTCGGGAAGGTTGGTAGTGTGGGCAATGGAGAAGAATGTGCTCTAGATCTTCTACAGCACCACGGTGACTACATTAGGGAGAGCCAACTTGTCTCAAGCGGTAATGCCACTGCGCTGTAAATGCCACATCGAGGCGTATTCGATGAACTAATGCGGCATCTTGGCGAGAGGTATGTCGAGGCCCGCGGAAAGCGAGCGCTGGATCAACTCTGCTCGGTATGGCTGGGGGGAGAATGCCAGCGGCCCGTTGGCGGGTAGCCAGGGGAGTTACGGGGCGTCGAGGTACGGAACGACGATCTCCTCTCAGCAGCGCAATACACGTCCGCCTCCGAGACGAGAGAGCTGCTTCTGCGGCGCTGTCGGCCCGTTCATTCCCTTCGACACCAGAATTATGTGCATAGTTTTATACACATACCGTATGTGTGCATTTAATAATTTTCTTGTCAGATTGTTTCTTATATAGAACTGTTTCTCTGCAATTACATTATTTTGTTCGAGATATCCGCGAATCCAAGCTCAAACTTTTCCGTGTTCTTGCTGTTGACGGATTGATTCGTTTTCCCTGTGGACAAGTGGCGCAACTGCCATCCGAAGTGACCACTCATCGAGTCATCATAAGTGGCTATCAGGTGGGGAAAAGGTGAAACGAATGGCATTATGTTTGGTCTTTGCGTCGTGGCCAGCGCCCCGAAGAAGAACAGGCAACCTTCTAAGTGTTATTGGCATACGGCACCAAAGGTTGGGTCTCACAGAAATTGGGAATCACTGTTGGTGCCTATCCCCTACTCCCTTTCTTTCAGTCACACGACAGCTTCTGATACACAGCGTTTGAATTTTCGAAAAACTACGTTTCATACAATTTTTCCTGGAGTATGAGTTTTTATGGGAATCACGTGAGATCACCCCCGTAATAAAGCAATTTGAGAAACAATACCACGTAACATTTCGTAAAGGTGTCACACACTACAAACAATCAACTGCTTTAAAGTTAATCACCTTCACAGCGTTGCACAAACACCTTAAAGGAAAGTCAGCGGAACGTTCGCAGTGCTATGGCGATATATTTTCGCATTCCTGCTCCAAAAGGACACGACGCTTTGTCTATCTGCTCTGTACAACACAGTTGCGAACCACGGTTTTACATCAATCTGCCTCTTTAACAGGTAACTAAAATGAATAACAAGAAAAACTGTGCTTCGCCGTTATTTCACTTTTTTTTCTTCTCTGTCTCTCTTGCGGTGTTCCACGAGTTCCATGTGATGAAAACTACCGGTGTAGCGGTAGCGGGGAAAGTGTCCACCGCTACCCACTTGTAGCGGAAATACTTTTTCGGATACGAATTTAAAATGGAGCGCGATCGCTACTCCGCTACTGAAAAAAAAAAGTAACGATTACGGTAGCGGGGCTTGTAGCGCCTCTATGTACCACACTGGTAGACCCACATAATGACCACATGGAATGTTCTTGAAGCCTCGCATCATGGAAAAAGGTAGAGCGAGAACAGCAAAAACATTCTCCGGTTAGTCTAGAAATAATCCTTGCCTGAAATCTAAATATTCTAAGCCTGAGTTTAGAGACGGGTTATCTACATGGAGTACCAAGTACTATGCTTTGCCCGAATATCACTATGAAGCAGCGTTAGCATTATGAATCTTGTCCTACCATTCGTCGCGTTGAAAAGACAGCTTTCTAAAGGGATGTGATGTGATCTGTGTTTTCCAGGGCCAACGGAGAGATTGGCCGTGACACTCCTCAAGGAAAGCTGTCTTTTCTGACCGACGCAAAAGCAGACGGTAGCCCTCTTCTGGCGGAAGGTAATTCGACCGACATGGCTTCAGCGCTTCTGCCTATGCATCTTTTCACATTAAAGACTGCTACAGCACTCGAGAACATGCACCGTTCACTACAATGCGCTGAATGGGCTCTATAGCTCACTATGCACAGTAGACCGCGTCGCAAGGAAACCCGAAAGAAATGAGATAACAGAGCGCAATCCGATAGAGTAGTCCAGTGAGGGTACCTCTTAACGGTAAAAGAACGGAAAGCCGATATTGCCGGGCGCCTGAACGTATACCGAAGCATGCGTATAAAAACTACTTTATTCTTGGGTATGACGACAGAAAGTAGGAACAAAATGGAGAGGAACAAAATTCGTGTGGTCTCTCATATCGAAGTCTAACGCTGTCCAGAGAGAAACACAGTTTTTTAGACGTTTTAATTTACGCAGCCGCCGAATAGGTTTCTGTGCGGTACAGCTTACTTTCCTAGTATCGCTTTGAAAGCAAACATCCGTCGACTGCAACAAGAGACGGAAACGCGCACCACAAAAAGTGTGACTATCGTTTGAGAAATATGATTCGCGCGCTCCTCTTTCCACCTCTAAAGCATAATTAGCGTCATTTATATCACACACGTTTATACCCCTTTCTCAGTCCCCTCCCCGTTTCTATTCTTCCTTCCTAAATAGAGTTCAGCAGCGACGATGGACGGCGGTCAGCGACGCAGCTTGTCCGGCATGGCACGCTGGCACTCGGATGAAGCCGTCCCACCAGGAAATCCATGCTCAAACCATCCATCACACGACGATAAAGTGAGTTTCGCCCTGAGAATTCCAACCAACTCCGGCGACCACGCGGAATACCAAACAACGGCGCGTTGAACGTGCTCAGTCGCCGCTCCGATTGAAACACAAGCGTCTCTCTCTCTCTTTCTCTCTGATATATACAGATGTGTATATATATATATATATATATATACGTACATCCACATTGCAGAAAGATGAAACAGAAAACGCAGAGTCCAACCGGATAAAAGGGTGGACGTTTGCTTGCCTTATGCCATCCGTGTCTCAAAATCGATATTGGCCACGCCATTGATTTTTCTCAGCAGGGGGGTCGTGGGCAAAGAAATTTACCATTCTGTCGTCTCCTGTTTTCCAAATGTAGTTCTGCGCGACGTCGGAGGGTAAACAGCATGCGGAGGCCTTTGTTGTTGAATAAGTTCGCTGCTGAAAAAGGAGCAGTGCGAAGCAGCGTTGCAAGACGCAGTCGCGCCAACGAAAGATAGGGCAACGTCCTATAAAGGCTGACTTTAAAAGATTGATTCGTGATAAAGCCTACACGAGTTCGTTTTCTTGAAATATCGGCACTAAGGAAATAAATGGTCGATCATCAAGATGTGAGTGTCAGAAAATGGTGGCAACAGTGGCAACAGCTGCATGTGTGTTCATAGCACAATTCTCAATGCAATTCTACCACAACAATGCTTTACTCCCACAGGGGAGATCGGATTAAATCCCACCAGTATACCAACCCGTCAATTCTATTCGGGCAGTTTGAAGTTACAATGTTGGGAATTGACTTGGGAAGGCTGCAGAACGCAAGGGCAGAAATCCATGTTTCATACTTTTATGCTTGTCTCGACAACAAGTATATTACGTAAAAATTCCGGATACGCCATTTATACAAATAATGCTCTTAATGGAAAAGAGATCATTAATTGTCACACTATGAGCATAATAATAACCATTGAAAGTGCTAGGAGGAATGTACAACAAACAAAATAAACAAACAATTACAAGAAGCATATACAGTGTATTTTTTAGCCTTTGCATAATTGTTATAAAAGAGCTATGAGAGCAGCATAGATGTTTTTGCAGTTGAGTTCTACGGCCAGGCGGGCATCCTTTGGAAGAGAGTAAGTAGCTATAAGATGACTAATTACCTGATATTCATTAATTATCTCTTTAATTAGGGGATTTTGTGCAAAAGCGAGATAGCAGATTGAGAGACTATATTCATTGAACGCCATTCCACGTTCAAAAATCATTAAACACGCACGAGCATATATAGAAAAATATACATCCCCGATTTTTGACACGCAAATGAGCCGAAACCGAAAAAGCGTGCCTAAGGAGTGCGTAACCTTCGCCGACGGAGGCTTAACTGGGCCGGAAGGCGGTTTATCTGGCCAGCTAACCGGCACCTACTCCAATCATCTGAGCACATCAAATGAGCACTGTACCCCCCGCGTTCCCGACCACCGCGGTTTCGGCCATTTGCATATGAAAATTCGGGAATGGATATTTTAACGCACATGTGTGTCTCAGGATTCGTTAAACGTGAAATGGCTTGCAACTAGGATAGTCTTTCATTCTGCTATCCCTATTTTGCCCAAAATCCCCCAATTTAATAAGTTAATTAACGAATTTTTAGGTATTTAGTCATCTTGCACACTTTTTTCGACAGGATGCCCGCCTGGTCGTAGAACTCAACTGCAAAAACGGCACCTACGCCGCTGCCATAGCTTTTTTATAAAAATTCTGTATAGGTTAAAAAAACACCCTATGTGTGTGTGTGTGTGAGACAGAAAATGTCAGTATTCCTTATTCATTGCACCCGTGCACTGATGTACCGTGCATTGACATTTTCGGCAAATTGCATCAAATATTTTCGTTATGCCGTAGCCAACACAAAATATCACCGGCTTTTACGTGCTTGGCACACGCGCCTCGCACGGTACACCAATATTACAACAGAGCCCACGGTTGAGTTGAGTCTTGGGTGACCGTTGTGCCACTTCACTCCGCCCCATATGAGATGCTTACACGCGCAGCGACTAGGCAAGTAGGATGCTCGTGCCCGCAGGTGGCAGATTGCCATCGTCTGGTGGGATTAATATCCGTTATTGCTTCCGACTGGCCTGTCCCAACGCCGCTTATATTGCCCGCATCTCCAGACACGTCCCGCGCGGCAATATGGTGTCGCATTGATCTAAGAATACAACGCCATATGAGTCGTCCCTGCGAATTCCCGTTTGTCGAACGGTTTATACCGGCAATAAGGAAGTATTGCATTGGGCAGAAACACGCGCACGAGTAACGTTATAAGGACGTGCGCAGATTAAATTCTGTCCTTTTGTTTCTAGAGACGGAAGTACGGGAGTATTCGACTGACTGTGCGCAAGGTGGAGCCCGACCGGTGCTTAGTATGGTGTTCGCCTAATAAACATCCAAAGTGCGGGACATAAAAGGAAGCAAAGAATATGTATGTTCATGAATCAGAAGTGTGCGCAAAAAGATTGCGCTAATGAATTCAGTGGTACCGGACGTAGTACTATTAACAGTGGACGTTTCGACGCAGAGGGCGTTTAGTCTGCGTTGCTTTACATGAAGTAAAGGTAAATGCTACCTTGGCGAAGCTTATATAAGTTAGATATGTTGACTAACTTATATAAGTTAGCCAACATACACAGCCAGGTGCGCTTACAAATGAGAGACCTCGGAAGAAACAAAGGCAAACATTATGCCGGAAACAGTTCTTTTCCGTTTTTTTTTTCCCTCGGCATTGATTGCCGCAAATTCTCCAAAAGTTCGAATCTTGAAAATAAAAGAAAACATGAAGTTCTTAGAAAATATAATGCGTAAGCGAGGCCAAAATTGCCTGCTTAGTTGTTCTATTCAGCCACTGCGCTGTACCTTGATATCACACACACACACACAAATAGAGATACGATGATGAGATGGGGCTGATGCCGGCCAGCAGGCTGGGTGCTGCCCCAGTGCCACTTGCACGTGATGAGAGATGATGATGGATATGATAAGGGGTCCGGTAATCAACATCCGGTAACCTTGACATCAGTTACAGCTTATATTTTGCGTTTTTTGGTTTGGCCTGAACAAAAGCTATTTCACTCTTTATTTATATGGCAAACGGTCGTTACCTGATAAATGTCAGTCATTTAACAATAAAAAGTTAGACTGTCACCAGGTTTTTTTCTTCTTCTTAATTCTTCCTGAAAAGAAAGTCTCAGAAGGTTTTTCGTCTATTTCCGGAAGTCAAAACCACCGGGAATTTTGCACTTGCGCACTACGACCTAAGCTTGACCTAATAATTTATGACATAAGCTTGCTATATTTCGTATTCCCGTGCTAAAATCAAGTGAAATCTATATTCATAATTTATATTACGCTACGATTTGTTCTCTAATGTTCGGTAACACACCCACGTCGCTCAAGAATGAAAATTTTGTTTTTGTAAGAATTGAAAAAGAAAGATGAACGAAATCTTCCACAAAGTCGAAATCTCCGGAAATGTCTCAGGGGGCGCTGAACATGAGTAGTGCCACTGGGTACTGCCACTCTTTCCATGGAATCTATACGTAGAACACAATTAACGTGGAAAACGAGCCGTGGAGGGTCAAATACTATAGTGTATATTGCTTTCCGCGAAATTCTTTATTTGAATATTGCTGATTGTGAGCAGCATTTCTATAACGGCCCACTAGGCGGCCGTTATATGTTAGCAACGCACATAGTATTATTTTCTAGATGAGTCAAAACTTCGGTACGATAAGTTGATCAGTAAAATTTAGAAGAAATTGAGAAATTGAATTCAAAACTTCTGTGGCGAGCCGTGGATAACGACGACGATGGCCACGCGCCTGGAGCACCTGATACGCGGGTGTGACCTTGACCCCTGACCTTGCCGACTACACGCTATTCGCCTCTCAAACTGGCTGCTCGCCACATAACGGACCCCCGCAGAAGCACTCAATGATTGATAGTAACAGCAGACGACCGGTATGTTTGGCGCTGACCCCAAACAGCCACAACTTCCCTTCATGTGTGATAGAGTTTCCAGGTTTGCAGAACAGACTCAAACAGAAATAGCACTGCTCAATTCCGCAGTGCAAAAATACCGCAGAGAACAATATTCAGTGTGGGGAAGGGGAAAAAGATTAATTACACCATAATTCATACCATACCCCCATACCCATAACCCAGTTAAACTTATCCTTATACTATCACAGAGGCGGAGTGAAGGAACACAACGAAGACGGCGGGAAACGACCCGCGAGTTTTGTTATTCCTACAATGTTTAAAGCGTGTCTCGTAGAAGAAGCCATGAAGCAGGTTGGTTTATTCATCGGCAGTCATTCTTTTCTTCGCCAGCTTCACGACGACGCGAGCGCCTCTACAAGTAGCTGGAGAGGCGAATACCTTCGCTACACATTTATCTCAAACCGCGAAGTCTAGCGCTTTTTCCCGTGTGTCTCTAATCAAAACATTCCCAGACCAGCCTGCAGCTGTTCCCTCGACCACGTCATCGAAAGTCGCTCCGGAGACACACGGAGCTTCTTGGAAATTATCATCGCTGTTTCATAAGAAGCCCGCTGGTCATGGCCTGAAGCAACGACGTGACTGACTGCTCTTCTGTTTCCCTGAGCTACACAAGCGAACCGAAATGAGGAAAATTTTCGAAAAAAAGCCGTCCACATCCTTCGCCCTGCGCAACAGTATGCGCTAAATACCAGTGGGGTTTCGGAATATTACATCTGAATTGCAAATTGCACGTATATCGAAACGACGCACTTTCCGGAAGCCAGACCTGGAAATTCTTCAACCTCATATTCCTAATTAGTCGCTTGTCTTGGAGGAACTTCCTACGAATGTAATGCAATTTCTGTCATCATTAAGTGCACGTCGCTGCTTTCTGGGGAAGGTAGGCGACTTCTTGCTAGGCGTTGGAAGTTGGAACTGACTGCTTTAGCCCTCATAGCTGCAGAGGAGAGAGGAGCTGGCGCTGCTAGCTGAATAGGAACGGCTTATCATGGCCACAGCGATGACGTGAATTCAATTAGTAGTTTATGAGTTGCGTTTAAATGAGGAGGTATAATGCCTGATAGGTTTGGTTGCCATAGTAGTCTCATAGTTGCCTCGCGACGCCCACGCGATGACTGGAAATGGTGAATGAGAGGATGCCACCAATCCGTCGAGACTAGCAACTTCACGTTCTTCTTTTTCGTCTAATTCGATAAAACCTAGGAGCCGCAGCACAAATTTTGCGCACATGATCGCGCGGAAAGTCCTCGCTATTGAGAAAATGTTCCAATAATGGCTAACAAGCTTCCAGCATATTGGTTATGGGAATTAATAGAATGCGCAAACGCGAACAGAAATGTGTGCATATAGGAAACGTATATTTGTGCATACAGAGAGAGAGAGAGAGAGAGAGAAATACATGATGACGATGTGCATACAGGTTTTATATATGCGTATCAAAATTCCAAAAACAGTTGCAAATTGTGCCAAGACAACCCTTCCTTCAGCTTCAACTTGTTTATAGCTGTAGCTATAGGCACCCGTTGCAAACTTCATGTAGGTGTGTGGAGAAAAAAGCCCCCCCCCCCCCAAAAAAAAAACAAAAACAAACAAACAAACAAACAAAACAAACAAACAAAAAACACCTTCTGTTGTTTGGATTCGATATGTTTTTGCAGCTAGGATGGTGTTAAATGTTTCCAATTACTATCTTTTCTTAAGGTACACTAACGCAGCACACGCTGTAACACGGCACTGCATTTTGACCCTGCGACGGCGCACATAAGGCGCACATGTAAAAACTAAAATCGCGATGAAGAAGGAACACGAGCGAGCTGTTTCGGACCTTAAATATTTACCGTTGTCGCTCTTTATCCAATTTATAAACCTCATACACGGCCATTATTCCCGTGACACTAATCACTAATCCACTTGTTTCTGCGTACGGATACTACCCCTCTGAACTTTTAAATTCACTCAATGACGCAATCTGTTTCTTCAATACCCTTATCACGGACACAAAATCACACCCTTAGGAACATGTATCGTACTCTTTCGCGGGCATTATACACACGCGAAATTACCCCTTTTACAATCATTTCCACCACGCGATCCCAGCAGGCCACGCAAGCACGACCGCTTGCAACCCGGCTGCCATTATAAATAACCCTACACTCTTATCTGTTATTTGCAGCGGCCTATAATGCCTTCGCTGCCGCTGCTGCTGTTGTTGTTGTCTCGGGTGCCAGCACCGGATGCAGCTGAAGCACAAGACAACAGAAAAGAAAGACAACACAAAACATACAAACTTGGAAAAGTTCCGGAAACGCGACACGCCGAACTGTCAGAGAACAAAGTATACAAGAATGGCCTCTCCAGAACATCAGCCGTGGTGCCCCAGGGGAGAGGCCGACGACAGTCGACGACAGATGCCACGTCTGCCGGATTCAGCGTCTGACGCACCTCCAGTGG
Organism: Ornithodoros turicata; assembly: GCF_037126465.1. Classification (NCBI taxonomy): domain Eukaryota; kingdom Metazoa; phylum Arthropoda; class Arachnida; order Ixodida; family Argasidae; genus Ornithodoros; species Ornithodoros turicata. Next base: position 118,744,780 of record NC_088202.1, on the reverse strand, counting down.
ACGTCGCTTCAGTGCGCAACCTCGTCAATTTTTTTTTTCCGGATGAACAGTCTATGAACATATACGTACACCACGCGTTGGGACTTTGTTTTTATCTTTGTGTGCGCATGTGTTTCACACTGTGCTGCATAGGAATAGAGATTGCTGAACATTATGGTGGCGAACAGGTGAAGCGGTATGTGTGTGCGTGTGTGATTGTGCGCGAATCTCGTCGTGAGGAATCGTTTCTATACGTATTCGGAGGATTTATTTTATACGTGTTTGTCTTCTAGCGGCAAGCGTCAATTGCTGTAGAGCTTTCAGTTGCCTACATGTATCGAAGAAGCGAGAGCGGTTGAGGGTTTGAAGGCGTCCAGTTGGTGGTTTATTTATTTGTTTTTCTTGTTTCAATCTCTTCTGTGGCTGTGTTAAGGGGCAGAGGTGAAACGATTGTCCTTCAGTAAATCGAAGAATGGTTGCCAAATGTGACGCCGCATGATTTATCGCGTGTGTACTGTGATGCAATTCATGACTAATAAAAGTCACGATTGTTGTAGAGTTTACCCTTTTTGCATAGTCTGCGAAGTAGGACAACGAGTACAGACAAATTCTCGTTGCACAGCAACAAGTTTAATGGACAGCAACCACTACACGCTGAACAACCTCCGGAGAGGAGGCAAATGAATAAAGGAGGGATTACCGACACAATTCCCCCGCGTGGCTATCTCAATTGACTCCCTAACGGGCCTACGCCAGGTTGCTTCCTCTTTCCAAAGAATGAGGTTTTTTGAGGAAAATGGGTTGACAATCATTGCATTCACGGACGTGTTAGTCTCTGCGAGAGTGACAAAATGGCGGATATCAACGCCATGCCTGCGGGACACAGAGAAGTATGATATGGTTTGCTCGAGTGAACCAAATAAGTGTTATTCTCTCGTTTCTCGATTTTGTTGGAGTCCAAGTCCCGTTTTCACAAGACCTTCCAACGATGTGTGTCAAGTTGAATGTATGCAAACTGAACTGATGCCTTCTCCCGTAGTTAGAAAGCGGCGCATGCAGGGCGTTTTTTTTATACCCTTTACAGATTTTTATACATACAAAAAGCCCAGAGAGCAGGATAGATGCCGCTTTTGCAGTTGAGCTATACGGCCAGGCGGACATCCTCTCGAGAGAAAGTATGCAGCTACAATATGACGAATTTCCTAAAAGTCATTCGTTAACTCTTTAATTAGGATATTTCGAACCAAAGCGAGATAGCAGAATAGGGTCAATCCACGTCGAAAGCCATTCCAGGTTTTAAAAGTCCAGAAACGCGCACGTGCGCTAAAATAATAGCCGAATTTTGATGTACATATAATAACGCTGGCCGTATAACTCATTTGCAAAAACGATGGTGATGGCCATGTAATAAAGAAAAAAATGGAGATTTGAGTTTCGACGAAGTCTAAGTACATGTATACTCTGTACAACTATAATACGCTCATAGCTTTTTAATAAAAATTCTGTAAAGGATAAAAAATACGCCTTGTTAGTGCAACATTATTCTGGTGACATTTTACAAAAAAAAAGAAAAAAGAAGAAAAGAAAAGCAGCGAGCGCGACTCTTTGGAGGAAGTCTTATACATCAGTGTAAACGACGTATGAATTGAAGTCTCACTAACTGGCGTCAGAGGAACAAAAAAACAAAAACAAAAGAGTGGGAGCGATAACTTGGTGCGCATGCGGGGTCATCTCCGAGAGTCACATTTGTAAGTACGAAAGTAAGTAGAAAGTAGTTTCCTTATATTATGTGTTATAATTTTTTGAGACTCAGCAGTCTTGCGTCTGTGCGTAGAGATCTTGCAGGGGACAAATTCCGGCCTAAATACTGCCAGGAAGCAGCATAATTAACAAAAAGGGGAAGAAAAAGATATTTGCCTAGCATATTTGTCCAGAGGACTCTCGTTCATGAGAGCAACAAAACAACAACAACTTTATTTGATGATATGATTGGGGTGTTTCATTTCATGAGAGCTTTAAATATCGTACGGACTAAAATATCAGATCGAAGCATTACTCTGCCTAACGAAGCTCTATTGTTGCTATTCGATGAATCATTGGGGCACATCTTACAGCCTGAACAGATGACATCTGTGACATTCTGCCATACGACGGTTAAGAGAAAAATGATTACCCCTCTATCCATCAAGTAAAAAGAAAAAATTGCAGAAAAGGACGCGACCTAATGCATATGAAGGGGGCGTAACTAATTACGCAGGAATCGTTATAAAACATGCTGAGAAGAGACTGAGAGAAAATAAAAACTGCCGAGAAAGTCATATTTCTGACACACCATTTCAAACAAACTAGAATATTAAGCTAATGACGGTCGGAAGCTCTTTTTTCTTTTTTCTTTCTATGTCACTATTCCTCCTGTCGCGCTATCGAGATCGCATTAGAACGCATTGTAATTGCGAACTTTCTGGCATTGCTTTGGCGAGTTTCTTTCTTTTTTTCACGAATTCGATATTGCGAAATACAGCGTCTCGCAGTACCGCCATTGCATGGAAGAAGAAGCAATTAAGGGTATTGCGAATCAATACATCCGGGCCAGTTGCGATTGGAAACCGATAGCAGGGTAGGAAGAAGCCAGCAAAAAGGAATGATGGGGAAGCACTAATTAACGCCTTCAACTCTCCTTGTGCATCATCGCGGAAACTGCTTCAGCTGCTGTTTCTCATCTTTGCTCTCCACTGGATTCTTAAGCGACGTGAAGTTAGAAGGTGGAGTTATGATTGGTCGATACCCATTAACCCGACTTGAAGTAGCTATGGAAACGCGAAGGTATCGGCAATATATAACAGAAGTCCACGAGTTGATTGCATTATCTCGCTATAGCGAAGCTATACTTCGGCAGATGTAGTTGAAGGAGACCAGGCCTTGCGGATGAAAAGTGCTCTCGGGAGTTAAGTTGAGTACTTAAGTAATGTACCTAATTCAGTATTCCTGGCATGACATCTTCATGAGTGGGAGCAGTCTTTCTCAAGCCTTCAAGCATGTTTCCTGTTTTCCTCACCCTCTCACACACACTCACACACCCACACCTACACAAACTTTGCATGTATGATGCCCGAGGAGGCACTGTGAGGGAACCTCATGCGTTTCACATGTTGCATATTCAAATCGCAGAAAGTGTTCTGGAAGTCCGCTAATGAGCTTCTGATTGAAGAGTGTTGGTTCCACTCTCGAAGTCAGGATTATTACAGTTATTACCAACATCACTCCCAAAGAAACGAAAATAAGAACTATATTTTCGGCATCTCGACGGTACTACATTCGTGAAGCGTGCATCACATTATGAACGAATACGTGGTGGCGTTATGTGGGTTCATGCTCCTCCTAATCTAATCTAGTCCTGTTACGGCGTCAAGGGTGATGACGACAAGAGACAGTCGCGCTAGGAACTGGAGCTCCACGAGAGCTGTGAAACACGAGAATTGAAGACGGTTGGGCAGAGTGGGGCTTGAGCTCAGGGTATATTAAAGGATTACTAGATTTTCCTGGTTATAACTGTATCTGGATTATACTGTAGGACAAGACTTGGCAAGTGCCGTGACCACGATACAGCAGTGTGGAATACAGCGACCAGAATTGAGGCTTACAGCTGAGATTCTCAACTAGCAGGCGGGTTCCCTCCGGAATATGTCGACAGGCTGCTCCCATCTGGGCAAATGCGTTGAGGCAACGCATCGAACCCTGTAATTGACCCTACCCGTGGCCAGTCTATTGCGCTTGTGCAGCAACACGGCTTTGCATGCTGACTCTCTGGACGACTGACAATCGGAATCAGTACAGCGACGATGCGCCGACCCAAGCAGCACAATGTACTGAAAGTCGAGTGCAATAGGGGTGGACGGGTAGGTGGAAGGCGTTGAACAGGCTCGTACAACTAAAGAACATTGATAAGGCATATACCGTCCACCCCTATTGCACTCGACTTTCAGTATCCCAAGCAGCACAACGTACTGAAAGTCGAGTGCAATAGGGGTGGACGGGTAGGTGGAAGACCTTGAACAGACTAATGAAGCTTAAGAACATTGATAACACACATACCGTCCACCCCTATTGCACTCGACTTTCAGGACATTGTGCTGCTTGGGGTAATGTGCTGCTTGGGGAATGGTGAAGAACTTATCTGTTGGGTATCACGATGACATCATTCCCGGTTTCATCCAGTGCTATCATGTCAGGACAAGTGTTGGGACTGCGAAAATGAATCGGCATTGCTACTATACTTTTTCCGACCCTGATTGAGACGGATTGAGACAAAACCGAGACAGTACCTTTCAGTAGTAACTCCGATCACTCCTCTCTCCTCGGTGCATATCAAAACAATCCTCATAACTTTATACTTTCCATTCTGTTTTAATACGCAACGCTTTTGATCGATTGTTAGGTTCACCTCAAATAACGGGACTAATTTCATTTGCAGTCTGTACATAAAGTTCTTATAATTTATTTCCGACTGACACCGAACACGAAACCAAGCTTCGACTTCCAAAACTGAATGACTGAAGCAATGAAACCACCGTAAGCAACATAAGTTCACGCTGTTTTCAAGGAAGTGCCCTTTTCGTAGGGCAGGCCTCGGTAGCTCAGTCAGGAACGTGTTCGCTTGCTGAGCCTGTGGTCCTCGTTACGGAAGAAATGGGGGGGGGGGGTGGTATAGCCGGGGGTACAACCGGTATAGCGACTCCTCGTGACCAGTGCAGCGACACGCAATAAAGAAGTTAACCGAGGGGTCGATTGACTGTATGTGACTGTCGTAGGAGGCAGCCTCAGCTGTGAACGCTCGGGCACGAGCAGCACACCGGCGGCTGCTAAACAGACGGCAGGCCGAGACGGTAAAGGGCAGATGTACAGTGGCAGGAGTCACAACTCCGGCAGCACGTCGTGTAGCCGAACCAGCGCGGGAGTTACCGGATAGGCCCAAATGGCCGTGGATCCATTGGAGAGAAATAATATGACCATTGGCGCGGAGCCAACTGCATGTCTGGATGATCATGCTGGGTAGATCATGTATGAGGTTGGGATGGTACAGGTAAGACAGCAGAAGGAGGAGGGACGCACCCTGCTACCGGTAAGGACGATCCATGACCTCTCAGGTGCCAAAGCAGCAATGCATTCTAGAGCTGCGAGGACGTCAAAAGGTTCTGCCAGAGTAGTGGACATGCGGTAGGAGAATGTGTAGGCTTGTTGGTGACCTACATCTGTGACCTACATACGTAAAAAGCTGTCCCGAAGTGTTAAGTTGTCAAGTGTCCCGAGCTGATGCGCCACAAGGGGGACATTGCGTGTTTTAGGGGAAAGCCCAGGAGGGGAGAGTGAACTGAGATTCATCAAGGGCCCACATAGCTAGCGCCAAAGAAGGAGCAGATATCGGGGGTGGGAGATGAAACTTGCCTAGTGAAGGCAACATTCTTTTCTTTTTTGTCAGAAATTGATAGCCCATGTAGGAAAAGACTCGTTTCCTGTTCCATTGGCAACAGCTGAAAAAATCATATTCGAAAATCGTCGTTCTGGGACGCGCAAAGTACCAGCCACTCTCATTTCGCAGTTATGACGCGCTCTGAGAGGGAGCCTCGCCCCACCCCTTCAGCTTTCCTCTTAGTCTCACAATAGCCGTTGCCGCTGGCTAAGATGGTTTGAGTGAGTTTATGTCGTTTAAACAGGGCAGTGAGGGAATGTAACGTTAGGGAACGCGTGGAAAGAAGCAGAAAACGGATAACATGGGATGCCTATACTGAGGACAGGCTAGTGTTTCATGAAACTGAGATCCATCGCAAGAGGATCAAGCAATTGGTTTTGCAAATGACTCGTAGGAGAAGTAATTTCGTTGGTACATGACATGCCAGGAGGGGGGCACTTTTCCGAAAGAAAATAAGGTGGCGGATTAGGAATGCATTTTACTGGGCCACGATGACGAGATTGCGAGAGTGGATCGGGCCAAGAACTTTTCAGCATGCCCCCTTCCATGGATTGCATAGGCACGCTCAAAACCATCATCGGCGCGAGGACATCGGTCATGATCATGACGGACAGAAGAAGACAAAGGGAAGGACAGTCGGAGGTAACGACAAAGCCGGACTGGCTACCCCAGTACACCTACGTACAACAACAACAAAAAAAATAGAAATCATTGTCGATCTTGGTGGATCTGAAGGAAACGAGTTAGCACTAAAACTTGAAAACCCTTGGGGAACTCCACTTCACAACGCTTCACAACCCATCACACGAACAGGAGCGCCGCCAGGATTTTTTCCAGGGGTGGGGCAGGGCAGAAAGTTTGTGGTGGTGGTGCATCAACGGCGCCCGCAACTACATTGTCTTGACTCAGAAACCCTACCTTTCTGGAGGCCAGGGGAGCAACTGCCCCCTTGCAGCCCCCCCCCCCCGTGACGGCGCCCATGCACACGACCCTACATAATGCTAACGCATGACAGCATCCGCAGCCAAACGAGCCTTTCGGACTTCCTCTGGTTCAGCTTGGCGGCGCCCTCTCGCAGCCTCAGCCTTCTTTCGCCGCCGCTCCTCCGCACAGCTATCATAACCCATGGCGCGCCCACGCAGACACGTCTGAACCTGTCGACCGCCACAGGTGCACTGCCGATGTGGCGGGTCGCCAGTGTTGACAAATCTCATCCACAGGAACAATGTGTAGCAACATCCACAGGAAGTCGCTATTGGCATCCCGAAAAGTCGCTAAAATTGAAACTGAAAGTCGCTAAAAAAAAGTCGCCGCCACCATTGTGCCCTTTTTGTTCGTCGCAAGTTATGAAACAATGTGGTGATAGACGTACCGGATGTTTCAACGAATGAGTGTCCTAGACGGCCAAGAGAGGAACAAAACGACTAAAGTAAATGAAATTCGGAACCTTGAACATCCTCTGCAGAACTTTCTGTGGAGTTTCCATCGGAAGCATGTAGTGGTGGTTTGTTTATTGCTTGCAAAAGGTTACGATGCCTTCTCATGTTTTTTCGACTTGCTATGCTTCTTTATGTCTTTATGACAGCCTCGCATAAATCTCACACTACCAGTAGAGGCACTGGGCCCTTGTGTCGCTGTCTTTAACTAGACGCATCTCTTGAATGTTGGAAGCATCTCCCAGCTCTTTACTTCTGGTCGTACGTAGCAGGCATTTTGGAAAACGCATGCGTCTGAGTCCATTCTAAAAACGATAAAACCCTCAGTTCAAGGGAAAACGAAGACATGTCCACGCGGCACGTCAGAAAAGGGTAAACTGGAAACAGCTCAAAGAAACTACCGCTGCGAAGAGCAGAAACGAAACTGGACGCTGCACAGAGCACGCTGGAGCGCTGGAGCTCTCCGTGACACATGTGATTGACCCTGAGCATAGGGGCGGATTTAAGGGGGGATGTCTGGATTTTCTGACCCCCCTCAATTTCAGTCGTTAGTTTCAATTGACCTTGTGACCTTGGTGGCGTAATAGGATGCTCTCCAAGGCAAGAACCTCCCCACCTCCCTCAGAAAAATCCTGGATCCGCCCCTGTCTCAGCAGCATGCTGAGCAGTCAGGGCCGGCGAAACATACTGTCCTTCGCGAGAGCTTGTTGTCCGCCGAAATGTGACAGGAAAGTCACGATTCTTCCTGACTTCATGAAGGAATATCCGTGTCGCTAAAAAAGTCGCTAAACGTACCAGAAAGTCACCAAAAAATCCGCTAATCTCAAATGCAAAATTTTGTCGCTAGCCAGACCCCGAAATTCGCTAAATTTAGACACTTTTCCCCAAATTTTGCAACACTGCGCGACCAACTATCCACTCGCCCTCTCCTTCCCTCTCCACTCACCGCGCATGCACACCGCGGTGTGGCTACAGACAGACTACGTCGCAATTCTTTCGTAGCGAGGACTCTAATGCTGACGCATTAAAAGGAACGGTGGTACGAGAAAGAGCTCCGTCGGTGACAGACGACCAACCAAGGGCCACAGTCAGAGCAGAGAGTCAAACACATTGTGGGTCACAACATTGTGACACAGTTGTCGGTCACAATCATAAGGCTCAACGTGAAGCCTTCAAGTCCTAACGTATAAGAAGTCACACGTTATAAAACATTGACCAACATGGTTGACTCAAGACGGCACAGCGAAGCCTGCAATGCGACCGCTTGGCGGTGTGCCAGCCATGGACGCAAAAATTTACGCAGCGTCGACAGGGCAGGCATCCAGACGAGCCAAGCTTACTTCTAGCCTAGGGCCCTGTGGCTCTCGGCGTATTTTGATCAATCGAGGAGGATGTGTTCTGAGCCTTCTATGACCTCACATTGACAGCTGTTGGGGGAAGCACACTTGCCCAGTTTGTGCAGCAAGCGAGCTCTATACGGGACGTTCAGGGTGAGGGAGGGATTGAGGCACTTCGAATCGGAGCTTAGGGTCAACCATGTATAACAACGAAGACTATGCAGATGTAGACGCCCAGGAAGTGGCGAACATTTTTTGCCTGAGCTTGTAAATAACATTGCTCGCGTCACTCGTGTAGAAGCAAATTAGCCTCAGCTGGCCGCGACCGTGGTGAGCAGCTCGGAGCGCAGCAGCATGCGGAGCCTCGTTTCATGCGATGCCACATTGACCAGGAACCAATGGGTACTGTTTGTCATGCCCTGCTGTAACTGCAATCTCTTGCATGAGTTGTACATCTCGCACCACAAGGTCGAGGGACCTCGCAACAAGCTCAGAAGACAGGGCCTCCAGACCACATTTTCAGTCACTGTACATGGACCAGCGAGAGGTGTTCGGCTGCATCACGATGAACAATGCCACATGCATCCCGTACAGCTCAGCTGCTGATGCTGAAGTGAGATGCGGCAGACGTGCAGATCTTTCAAGAGGACATCGTTCCTTGCGACGCGTTTTATTTAGTAGATTTGTGCGCTCGTTGGGCAAAGGTAGTAGTGAATTTTAGTATATCGTACGCTGTCACTTTTGCGTACGTAAGGGATAGTGTCGGTGGTTGTACGCACGCGCAATAGATAAACAGAGCCTTACACATTGCGCAAACCCACCACACTATCCCTTACGTACGCAAAGACAACAGCGTACGATATACTAAAACTCACTAATACCTCTGCGCAAATGTATAGCTAAGGCGACGTGTCAGGCTGTGATGAAATTTTCGCGCGATATGGAACGCGAGAATTCATCTGCTGTGATCAAGGGTATTCGTAAGGTTATCGCAAGATTGTCAGGTTTTCATGGCAGCACAAGGGCTTTCACAAACCGCGTAAAATACCGGAGGTGCTAAGAGCGGCACAAATCAAATGGTCGGTGACTGAACGTGAAGCTCACGGCTATTATGTGTGTCTTAACGAAGTGAGATATGTGGGTATTCAGTAAACGGGGGGGGGGGGGGGTAATGTCGACATAAGCTTGCCGTTGCTGGCCACACGTGAGTGGGAATCGTTACGAGTATAGCAAAAAAAGAAGAAAATGCACTGTTATAGAGTCGCTGGAATTACCTGGTTATGCTGTATCTGGATTATGCTGTAGGATAAGCTTGCCGGTTCCCTTTCAATGTCACTAGAAGTGTAGATTGTGTGTTGTAAATATAAGGAGAATGATGAATTGGCGTGTATGTGTTGGCGTGGCGAGTATATGACCGTGGAGACAAATAAGACAAAAGCTACAGTCGTAACTTGTCAGTTAAGCACAGCGCGTGGCTAATACGACTTCTTCGCTCATGTTTCATCCTATATATAATGAAAAATTGACGGGTGATATCATTCGCAATAACAAGCAACGTCACCGTAACATTTCACACAGATTTCTACGTGCTCTAAAATATGAAATTCACGGAAACAAAATAAATAAATAAATGAGCTTCAAATACTAACACTGTTTGTTGATGGGCTGCGTAACAATATGAAATGTCAATTTTTGTGTTTTGGGTGACTCTAGCCACCGTAGGCCACTTGCAGCGATGGTTTGACAACATGATTTGGAAACCAGTGATTTAGAAGAACAGTATGTAAGAGTCGACTTTGTTTAGGTGTAGTCATAATGCTGAATTATCAAGGAAAGACAAAGTATTCTGGCCATACAACGCGGGCAAAGCAATACAGCAAGCAATCAATGGGCACGAAATAATATTTGAAGCCCTGCATTGAACAACCTGAAGTACCGGCGTGTATGCGAAGTATTGACCTTTCTAAGTGACAAAGGAGCCCCCTCTTTCAACTGAAAGTTTTCCCCTTTTGCAGTGAAAATTGTCAATTTCATTGTAACGATCCACCGGTCGCGACAAACATGGTTTGGCGGCAGATGTAAGGGAGAACAATGGAAACACGGTCTCAAAACCTTCCGAATGCCGACAGGGTGCTATCGAAGGGGAAGGAGATCGTGAAGAAAAATGCTGAACACAAGCATTACGCCAACACAAACACTTGTGGGTGCGCTTTTTTTGCGGGAACATTTTTATTGAAGTTGGGGGTGAAATCTAAAACAAGTTGGAGGGAATTACCACGGGACATCGTGGGAGTAGCGGCATTGAGGACAGCTATGCTTCGAGAAACCTTAGACGGAGATTTATTGGTGAGTCGAAGATGTATTGAAACTTGTCCTAATGCCATTGGAGAGCTGAAGGAAGGACAGATGCAGAAGCACAAGAAAGGACAATGGCTATTTCCATCATTGGAACCGTATCAGTTGCATTATTTCTCGAGACTGGAGTGAAGAGGCACAGACAACATATTTTGTTCGTGTTCAGCGTTCGATGAAATATTTATGTCTCACAGTACACATTACAGCGTTACTGAACGGCACATAATTAAATTTACCACAAAGCTTTCTTAATGGTGCCACAGGGGTGAGGTACTTGTGAGACGTGCATTGATGATGAATGAGCAGAAGTCGCCTGCATCTCCACTAACATCTCCACATTTTCTTATTCAATCAATCAACGCGACACGTGAAATTGCTAGAAACATATATTGTGAAGTCTCAATCAGTTTATTTCGCGCTCTAGACAACACAATGTATAAAAGGGGAAAAGCTGTATGCTTGCCGCGCAGCATTTTTATGCATTATTTTATACACTGACATGGAAAAAGAAAAGAAAACTCTGTCAAGGAGCCCGCGATGAGGGAATCACAAACGTAACATGAAAACAGTTAGGACCAACTAAGGTTTATTTGAACGAGAGCTTTCATGCAAGGGGCCGCACTTCTTCAGGTGCACGAAGTTTCTCGTTCAAATAAACATTTCATATTACATTATTTTATAAATAAATTCGGTGGAACTATTGCCGTCGAAAATGCATTCACTGGATATTCTCCCGTGCTGGAGAATAAGGAACGGAAAAGCGACTCTAGAATATGAGGGGCATGGTCTTCACTTGCGTGTGAACGTCCACGAGCAAATATTCGGAGGTAACCAAAAGACCCCCCGACATTTTCGACAGGTTTGAAAGGTGGATTGAGATTTTCCCTCTTTTTCCAGAGATACTTTTTGGTTGCGGGAAGACAAGACTGACAGGAATGGAACCGCTGTTTCTGCAGTGTACTCTAGCCGTAATTGGCATATTATAATACATGAGGAATAATAACTGTCTTTTTTGAAATCCAAACGTTCCGCAGGTGACATGCCGCGGAAGTTAGAAAGTGCGAGGTAAGGAAGGGGCTTTCGGGAGACACAGTGAGGCGACACGTTTTCGGTACCTGGCAGCAAATGAGGTGTCAAGAAAGAAGACAGTTGACGGTAACTTCTTTCCGATCATAGGGTGTGCTGCTTGCTGAAGCGCAGATATCCAGTTTTATTTTAAAATGTTGAATAATCTTAGAGCACCATGCAGCATATAGCCGCCATGTCATACAGCCGCTACACCATATACAGAATAAAACCGAGGAAAATAAGAAACAGAAGACGAAGAAAACCACAAGGGCATGCTGACTACGTGTAAATATATTCCTTCGATTGCGTTATTACTAGGAGTAACGGAAAGCTTGAAGAACCGTTTCACCTCATCCTTTCCCAGTCCTTGAGTTATACGTGGCTCGTACTGTAGCCACCACCCATTTTTTTCGCGCAAAACGAAACCGTAACCAGCGTCACACGATGGGTTTCACTGGTCTAACGAGGCCATTTACTTGCTCTTCGCCAGAAGCCCACCTCTAATGCTTCCAAAGGCTGTCAACCATAACGCACGACACGAGGGCACTAGGGAGTCACGTATCCAGTGTCCTCCCTATCGGCCTGGATTTTACGACGCAAATTTGGAGTGGGAAAGTATTTGTCTTATTTGTAAGTGCACATAACAGCATCGGCGCCTTAGAAAGCATAAGTACCTTATAATATGGTCGTCATAGTTACCCGACTACAAACATATAATCGCGACAAAGCCTCCGAAGAAAAAGAAACAAAGTAGACAATGTAACCTGATACGACTATCGAGGTCGAGCAAGTGTGTACCGGGGCTAAGAAAAGCAAGGTGACTTCCCTTCAGGATTTATAAGGAGGCAACTATTGACATGACGCAAGTCTGACTGTCTGAGTCTGAGATTCTCACAAACAATAAAAGAGAGTGTCGTTGCTTTGTAGACGTTAGAAGCGGAAGTAGAGCATAATTAGAGCTTAAGCGGAAGTAGAGTATAATTATAGGGGTTGTCTTTAGTATGCGCGGAAATCTGAGCACGCAACGCATACTGCTCAACTTTTATACCAGAAACCAAGGTGCCTAAGTACGTGCACCTTGACGCCAAATTGCCGAAAGAAGGTGAAAGAAGGAAGTCACTGAAAAGGTTAGCCAGCTGTAGGACTCGAACCCACATCTTCTGGGTTACCAGACCAGGGGGCTTAATCAGTTCCATCGTTCGCGAGCTAACGAGGGGCGGAGCTCTCGATAACACGAACACGTGACGCGTTTCGCGTGACGCGCTTTTTTCGTTAACGGGACAAAGGCGTAATCTCTTGCTCGCGTAAGGACCGACGGTGTCGTCTGCCTAACGAATGTGTTCACGTGCTCACAGGCTTCATCGCCTACAAGGCTCATGATCTAACGAGGCGCGAGGCACTCGGGAGCTCGAGCACATTGTGTATGACGCGCTCTTTTCGTTAAAGTGACAGGGGCGTAATCTCTCGGTCCAGTTACGATCGAATTAGATCGTTTGCCTAAGAAGTGGGTCTACCCACTCGTTAGGATATGAAACACCTTCATTTGGAGATTTGCAGAAATGGAATTTCTGCAGAAACGAACGTGTATTGCTCCACGACTGTGTACAAAATGACATGCTCCCCCTTTCATCGTATTTACACCAGTGGTTACATGAGGGCTGTGAGATATTCTCGAGAAGATGCAGATGAAGGCGAGAAAGAAGACGAAGAAGTGACAACGACAAGCCATAGACAAACCATGCCAGCTATCCAAACAAAATTAAAAAACCTCATTGGTCGACAAGATTGCAGGCTCGTTGGCAGTTGCAGTTCGTTCAGGGAACTGTGCCGACATATGTCTGCACAGTTCCCTTAGAAGTCGGCCCAGGACGCACATTCCCCCAGGGCGTGAGTCGTGACGTTGCCCACATACGTGAGGCCGCCACCGGCAAGCCCTATCACCACCACCACCACCACCTGTAGTTCGTTCAGGGCGGTGACATCCCAACACGTAACAGCTCGTTACGAGCACGACAGCCACAACGAAGAAGCTAAGCGAGGAGCAGAGATTGTGCCACAGCAGGGCGTCGATAAGTTTCGTCGTTTCGTTATTCGTAACGACTCGCTGTCGTTGAAGCTGCCCAAGAAAGATGGCGGAGGGATTCTTCGCTTGGGCGATCACACAATCAGCTAACCGTGCCCCATGGACGTGATGGCGTCAGGATGCCTTTCAACTGGACGAGACAGATCTTGTAAAGTTCTTCCGTCCGCCAAGAAAGGCTCTCCGCGCCGTTGTGAGGACTTGTGACCGTGTACTTCACTCCGTCTTGATAGCTACGGGTGTTGTGATGAACAACGAAGGCAAAATAGATGCATATAGTAGTGTTCGAATTGTTCTCTTTAATAGTACATTACGGTTATAGTATTGATGTAGCAATGAAAGGAAGAGCAAAGGATTCTGTGGATTTTCAGAGGTCGATTGTCTTGAATAGTTTCATAACCTTCTCTTGCTTCGCGGTGCTAACATGGAATTAAAACAGTTCACTGACGTTCTGTTCAAGCTCACTAGAAAACTGTTGCACTGCGAAGTTATTTTATTTTAGACGTCAGGATGCCTTTCAACTGGGCCAGATAGGTTTTGTAAAGTTGTTCCGTCCGGGAAGAAATGCTGTTCGCACTGTTTATGAAGCCTGACTGTAAGGCTGCGCGTTGTACTTCCATGCTTGAAGGAAAAAGTTACATAAAGTTAATGAAATAAGTGTACACGTTAAGGAGAACGAGCAGCCTCCTACTCTTTTTTCGATACTTCTGGTACCACTACGTCTTTCCTTTCTCGGTCTCGGACTCCCACGTGCCCTAGAACTCAGCACACAGTAGTTTTCGTATCATACTTAAGACCATTCTCACCCGACACCATCGTCAGGGTAGGAAAATGATTTACAATTTTTTGCGTATTGCTCGATGATTATCCTTACAGTGATGTACATGTTTGTTAATTATTTTCACACGACTAGCGAACCATATATTGAGACGGGAAGATAAAAGAAGATGACGAACGAGCCTGGGAACGAACATTGGAACTATTGGAACGCAATTAGCATGTATGAGAGCACGAGAATGCGAGCTATCGGAACAAATGAAGCAGTCCTATTGGTCAGAGAAGATGCAGCCTCGCTGCCAGCATGGTCTTCGTTCACCAGCTCCCGTGGCTCAGTGGTTAGCGTGCTGGCCATCTCACGTCGAGACTGGGAGGTACCCGGGTTCGAATCCCGGTGCCGGCTGTGCTGTCTGGGGTTTTTCCTGGGTTTTCCTCAGACGCTTTCAGACATATGTCGGCACAGTTCCCATAGAAGTCGGCCCAGGACGCACATTCCCTCAGGGCGTGAGTCGTTGCCCACATACGTGAGGCCGACAACGGCAAGCCCTATCACCATCACCACCACCACCTGCTCTTCGTTCAGGGCGGTGACATCACAACACATGAGCGCTCGCAACGTGCAAAATAACCACAATGAAGTAGCTTCACGAGGAGCACAGATTGTGACCACGCAAAGCATAAAATTGTTCGTTTCGTTAGCCTGAACGACTCGTTCAGCTGTCTCGTGCCGTTAAGTTGAACGTGTGAAACGATCAAGCCCCCAGGGCTCTTACCAATTCAGCTAAACTAAGACGCCTGTCCAGTGACAAGCCAAACTGCTCATTGTTTCTGTCGGGCTTGAACGTGTAACCTAGGTCGTCGATACTTGCTTCAGTTCATAAAAGAGGCAATGTCGGCTCTTCTGATTGAGAAAGCAGGATGCAGAAGATGCCACTGAACAAACATACACAGCCTCAGAACAGCAGCTTACACAACGGTTCTTTCGCCACTACTTCATAAAGAACCATGATCCCGATTTTGCGTTCTTATTGTCCCATGACTTTGCACACTGACGGCATGTCAGCCACTATAACGTCGCGTTCGCCGAATAATGAAGCCGCGTTGAACATATAAGTAAAATGCATGCGAGCTGGTGTATACATGACGTTGGCGGCATGTCCCTGAGTTTGCGGTACAGACAAACAGACAAAACACAAAACGACACCACGAATACTAGAAAATAGTTCATTTATCCGTATATAATAAATTTAAGACCTGTACTAGGAATGAGAAAATGGCGCTGAAAAGCGACGGCTCGAGAAACCCACAATATCCTGCTCGTTCAGCACCTATTCGTTAACGTCGAGTCTGGATCTATTGTCTTGAATTTTTGCCTTCGATTGTGCTCCCACGTATTCTTTAGAGAGCGGCGTATAGAGATTCGGATAATTATCTACGAGCACAGCAATGATATAACGTGGTTAAATGCAAGGTACAGCACAATATTGTGTATGGAGATACTGGTTCAACGAGCTCTTCACGAGAAAATAGTACACATCGTTTATTAGGAACTCCGTTTCTAAGGTATTTTGTTTTTACTGTTAAGGCTCAAGAAAAAAAAAGCGCAGCATAAAAAGCGGGAGGATGCGTGTACTTTTATGTGGGGTTGTTCAGAAAACAAAATTCTGATGTTACAATACGTGCATGGAAAGTCGTCAAAATCTTCAGCACTGCTTGGCGCAGTTCATGGGCCGTGTCATCTGGGCAGTGTGGACAAAGTGGATTCGCGCGTCAATAGGCTACGACATATGTCTCTGCGCATGACTGGGAGGTACCCAGGTTCAAATCCCGGTGCCGGCTGCCGATCGAATGAGGCAGTTCTACGTGCACGAGGGGAAAGGGAAATACCTGAGGTACTGCGCGAAAGACTGACCAACTTTCATAGCGTATTCACCGTAGCTCGATTACGTAACACGTCTTTGTAGCTGTACTCCTCCTCCTGCTCCTCGTCTAGTTCGGATCCTCCAGCTATCGATCAATCTACATGTCTCATAATGCGGCAGAACACCTGAGGTACGTATTTGCGATACGCAGAGACGTTATGAACAAACTAATGGACGCCTGTAAGCTGGTGACGGGTGAAACACTTTAGAGTGTCACACAGATGACCCCTCTATGGATAAGGAATGACAGTTGGTGATCGCCTACGTTTCATTCACCTTGACCGCTTTGAAAAAAAAAAAAAAAAAGAACAAGAAGCTGTGTACGAGGTATAAAAGTGCACGATTCTTCTCTGAGTTACTCTATTTTCGCGTTTTCCAGCTTTTATTTCATGTACACTTTCGTTCTCTTTTAAAGCACCCTGTATCGTACGCATACCTGATTCGCCATATATCGTAACAGAGCTCTAAGTTCACCTGGTATGTGGCTACTACTAAACTAGGAACGTTACTATAACATTCAAATTATGTTCTACTTTATAATAAGATCCGACAATAAGTGTCACATATTTCTTTTGTACAAAGTAGTTCAATTCTTCTCTATGGGTTCGTAAGACGTATTGTGGCGCTCCCTACTTGTGTCTCCCCCTTTTTTTACGTGACAATGATGCAGAGTCAACAGCAAAGGGTCGTAGAGGTTTAGCAACAACAACAACTTTATGGTGGGATGATGAATGGGTCATTATTAATCAATTAAGCTCTGAATAAAGATCTGTATTGTTACGTGTTAACTGTGTGGTTACTATGGACACTGTCGTACTAAGCCCGTAAATAGCTATAGGCTAGTAAAATAACTAATAATAAGTAATAAAATAAGTATAGGCTAGTAAAACAAGTTACACATTTGGTCTGGCGGATATGCCGCACCCCCGCTGACCCACCGACCTCTCACCCTACAACGAATTCGAGGTTGTGCGATGATCCGCATAATAGCTTTTCACGGAAACGCATATTTATTTGACATTTGCTTTAGGAGTAGCAGCTGACATACCTCTGCGGCCGGACCCCTACGCTATTTCTCGAAGCACACATCCATCCCAGGCTAGTCATCCCATCAGAGGCTAGTGAACTCTCGCCGCTTTGGTAAGTGCGGCTCAACATTTACTTTGCACTTTCACCGGCATTACTCAATCCCATGTTCCATTAGAGTTTCTTTGCCCTAAAATGCGACCATACCGCGCACGCTATAAAGGCACGCGCAATTTTATAGGCAGGGTGCCAAGGAGAGTAAATTTTATCAGGGATTTGCAGACGTAAGTGGGAGCGATGCTAAGCTAGCGGCGCCGCCTCAGTGATTGCATTGCGCCGAGTTGATTTCGTTCTGTTCAACATCAAATGGCTTTTACCTGACAGCACACAATAAGAGGAGATGAACGCTGCGCAATAAGCGCTACACATAAGGTAGTTACAGGAGCGGAGCTAACAAGAAACGCAGCGAATTTGTACCCGTAGGCTGCTCATCCAGTGTCTGACAGTTTTGTTATAACACACATGTAATGATCTTGCCGTGCAGCAGCCCTGGCTTGTCGTGTGCGTGAGGAAGGACGGGCCGTGCTATAATAGCTTTAGTAGCTATAGTAGCTAACTACTTTGTAGCTTTCTGTTTCGAGAGCTGGCAGGAGGGGTTGGATGACGGGTTCAGTTTATATTACTACCCGTACACTTCAATTCAATTCAATTGCCGGCCATTCGTTAGGGGATGTGTGACACTGTCAAATACTGTTTGTTTATAGTTTCTTTCCGTTGCACGTGAATGGAGGGTGATGACGACGATACGCAGCGGCAACTACGAGCAACAATGCCCCAAGACAGAGATAAAAGCATTAACTATTTACTGAACGGAGGGACTCGTCACTCGAGTAAATAAGAGAAGGCACCTTACACGTGACTTCACTTGTACATTACATAGCGGACGTACTGCAGCGCACTCCAGAGTATTCAGGAAAACAGAATAATTTTTCTACGCGTCGCACTTGACGAAATGTAAACCTTTGAACGTTACATACGCGTCAAGCTGTCGAAGCCAGGGGAAGGGAGCTACGACAATTCCAATAGGCCATTTGAGAAAGTTCCAGGGAGCAGCGCGCCCCCTGGTAGGGCGTGCCGGGAAATGCTGTGCAAAACGACAACGATTTGCTATCGTCTCCGATCGTCATCGTCGTCCTACTGGTGTATGCACCGTCGCTGTCGTTTTGCACAGCATTTCCCGGCATGCGCGCTGCTCCCTGGAACTTTTGCAAATGGCCTATTCGCGGTTGTAAGCACGTGGCCTCGCTCGCGCTTCCTCACAGGTGGAGAAGCCTGCAGTGCTGTCAGAGACGGACGAGTTTCGGGGTTCGCATTTTTTTTTTTTTTTCTACACACCTATTCTCCCTTTTGTACGGAAAGCGCAACGTACAATTTCCCTCTTCTTCTCTTTGCCACGAAGGGCGGAAACGCGAAACGCATTATCATTGACCTCCGCAAACAATGTGTTGAATCATCGCAGCCAATCCAGGGACAATCAGAAAAAACAAAGACAAAAAAAATCAATGCCGATGTTTATCTGGGGCATGAGAAGGTTGTGATTGTTGACAGTGTTCAGTCGCTAGGTGTTCCTTTTTTTCTTTCTTTATTTACCCTCAGGTCGTACTGAATAACAGGGGGGAGTGGTACATGATGCATCAACTATAAATATAATACCTCGAGTAACTTCCGGAACTTGTAGAATCACGGACGGCGACGGTGGAGGCGGGCAGGTTGTTCCAGTCCTTAGATGTCATAGGGACAAAGGAGTTAGCATAATAATTTGTACGGCTAAATGAAACGAACAGTTTCTCAGAGTGGTCTAGGCAATTGGATATGTCATGAGGAGGTGAAAATAGAGATTATTAAGGAAAAGTGCTATGACAGTGAAATTTATGAAGTCAGGAAAGATGAGCGTTGGTACGGCGAGCAGAAGGAAGTGGGAGAGAAGCCCGCTCATTGAGGAGAGCTACGCTAGAAAGACGGGAACAGTCAGAGAAGATGAAACGGAAGTCTCGATTTTGTAGCTCCTCTAATTTGGAAGTCAGATGATCATGGTGAGGGTCCCATACAGACGGAGCATATTCAAGTTTTGGGCGGACTAATGAAATATAGAGCTGGCGTTTGGGGGTCAGAAGGTCACCTTTGGAATAATTACGCTTAATAGAACCGAGTGTTTGGTTAGCTTTGGTTACTATGGAATTAATATGAATGTCCCAGGAGAGGTTGTTCGTAATATGCACACCGAAATACTTGCATTTACACTATCCAGTTTACTACTACCAAGGGAGTCGGAATTAGTGGGGCTGTTATTACGACTGACCGACATATATTTACATTTATTAGTATTCAGTGACATGAGGCAAATTTGACACAAGGAAGTCAGAGCGTCTAAATTGTTCTGTAAGGCATGGAGAAGCGATTACACGATATATTACGCAGTCACCACCAAAAAGATTTATATGTGAGGTTATGGAGGCGTAGGTCATTGATATAGGTAAGAAATAGATGGGGATCAAGGAAGGACCTTTGGGGAACGGCTGATTGGGCAGGTGTAACAGGTGAACAGGTGTTATTGACGCAGACCAACTGAATTCTATTACGCAGGAAGTCGTGAATCCAAGCTACGATGTTGGGATCG
Organism: Ornithodoros turicata; assembly: GCF_037126465.1. Classification (NCBI taxonomy): domain Eukaryota; kingdom Metazoa; phylum Arthropoda; class Arachnida; order Ixodida; family Argasidae; genus Ornithodoros; species Ornithodoros turicata. The sequence continues at coordinate 118,724,656 of NC_088202.1, read as the reverse complement.
ATTTGAAGGGAAGGTAACTTGACAAGAAGAAGATGGTGCGGGACAGTGTCAACAGCTTTGCGAAAATATATGAATATGGCGTCAAATGTGGCACCTCTCGTGAACAGAGGAAAGTAAACCATGACTAAAGAGAGCCAACAGTGTTTGACATAAGAATCCTTGACGAAAACCATGTTGTGAATCGGAGAAAAAGGAACTGGACTCAAGAAAGCGGATGACATTCGAACAGATAATGTATTAGAGAAGGTTGCAAGGGACAGAGGTTCAGGCCCAGACACATGTACGACAAAATGTGCGACGTGTCGTGCAACGCGTCGGAACACAAAAGCATCCTGGGACGGATTCCTACAAAATATGCCGACACGTCGCAGCGCGACAAAACTTCTTGGATATATACGCTCCCGTCGGCGGGTTGTTGGGTGGATTTTGTGACGTCACGAACCAAGCAGCACAATGGTGCTGCCTCTCTGGTAGATGTAGGTGGGTCCGAGAAAAAAATGGCGGACAATGAGCGTTCTGAGTGCATACAGTGGCTGATTTCGTCGTGTTGCGGCTTGAAAGACAAATGAAATAAGGAATGAATTGTTCTCGTTTACTGGGTTTTATTATGTGAGCAAATTGCGGAGGACACTTTGAGCTTTTGAATGAGAGAAAAGATACAAGATTCCGGCGGGGTCAAGGATGATAGGGTCCACTGGGAAGGTGACAGCATGAGTGCTGACACCAGAGGAGTCCGGGATCGATTGGCAAAGAGGAGTCCGGGAACGATTTGGAAAAATCAGTATTTAGGACAGAGGCGCACAAATTGCGGGACACTGTGTGACCATCAACTACAAGATTTACAGCATGTTTCTCTGAGGGTCAAATGGAATCCCATAGGACTAGTGCGAAGAACGGATGGTAATGTCGAGCTCAGAAAATTTGTTTTTGCAGAGAGAGCATATTGTCTGTACGCACTTGCAGCAGAATGACATTTCTCTCAACTGTTGGGGCCACGACTGCCACGAGCCCTGCGCAACAGAGGCTTCTTCGTGTTCCTAAGGCGTTTAAGATCTCTATTAAACCGTAGCTTACCTTTGCAAGTTGGAATAGAAACTCTGGGAATATCGAGTTCAATCAAACGATTAACTCCATTCTCGAAGAGACGCCAGTTCTCATTCAGTGACCTCAAGGTGAAACCAGAGAGGAAGCCTTGAGAGGAAACGGAAAGGGAATCGTTGATGGTCTGAAAGTTTCCTTTTGCGTAGCGCGTGATAGTTTTAGCCAAAACAGGCTCCCTGGTAAAACAGATTTCTATTGAAGATACCAAAATGACATGGTCACTGATACCAGGCAACAAATCAACGGAACGAATGGTATCAGGGTGTGTTGCAAAGAACCAGTCCAATGTGCTGAAGCGGGTGGAGCAAATTCTGCTAGGCGACGCAATTAATTGGGTCAGATTAAACGTTGAAACAACGGTAAGAAAATCTTCGCAAACATTGTTACGCGGCTAAGAAAAAGGTAAAACATCCCAAACAAGGGCAGGAAAATTAAAATCACCTATCAAGTAGACAACGGATGGAGGATATTTGGGACATAATTCGCAGAGAGCATTTTGTAGTGATGAAACAAAGATTGGCAGAGCGTCGGGCGGGCGATATCGCATGCAAACCAAATATGACGTTATTATGGACTCCATGAATGGAGATCCACACCATTTCAAGATTACAGATGGACAGATTGACAATAGTAGGTTTAAAACATGTTTTGACAGCGAAAGGCACACCACTACCGATACCCTATATGCCCTCGAAAAACATGATACATACATCAAAGATCTATTGTTGAAAACTTCATTATCCGTCATTTCAGGCGACAACCAAGTCTAGGTTAGTGGTATAATGTCAGCATCCCAATCATCGATGTGGCTCATCGAATAAGAGATCAGGCTTATCACTTCAGCGTAAACTACGTACATTTGTATAGAGCAGTGTTAAATGTGAACGCGTTACATCAGGGACTCTTATGAGAAGGAGGAGACATGTCGGTATCTGAACAACTATCAGCAGCGGCAGGTTTCTCTGCCTCGATGAGATGGGAAAATTACATTGTATCTGTGGGGTCAAAAACGTACACCGGAATGGGTGTGATGTACAGGGATAAGATCAACCTTTCAGTTGACGTTATGTTCTCACTTTATTATACATCGATACTACCTCACCTAAATTATTGTTTTCTTGTACGGGGTTCTACCGCAAAGAGTTATTTTCACGATATTCTCGTAATACTACAACAAAATTGGAGGGTTCACCATGTAATCATACAATATGTACCAAAATAGACTTATAAAAAAACAAAGAAACGTAAAATTTGAAAATAACACAGCTTTCTTCGAAATAGACAGCTTGTCGCGATTTGCTTGCGCATATTTTCACCGCCAGCAGCAAGCCTGGTTTATTTCAAGATGTAGAACAATATATGATGAGCAAAGATTGCAATATACACTGCCTATTTTGCTCAACAGTATTGATTTATTGAAATCCTCCAAACGGTCGGTCAGAGAATACTTCTAAAGTTAAAACAGTTTTCAAATGTCCTGCCTGTTTGTGTAGATGTTTTCTTGGATATGCGATGAGGAGGTGAAAATAGAGATTATATAGGAAGGGTTATGGTAGTAAAATTTATGAAGTAAAGAAACCTTATTAACCTCGTCTGCGCTGTTGCTGTATGGGATGCAGACCTCGTCAAGTGACGAGAAGTGACTTTTTGCGTCTGCTCCCAATCATTTCTGTGATGAAATAAATAAATATTACTCAAGCACGCACGACGCAACGGCTGCGCGAGGAGAAATTCTTTTGCGCTTTTGCTCCCTTTAAGGGTCGTCCGCTGGTATAATGTTCAAGAAAAATCTGGTGTGCTCCATTCGACAACCAGGAAAGGCCAGTACTATTGCAGCAGGGTACCATACAGAAAGCACACACTAAACCTGTTATGGCTGACGTTTACAATCGTGCGGTTTACGAAGAACGCGTGAACCTGGAAACTGTGGGCTGTGTCAAGCCCCCAAAAGCACAAACAATGGCAAACGGTATTTAATTTAATGATGGTGTTACAGTGCTATTCATGTCAACAGAACTGCCGCATTTACCACCCCGCACAGGAAATTAATGCTGACATCGTACTGTGTACTTGAACCTTTGTAGTGGGGAGAGGGGGTGGTGGAAGGGGGGAGGAAAAGAAGGAAAAAAAATCGTCATCGCACAGTTTGCTAGTGCGCTACCGCAATCGCCTAGCTCCTGCACCATTGTACGCGCGTGTCCTTCCAAATTGAAAATTGCAGGACGTGTCATCCAGCCCGTTGTGATGAACACTGTGACTGCGATTTATCTGTTTTGCTTTATAGCAAGTCGACCCGTCTGCCTGACCTTTCCTTTTACTTTAATAAACCTTCATATCCACACCTCCCCCCCCCCCCCGTCCGTGCACGCATTAACTAATCTCTGCCACTGCTCTTACTTCCCTTCCCTTTAACGATTTCGTTTCTTCTTTTTATAGTTATCTTCTCATCAGATAATTTACTGTAGTGGTGCTGGGGTAGCCTGTTATACCCCGTCGCGACTTCCTCCCCCATTGTGATTTATTTCATTACTTCTTCATGATTTCTTTCTTGGCCCATCATCTTCGTTATTTCGTCAAAATTGCACGCATGGCTACAGCGTATAGTAACAACGATTCAGCGCTGAATTTTGAATTCCGCCTATGTAGGTCCTAAAGAAATGCGTACAAATAGGTCGCATTGAAGATTTTTCCGTGGCAAGAAAATACGCGTGCGGCACGAAAAAATCCACATATGAAGCGTCGCAGATCCATTCCTTCATGTCGCAAAAGTCAAGCCATTTGCAAGAGAGTCCTGTTTATGGATGCAGCGAAGCGTATTCCCAACGAAATCCGGGCCTTTGAATCGCACACGAAGAAGCAGAGACCAACATCGCCGGCCTCCTTTCTCCCTCACCTGAGAAAATAAAAAAGGAGAGGAAGACCGCTTTAAGAAGGGGGAAAAAATGTGGGTGATGCAGCAGCACTATAGTTCACCATAGCAGCACAGCTTTGTTTACGGATCCCATGTGCGCAGGCGCGGTTCAGCTGCTCGAGTGTAGGCAGTGTTGCCGCAAACTCACGCAGTACAACGCAAACACACACACACACACACACAAATCTATGGCGTGCAGCTCAGCATATTGCTGTTTTGCTATATCGCATCGCTGATAGTCGTTGCGTAGTGATCGCGAGGTAATTGGACGGCAGGATCACATATAAGCCTACAATGACTTTTCAATGTACGGGGGCTCCAGTCGATACTTTTCTTTATTCCGACTGCGTAATTTGGTCGTGTTTTTGTCAGGTGACCATATTCTGTGGAAGCATGACGTTGTGTGGGTAATACTAAAGCACGGAGCTGAAAGACAGGAGGTGAAACTTCACTCTCTCCCGCGACGAGATAGTATGAAGATAGCAGTGGGCTAAGATAGCGCTACACAAACAGCACGCACAAGCGTCGCTGACGGTGACGTTGGTCGTATCCGGTCTCTCCCATTATGGCTCCTCCGTAGTTCGATAGCATGCGGACAAATAAGTTCGATCAACTGACTGGGCAAAAAATTATCAGCATTTTGGATAACAGATTCGCCGGTTCCAATGCGGTCGCCGTGCCGTGAAATATCGAAGCAAAACAACTCCACCGCTTCGCCTCACAAGCGCTTTTAATCCGTTTGTACTATCCACGACTTCCGCGACGTCACTGTTTAAGAGCCAACTCATTGGCCAACACGAATGTATAGTGCTAAGATTAGTGCTGAAAGATTTAACACGAGCTCAACTCCCGCCAGCGCTAATTTTTAGCGCTTTGAAGCACTTCGAGGGGCAAAAAATATCGCGCTATATATGTGTATACGTTTTTGTTTTCTTTTTTGCGCTATATAGCAAACCCCCATATATAGGAACAGGCCTTAGAGCACCTGTATGAAGAAAGGTAGCGACAACCTCCCTCTGTCGACGCGCGAGCCCTCTGCAACGTTCCACAGCGCAAAAGTAACAGACGACGGCCACATCAAACCCGTGTGTTTCTGCACCGAGAATGTTTGGCCTATTGTGCTCCAAGGCAATCGGTTTCTTTGCATATTCGACATAAGAGGGTATGAAAATGCATCAAGCGCAAATTAAATGCTCAGTTATTCGGTTTTACTGTTGACAACAAGAAATGAGTTTGAAACTGAGGTGTGGGTATTCACACGAATTTGACGAGTCTTATCCAAGTCAGTATCGCGTCGAGAGAGATTCACCACAAATAAACCACATCTAGCGGCGATCTGTGCATGTTTACAAGTTTGTTGGCTTTGAGACTGACACGTTCGTTTTCAGCGATTTAGATTTTTGTAGTGGCAGCTTGCATTCACCTCATACGGTATCATGAGGAGTGACGGCATGATCACACCGAGGATACATATTTCGCAAAAATATCGGGTGGCAAACTGTGAAAAAAAAAAGAAAACTAGAACGTGTGTCCTGAAAATCCTGGCCACTATTCTTCACATACTTAGGCTTTTAAGTCTTAATGAAAAATGTATTCCCCGAATAAATGATGGCCTTTTGCAATACAAAAGTGTTATGAAGAAAATACACTAACGGGAGAAACCCTTGTTTCTTTGTTGTTGTTTTTTTTGTTGTTGTTGTTGTTTATTCCGGGTTAGCGCGGCGAAGCAACTATGAGCGGTTAGCCTATGAGCGGCGTCCGATGTGCAGAGATGGAGAGAGGAGAGTAGGAAGAAGTGGGGGATTGGGGGGGTTAGTATGTGTCCTGGGCCAACTTCAGGGGGAACTGTGCCGACATTCACCTAGAAAGGTTCGGCAAACCAAGGGCAAACCTCAGACAGCACGGCCGGGGGTAGGATTCGAACCAACCACCTCCCAGTCTTCAGCTCAACCTTGGCTACCACCAACGTGCGGGATGACTTAAGGGAGCATGGAAATGATCGGAATAAAATATGACGGGAGAAGTAGAAATTAAGATTCTGAGCCCAGTGATACATACTCGCACAAAAAGTTTGAGCGTAGCCCTCAATCCTGGCGCGCGAGAGAGCTTTGAATCTCGCGGCAGAAATGCCCCCTCTCTCGGCTGCCAGCCGCTGACGTCGCGCCGTCTTTTTCTTTCTTTCTTGCGACTTTGTCCGGCGTCGCGGCGCCGGCAAGCCGACCGAGCAGGAAGCGTTGTTGTTCATCTGACGTCGTGGAAAGGACAGGTGATGAACTGAACGCTCTACACCCGACACGTCTCCGCTTCTTGACAAAACCTTTTCTTACGTTTTTTTATGGAGTCTTTTATGGAGTCCGCCAGCTTTGAATTCAAAACGCGAATGTCCCGGAGACTCGTAAGTGATGCTGCTAAGTGTCAACAGTCTTATCATATACAGGGTGTCCACGCTAAGTGTGAACAGATTTTTTAAAAATATATCAATCACTTTTCCGAGATGAAATCAATTGCAATATAGCCATACTGCTGCTGAGCGCTATAAGACGAGGACTTAAGAAGGAACACAACACATGCGCTAACTTCCAACACTTTAATGAAATTTGTCGTACCAGCTGCTTAAACGCTTCTGGCCACCTGCCGGTTCTTTCTACTTTTACACGTGTCGAGGTACGTCAGCTCCCTGTCAGGTAAAGCAATGGAAGAAACACTGACACAGGTTTGACCCAAATCCTTGATTGTTTGGGCCTCTATAATCTCTCTAGCTGTTCTGTCTGAATTCCTTCCGATGATTACACATTGGGCTACCACAGGCTCACACCCACACACCCTGCAGTGTTCCGCTAGCCACCCACCCCTGCAGTTCTTGAAGTTTAGCCAATGCTCCCGCAGTCGGTCGTTCACACAGCGCCCTGTTTGTCCCACGTATGACTTTCCGCACGAAAGTGGAATCCTGTAGACAACGTTCTGCCTGCATTCCACGTACGGATTCCTGTGTTGCTTTTTGCACCCCTTCGGTTCTCGATGTACGCCGTTGAGCAGCCGACAAAGTTTAATGAGTTTTTCTGGGGCCGAGAACACAACTCGGACGTCGGCACGACCAGCCATTTTTTTGAGTTTATGGGATACTTTATGGATATAGGGAATAACTGCGGTTCTTGCTGTTCTATCCTCCAACTCCGGATCCGATTGTCTCCGACTTGAAGTCTTTCTGAGCAGGGACTCGGCAACCGTCGTGAGCAAGGTCGTTGGATACCCCGACTTTTCTAGCCTGATGGCCTGTTGGTGCATGCTATGACTCATAGAATGGGGGCATGATTTGTTGATAGCGTTCCGAAAACACGTATTAATTATGCTCCTCTTCACCAACTTCGAATGGGCTGACGAAAAAGGCAGGAGAGGTTTGTTACCTCTGGGCGAGTACATCCAACAGGCGTGCTCTTCGGTGAACGTCAGACTTAGATCCAGGAACTTAATGCTGCCATTGGTCATCCTCTCTTGGGTGGTTTCAAGCGGTCTCAAGGCTTCCTGTATCGATGTCAGGACTGACTCCATCATCTGCTCAGTATCCTGGTGCCTCAGAACGACCAGATAGTCATCGACATATCGGAATACGCGAACGACCTCGTTCTGTACTCGACCTGCGATCTCCCTGTCTAGTCTTGCCAACACAATGTCACTAAGTACCGGGGCCAAGCAAGACCCAATGCATATTCCTTGCTTCTGGATTAGATACTCCCCCTGCCATTTAACATATGTAGAGTTGAGGTACACAGATAACAACTCTAAAAAACCGCACACCGAGATTCCCGTCGCATTCTGAAAACGAATGTTTCCGAACTTCTCGATTGCCTCCTCAACACAATGGCTTACTAAGTCATGCGGCAATGAATAGTACAGATCCTTGATATCTACCGACAAAGCAGAGAACCCATCGCTCGGGTGTGATCTCAAGAATTCAATTACCTTATCAGAACTTCTTATCAGAAAGGGGTCCTCTACTTCCAGCATATTCAGCTTTTCTTGTAAAAATAACGCTATTGCTTTCTGCCAAGTTCCTCTCTCTGACACAATAACTCTTAAGGGCACTCCCGGTTTGTGAGTTTTCCCACTGAAAAACACTTCCAGAGAATCCCTCTCACTTCGGTCGATGGTCTTCACCAGCTTATCTACGTGCAACTGACGACATAGTTCCTTAGCCCTGGTTTTGACCTTGGCCAGGGAGACGTTCCTCCGACGCTCGAGCACCGCGGAGACTGCACACGTCGCTTTGTCGATGAACTTGCCTTTCGGTAGCACGACGAAACCACCCTCCTTATCTGCGGGGAGGACGGCGAGTTCATTTTCCTGGAGAAACGCTCTTGCATATTGTATTGGATTCCTGGACATATCTGCGTTGTGGCGACTCACGATGTCTACTCCTTCCGAGACACATCGATCATGGTCCTCCTCGGCTGCCTTACTGGCCACCTGGTGAACTATCGACAGCATCTCCGGTCCTGAGCATCTTGGTTCCGCAGCGAACTTGGGACCCAGGGACAACACCTTTGCAATGCCGGGCGGCAATTGTATCGGTTCCGGGGTATGAACGGCTTGTGATTGTGACTTTCGAGGCTTATCACACAGGCGAAGTAGCTGCCTTATTTGGACGCTCCACATTGCCTCCGTAGCTGTTTTTGCGAGACGCCGAAATTCCACTAGCCTTTTTGCGGCTACATTCTGTGTCCACAACTCGGAAACTTGAACCGCCAAAATGTTCCTGTACATCCACGATTGCCTATGCATCTCAGATCTAACGATCTTGCACAGTCGGATGCCATGTCCAATAGATGGTGAAATCCCTCCAAACAATGAGTTAACATCCTGTGGCACTATTCCATTCCGTATGCAAAATGAAAAGGTCCGAGCACGACACGTAGCCGAGGCCAGTAGCGCCACTGTAGCCGAAGGATCACGAAAACCACACTTAAAAGGGCCCGTTGTACTAGAAATATACTGGAAGAGTGACGAAATCTGGGCTTGTTGGTATGAGACCATACTGCTGCTGAGCGCTATAGGACGAGGACTTAAGAAGGAACACAACACATGCGCTAACTTCCAACACTTTAATGAAATTTGTCGTACCAGCTGCTTAAACGCTTCTGGCCACCTGCCGGTTCTTTCTACTTTTACACGTGTCGAGGTATGTCAGCTCCCTGTCAGATAAAGCAATGGAAGGAACACTGACACAGGTTTGACCCAAATCCTTGATTGTTTGGGCCTCTATAATCTCTCTAGCTGTTCTGTCTGAATTCCTTCCGATGATTACACATTGGGCTACCACAGGCTCACACCCACACACCCTGCAGTGTTCCGCTAGCCACCCACCCCTGCAGTTCTTGAAGTTTAGCCAATGCTCCCGCAGTCGGTCGTTCACACAGCGCCGACTGCGGGAGCGTTGGCTAAACTTCAAGAACTGCAGGGGTGGGTGGCTAGCGGAACACTGCAGGGTGTGTGGGTGTGAGCCTGTGGTAGCCCAATGTGTAATCATCGGAATGAATTCAGACAGAACAGCTAGAGAGATTATAGAGGCCCAAACAATCAAGGATTTGGGTCAAACCTGTGTCAGTGTTCCTTCCATTGCTTTATCTGACAGGGAGCTGACGTACCTCGACACGTGTAAAAGTAGAAAGAACCGGCAGGTGGCCAGAAGCGTTTAAGCAGCTGGTACGACAAATTTCATTAAAGTGTTGGAAGTTAGCGCATGTGTTGTGTTCCTTCTTAAGTCCTCGTCTTATAGCGCTCAGCAGCAGTATGGTCTCATACCAACAAGCCCAGATTTCGTCACTCTTCCAGTATATTTCTAGTACAACGGGCCCTTTTAAGTGTGGTTTTCGTGATCCTTCGGCTACAGTGGCGCTACTGGCCTCGGCTACGTGTCGTGCTCGGACCTTTTCATTTTGCATACGGAATGGAATAGTGCCACAGGATGTTAACTCATTGTTTGGAGGGATTTCACCATCTATTGGACATGGCATCCGACTGTGCAAGATCGTTAGATCTGAGATGCATAGGCAATCGTGGATGTACAGGAACATTTTGGCGGTTCAAGTTTCCGAGTTGTGGACACAGAATGTAGCCGCAAAAAGGCTAGTGGAATTTCGGCGTCTCGCAAAAACAGCTACGGAGGCAATGTGGAGCGTCCAAATAAGGCAGCTACTTCGCCTGTGTGATAAGCCTCGAAAGACACAATCACAAGCCGTTCATACCCCGGAACCGATACAATTGCCGCCCGGCATTGCAAAGGTGTTGTCCCTGGGTCCCAAGTTCGCTGCGGAACCAAGATGCTCAGGACCGGAGATGCTGTCGATAGTTCACCAGGTGGCCAGGAAGGCAGCCGAGGTGGACCATGATCGATGTGTCTCGGAAGGAGTAGACATCGTGAGTCGCCACAACGCAGATATGTCCAGGAATCCAATACAATATGCAAGAGCGTTTCTCCAGGAAAATGAACTCGCCGTCCTCCCCGCAGATAAGGAGGGTGGTTTCGTCGTGCTACCGAAAGGCAAGTTCATCGATAAAGCGACGTGTGCAGTCTCCGCGGTGCTCGAGCGTCGGAGGAACGTCTCCCTGGCCAGGGTCAAAACCAGGGCTAAGGAACTATGTCGTCAGTTGCACGTAGATAAGCTGGTGAAGACCATCGACCGAAGTGAGAGGGATTCTCTGGAAGTGTTTTTCAGTGGGAAAACTCACAAACCGGGAGTGCCCTTAAGAGTTATTGTGTCAGAGAGAGGAACTTGGCAGAAAGCAATAGCGTTATTTTTACAAGAAAAGCTGAATATGCTGGAAGTAGAGGACCCCTTTCTGATAAGAAGTTCTGATAAGGTAATTGAATTCTTGAGATCACACCCGAGCGATGGGTTCTCTGCTTTGTCGGTAGATATCAAGGATCTGTACTATTCATTGCCGCATGACTTAGTAAGCCATTGTGTTGAGGAGGCAATCGAGAAGTTCGGAAACATTCGTTTTCAGAATGCGACGGGAATCTCGGTGTGCGGTTTTTTAGAGTTGTTATCTGTGTACCTCAACTCTACATATGTTAAATGGCAGGGGGAGTATCTAATCCAGAAGCAAGGAATATGCATTGGGTCTTGCAGGCCCCGGTACTTAGTGACATTGTGTTGGCAAGACTAGACAGGGAGATCGCAGGTCGAGTACAGAACGAGGTCGTTCGCGTATTCCGATATGTCGATGACTATCTGGTCGTTCTGAGGCACCAGGATACTGAGCAGATGATGGAGTCAGTCCTGACATCGATACAGGAAGCCTTGAGACCGCTTGAAACCACCCAAGAGAGGATGACCAATGGCAGCATTAAGTTCCTGGATCTAAGTCTGACGTTCACCGAAGAGCACGCCTGTTGGATGTACTCGCCCAGAGGTAACAAACCTCTCCTGCCTTTTTCGTCAGCCCATTCGAAGTTGGTGAAGAGGAGCATAATTAATACGTGTTTTCGGAACGCTATCAACAAATCATGCCCCCATTCTATGAGTCATAGCATGCACCAACAGGCCATCAGGCTAGAAAAGTCGGGGTATCCAACGACCTTGCTCACGACGGTTGCCGAGTCCCTGCTCAGAAAGACTTCAAGTCGGAGACAATCGGATCCGGAGTTGGAGGATAGAACAGCAAGAACCGCAGTTATTCCCTATATCCATAAAGTATCCCATAAACTCAAAAAAATGGCTGGTCGTGCCGACGTCCGAGTTGTGTTCTCGGCCCCAGAAAAACTCATTAAACTTTGTCGGCTGCTCAACGGCGTAGATCGAGAACCGAAGGGGTGCAAAAAGCAACACAGGAATCCGTACGTGGAATGCAGGCAGAACGTTGTCTACAGGATTCCACTTTCGTGCGGAAAGTCATACGTGGGACAAACAGAGCGCTGTGTGAACGACCGACTGCGGGAGCATTGGCTAAACTTCAAGAACTGCAGGGGTGGGTGGCTAGCGGAACACTGCAGGGTGTGTGGGTGTGAGCCTGTGGTAGCCCAATGTGTAATCATCGGATGGAATTCAGACAGAACAGCTAGAGAGATTATAGAGGCCCAAACAATCAAGGATTTGGGTCAAACCTGTGTCAGTGTTCCTTCCATTGCTTTATCTGACAGGGAGCTGACGTACCTCGACACGTGTAAAAGTAGAAAGAACCGGCAGGTGGCCAGAAGCGTTTAAGCAGCTGGTACGACAAATTTCATTAAAGTGTTGGAAGTTAGCGCATGTGTTGTGTTCCTTCTTAAGTCCTCGTCTTATAGCGCTCAGCAGCAGTATGGTCTCATACCAACAAGCCCAGATTTTGTCACTCTTGCAATATAGCATATGCTGAAGGGCACTCCCTATGGGGGGCATTAACAGACTCCTAAGGCAATGTCTTAATTAACTTTCAATAATTAACTTTTTAATTATAAAAGCTACGAAGTTGCCCCAATGAGAACATGTGATCTCTTCGGTCACCAGATACCAAAACCGTTTTCAGAACAAAAATCCGTTCGGTAGATCGTCCGCTAAAAATTCGTGACCAGTATCGCACCAGTATCCCAAGCCTTGCCTCGTTTCCTTTGCCGCATGGAATGCAAAATAGCTTCTTGCCATTATTGCTTCGTTTGTTACAGCTCACTCCACAGCAGCAAGGCATCTAGTAGCACGCTGAACTTCACTGAACGTCGCAAAATTTACCAATAAGTCGAAGAAATGCCTTGTAGCAAAATAAACTAGCACGCTCTTGGCACAACGCGGTACAGCAAACACCATGTAGGTAGAGAAAGCCTGCTTACTCGTCGCCATATCGTAACAATTAAGAGTCAGCGAATGAGGATTGTGTTTTCAACGACCGTAGCCAATCAAGAACGTGCTTTCAGCGGTCGTGGCCATGAAGACGAACCACCGTCGTCTGCGAGTTGTGATTGAACATCCCCGTGTACTGAATGGAAAGACTTGGAAATAAATCGCAAAACTGTCCTAATCTTTCCGAAAACTAATTTTCTGGAAGGAGTCCGCACTTCTTGCCTAAATATTTAGTTCTGCAGGGTCCAGGTTCTTGAATTCGACGAATTCTGACTCTTACTCGAAGAATAGTCAATGACCAGGCCTTCTGTACGTAGATGACGTTGGTACAGCCGGCTCATGGCTTGTTTCACAACGTTTGGGGGCACTCCGTACCGTATTCTGCAAGGCCATTTGTGGTCGCGTAGCGAGAGGTTTTTCCGTACATAGGTATGTATCACCTACACTGCAGCTCTGAAAAATCGTGGCGAAAGGATTTCCACAAAAGAGATGCCGTTCCCGGTACGGCGGTAAAGCAGGGAACACGCCGGACACGACCGTCTAGTAAGGGCGCTCTACAATAGAGGAGGGCAGTTGGCGGTCACGTGTTCAAGGTCGACGTATCCCTGAGCGCGTCGGATGGTGCAAAGAGCGTCGCTATTTCTGCCAAGATAGATGGGCTTTAAGGCGGAATCACCCCAATGTATTCTCTATGGGTATTGCTTTGTCCAGTTCATCTCGAAAACTACTCCAGTAATGAAGCAGTACGCTGAGCTGGTAATACATGGGTAAATTCTGCACGTCCTGACATATTTTTTATCGGAATACAGCAAACAGGCGAATTCATACGATTTTTTGTTTCTGTGAATGCGAATACATGGAGTCCTATGGGAGCAGTAGAAAACACTTCCTCAGATCTCTCAGCGACGAAATAAACGCCTAAAAAATATGTCAGGACGTGCATCTGCGTCCTCTGATGACAGTACAAGCTAAGTTGCAGCGTTAACCTTCGTATTATTCCAGATGAACTGGACAAAAGTGTGGACATTTCTCTTCTGCTAGCCTGGATTGCATTGTGCTGCCACCGCAATGGGCTTCCGCTCTGGGAGAGAGGGATACATCGACATGGGAGGAGCGAGAGCGAGAGGGAAGGCAAACGGCTAGAAGCATTGCGCGAGGTTGTCGTTTTCAACCTGCCTCGGCGACGGGCCAGAACGACGCGTGTCTTATCATGGTGAAAGCTGATTAATAACCAAGACCGAACAGCAGGTCCGCCCACTTTCTGCCGAACGAAGAGGATCCAAGTCATGACTTTGCCTGCTCTATGCAGCGTCAGCGTCGTGCATCGATATTCCTCACCCACGGTCTGTTACTGCGACCTCGGCTGCAATCAGTAGGACATAAATTGGCGTAATCACTTTCCGTGCACAATACGAAAAGGTGTCTAAGAGAAGGTGCATCTTGTGCTTTCTGTGTGTCAGGTGTGCGTTTTTGGGGGTACACTTGTTTGATTACACTGGTTCACGACCCAGTGTAGGCTTCAGCCCAAATATGGAGCGAAGAACAGATATTTTTCAGTATTCATACCTGAATCTGGCTTGGTCAAGAATGTGCTGACCAAGCAACCATGTGCTGTCATGCACGAATGTGCTGTCATGCAACCAACACAAGTGCACGATAACAAGAGGTGTGCATGTTGAGATGTCGAAGATGTTAGTAGGTGGCCGCTATGGGCAGAGCCCCCGTGAAATGTGGCTTGAAAACGAGAACAGGTGTCTTGATTTTGAACAAGTTTGTCGGAAAGACGCACGAATTGTGTACCATTCCACTGAAGAGGTCTTTTTGAACGCCGTGTGCGGCTGTCCTCCCCCCCCCCCATATGCAACAACAGGTTCTGTCCGTCATAAATCAGACCATCTGTTTATGAAATTTTATCGTGCATCTGTTTCTCTTCGTTCCTTATTGTCATTTCTATGTACTCTGAGTCATCCCTAAGTGTGGGTGTGTGTACCAGTTGTCAAGAGGACAAAATAAAAGTCAATCAACTGGACTGCTCATCTGCATAGACAAGTGTTATTCAGCTCTGCTTAGTTGCAGCAAGGACACACAGGTGACCATAAGTAACATGCATGCAGGTGACCGTAAGTACAAGAGGTACAAAATATCCAGCTACTGTTATTAAAGCATATGAGACGACGGTTGATATTGCTTGCGTCTTGCTCGTTATGAATGTCCGTTGAGTTTTTCCAGGTTCAGCTACAGGATTTGTGTGAGACCAACCCCACGGCTTCATCCACAGTTACTCGCGTGCTTGCACCGATGGTGCAGCACATCATATTTTCGGCCGTGAACTTATGTTGAATTGTGCGATTATGATACGTGAAATAACAGACGCAGGCAAGTCATGGGAATATTCGTGCCGTCACCCTATCCCCATGGTGTGATTTGCACAACATTCAAGATCTCTAAATGGAGACTTCCAAGAAGGGCCAATGTCGGGGTCTAGAGTCACTATCCGGGTCAAGCCCTAGGGACTCAGGAAGTTTCAACTGAACAAGCAAGATAATGGAAAGACGAGACACAGAAAGTTTGAGAGGGAGATCCAAAATATGGAATTAGGGTATTGAAGAGAAAATACCATAAAGTGCATTTTAAATAGCGTACAAATACACAAAACAAAACGTATAAAGTAAAGTGCCGAAATACCGCTAATTGTATTTAAAAAACAGCATTTTAAATACACTACTCCAAATACGTACAAGTCTGGACTGACTGTATAAACGGTGGTGGTGGTGGTGATGATGATGAAAGGGCTTGCCGTTGTCGGCCTCACGTATGTGGGCAACGTCACGACTGACGCCCTGGGAAATGTGCGTCCTGGGCCGACTTCTAGGGGAACTGTGCCGACATATGTCTGACTGTATACACACACGATATCTACACTCACTGCACGCGAATAGCATTCTTATGCAGCTTGCCAGGATGGTGAAGTTGCCACAGAATTTAAAAAAGTTCGTCCAGTTCGTTTATATCCACTGCTTTCTCCCGTAGTTCCATGTGTCTTAGCTAACTAACTCAGGACTCATATATCTTACATAAAAGTTCTTAATGTCAGGCAATATTTCTTGCCAGAACGCAAGGTTCCTCTTGATGGTTACAACTTGCAGGTCCGTCGGTGACCACACTGCGAGTTTGCAGTAGTTCTTCTTCGCAATGTTTAGCTGAGCTTGTATTTGATAGAAGTACTTGTGTGATTCTGGAAGACATAAGCTGCCGTCTTTCGATATTTTTACGCCGATGGAATGGTTTCTGCGATGGTCATGTAATTCTGTGCTGTTGCAGGGCATTTTATTTCGAGGATTCCGTCGTTGTCGATAAGGCGGTCAGGAGTGGTGCATACGGAGGGTATATCAGGGTCGATGAAAAGGGCACATTTTTTCACTTCAACGTTCGGATATCTCGCTTGGAATGCTGATGCTGTGTCTTCCTCGTGGTCGATGCCGTACTGACAATCTTTGCTGCGGAACGACTTGGGATACATTGTGGCCTTCACTAAAGAAGAGTGCTTGAATGTTTTTCTATGTGAGCGACATATACTATGTATTGAGGTTGATGGTATCCTCATCTTTCTTTGTGAGTGCCATAGGTCAGACTTGTTCTGTTCTAGTGTAGACTTCTGCAGACTGGCAGCTTGCTGGCTGGTCATCTGTATGCCACGCACAAAGTCTTTGACTTTCGCAATAAAAAATGTCCTGTCCAGATCTGTTCTTTGAGACTGTCCTCTATAGTCCTTGTCTCCAACAGTGCTTGCGAATTTTGGTGTTTTCGATATGGGAGCCCCCCTCCCCCCCTCGGAAAAATCCTAGACCCGCCCCTGGGTAGAGGCTCCTTATGCTCCGACTCAGCGCGTCGACAAGTTTTGCAGAACTTGTTGCGTACTCCGATGTAGAGAATCTTGCGCGTGTAACGACCGACAATGACAGCCACCCCGCTATTCGCATTGTACCCATGGCCAAAAGATCGCTTGCTCAATCCTCCATCTACAATGACTGGGATGTTCCAAAAGCCGTCGGGATCGCAACACTCCTTCGGTTGTTTGGCAAGCTCAACCTCTTCGGCCGCGGCTCTCTTCATGGAGTCTAATGTCGGTGATTGAAGGTTTCCCCCAACTTTGTTCTCACATTTCTGGTAGAGCTTATGCGAAAGGAATGGGAGGCCGACTGATGCTGTTAGTTCTTGAGCCTGCGTGCACCCGATCCAGATGAAAAGGCATCCTCTAACAAAATCAAGATTTATGCTGTCGTTTGTGGCGGTCATTTTTTCCGTCCGCACGAAGTGAGTGAAACTACACAGAGGTGACTTCGAACAACGATACTCCAGAGTGGCGATAAGTCCAACCCTGACTTCTTTGTACAACTGTATCTCACTGTGTAGACAGTTTTGCTGGTGGTTCAAGGCAAAAGAAGAAAGAAAAACAAACGATTAGTATTAGTTATTAATATAAAAATATGTATGGAATAGAAGAGGTCACCCTGTACATTGTTCCAAAATGCATTGTTAAAAGCAGAAGCTGTCCGCGGGAACAGATACAAATCTGTCGCAGGCGCTTGTTGTTTTTCCATTCTGACCTTTATGGTTACATATGCGAAGTGGGCTAATTTTTTTCAAACTCTTGAACCTCCTCATATTAATAATTGATGCCTGTGCAAAAACAGTACGGAAAAACAAGATTACTTCGTGTTGACTCATTTTCCAGTGCACTTGGAAACGTTCACACATTCCGTAAACTTCTCATTCCATCGTCATTCCATTATTACGTGTGCGTGTCAGTGTATGTGTCATGCAAGAAGACCGCTTCGTTTCATCATTTGTTTTCTTTATTTTTTTGTGTTCCACTATTCTTAAACAGGCACACACACTCAAAATGAGGTGAGGCGCATGGCACATCAAATCATAGCGATAGTGCGCCGCTGTGCAGCATGGACTGGCTCATAAAGCCATATAGGTGTGATTTCAACTGGGACTGCAGCAGACAGGTACAGAATACTGTGCTTTCTCTGTAATACGCCATGCATAGCTACTTGGGGAAAGGGTTACAAGCCATCGGGTGACCTCATTTTTGATAAGATAGCTCTGATTCCCGCACTCACCGCGCGTGTTTGTTCCGTGGGTAAGGCTTGTAACCCTTTCCCCCCTCGTGTGGCTGTGTCAGTGTAACCTCCTTTCTTCGCAGCTTTGCGCTCTAACTACGAGCCGTCAAAAAAGAGGCGGAGCCAAGGGCTCATTTCCACGGATTTTCTGCGAATTTATTTCGGCATTTGCCATTGCATTACGAGTGGGACGATGTGCTATACTGAGTAAAACGACCACTGGGAACCCATTTCCGCAAAGGAAACGTTAGATTGCCTTGGGAAATTTCGGAGTTCAATTCAAGAAATTAACTTCCCGTCAATTGAAATGAAATGAAAATGTTACCAATATGTGGCAAAAGTAATTGAGAGAAAAAATCCCTTGACCACATGTCTCTCCGGGGCCTACGTTTCTTACTACGAATTTCTATCATGGTTGGTGGACCACCCTGTATCTCTGTAAGGCTACGCCAGGCATACACTGTGTAAGAAATCATTTAAAAGAAATTCCATGGTACACTGTAAAAAGGAGTAATTTTACTCCATTCGGGGACTAAATGCATTGCCACAAAAATTTGTCCCTTGAGAGAGTAAATGCATGTGTCTAAATGAATGTCAGAGTGGGAAGTGCATTTCACGCTGTGTTCTAACAGTCCCAGGTACATAATTCTTATGCATGAATTAAAATACTTCGAATTCAACCGTCAACCTTAATATGTTGAGTGATATGCATGTCTTGCATGATCCATACATGCATGATCTTGCGACATGCAAAGAGCACAATTTTGCAACAAACAACTGCTATTTCTCCCTCTGTGTGGGTGGAAATTGCTAAGTTAGTAAAATTATATGGCCTTATTTCCTCAAATTCACAAACATCACATATTTACGTAGACTGTTGCATTCGGGAGACCATTGGAGAAGTTCAGTGACTATATGCAGTCTTGGGGAGTAAATTCTGGGGATAGGGAATTAAAATGAGGAGTAATTGGAATCTAGGGGAGTAGACGGTGCAATTACTACCTGTTCTACCCCTTTTTTAGGGTGAAGAGCCAGGTGCATTGTTTCATACAATAATCGTGCGTGGAAAGAAAGCATACATTTAAAATATACAATATTTAAAGGACGCAGCTAAGTGAAATATGATTTCTGCGTGGTGTATTAGATACAAGCAGTTCAGCCTTTCAAGGGCGCGCTTCATACCGAGGGAAGTCAAACGGAAGAAGAAAGAAACGTAAGTAATAATAAATGTAACTGCTGAGGTTTTAATTGATTGTAGTATTCCAACATTTCTGTCGAAAGGAGTGTTCCAGACAAATGAAGCGTTCCCTAAATTTGGATGCACAATGGTGTACACTCAGCATTTAAGAGTTTCATATGCTGAGAGCTTAGTACTGACAGACGACAATTTTAAAGTACGCTCGACTTT
Source organism: Ornithodoros turicata (assembly GCF_037126465.1). Lineage (NCBI taxonomy): Eukaryota > Metazoa > Arthropoda > Arachnida > Ixodida > Argasidae > Ornithodoros > Ornithodoros turicata. The sequence goes on along the minus strand of NC_088202.1, from coordinate 118,705,294 downwards.
GACGGGTTCGTGTTTCGACGGGTGTTTGTCGAGAAGCCTCGTCCTCCTCCTCATGGTAACCCTCATCAGAGCATTCGGAGCGGAGCGTCTCCGCCTCGACAAACACCCCAAACAAAGCATGAGGTAGTGAGATAGTCAACAACGCTCTCTCCCTATAGTTCTACCTAGCACAGATAAGATTGCTCCCCAACTGCTCCGCACACCGTCGTCGCGTAACAGTTAACGTTGCACAGAGCTGTACATTTTCTTTGAAGTTCTGTATGCAATGAATTATCATCAGAAATACCAGCTAAAATAGAGAGGCGTCAAGATAAAAACTCAATCTAAAATTGAAGTTGTGTCGGCTCTCTCAAAATCTAAAACTGCCGCAGAGACAGTAGGAATACTAACATTTATACAGGCGGACACAGCCATCAGCAATCCCGTCCATAACCTCGCATTATGGATCACGAAGATTAGGTGTAAATCTCAACTTAGTTGTCTAGTAGGTCCCTTCAAAATCTGTACCAAACCAACTGAAATAGCTTTATTCATTTCGTATCAAATCAAGTGCTTTATCACGGTGTCCACAGGTTGAAAGATATTCCAATCCACATCGGGAATATCAAAATCCCCAAGTATGGTAAGGTTACTACGTAAAATGATAACGTAAAGTGCAAATGTAGTTACTCGTAAGCGTACAAAAATAGTCAGTAGGACGCCCAGAAGGAAGCTACTGTGGGCAACCGACGAAAGACATATTTTGTACGTATCGATGTCAGATCTCAAGGCCATCATCACGTGCGTGTAGGTCCATTATCGACCATTGCAGCGAAGGAATTTCTGCTCTGACGTCATTAACGGAATCGCCAAGCTCCTGAGTTGCCGCTACGGCGGTCTCCAAAAGTTTAACTTTGTTGTTTAGACTGTGCAGTTTATATTCCACCGACGTCTGATTACGTTTAAGAAGTGAAATATCCTTGGCCATAGGCTTTTTATTAGACAATAAATCCTACAAGCAGGGAACTGGAGTTCCTGCGCTGAAACCTTATATTGATGTTGGCACAAAAAATAAAATCAAAGGGAGACATCGAACTCATGACACGACGAATTCGCCTACTCCATGAAACTACTCATGTTATCCGTTGTTCCCTATCTACTATTGTTGTTGTTACCATGCCCCCGAGAGTGCGAGGGCCAGGATTCAGTTCAATATCCCCGGAAAGATACATCAGGCAATAAAAAAGCATTATGACGAAGTGTTGCACAGCGTAGTCGTTCGGCTATTGGGGAGAACTACAAACAATGTATTGGGACTGTGATAGCAGGAAAACGGAAATAATTTACCTTCCACACGAAGAAGTAGTGTTTTAGTGACATACTGAGGCTGCCACTCAAAGGTCCACTGAAAGCATCCGCATATGTAGGGGGGGGGGGGGGGGGGGCTGCAGATGTTGCTGCTGTAGACGTGGGAGGATCTTGACGCCACGCGTAAATTATCATTCACCAAAACATTCAAGTAAGTACTCGGGCAGTTTTGTATCAGTTACTGATACCGGGGGCCGTACAGAAGGTCATCGCTTCTGACAACCGGGCCACAGGCGAGATTGCAGAGACAGTGGAATGGTGACATTGATGACTGTCGCAAGTACCAGACAAGGACAGGAGGTGCAATGCGATAAGAAAACGAGAAACGTCGATAATTTAACAACAAATCGACATAAATCATAAAAATAAGCTAGGTGCACAAGTCATCTCGTCGACGGAAGCGTTGAAGTTTTCCGGATCAGAAGTCTAGCCCAGCAAGGCTGAATCAACTTTGTCCACGGTTCCGAAGCTCGGAGGTGACAACCAACGACAGTGAGATAGATAGAGCGCACAACCGCAAGGCGCTTCCCCTCGAATTTTGAAGCTTCAAGGAGACCCTTTCCTTTCTCTCTAGCACTCTTTCGTTTGATGCAAAAAGCTTTAAACGTCAAAATGTCGTTTGATTTTTTGTTGTGCTATGCAGTGGCAAAACACCAATAAAAACTGCGAATGCTTCTATTCCGGGCTTTATTAGCCCTTGCGGGCCTTTATGTGATAAGTAATACGTCGGTCCGAAGTGTGACACTGTTTGTTAATTCATAAAGCGCAGACGAGAAGACAAGGACCGCCATATGACGGACGAGCCCTAACTTCCAACAGGTTTATTTCGCGAGTACGCAGAGTTATTATATCTATGTACATAGTCTTGATGATCTAAGAACAAACAGTTCCTTATCAGAGAGCGCCAAAGATGAGGTGCTGACACACGACGTTCCAAGTTAAGCTATCTTTGCAGCCTCAATGATTTTCTCTGGTGGTCTTATTAGTGCATCTCGCTATCACACATCAGTCGTGGAATGCAGGTTTGCACCCGCACTCTTTGCAATCGAGTGATACTGTTTATGAGACTATCAAAGTACTGTAGGGGACACGGTTATCTAAAATCAGCACTCCCTGGTTTATTGCATCTCAAGCCTCCAGGTGTTGCGAAACTATTTCTTTTGAGTAATAAACAGGTGCTGCACCTGGTACACCTCCAAACAGAATATTGGCACGACACTTTCAAGCGCAACCGAGGTAATAGGGGACGACAAAGTACTGACAGGCGATTTTCGCTAACCGTGTCCCCAAGAGTACCTCTACCATCTCCCGTGGCATAGTGGTTAGGATGATCGCTTTCCAAGCCGAGACTGGGAGGGGACACGGGTTCGAATCCTGTCACCGACTGTGCAGTCTGAGGTTTTCCCTGGGTTTTCCGAAGACTTTCCAGACGAATGAGAGTGGAACGAGATGTACCTGTTGCGGAAGCTATATCAGGCACGTCTCAATGGCGGGTAGGAGATGCTACAGTAGATCCGGGACGGCTTAGGTCTGATGGAGAGACGACGTGGGATGGATCAAGGAATCTCGAAATTTCAAGTTGCAGCGCAACTGCTGAGCGGACTCCTCTAAGATTACGGAACTTGAATCACAGCGGTGGATGCTCGTCCTGATACTGAGCTGACTCTGGAATACGTCAAAGGCAAATTACAGACCTGGGAAAGTTACTCACCAAATGTAATTACATTGCAGTCACAGTTACACGGCTGTGGAAGTACTTAAGTTCCAGCTAGTGTTACAGAACGAACGAACGTTATGTAACGAAGGTAGTTCCGGCTACATGTGCTTAAGGTCGCTAAATATCAAGCCTCTTACCATTGGAATGTAGTATGTATTTGCGCCAAACATTCGCAATACACAAGAAGGTTCAGCTAGAATGCCCAGCAGAACAACCAACTTATGGTTTATGAGTCCACTTTGTAATGTCCATTGGTTCTCAGAAGAGCAACATGCTGAAAGTTTTCATCTGTAAGGCTCCCTCTCCTCTTCCTCATGATAATACTTCCGATACTGAACAACCGTACCACAAGATGTACTGCTTGGTAAAGATGTATTACAGTTGAGAAACAGATCTTATAAGTGAGAAGTCCTCCGGGCATTCAAGATCGGATGACGTAGACATTGAAATACGAGCTGCTCGTGTCGTGTTGTCCCCTTCCGATGTGTGCCCAAGCTTTCACCGTTGCTCCCAAGGCGCAGCAGACTTGTCTTATTTATTTATTTATTTTAATTGTTGCTTCAAATGTAAATAAGGTGTTAGGAGAGTCATTGTCAGACGATCGGTCTTGATGTGCCTGCCACTGCTCGGAAACAGCTGCCAGTTTAATTGCATTTCTGAAGGAGGACAACGCAGTTAGTTTCTTTTCTGTCATTTCTATCCAGTCTGCCTTGAACTTCAGATGTGACACATAACTAGTTCTGAGGTGCCTTTGTGTTACCATTGTGCTGAACCTTTTCTCTATGCCCTCAATCATGTTATCGGCCAGTATAGTACAAACCTTTCGGTGCAAACCAGCTTCGAAAAGCGCGCTCCCGAATGCGACTCACTTGCCCACGCCTGGCAAAACAACCGTGCTGCAGTCAGGGCAGTCAAAGACGGACTACTGCTGGCATGGCTTCGCTTGTCTCCATAATCTAGTTCAACACGGCAGGTTAGCAAGCTAGCTGCTAGCTGAGCTACTCTGTTAGTCAGTGTTGCTAGGTCAATTTCGGACTTGAGAACAAGGTCGCACAAAACGAGTTTTGCATGCTGGTGCTGAAGTACACGTCGTAAGTAATTTGAAAAGTAATTTTCTTTTGAATACAAGTTACACAAAAAGTAGTGAAGTTACAATTACAGTAACATGTTTTCAACAGTCCTTTATTCCAGTATTTAATGACCGAAAAAGTAATTAATTCCAGTAGCTCAATTGCCCGTAATTAATTACTTCCCAGGTCTGCTCATCGAGCAACAGAGAGGAACGTCTTAGAAGAGTGAAGTGAAAAAAGACGTCTAAAAGTGCAGACTGTGGAGACCAACGATCGCAGCAAAAGGGACCACGAAAACAAGGAATGCTTCTTCTGCAGAAAGAGAGGTCATTTCAAGAAGGACAGGTACAAAAGGGAATCCAATAGGAGACAGGGTACAAAACAAGACACTCCGCAGGTCAGAGGCGTCATGAGTAAGAATGAAGATGAAGAGGCTGCATTTATGGGTACCATAGACAGATTCCACATGGGGTGGTCCACACACCTTGGAGCCACGAGTCACGTGACTCCGTGGGCTTCTCGACCGAGTTTTTCGAGAAGAAAAACGACTAAGTTTCAGTGAGAAATGGTCAGCGGTCAGCTCAGAGGGCGTTGGAAATGGGTATATCATCTGTAAAGTAGCGACGACTACAAAGCGAATACCTGTACATGATGTCCTGCGTGTCCCATCTCTCGAGACTGGCCTTCTGTGAGTAAAGAACCTAACATGACGCGGACATAAAGACACGTTTACGGGTGAGACCTGCACTGTAACGAAAGGCAACGTACTGTTGGCAAAGGGCAAAATCGTCAACGTTCAGCCAGTTCACTGCTGATACTGTGCAAGTGTACAAGTCACTGGGCGTTAAAAATACTTCACCTTAGGCGAGATGTTTTATCAGGGCGTTTCTGAAAACAGCGCTGATTTGCTACCGTGCACCGATTCATATTAGCGTCGTTTATTTGTACACATGTGTCGTGAGGGGATCTCACAAAGGCGATGTCAGGGAATTTTTTCGTTTAACTGATCAAAACGGTTCAAACACACAAAAACGATTAAAAAAAAAAAACTGTTTCTTCGTTCTGCGTTTCGCAGAAACTGATGAACAGTGATTTCGTCACCCTTTTCTCATCGGGTTGTGCACCCGAAGGATACACGGCTTTGCGGCATGCCCACTTTGCATAAAAGCGATCACTCCATTCACTCAAATTGATTGCTGTTTTGCCCACACCAAGCAGATGACCTGGTGATTGCAGCGGTACAGCAAGATTGTGACGTCATGCGCGCAAACTGGTCTTTATGACACCTACACGAGGGTGGTACATTAGAGATTTCCCTGACCAACTTCTAGTGGTCGTAGGAGTGTGAAATTTGGTACATATAATCGTACATAATTCTGTGCTATACCGTTAAAGGTACTGGCGTGTAGTGGTCACCGTTTGTGTGTTTTTTTTTTTAGTGAATGTGCAGTGAAGTGCAGACATGGAGCCAGTGGAGTGTCCATCGGTGATTAGGTTCCTCTTTCTGAAAGAAAAATCGTCTCAGGAAATTTCGGATGCGATCACCTCTGTCTATGGGCAAGATGCCCCATCCCATGAAGTTATTAAATACTGGCACAGGCAGTTTAAATGATGTCGAACGTCCCCAATTGCTGGTCGCCTGCACTCACTGTCAGAGAGTTGTCAGGACACTGTCAAGAGAGTTGAGGCCTAGAGGATCGCCGTGTAACCATTCGGGAATTGATTTAAAGGATGAATATTAGTGGAGGGTCTGTGGAAAAAAGGATTCACGACCACCTGAATATAAGCAAGGTTGCGGCACGGTGGGTTCCTCGTTTGCTGAAGGCTTTCCAGAAAGAAACCAGAGTCCATTGCCATAGTGAACTTTTGACCCTGTGTCTGCAGGACCAGATGGACTTTTCCGACAAACTAACTACAGAGGATGAGACATGGGTTCACCACTTTGATCCAAAGACCGAAATGCGATAGAATCATTGGAAGCACCTTTCCACCCCACCACCCAAGAAGGCACTTGCTCAACCCTCAGCTGGCAAGGTGATGGTCACAGTCTTTTTGGATCAACGTATGATGTACTGATGATTTATACTTTTGAGAAAGGTACCACAATACTTGGTGCATATTATTATTCATCGCTGAGGAAATTACGGGAAGCTATCGAACAGAAAAGGCGTGGCAAGCTCACAAAAGGTGGCCTCCTGCTGCAAGACAATGCACTAGGGCACAACTCCCACGTTGCCCAATGCATAGCTCGCTCTTGTGGCTACGAAATTCTACCCCATCCTCCTTATTCTCCGGACCTGGAACAATCATTTCAATATCTTTCCCGCCGTAAAGTTTTTTTCTGAAAGGAAAGCACTTCCCAGACAACGACGAAAGCATATCTGAGGTGAAATCATGACTAGATGTCCAACCTGCAGCCTTCAACAAGATGGGTCTTGAGAGCTGCATTAAACGCTGGCAGAAGTGTGCGGATTTGTGTGGAAGCTATGCAGAGAAGGACTAATAAAAGTGCTAATAAACTCTCATACCTCTCCACGCAGAAGAAGTTGGTCAGGGGAAATCTTGAATGAACAGCCCTTATATAACACATTTAACATCCCTCGCGCAAGATGGCGTGTCTGAGCAACTTGTACCCTTCCACCAAGTTGCGACAGTCCTCGGCCGTTTTTTTTTTATTTAGTATTAAATTTATTAATTAATGAATTAATTTATCAGTTATATAGCTACTAAATAATTGATTTAATTATTTAGTTATTAAATTAATAATTGATTTATACGTTTAATTATAGCTTAATAATTTAGGCAGCGGTTGTTCTTCATAGTTTCGGATTATCCAAGTGTAACCGACGTCCTCGAGGACTCTGGCGACTGTCTCCTGCTACCTGCGCGCGCACATTCTTCGTCTCTGCTTTCCGCCCTACGCTAGAAGACTGACAGCTGCTGTGCGGAGGAAACAGAAGTCGACCACGGAGGAGCAGTGTTGCCCGGCTGGTGGCAGATTGTGACACACTCTCATGTCTTACTTCTCAAAACTGGAAATTGCCTTTATGATACTTTCGTGAGAAAAACAACAGTTTGAGAGAATAAGAATGCGAGACACGCGGGTTGCAACGATATAAGTAATGTAGAATTGTGAAGAGACAGGTAGTAACAGTTTAAGATATACGAGCTGGTAAAAAGTCCGCTTTCCTCAAACATTGAAATTCCCTTTCCTTGCCATTTCAAAAGATCCAGCCTTCCTCGATCGTTTCTATCGTTTGATACAACTCTTGTTAAAATCGATACAACTGTTCTTGTTTTTGTTACCCTGTTTTGCATCACCTGGTAGGTACGTAAATTTCCGGAAGTAGCTGTTTTTCACTAATTTTACCCTTGGTGTAATGGGTTTAATGGCGCATAGTACCTCGATAAAATTGAACTTCGTCTTTCGTCTTTCAATCGTATTTAGCCGCTAGGGGGCTCCGGAGTCGTAAACATGGCGACCTATCGCTACATTCATGAATAGCGTCGTTTTACGTTTTGAACTTTTTGTTCTTCCCCGTTGTGCTCCTGCTAATCTAGAAGGGGAATTTCTGCGTTGGAAGTGTGAAACGTGGCTCAGGTAGTCCTAAGGAACGAAAATTTCATGTCCGCGATTTCGTCGTGTGCGACGCAGGGACATAGTTTAATAGACTCTGAGAATCACAGAGGCGAGTAGGATGTCGACCCCAGCTGGAAAGCGTGTAACAAAAATGCGGAGTTTGCATATAATAAGGGAGAGTTAAAACATCAGACAGAGGAAGGACTCACGCCTAAGCATGGGGAATTTCGATAACGTGTTACAGATAGCTGACCAGTGGACGAAGATAAAAAGTTTTGCAAGCATGAGTTTGACAACTATATGCAAATCTCCTTAGTGAATTAATTATTTATTAGTGAATTAAATTATTTAATTACGGAATTATTGCATCTCATTATGTACGGCAAACATCATTTCTCAAAAACTGCTATAGATAAGTTACTTATATTTAGCAGGTGTATTTCTATATGAATGTAGCATGCATACAATTAAGAAAATCGAATTGTAGCCGTTATTTGAGAAGAACTGTCTCACTCAAATTAGAACAAGAAATGAAAATATGCATTTTGCCCAGACACTTATGAAAAATGCGTTATACAAAAAGCTTCTTCAAACTGAGTAATTTCCTTAGGAACCAAGGGTGCACAAGGGGTGGAAACGCGGAAAAACAATCTGGTAAACAGTTTATGTAAGTATAATAGGGAACTGCTGAGAAATCGTGTTTGCCGTGATGCCCTTTTAAGACACTAAAACCCTGCCAAACAAACCCTGAAAAACACTGCCAAATTCGTTCTATACAATGATTTTTGAACAATTTTTGCTCGTAGTATGCCTTCAACCACCTTCGAACATGGAAATCTCCAAAATCACACAAGGGAGTGTGCACAGAAAAAGTTGAGACTTTACAAGCTCGTACACACGCTGAGGCAGCAGCACAAGGCCAGCCCTACTGACTTCATTTGAGACGACTTCAAGTACGTAGTCTATTGATAGAATACTATGTGAAGGACGTCGTGGAAGTCAAAAGTCAACGAAAGAGTCAATAGACATTACAGAAGGGCTTACGCTGGGCTTACGCTGGGCTTACGCTGGCTTCCTGATACTGACCGAAGGGCCCGCGTGTTTTTTGCTAACAGACCAGGCTTCAGTACAAGTCTCAAAGAATCTTTACGTAAAAGACAGACTAGAACAGACCACATCTTTAAATATGTTAAGCATCAACCATTTCTTCCGAGAGTTATAGTGTCCCTTATTTGACAGTTCCCTCCCGAATAACTCAGCAAAGTTTCGTTGAGTTCATGCGTGTAAAGTTTCGCGGTTAAGAAGAACGCCCGTGCATGTCGCGGTCACCCTTACCGCTAACGAGCACACCGCGGGCGACCTATACATATGTAGATCCCTCGGAATATATTTCGCAAACCCACACAGCTCTTCTCCACAATTTATGCACGACTGAATCGCCCTAGACATCATTACTTCCCCTCTGTGTTAAGATGATTTCAGAGGCCATAACGCAGCAGAATCATATAAAGGAAACTCAAAAGGGCGATAGAAGTGTCAACTCGAAAGTACCAATTTATATAGATTCTTGCTTCCCGTTCGACGTAATAATGCATGCACCGAGAGCGCGGATATCATAATGTATAATATTTACTTTATATTCCTTTAATCCTCGCGTCACAATCGAGTTGCGAGTGATTCAGCGGATCTGGATTTTCTCTCTGCTCTAATCTCTTTTTCAACTCGCAACTTGCGCGAGATTTGCATACAGATATAACGGCAAAAATATCTCCTGGGGTAAACTCGCTATTTACTATGCAGCAGTCAAATCGCAAGCGACGGTGCTCGCCACATTGTGCACAGTCGGCTTAAATGCTCTTTCTCGAAAGCTGTTATGTGTAGAGACTTGTCTAAATGAGCTTATGAGCTGTAGCGTAGGCGTTGTCGCGAGCTTACGGCAGCACAGCTGCACTCTGTTGGTAGTAGCGTAGAACTGTGCTGTTTGTCTTCAAATCAGTTCACAATCTTCACATTCAGAGGTTGGGGGCCTTCAACTGGGCCGAGGACGCCGTACACTTGGTGGCATAGTGCAGGTTGCTTAGGCGGGGTGTCCTCCGCGAGCTACGTGAAAGACGGCGTGCCGTGCGCCGATATCTTCTCGTAAGTCAAAGAGCCCGTACGTCGAATTGTTTCTTGAACCGATTACCGCTCTGTTCCTCATAGCAGTCTCGCGACATTACATCACGAATCACATGCGTGTACGATCTCTCTTCCTTTTTATTTCTGTTTTTTTTTTTTTTTTTTTTTGTACGTTTGCTTTTAGATGTCCTGTAGACAGTAGACTGTTTAGATTCTCTGTTCGAGCACGACTTTTCCATTTAATTACACTGAAGTGTTTTCGAAGTAGAATGGTTCTGATGACATCTAAACACGAGAGAAAGGATCTCTTTGGTCCGACGAAGAACGATCAGAGAACTCACGCAGAAAAGAAACAATAGTTGGAGTGGCTAAGCACTTGAGTGGAAGATACGACGACGTCTCTCCGTCAGCTCAAAGTATAGTATTGCATCCAGCTTGCACATAACACAACTCCTCCATCTCTCCCATCAGTTCACATGCTCTGCAACGCTAGACACAATCATCCTCCACTTCTGATCGTTATGGGATAGCTTGAAAAGCATTTCGACGACTGAATGATTTTGGTTTCATCGTTCTAGGATACATTTCTAACTATACTTTCGCTCCTTTGTGAAAATGCTTATACCGCAGCATGAGCGTGCATACGTCCCAAACCATGCGTCGTGGGACATTCCTTTCTATCTAGCAGCCATATTTGTCTGTATTGTAACATTTCATGAAAAACATACCGCTTTTAAGGAAGGGAGTTGCCTCAGGACAGAAGCCGCCGATATTTCGAACAGAGACTGTTCTTCTTCTGGATTTCTTTCTTTCTTTCTTTATATCATGCCACAACTTTATATTACAAAAAAAAAAAAAAAACCTTTGCTCGTTCTGGAATTTTCCCCACGTAACCACTAACCTCCTTATCTTTCACTATGCTTGCCAATTCTTGTCTGTTGTCCCGTTTCGTCCACGTGTTCGTGAACCTTCCATTTTTCTGTAACCGGTCTGTAGCCTAGATCACTACGTTCACATAATCCCCTCCACACTCTAACAAAGCAGCCATTCACTCTGACCGTAGAAGCCCGTACGGACCCTTTCTTTCCTCCGGGCTGTTGACCCACAATTCGCATGAACCTTTAAACACGTCACACCTAACCCTTTAAATACCATGCCAATGATGAGGACGGTGCCCAAAAATAAAAAGCAGAAGAAGAACAGTCTCTGTTCGAAATATCGTCGGCTTCTGTCCTGAGGCAACTCCCTTCCTACATCTGTACCGGTTCGCTGGATTTCTACCCCTCTATATACCGCTTTTAAGTTACCCACAAAACGAGGAAAGTAGAAACTTTGTCAAGAGCAGTAAACACGAGTGATAAAACGATAACACTAAAACTATTGCTTATTAACGTACAAGCTTTCTTGCAGTAGTCTGCATTTCGTCACGCACCGTCAGCGTACTTGACGAAATGCAGACGACTGCAAGAAAGCTTGTACGTTATAAACAGTAGTTTGAGTGCTGTTATCTTTTTTATTCGTGAAACAGGAGAATCTGCATATCATCAGTGCGCCTGCATCTGCACCTGATGAAACGCAGATTCTGGACGAAAGCTTGTCATTAAAGTAGCACAGAAGTCGTTTTTGCTTTCTTGTATAAACCACACCACCCTGCTGTCTTGTATAAAACTGTTGATTAGGGCAGTAAGATGCGCCATGAGAACTAATTCGCACCACAACAACAACAACATAGATGAATGGATGATGATGATGTGGGATGTTTCCCTGCGTTGAGTGCAGGACCCTACCCCATTTCAAAGAGGTTCATATGAGAGGATGACGAGGGAAGGAAATCCCTACAGTTCGTGAAGGAGGCCGGTGGCCCTCAGAAAAGAAAGAAAAGCGCCAAGTGCACGGCACTGATGTCCAGGGTTACTCCATGGGCCGAGAACTTTGCAGATGTTGAATGGCCTCTGATCGAGCATTTCAAGTTGACATTTAAAGGCCCGTCGCTCGCATACGTACTGGCTGAGGTCTTCCAAAATGTGTCGGATTGCTGCCGCACCACAGAGTCATAATTATCGCAGAAATTTAATTTAAAGTATGCCGCAAAAAGCGACCGTGTGCAACGGTGGTGGAGAGCAGTACCAGCCTGCGACCTCGTGTTGACGCTACAGGGTCTGTGCTAGCTGATTGGTTCAGACAGATGTCTACTACTTAGCTGTCGTCTGCTACCCGGCTGTTCGGCGTTCAACCATTGCTCCTGGCTCGATCATAATTCGGGCGCTCCTTCTATCTCCAACTCTCTTGGAGAACTGGCAAAACTGGTTTCGGCAGCAAAGGGACAGGGCGCTGACCCCCACTGACCAGCGAACCAGATCGCGTGGACCCTGTAACGTCATCGGTGATGTGGCATCATACTTCTCCTCCTCGTTATACGCGGAGTGGCGAGTTAAGGGTGAACGCGCGGAGGTATGTTTATGTGAGTTTTTTTTTTTCTGGGAAACAAATTGCACACATCAAAACCTTTCGTGCTACCCAGTAAAAATCTGATTTTTTTTTATTGCCCTTTGTACTCCTTTAAGACCAAATGCCGCTAACCGTTTGAATTTTATTCTGACCATCTTAGTGGACTTTACGGCGATTTTATATTCTGTCTATTAGTCCATAAAACGAGTAAATTGCACCCGATTGGACAACCCCTGACGGAGTGACTACAGAAGTTAGTGCTTTCAGAGTTAGTTGACGCTACTGAATCCTCGTTACCTCAGAACTGCGACCACGCGAAATTTGTCTTCATTCGCAGATCGGCGTTAATGATCGCAGTGAGTATGGCACAGCGTATGCGACAGGAAAGGAAGTCAAATACGGCTGTCACAGAAGAGGCTAGCTCGTATCCCCAGCGGAAGAAGAGGCGTACAGTGTATCCGAAACGACTGAATTGCGCTGCAAGGTAACAAATGACCTCTGCCGGACCCCCCTTTTCACTAGTTCCCACAGGGAAAAGGGGAAAATTTATAGATAGAGTTGAGCACCGAAACTGCCGCAGCACCGCGCTCTACATTCAACTCGATTTGAATATGGCGGAGTCTTGCCTCTAGAGGATGAAAGGAGAGCTCGAATCTCGCCAGGACATTAGTGTGCCCCCCCCCCCCTTTGATATTGTTTCTTCGTTTTTGTTCTATGCGTATGGTGATGGCGATAATCAATTTTGGATACACCATTGACACTGAAATAGAGCGCCGTTTTGTACCCACAAAGCTGCTTTCTCTTCTGAACAGTGCTGTAGTGCAGGCAAAGCACCCTTTACAGAAGACAGTATATTTTTTAAGTTCAGTCTTAGCGCCGCCGAGCGCCTGTACCTACAAGCGGCGTACAGACGTGGACAGATGGAGAGATGACAGCAGGAAGGAACGGGAGGACAGGGGGAGGGGTTAGTATGCGTCCTGGGCCGACTTCAGGGGGAACTGTGCCAACATTAGTCTGGAAAGCCTTCGGAAAACCCAGGGGAAACCTGAGACAGCACATACGGTAGTAGGATTCGAACCCACCACCTCGCAGTCTTCAGCACTACCTTGGCTACCACCAATGAATGGACGCCAGAAGCAAATATTAATGCAAATAATGATTAAGAGTAGATTTAAGAAACGTGGAATATAGATTTCAATGCTCACTTAACCAATATTCCCGTTTGTTTTCTTCTTATGTAGAAGCGCCTTGGACGTTAATTTTAAGTCCCAGAACAGTCCCAGGCTAAGTCCCAGGACGATTCCGTGTGACACGTTTGAATTAGTTCCGAGGCACTCTTCAACGCAGGCTACGTAAAAATGTGACATTATTGCTGCTTTGGGACTGTACGGCATAAGAGCGCTAGGAGTATTCGTTGGACAATACACATTAACAAAGCGTTAAACATTAACTGAGAAGCCCCGAATCAATGGAACGCGGATTCTTGAGAAAGGGTTATCGACAACGTCTCCCTGGGAACCTTGCTTTAAACGAAACCGAGCTGCCGTGGCAATAGAAGCATAACGAAGTACACTGGTAAACATGACTACGTTTTTTTTTACTTCAAGTATATTTATATGTACTGGTCGAATAGGAACCCATTAGGGCCATGCGTAAATAATAAACGCCCGCAACGTTATAATTCGTCCTTACTCAGTGTCTTTTATACATGGGCAGCTACCGTACACTATACCACAAAAGCACTTGGAGACTGCACGAATGTAGTACGCGAGACTGCACACACTGCATACAGCTCACCCGTCGCACAAAGGGGCCGGATGGAGACGTAGCATTAACGAGCACTCCCCACTCGGGACGAGTCTTCACTGCCGCCCAACTAACAAAGCCTGTAGGCGAAGACCAATGAGAGGGAACAAGCTGCAAGCTCTTATACTGAGGGACATTAGGGGTCTCACTCGTTGCCATAGAATTTATCTCATTCAAGTGGGCAAACACGAAATCTTCCTTTCCGGATGGGTGCCCCGTTCCGATGCTCTTTTGCCGCTCTGATGATCGTGCCTTGCCTATCTCCCCCACGATTTCTTCGTACGGCTACAGCGTAAGCCAGAGAAGATCCCCAGTTCGGATCGCTAGTTTTCATACCTCGTTCGCTTAACATAGCTTGCCTTCCGTACTTCGCCTTCGACACTCTCTACGATCGTGTGTTCCGATTGACTTTATGTGTTTTGCACAAAAGGAGGGTTTTGAGATAGAGTAGCTTTCTGTTTTTCTTTGTGAGCGAGGCTGCTTCCTGTATCCTTTCCAGATGGAGGGGCGCAGCCGTGAGCCATTACAGCCCCACGGGCAGCCTTCCGTGTAGAGATGGAAGCGGCACGATATTGCTACTAACACAGATAGTTCTGACTATGCGTCGTATTGCAAAGTATGGACATACCTAAACCGTACGGTATGGAATGTCAACATGATCACTGCACTTAAATCCAGTAAAATTATAAAGAAATTGCGCTAATACAAATTCTAACGGCATACGTCGCTCTCCTTCCACAGTTTACCGCGAAATCGAAATGCGGCTGGTGATCTGCTGAAAAAGATATGTTCTCGCACGTCGGCTGGGTTTTATAGAGCTGGGCCCTCCTGTGCAAACGTCGTGTGCCGACGATATAATGTACGTCATGGACGCACGCCAGTAAGACTTTTAGCAGACTTCGCACTTTAAACACAATGTGGTAACTCCTCTCTCATCTTTCTTTCTTCGAAACTGTTATCTTCCCTTTCTTCTTCACCAAGATTTTTGGTCAGGTACAACAAAATCTCCGACCACTGTCACTCTACGGGAGTTTTTTTGTTACAGATAATAGTTACTTATTTATTCACTTAGAGCTCATTAACAAGAAGAAGAAGTTTAGTTTAATGATGATATTGGGGAGTTTCACCGCAAGAGGCGATACTCTACCCCACTGTTGGCGGGAATGTGGTGAAATATGATAATGCGTCGCCTTACAGCGAGGGTAGAAATCCTACAGTTATAGCAAAATAGTTACTTTGCCGGTGTCTCCTATGCTTGCTTTTACTGCTACTAATAGTGATGCTATTAATACTTATTATTACTAATAGCAATTTCAGGGCATGACAGAAATGTGTCGACATGTCGTGCTTTGAGAAAGACGTTGAACACAATGCGCCTTGTACTGAGATTCCAGCGCGTATTAAAGGGGCTGATATACTTTAGTAGATGCGGTTCTTTACATCATGTACGCATTGTACTGCAAGCCAGAATACAGAGGAAAAAAAAAGAATTATTTTTCTACGTATCGTACTTAGCGAGATACAAGCCCTCGAACACACCCCCGAGCAAAGCACAGACGTCACAGACCTCAGAGTTGCGTCCATTCCCATTCGCAGCCGTAAGCACGTGACTTCTCGTGCACTTCCTCACTGGCTCTGAGGTCTGTGATGTCAGAGCCGCATGAGTTTCGGTATTGGCGGTGCCCACTTTCTTGCCCTCCTTGTTGTGAAACTTTCAATGCAGGTACACATCGGTGCAAATAACCGTTTTTTATGTTTATCTGGGATAACCTGGGATGACCTGTCGCAACCACTTTAAAGATCCGTCACGACGGCAAGATTAACCCGCGGCGTCACTGCACGATCATATTTGCCTGGGAAAATACCGCCAAGAAATATCATCATTGTATTTCTAATTGCCGACTTGCATCCCGTAACCAGATAAATTCAATAACAAGAGTGTCCTGACGTCCCGATTTAAATTACTGCTGAAGGCGGTTAGCCGGTTCTGTGAAGGTAAGATACCACGTGTCGCATTGCCCATTATTGCACACATAACTGGTCATGCAGCGCTCACGGCAAGAATAGACGATTTCCGAAAAAAAAAAAAAAAGAACAGTACTCCTTTCGCACGCGTTGCATTCTGGGAGATTACTGGAATGAGGAAGGGAGAACACGTCTTTCATGTTTCGTTTTCGCTGACCTTCTCTCCTCGTGAACAATCGGCCGAGAGTGAAGCAACCGAAACAGCTTGGAGGCCTTCTCCCCCTCTGTTACCAGCAAGTTCCCATAGTTCAAAGCGGCGACACGCTCTCTGGTATTTTCCGAAGTCGTCTATTCACGGCTGCTCTCTTCTATTCACAGCTTGGCAAAAGCTACGACACCTACGCTACACCCAAGTCAATAGACACCTATACATATCAAGGCCCCAGATGTGTTGATGCCGTTCCACAGGAAAGTCACGATCCACATACAGAGGAACAGCTGCTGTCGCCTTTCACAGTCTGCACGTATTTGCTTCGTCCTATAAAGGATGGAGGTCACGATCTTTTCTCTCTCTCTCTTACACTTCGGTTGCTATTTTTGTTCTCGCGGTCAACCCAGGTGTCGCGCCCGTTACCCGTGGGTCACTTGAACCTCGCCTCCTAGAAACGTCGCAAGACGCACGCGTGGTCAAATTCCACTCGACCTCGCGGGTTGCTCTCACGCGGCACGGCACGAATTCTAATGTCGCCTTCCCCAGTCCTCTCTGCGCTTTATGTGGCTGCGGTCGCTCTCTTCCCTCTCATCGTGGCGTCCCTTTTTCGGATGATTCGACTACGGGTTACTTTTGTGCGGCTCTTTTGTCGTCTTTTAGGTTCCGTCTGCATTTGAGGCTAAGTTTAAGAAAGAAGAAATACCGAATCATTTCCACTGGCGTCGCTTCTTTTGCAGAAATTTGTGAGGAAAGGAGGGTAATGTACCGCGAAGACAGAAGTGTACGATTTGAGGGAAAATGTTGGCGAAGAGCACTGGGTGAAGCAGAAGAAAGGTTACCGAGAGAGAGAGAGAGAAAGGGGAAAAAGATTACAGAGAAAGTGCATTGTCTCCGGAACCACTGTATTTTTTCTGTTTTTGGAGTGGGGACTGTATATGTTAGATGGATCGCGAAATGCTGAGCCGTGTCGTATAGTATCGGAGATATTGTCCTCTCTCTCTCTCTGTCTACTGCATTTTTTTATGACATGTCCTATTTCTAATGATAGGCTTGTAATAATTTCTTTCCCTCTGCATCTTTTGGTGGGGCATGTTGCCTTTTCTTCTGTTTTAGTATGCAAACATGAGTATTGTTGCTGAAATACTGTACGTGGCTTTTCAAGATGCCTTTAATGGGTCATACCCTTTTCCTGTAAACCCGATGCGGTTCAACATGCAAAGTACACAGGAGATATACGCGGAGTTTCTCCTTCAGCCCGGGTAATGCCGAGCAGCTCAGATTGTAAAGCATAACGACCCACAGATCACTTTATGAGGAAAGCTTACACACACTGGC
The DNA here is from genome assembly GCF_037126465.1 of Ornithodoros turicata. Taxonomy (NCBI): domain Eukaryota; kingdom Metazoa; phylum Arthropoda; class Arachnida; order Ixodida; family Argasidae; genus Ornithodoros; species Ornithodoros turicata. The sequence continues at coordinate 118,687,697 of NC_088202.1, read as the reverse complement.
TTGACGTAACAATGAAACAAAATATAATATGACGTTTCGATGCCTGTTCGGGCATCATCATCACAATGAAACAAGAAACAGCACGCCATGCGAGTTTTAGTTATAGCTTGGTCATGACCTTGTAGCAATCAGGTAGTGACCCTTTGTGACTGCGCAGTCACAAAGGGCCACTACCTGATTGCTACAAGGTCATGACCAAGCTATAAGTAGAACTCGGATGGCGTACTGTTTCTTGTTTCATTCTGATGATGATGCCCAAACAGGCATCGAAACATCATATTACATTTTGTTTCATTGTTACGTCAAGCCAGTGTGTGTAAATTTTCCTCATGATGTCCCCTTGCTTTTGGTCTATCTTCAGATCACTTTGTATGGGAGTCTGGCATGTCTCAAACGTGAGATCTACGAGGCTCTTGTATAGCGACCATTCCATTTTCTTTTTTTTCAGATGGTGTATATTGGAAGGGTTATATGTTTTTCCCTGACTCACTAATATAGAACAAGGTGGTATCTACGACTACTACCATCATGAACTTGCAAACTTGAGGTATCTTTATCGATTTGAATTCCGCGTACTGACTGCAGCACTAAAACAGGCTTTTCTCGATATATTTGATCCTTTTTGAGACATTATTCTTTCTTTTTTCCCCTTTGCCTGTTAAGTAGCCCTGCAGATGCCGATGCCAATGCCAAAACACTTGACGGCAAATGCCTGCCGTGAGCTTAAAGTGGCACAAAACAGGTCGACGAATATTCTCCAATTATTATGCTCAATGAAAGAACGTAGCTCACGATATCCACATATGAAATTCTTTTGCTTCTAGCAAACGTCTTTAACAAGAAACAGTGCCATTCAAAGGGCATAATCCGCGCGAGTCTCTCCTTATCTTTGGAACCGGGTCACGTCACCATGTTCCAACGTATAGCAACATCGAATTCAAGGTGCTGGAGGTGGGGGAGATTTCGCTCTCCTAACCAATGACGGACCCACTGAGACAGGCTGTAGCTCGCGGGGGAACCGGTTGCGGGAACATCGCGGTGACCTCGCGGAGCAATACAGCAGTGAAAATATAGTGCGCACGTGAAATGGAATATTGAGAGTTTTGGTACGGTTTGAACTGGCTATCTTGGATTTGACAAGAAGGAATGTGTTTAGAATTGACCTAACTCCTCGACATTACAACAAAATAATGTATAAGCGTCCCTTATTCTCAATGGCTGATGATGCGCGACGTCAAAATAACGTGTCGCTATTGTCGTCAGGACATCACAGGGCGGGGCATGAGGGCGCAAGAGAGCAGTGAATATTCAGCCGGTTTGGAGCCATTATTTACTTTTTCGCGACAAAATTTTTGAAAACGTTCACCGTCGGCGACGTATCATAATGCATTTAAAAAAGGGCACCTCGTATACCTTTTATTGCCCCTTACCGCGTGGCTTACAAACCGTGAGCTCACCCTAGAGCACCGCAAGGGCCTGAATTTACCGGTCCGTACCTGAAGCCACGGAGTCTTATCCAGCACTAGCCCGAGTCGGCTGCCGGAAAATAAGCCCGGCCGAGGTCCGGCCCGTAGTAGGCAGATTTTTGGTGCGATCCGCCCAACAGGTTCTGTTCATACGGGATGGTATGCTGTGCGACGTATGAAGTCGGGTCGGGACAACGGGCCTGACGTTAGGTGGCTACCACGGGCTGCTTGCGCTGTCGCTTCCAGCGCCCTCTCCGTCACGTTATACGGTATGTGAACAGCATCTGAGCCGCGCCCCTGAGTGCAGCACGTGAGAGAAATAGAAGAAATCTGTCCTAAATAGGTGGTGGTGGTGGTGGTGATAGGGCTTGCCGTTGTCGGCCTCACCTAAAGGTCCTAAATAGAAAATAAATAAAGCCGAAATGTGCGCGTATCGCAGCTGTCGTAAATGCACGTGCTCGGAGCCGACACAAACCGCAACAAATGGACTCTCAAATGCGAGCTTTACATCGTGTTTCCTGCAATAAGTATGCGGCAAACAGAAACAGAAACGGTAACATGCGAACATCATTTGCGCTACTGTTGAAGCGCACAAATACAAACTTTTGGATTGTCGCTCGGCTTTGCACGCCTCAGAAATGATGCTACGCATCAATTAAGTGAGTCAGTTGCGATGAGCACTGTGATGGGCTCTCTGACATTTGCAGCTAATGCAAGGGTGCGTATCCCAAATAAAATGTCGTGCGGCATATTGCCCTGTTTCAAACACAATTTTGGTGGAGCATCATCCCGGGCCACGAAACCAACACGAGCTGCCAAAGTACTGAATAACGAAATGTATCGCGCTGACTGTTCCTGGTGTATATCACTAAAAGGCTTCACTACCATCTCCAGTGTTGAAACAGTACTCTCTGTCTCTGATGGCGCGCGGCCGGAGAGCCATCGTGCTAGGACCGTCCAGCATACCGCGACCTATACAAACACTTTTGCATCGGTTTCACCTAAACGTTCCGTAGGGCCAAAGTTTCTCCATAAAGTCGGCAGGGCTAGTTCAGCAAACTGTCCAGTGTGTGCATCTGTGCAAAAAACTGAACACATCGTTATGCACTGCACAAGATATGCATCCCAAAGGGCTACATTGCAGTTTGCTCTAGACCGCTTGGACAATAGAACCTTCGGTTAGTCAAGGTGCTGGGTGTATGGGAACCCGGGAAGAGAGATGCGGCGTTGTCAGCGCTTGCAAATTCATAGTGAGCAGTGAGATGGAATCTGTATTTTAGGACCGCATTCTAGGCATGCGTCGTCGAGTTCCCCGTTCCTTTTAGTTTCTTGCACTTCAGCTCACTTCTAGGGGATGTAGCTACGCATATGCACGTACAGTTCGGTGACTGGGAGGGGTGATGTCTTTATTTTTACCTTTTCATCTTTTCAGTTTTCTTTCTCCTTTCATTCATTTCATTTCCTTTGTGGGAGTAGCAGAATTCGTCAGTGACGAATTCAATATCTTCTGTTTTTTTTTCTATAATCAAACTCAAACTCAAATGTATGCCATGCAGTACAACATTTCAAGCGTACCAAAAGGCGATGGTTCGTGTAGAGTTCTCACGAAATGGCTTGAAAGAGGATTGAGAGTTAAGAAGAAGAACGACAATGCCATGACATGACAATTATGCCCTGACAATTATGCCCACAGATATATGCAGGTGTGTGCAGACACAAGGGTTATTGCACTGTTTCAGAATATTGTTCTAACGCATTGAGGAGAGGTGCTAGAAACTCCTTGGTAAGAGAGCGTCCTTACGACCGCGGCGACCACCGCTATTGACCGCAGCGGTCAATAGTGGTGGTCGCCGTGTGACGTTTCGGTCACAGTGTCACGTCGGTCACAGTGTGACGTTTAATCACAGTGCAATGCAGTAAGCTGCTTCTAGGCTTTCATTGCTTTATCTGCAACGGCTAGCTTATGCCCGGTTTCATCCACGTCGATTTATTTTCAATAGAGATAAAGGTTGCCTTAAACTTGAATTTAAAGGTGAAATCTTTTTATCCATGTTAGTTGGTGATGAACATGAACTCCTCTACGTTAACCAGTGTTTGGGAAACATATGGTTGAGTGGTAATTCAAAGTTGAGGAACTTTTGAATTGTTAAGCGACGCTTGTGGAACAAGGCTTATGACGAACGAAATATGATCTCACATCGCGCCTCTATGCACTTTCCGATGACTGGCTGCATGATGAATAATTATAGTTGAACTACAAGTCGTTGAAGCTTGTTGCACATACCACGCCCCCTTATAGCCACTATCAGTGGTTTCTCCAGAACGCCCAACACCCAGCCCCCAACAACTCCCCCCAAATGTTTGGCGGCACCCCCTAACTCTTTTCCTGTGTATTACTGTTACAATGTAAGTACACCCCAATTTCCTGGTAACGCCTCACCCCCCCCCCCCCCTCTGCCGAGCTTGCGGTTCGGGATAAACTAATGCCCACGATGTTTTGATTTGATTTGGGTTTTTCTGGCGCACTAGCTACTCAGGCCATACTGCGCCAAATACTGCTATAAGTTTTATCTACGTAAAATTTGTGTGTTTACTAAAACAGTGTTAAGTGCAGGGTCAGTAATTAAAATCACAGATCCTTTAAAAAACCCGGTATCTTTAAAAAGCATGTAGTTCTTTTCAAAGGGTACGAAACTTTCATCGCCCAGTAAAAGCGCTGGGTGGAGTGGTAAGAAGTTTCTATAGAATAAAACAAAATGACGTTCACGAAGATGCTGATATGCTGGGCATACAATGAGTATATGAAGGACTGAGAGCTGTACCCACAGCGACTGCATTCAGGAGGGTCTTCTTCCCGTAAGAGATATCCATGTCTTAAATATGTGTGTCCCAAGCGGAGCCGACAAGATGGCACCTCATACAGTCGATTGGATGCAGATGGAGAAAGGCCTATCTTTGGTTTTGTAGTGTGTAATTTCTTGCTTGTCCGTTGGTCACAAGAGCCTTGCCAGTGTCTGTTAATGCTGCTTTTTAAACATAACCTGAGATCTTTTGATGGAATGTCGAAGAGCGTTATGTCATTTGTTAGGGCACACACACACACAAATAGAGATACGATGATGGGATGGGGCTGTTTGTTAGGGCAGCAGCAGCTGCTCGATCGGCCTTTTCGTTTACAAGTATCCCAACATGGCTGGGTACCCAGCAGAACAGTAACCGATAAGCCCTGTTAGCTATAGTGCTTGCTAGGCTCCTGGCACGATGAACAATGGGGTCTTTTGTGCAACGATTGCTACAGATAGTCTGTAAGGAACTCAAAGAATCTGTTTATATGACTGATGATTTGATATGAATTGATATGATCCGTTTGCGTGCTCACATTCCCCGCCACCCGCTACTCAGGAAAATTCGATACCGCCCTGAAAGCGACTTCTATCGAGTAGCGCAGAGGACACGCCAGACTCTCACTGGCTTCATAACTAAGGACACTATACCGCCGGAAGCCCCCTGGTCTCTACCGGTACCGCCCACTTTTGTACGCCTACCAAACCTTCTGGAAAGAAGAGATCAGGTCCCCCCTCAAGTCCTCCGAGCCCATTTTCATGCTCTGGTAGACGCGAAGTTTTCTACGTTTACGGCAGCATATACTGATGGCGCATCCCGAAACAACAAGTCCGCCTCAGCCTTCGTCATTCCATCCGAAGGCGTCGTGCACGGAAGACGCCTCTCACATCCACACTCCTCCACAGCTGCGGAACTCTATGCCATCCTTTTCTTTCTACAACACGTCGCTGATTTTCCACCCCGGGAATGGGCAGTCTTTACAGACTCCAAATCTGCCCTTCAAGCAATTGAAAATTCCGGCATACGAGGCCCATCCGCACCCCTAGTCACAGACGTGCTAATGGCTTACCACACTATCTACGCCGCAGGCCACAGGCTAGTTCTCCAGTGGGTTCCAGCCCATTGTGGTGTCGTGGGGAACGAGCAGGCCGACAGCGCCGCAGAAGCAGCACTCTCGTTTCGGAAACGGACCCGTATTGTTCTGCTGAGAGGAGACCGTCGTTCCATTCTGCGACGCCTAGTGACACCCCTGGCTTCCCGCCAACGGACAACCGACATTATCCCCCCCCCCCTCTATGTTGAACAGAGCTGATCCCACCCTCGCTTTCCGCATGCCACGAAACACCTCTCGTCAAGATGCTGCATTAATCCACTGAATGCGCCTCGATGTGGCCTTTACAGCTCAGTGGCGTTACCTATTGCGACAAGTTCACTCTCCCTCCTGCTGCCACTGTGGTGCTCTTGAGGATCTGGAGCACATTCTTCTTCATTGCCCTCACTACGAACCTTCCCGAACCACACTCTCCGAGTCTCTTCGTCAGCTGGACTCTCGCCCTTTCTCCGTATCGAAATTGCTTAGTCCCTGGCCCAATCCAGCCCAGCAACGCTCTGCGCTCAAAGCTCTTCTGACATTTCTGGACACCATCGGACTTCGATCGTCATTGTGAAGGGGCTCGTTATTTTATTCCCCCCATTCCATCCAGCAATGGGGTAGAGTATCGCCTGTGGCGATGAAACTCCCCACTCTCCAAGGTCGAAAATAAAGTTGTTGTTGTTTGATATGATTTTGCAAAATATAGTTGAGGGCTAAAATAATGGCATACACTTCCGCTGTGAAAACATACATAGTGACTTTCAAACGATGTGACCTTGTAACTGTGCCAGTGACCATAGCGCACGAATCCCCGCAAACAGTCTTTGAGCCATCAGTGTGCAACTCTAAATGGCTGCCAAAGCTATCTTTTAGCACCTCAAATTCCTGCTGCAGTACGGTGTTAGCAGTATCACGTTTGTTGTATCTGGAAAGGGACATGTTGCATTTTGGAGGGGGCTGCCATGGAGAGATTTTCTTAGTTGTTTCAAGAATCATAGAGTTGTATTCTGGAAAGTCACAGTGTTCGACTGCTTGTGACATCCTAATGCTAAAAGAAGGCACGGCTGAAGGTCTGTTCAAGAAGTGCTGTCTGAATTGTATATCTTTCACACATTGATATGCTGGGTTCTCGGGGTGACTCCTGATTCTGAGTGCATATGAAGCAGCAAGGTAAAACCTACGTTGCTGTAAAGACCACTGATTTGATTCTATGTACAGACTTTGTATCGGAGAAGTTCCGAAAGCTCCGAGAACTAAAAGCAGTCCTTGGTGGTGTACTGGATCGAGGATTTTGAGTGTAGATGGCCGTGCTGAACAGTACACAGCATATCCATAATCCAATTTGGAAATAACAGTGGAGACATAAATCTTCTTGAGTGTGTCACGATCTGCTCCCCAGGACCGGTGAGAAAGCACCTTTAGAAGATTTAGAGATTTAATGGCCTTTACCTTGCTTTAGGTGAGAAAGGAAAGTCAATTTCCGGTCAAATATAAGCCCAAGGAATTTATGCTCAGGCTTTACAATAATGTTGTGGCTGCCCATTTTAAGTGTTGGTTCGGGAAACACTCCCCGTACCCTAGAGAAGGAGACACAGACAGTCTCCTCCGGGGAAAACTTAAAACCATTTTTGTGCGACCATTTGACCAACTTGTTTACTGTGAGTTGGAGTTGACGTTCGCACCTAGCAATGCTGGAAGAGGAACAAGAAATTTGAACGTCATCAACATACAGTGAATACCTGACTGAATGAGGAATGGCACTTGCTATGGAGTTCATCTTTACAATGAAAAGAGTCACACTTAGGACGGACGCTTGCGGTACACCGTTTATTTTCTTCAAGGAAATACATCAGGCGATCATTCACCATGCGCTCAAAAGTTTTCCATTGACAACTTGTGAGCGCTATGGGTCGATAGCTGGAGGGGTTTGAGGGGTCTTTTCCAGGTTTTAGCAATGGAACGACGGTTGCCACCTGCCAGCCAGACGGAAGACAACCCTCTCGCCAGACAAGATTAAAGAAATCAAGAAGGGATCCTAAAGATGTGGAAGATAAGTGCTGGATCATGGAGTAGGTAACGCGACCCGGACCTGGTGCTGTAACTTTACTGGATGACAGAGCCCTTTGTAGCTCAGTCATTGTAAAGAATGAATTGTATGCATACTTGTCACCGCCTTCGCTTGGAATAGTCTGTTTCTCAGCAGATGATTTTATTTTCAAAAAGTCACTGCGGTAGTGAGCTTTGCTGGATACATGTTGCATATGCTCCCCAAGGGCATTAGCCTGCTCTTCCAAACTCTGACAAACTATGCCATTTACCTCCAATAGCAGGACAGAGAAACTTGTGTAGTCCCCTTTGAGTTTCCTTAGCCTGTCCCATATAAGTTTTGAGGGGGTGTTACAATTTAAAGAGGATACAAAACTTTTCCAATATTTTTTTTTTTGCCTGTCTTCGTGTCCAGCGCGCCTTTGCAGGTGCTTTCCTGAATGCAACTAAGTTTGCAGTTGTAGGGTGCCTTCGAAAGACACCCCAAGCCCGATTTTGTTCTTTAGGTGTAGTCTCGCAGTCGCTTGTCCACCAAGGCTTAGAGCGCTTAGGAAGGCGACCGGATGTTTGTGGGATTGACTGTTGAGCAGGATTTATAATGGAAACAGTAATAAGATTATTGGCATCTGCTATACTTAAACCTTGGAAAGATGGTGTTAGGAGCTTGGCTTCTTCTTTGAAGAGATTCCAATCAGCTTGTGACAGTTTCCACCTAGGTGGACGTGTGCCTAGGATGGATGGGGCATTATGCAGTTTTAGAACTACGGGACAATGATCGCTATCCTGAGGATTCTGATCTACTGCCCAGTCAATGCTTTGAAACACCGATGGGCTGCACAGAGAGAGGTCGATGGCAGAGAAAGATTGGTTAGCGGTGCTTACATACGTAGGACTTCCTTTGTTTAGAAGGCAGATAGACCTAGAAAGTAATATGTTTTACACCATTTTTCCTCGCCGGTCGACTCTCCAGCTGCCATTATAAACAGTTATGGGCATTAAAATCTCCCAGTAAGAGGAAAGGTGGCGGGAGTTCGTCAATTAAAGTTTCGAGAGTGTTCTGAGCAACCTCAGCTGATGGTGGTAGGTCTACGGAACATACAGTTATGACCCCTTGAAGACATATTTGAACGGCAACTGCCTCGAGTGCTGTTTTTAGTGGAAGGCGCTTTGCAGGGAGGGTTTTTGATGTGAGGATAGCAACACCTCCAGATGTACGTGTTGCATCAAACCGATCGTTTCGGAACAAGTTCCATCTCCGGAGTGTATGTGTTCGATGTGGATTCAAATAAGCCTCTTGTAGTGCAAAACAGAGTGTGCATACTTGTCCGAAAGATCATTGACATCATCAGTATTAGTGAGAAGCCCTCGACAATTCCACTTAAGGATCGCCGTAATATAGAAAATGAGAAACGTGTGCACAAGAGGCGTTTTCGTGATAGGGAAGAGACTACTGTGTAAATAAACTTTCATTATTTCTTCTTTGTGGGCATTATGGGCTGCCTCGGAGTTTTTTTCCGAGCAGCCGCGAGTTCCTTGGGCAATATATCGGGGTGTGAACCACTCCCCGAAGTACTGCTCTTAGGCTTTCTTTGAGATTGTGAGCTCACGCTCGCGAACGAGCCTTGCGAGCTCGTGTCATCATCGCATTCCATGGAGCTTGCCTCCACGGTTTGCGATGAAGAAGGTGGTGCCTGTGAGAGTGACGCCACAGAAGAGGGTTGGGAAGCTGTGGTTACAGTTACAGGAGGAGGTGTTTCAGAAAGAGGTGTACATGTTTCTTCACTTTGTGTTGTGTACTCTGTTTGTGTTGCGCATGAGATCATCCTTGGTTTCGCTTTAACGACAGATGAAAAGGACTTCTGAAACAGGAACGGAGATGCATTCTTTCTGGCTTCTGGGTAGCTTAGTTTCTGTGTGATTTTGATGTGCACGGCCTCTTTCTCGAACTTCCACTTTGGGCAGGATCTCGAGTACGAAGGGTGGTCACACGCGCAGTTGACGCAGTGATCCGGTCCTTTGCACTCCTTGGAGTTGTGGTCCTGCTTGCTGCAGCGAGCACAGCATGCAGACCCTCTACAAGCATCAGAAGGATGGCCAAAGCGGTTACATTTGAAACATCGAAGTGGATTAGGGATATATGGCCGCACTTCTGCGGTCAGATACCCTACCTTAAACTTTTCTGGTAAAGTCGGGCAGTCAAACGTGAGGATTGTGTTGCGTGTCGTTATATATTCATTGTTTTTCCTGATTTTTATTTTCTTTACATCAATCACCATCTGGTTTTTTAGATTTTCCAGAATCTCTTCTGAAGGGACATCGATGAGTTCTGCTAGGGACACCACACCACGGCAAGTATTAACAGTCCTGTGCAAGGTTGATGTTATGTTGATTCCGAGCATTTGCTGTATATTCAGTATGCGCTCACAGTCGGCTTCCGAGGTGCATTTCAGAAGTAAGTCACCCGATCTACACTGTTAGAAGAAAAGGTATAAAAAAGGTATAAATAAGGTCTAGATTACGACATTTATACCTCATCACCATTGTCTATACCCTGTTTAAACCATGTGTGAGGTACAGATCACTGATTCTATACCTTCCACGGCAGCTGAGGGTGTAAAAAAGTACTTCCATATTACGTTTATACCTTCAGCGTTTTGTATACCTTTTCTCCCGCAACATCTGGGATCACATTAATTTGTGACGACGACTATATCATCTCAGTTAAACAAGAAGTTAATTTAAAAATATAGTCAGTAATACAGTAGCATTCTAATTATATTGGGTAGTGACATCTGTAAGCCAATTATTTGATCCCAAAATAAATAAATTTACACGCCCTCACTTCTTAAGTTGCTTGCCGCGCGAAGGATGGTCTCCACCATGTGTAGCCGCGGTGTGTTGTATATGTATCTGTTCTCCAGCAAATACCAACTGGTCCTGGAAATATTTTTCCTAATATTTGTTGGTGTTGCTTCTTGGTTTCCAATTTAATGCTAATTGTTACTTAATTTATTTCCTCTCCGATTCACATCCATGCTTTGTGAGTTTGTGCGCGAGTGTCTCCAGGTATTTTCTTTTTTGTTATCATTCCTTTGGTCCTGTTTTTTTTTTTTTTTAATATTTGTGGAAAGCTGCGCTGCGAAGCCGCCACTCGGATATGACGCTGAAACAAATCGAATATTACCGTTTTCTTCAATTATACCACAAAGCCCTTAAAAATATACCGTCTAGGAGGTATATGTTTATACCCTGAGGTGCAAATAATATGCCTTCAGGGAGGTATAAAGATAGTATACCTTGAGGAAGGTATAGCGTTTATACCTCAAAAGGTACACGCCCTGGGACAAGCCGTTTATACCCCAAAAGGTATAATTTTTTCTAACAGTGTAAGGCGCTTGATTTCGGTCACGTTCTTTGACAGGGATGCCACCGCCTTCTCAATGAAGAACGTCGACATTTTCCCTAGTGGAGTGCTTTTCTCAGTATCAGTGCTCACACTGCTGACAACTATGTATTTAGCTTGGAAGGTGTCGGACACCTCTTTGGAAACTTCGGTCCGCGGACGCTTTCCGCCCGCGATCAAGGAATGAGAATAATGCTGAACCATGCGATGTTTAAGAAATGAATGTTCCCGTTGGTCACCTATACTTCACATTCATACATGTGGGAAGGTCTCGGAGTTTTAATGAAAACCCATCGGCCGGGGCTTGACCAAGACCCCGACCGCCACCGTTCAAGGCTTCTACCCTTCACCTTAAATCCCCTCGGCACGGTACGGTTAATACCTTGGGACTGGGGGCTGGGGTCCGTGGTGGCGCCACTCACCAAACACCAGCCGAAGCCGGCGCCCCCTGCGGGGGATGCCCACGATGTGACAATAGACCAGTAGTGTACCCGCTACCGAATGTATCGCCATACCGATACTCGTTACTTGGGTAAAAAGTTGCGAAATACATATCGATACTCCCTTTTTAATGTAACGGAGTAGGGCTACCGTTGCTACAAGAGAAGTGTCTCCATACTTTTGGTCAAAATACGAAGAAGTTGCATGAAATCTGCAAAAAGTTTTTTAGCAGTAGCTGGCGCTCAAAGTTTTCGTCTGTCTGCGCTGGGCGGACCAGTCACAATGAATACTGCCATTAAATCTTTGTGAGCTTATTTAGCTGCCGCATTTTTTTTTCTCTCTTTCTCGTTCTTGTTTTTCGTGGTTGATGTCCTTTATGAGAAAATGGACCAGCGTTAAGCAATAAAACTAGACAACATTCCTTGTAATCGTGGTACAATGTTCGGCACAATCAACAGACGCTATGTTGGATCTGTTGACAGACGCCATCACACCTAGCGAACATAGTGGTATCGATTTCATAGATGCATGGGTCTCCGGATACGACCGTCCGTTTAGTGCTCGTCAGGGAAACCAGCAGGCGCGATCCCGACCGAGCAGATTCCAACCAGATCCCGCGCGAGCGCTCGCAACTTTTGCCGCAGATGGTCTGTACAACTACAATGTTAAATGGTCACTAAAATGCAAAAACAACTTCCTCTGAAATGAAAGTCCGTGTTTCAATGAGTGTAATAACAGCAAAATTTGTTCACACAGCGCTACCGGTTAGAAGAAAAACGCAATGGAAACAGAGCCGTCTTTTGCGGCAACTAATGGAATCCCCAGCAGGCAAAGATTGGCGGCATCCAATGAGACAGCAGGAGAAGCGCGCGCATATCTATCGTGGTCGTGTGGATTTGGAACGAGTCCGATCGTAGTGTTCCGTATATGGGCGGCATGATGCGCACTGCTGCATTTTTCAATACCGATTCATGAATGTTCCACTGACAACATTTATCTTCACCTCCTTCGGACAGCGACGCCAGTGCGCTTCGCAACGCGCGCTATTCTTTTCACCGGGACTGCTCCATGACGTGGCACGCGCATGGACTCAAAACACAGATGCACCAGCAGAAACGACGTTCACGGCTTAGCGCCGAAGCAAGAAGAATCCGGTATAATATCGACTGTAGCTCCGTAACGGAATCAGAGTTTTGAATTGTGATAATAAGCACGGAATTAACATAGCGTGTAACGTAATTTGAAGTGAACTTTTTTTTGCATTTTATTGGCCTTTTAAACTTTCCAGCCGGCACGACGGGAATCTATGCTGCCGAAAGAGCAAGTGGTCGGACAGAAGAGCGTTTGTGAGCCACACAGAAACGTGCCTTCCCACTTAGCGCGCTGCGAGTGACAGCGCAAAAGCACGTGCAATTCGCCGCCAACTTGTCCAGAGCCATGACTATGCGCTCCTCATGCATTAGATTAGGCGCTCGGTACACCAGTCCCGCCACGTAAATCACACATATGCCTGGAATGCGCAAGCGCAGTTTTTGATGCGGTTTGTGCTTGTAGCAAAATGTTGCCGTCGAGACCCGTGCGTCCGTTCGACGGCGTGATCCTCAACATGGCGAAGTCAAGAATAACGCGACGCCTATAGTGAAGCGTTTTGGCAGAAATGTGGAGGAAGGGCCCAGGCGCGGTGGCTGCTTTATTTTCAAAACGGCCCGACACAGGCTCGAGAACTCTCGAACTGGACCCGAACCCGGCCCGAGCCTGCAGTCAAAACGGCTTTGAAGTCCGATTTCGGCCCGCGGGCAGGGCCTGGCTTGGGCATTCGGGTCAGCCTGGCGTTTTGCAGTGCCCTAGCTAAGCCAGTTAAACCTGCATCCCCTGCGGCTAATTTCTCAACCTAAATCTGACCAAAACTGCGTCGTGCACAGGGTGTACGTATATACCCTACGAAAATGAGTTTTGAGTTTCTCTGAACATTTTGTAGAGTTCATTTTGAGTCAACAACAACTCAATAGAACATCAATGTGAGTGGAGTTAGCTCAAGAAGAACTCAATAGAAATTCTATTGCACAATGTTCAATTGAGCTGGGTTACTATTGCTTTTCTGTTGAGTTTTAACTGTGTTGAGTTGCCTTAAAAAGAACTCAATAGAATTTTTATCCCACTACATCACCATTACTTATCTGTTGTTGTTGCTGTTGCACCGTTTTCAATACACACTCAATTGCAGAGTCGCTATTGCTTTTCTGCTGAGCTTTAACAGTGTTGAGTTGGCTTGAAAAGAACTCAATAAAAGTTTTATTGCACAATTCTCAATACACACTTTATTGCAGAATCACTATTGGTTTTTTGTTGAGCTTTAACAGTGTTGAGCTGGATAATTGTGACATATGTTCACCGTTGATTACAACATACACGCACTTTACTGCGTACGACATTATTGACATAAAACGTATTTTTCATTGCTTGCGGCGTGGATCCTTTACGTGTTCATCCGTACTTTTACGGTAAAATTTGCCACGCAGCTTCACATTGGTGAAAGTAGCCATCTCACTGCGCAATTTTGACTTTCAATGAACTATATCGAATGACGCAAACGAAAAGCAGTTGGGAACACAAACGTTATGTTGGTGGTGAGTTCATACCCCAACCAATTCCCCACTTCAGTATTGTTTGTATGCGTAACCGAATTAAGCTGAGGCGCCGCACCTTCCATTCCGACTCAGAGGCGAGTAGGACTATCGAATTTGCGGAAGCTCGCAAGACAAGTAATATATAGTATATGTTTTCTCTCAGGAAGGAAATGTCATTGTTCCATATGCCTTGCTAACTGAGTTTTTTGGGCTTATGGGTCACGGAAGTTTTTATATTTATCTTATTTATCTCGTTTTGTTTTTTTAAAACTGCTGCGCACATTGCCTGCTAGGAGAAAATACGCGAAACAAAGAAGAGGAAGAACAGAAAATGAAAAATAAAGTGACCGACGTTGAAAAAAAAAAAAAAAAAAACGTCAGAAAGAAAATTGTTGAGTTCAACTGAAGACGCGTGCTGCCTCTCAAAAAGAAAACTACTATTTGTGATGTCAACAGCACATTCACACTACATACTCTACCACCATATATACATGTACTGAGCACAGGTAAATAGACGTGGTGTGGTTCAGACAAATGCACTTTTCCAGATGTTCTGTACTTACAACATGACTTTGTATCCAAAACATATTAGTCATGACTAGGGGGGGGGAGTATATATAAGTTTAATAACAGGAGGTGGTGTCCACGCAAGGAGAGGTCAGCCAGACCTATGTCGGCTTGCTACGCCCTGGTGGAGGAAAAAAAAAAAACCCCGGCCGGTTTCTTTGCAGTGGGGGCGAGTGCCCAGGGCCGCGATTCTCAGTTCACAACGTAACACTCAGTTGGGTGTCCTGTAGGTATTGCAGGAGAGCCCTTGTAACGGCTCCCTGCTGTTAGCGTGCCACGGGGCCGAGAAGCACGGCCAGTGAGAGCGAGCCGTGTCCCAGGCGTTGGAGGCGATTGGCGAGGACAGCGCGGGCTGCAGAGTACTCTGAGCAGGTTAGTAGGAGGTGCTCAACGTCTGCTACTGCGCCACAGGTAGCGCAGCTAGCTGAGCGACGCTTTCCGACCTTGCACAGGTATTGCGGTGTATATGCGACGTTGAGTCGGAGCCGATGCAGCAGCGTTTCTTCTGCGCGGACGAGCTGCTGGTATGGAGCGAATTGCATTGTCGGGTCAATGGACTGGATATACGCATTGGAGCGTACAGCGTCTTCGACAGAGCGACGCATTTCGGAGGCACACCACTCGCGGATCTTTATAAGGCAGGCGGACGATGTGAGCGGCATACTAGCTGGCGGGCCGACGTCTTGGTGGGCACGCCTCGCGGCGGCGTCCGCTCGGGAGTTCCCACTGAGGCCTACGTGGCTGGGAATCCACTGTAGCCGCACACCGTGGCCAGAGCCGCAAAGAGAGTCGCATGCGGCGATGATAGCCGTTTGGAGGTCGCTGATGATTTTGGTGGCGTGAGAACTCAGGATCTCCAGGGCTGGCTTGCTGTCGGTGAGGATCGTCCACTCTGCAGGTGGGGAGGACGAGATGTGCTGAAGGGCCATATTGATTGCGAATAGCTCTGCTTCCGTGGAGGACGTCTCGTTGGGGAGCTTGGACGCTTTCCCAAAATCTTCGTGGGGCATATAAAAGGCTGCAGCTGCTCCACCAGGTATCACAGACCCATCAGTATAGACGGTCTGCCTTCCGTGGTGCAGCGAGGCTAGGTGTTCCAGGGCAAGTTGATGTGCTACAGGCGCTGGCGTGTCGCTTTTTTTCCCGAGGCCATGGATAAATGTGCATATGGGAGGTTGGTCGAGAGCCCATGTTGGGGTAGCATACGATACGTGAGATGTGGGAGGTGGGACAACACCCTTCAGACGGCGCACTGCGCTACCATCATGACTAGGGTTCGGATACCGAAATCCAGGATTTTGGCATAATTTCTTGTCCCAGGATCTCGCGAGGCCAAATCCCGGAACTTAGGGATAACGAATTTCGGCTTGCTGGACAACAAATATGCGGTCGTACGAGCGAAAAGGATAGAACGATGTCTTACCGACTTTTGGTTTCAAGCGGCCCTCCCCTAAAATATCATTTGCAATCTGAAACCGAACCAACCTCATCGTCCACGACATATGACGAAGACGTTACCTGCTGACTTATGTGAATCACGCAAGCTATACCCAAGAACTGCCCTCAACTTGCATTAAAGCTCCTACGAAATCGTGCGTCTTCCGATCCATAAGGCCATAAGGTCCAAAAGGCACCACAAAGTATTGCAGAATCTATCTCTCTCTGGAGTATTTCTCTTTTTTGTTCTTCTAATCTCATGAACATGTATGTATGAAAGTGAGAAGAAAAAGCTGAGATAGCCCTTTGGGAGAAGATTATACTGGGATGCTCCAGACCAGAACACAACAATTACTGTGGATGAGTAAAAGGGGGAAAGAGCAAAACGCACGTTATGACTGTTACGACTCAGTTATGACACCAGTTATGACAGTCTCGGTTCGAACTACCGGCGGCTTTCGTCCTGAGGCACTTCCCTTCACCTGTTATGACCAGGAACGTCATGCCTTCTCGTGCACTGCTAACCGCGGGATATATGCTGGGGGGAAGCCACAAGATATTCCGTAGCGTACGAGAAGAGACGCATTCCAACGCAAAGTCGATAATCGTTAATATCACTTTAAGGTCACACCAAACTGCCAATTTTTACCGCTTTTCGATAATAAAGCACGGTGCGAAAGCTCAATAAATACGCGACGAAGCTTTTGCGCGTCCAGCAGGTTTTTTTTTTCTTTGTGTGTGCATGTGTTTTCTTCCACTATAATGTTCCGCGGGGATGACAGGAAACGCGCATTGTATCGCAATTTGTGATAGTATGAAGGATGCACAACAACAACAACAATAAATGATGAAGAAGTGATGACGACATGGGATGTTTCCCCGTAGTAGCCACAGGACCAACTCTATAAGTACACGACCTCCACACTCGCCGCTCGGTCCATGGGACTTCCGTCCGCGACGGAAGTTGGTGCTCCAAGCGAAACCACCGCGAGGGGCGCTGATAGAGTGCCATACGAAATACGAAGTTTGCCTTTGCGGTTTGCATGCATTAATTTTGCGATGTAGTGCTGCTATAAATGTTTTATTCGGAATACTTCATTTCTGTGGGACCATGTGTGTGTCCGGCTTGTGTGTACCAACTCAGGAGGCAACTGCTTGGGCAAAATCTATGCGAAATAGTGGACAACCTAATGGTGTTTCTAGCGGCTTTTGTTGCTCTTTGTTTTCTGCAGGACACACGTGTCCGCCCTGCTGTGCAGCTCAACGCGTGTTACGTAGTGTCCATACAGCTGTTCATTTGGGGGTTTGATATTAAAAGTTGAGTCTGGAAAAAGCCGTGGAAATCGTTTGATTGTAACGTACAGTGAGCAAAACCTTAAGCCGCGCCCCGCAATTCGATCCATATTTTTAGTGAGTAGTTGTCCTTTCATGGCAGAATAATTTGAAAAAACGCTTATCACGGTGTTTGCACACAGGTACATTTATATACATTCAGGACCCTACTTCACTTCACAGGGATATACTCCAGTTCACAGAGGTTAATATGACAGGATGAATTAGTGGTGAGCGCGAAGCGAAGACAGATTGGAGTTCTGTTTAGAGCTCTTCGAGGATGCCAGTGGCTTGCACCAAAGCAAAACAGGAGCGAAGAGCCCGGCACTGATGCGCAGGTGGACACATTTCTATACAGCATCCTGGGAAGCGCTGCGAAAAATTCCCGAACCCGTCCTGGGATCCCGGGATTCACACTTAGAGATCCCGAAATCCCGGGATTGCAAAAACGGCCCGGGATTCCGAACCCTAGTCATGACTAATATGTTTTGTGTTTTGTTGTTTGTTCCAATTAGACCACCATGTGCAGAAACCCATAAATTATCTGTCATCTCTGTGGAAGGTCACTGAGAGTAACAGTTATTCTTTAACAGTATCTCAATAGAAGGACAACTCAGAATCATGCAATACATGGTAAATGGAATTGCAATAGAAACGTATTGCCCAATATTCTATTAACTCTCAATAGCCAAGGCAATTACAACTAAATGAATTTTCAATAAAATATTTGCAATGCCTGTTGAGGAAGTCCAAGAGAGTTTCAATGGAATCTCAATGGAATATCACGTGAAATGAGGTATTCAGTTACAATGAAAATAAATTACATTTGTTCAGAACTTTTTGTTGCTCGAGGAAGCAAAATTAACTGTTGCAAAATCTGACTTTGACTCTAGTTTGGCTATCTTCGGTTATACCTTACCCTACTTACCCCTTCCCGTATTAAACTGATTGCTCTCGAGATTGCAGCGTAGCCTTCGTTCATAATAATTCCGCAGCTTTGTTTGAACAGGGTGGGATCAATGTGACAGAAACAGGAAGCCTTAGTCGTAGAAAATATTCGTACCTCATCCTTTCCCCTCTTCGTTTTTTCGTTGAATAACTAACACCCCACTAGTACGTTATCTTCATTTCTGTGTGCGTGCACATGGGTACCACCACTCTTTTCATTCTGTGTTCATTGAGATTTAGAGTATTCGCAAAATTTATTAAGCTTGCATCTTGTGATCTAGGCTTCATGCGAATTATTGATACAGTCGACCCCCGTTTATCCGGACTTCATTTATCCGGATCCCGCGGTATCCGGACAAAAGGCACGGGAACAGATTTTCCTCCATGTATTTTGTTCTCGTTTATCCGGACTTCAGCTTCCGGACTCGGACAAGAATTCCAGGGAACGAAAGTCGAAAATTCTTGTAATCCAGCTTCAGTTATCCGGACTACCGTGAGTAAGAGGAGACGCTGACCCCACTTCGTCACCCTTTTCGCTGTTTTGGGTTATTCCCGTCACACGTCAGGGACCTACATTCCTCCGTAGGGGAGACAACCGTGCACGATGACCCCCTTTTCTATTTGTGTGCGTCTCGTTGACCAGTCGAGTCATTTGGAAATATCTCGAGCAACTGTCCGGTTCTAGAGGGGAAAACTCCAACCCGAGGACCTGCTGCTTACGGCCCGTTGAGCTGCGATTCCTGATGCAGAGATTCACTGCAACTGCCGTAGATGATGTTTCTGACTACGTTGACGTTGATAAGGATGATGACGCGTGTGCAGCTATGACTGACGACGGTGTGATTGCTGCTGTTGTCTCCGATCATGTGCAGCAAGACGGTGCCGATGACGCCAGTGAGAAACAAGGCTCGGACATTGACACTTTGCGACCGCACTACATTCTTCGAGCAGCGCAACAGCGTGGCTCAACTCTATGCAATTAGCAAAAGTTTGCAGGAATCGAGTGCCTACACTACTATGTAACAGCTGTCATTGACGAGATTTCTGTGTTTTAATTAAACCTTACTCTGTAGGACGTCTCTATTCGGTCGTTTCATTTATCCGGATGCCCCGGTATCCGGACGATTTCGCCGGGAACGGCACCGTCCGGATAAAAGGGGGTCGACTGTATATACTTTTACGCCACTTTACTGGTGCTCACCTTAGAACCGTACGCAGCTACCCAGTATACTTGTCAGAGATATCCTAATTTCTTCCGTCAATAATTTTAACAATTACTACTACACTATCCTTCCAACGATTTTTATACACGGCGTAGTCTTTTAAAGTTCGCCAAGGAAACTGAAATATGTCAGAAACACTCACATTTCTCACACAGCGCCTTTCGTAATCTTTCAGGGCATTACAGCTGAAGCGTGATACCCGCAAGAAAAAATGCCCACACCTGACATAAAAGCCCAACAACCTTCGCAACGTCCTCTGAGGGTGACGCCGATAAACCCAGAGCTCCAACATAACCGAGTATAAAAACCTGGAAAGCACAAAAAGAGAACTTGTCTCGCAACACGATCTAACCCTGGAGGCATTTCATTTCTTTGCGAAATCGCACACGCGTGCAAGAAGGCCCGTCTAACACCACGACCGTTGTTGAGGGAAACCTCGTCCCATTTCCTACTTGGTCGCCTCGAAAAAAAAAAAAAAAAAAGATAAATATATAAAAGCGCTATCTGGACAGAGGGAAACAAAGCGAGAGACATCAACTCTTGTCAGAAGACGAAGGAAACAGAGGGGTAGCGAGAAAAAATAGAGGGAAAAAAGACTGGCAGGCCTTCTCCGAAGCGTGAAGAGAGGCCACGCGGGACCACTCATACCCTTTCCCTCATTCCCTCTCTTCCAACTCCTTCGCTCACCTCCAACAGCATGGTCGTTTTCGCAATCCCCACCGCTCCACGCGACAAAAACAAAACAAAAAAACATTCCCTTCTTTCTGAGACCAGCATGAAACTTGTTACGGCCACTGCATGAGTAGCAAGGGTTGTATGTGTAGCATTGAAGACAGGAAGAATATAGGTGCACGGATCTACGATGATCGTCCTGGGAATTGTGGTGGGAGGCCAAAGTACAAATGCTCAGGCGAGTTATCCAAGTGGTGTTTGTTGAGTAAGGAGTGATCTGTGTTCACCTCAAATCGAAGGCGACCCGATAGAGCGGAGAAATCCGCCTGAGTGCTGTTGAAGGGCGCGCGGGTTATATCGTTGTGGGGAGTCTATCAGGCAATGAAAAACATGAAGGTGGGATGTTTGGATTGGATTTTGTGCTCTAGCTGCCCGGTGGAAGAAGGCTGCTCTGGTGTGAGTATGTAACAAAGAGGAGCGACGAAGCGGGAGAAAAAAATAGTGACAAGTTTGATGGTTTTCCCCTGATGGTTTGATGGTGGTGTGTCCCCTTGCTGTCCGTCCTGTAACACTTCGCAGCATTTTTTGCACCTTTGATGGTTTTGTTCATAGATTGAGAACTTACCCTTCAAAAAGAACTCGTTACAAGTTAAGTTACCGCGTGCTAAATGTAACTAAGTTAATAACGAAGTTCTTCAGCATGAAATCTAACTCGCAGTTCTGAGTTACTTAACAAAAAGAACGAGTTACTTCCAAGTTACTCCGGACACAAAATAGCATTACGCAGGTGCAGCGCGCGAGCAGTTGAGTTAGACCTTGAGTTGCCTGCGGAGGAGTGCAACACGCTTAGATCGTTTTCCTTTATGCCCAACAATAGACCTCTCACTGTTTGTAAATAAATGACGTCATAGCGCTCGACGGCGCCAAAATTTGGTAGAATTGAACTACGCTTGAAGCTAGAGGTGAACAAGGTCGCGACCGAAAGTCACAGTCTTGAGGGGATTACGACATGACCCCTTCAATGGACGAGACCCTCGGTCCTACTTTTCTTTCAATGTGAGACAGCGAACAAGTACGCGTTCATGGAACCCAGCCGTCCCTCCGCTTTGTTTCGGTTTCAGTCTGTCTACCAATATGTCGTGATGACGTTTTTCTGGTAGAGGCCTATTCGAACGCTTTGCATCTTACCCCCTGTGGGCGCACAATGGTTCAGCTTTATTTCAATGGCAGCAGTTCTTATTTCCTGAATAAAATACTGTCACCCATTGAATATCACGTTCTATGGCAAAATATGCCATGAAGGAACCGGAGAGAAAGCAAGGAAATGTGTGGACGTGAGTGAAAAGCGAGTGAAAAGCGAGTTAAAGGTAACTTGGAACTTAAGTTACTTTTGGCAAAGTTACCAAAAAAAGGAACTAGTTCCTCTGAAAGTTACCACGGCGCAAAAGTACCGAGTTACGTTACAAGTTACCAAAAAAAGGAACTTAGTTACAGTAACGAGTTACTTGTAACGAGTTACCTCGAACTCTGGTTTTGTTTATGTTGTAACAGGGCCTTGTGTATCATGGCCGAGGTGCGTCTAAAGCTCGAACAGCACGGTCTCCCTGCTGAAGGCGTACTGAAAAAAAAAAAAAAAAAAAAAAAACATTAGTGGGTGTCGTCAAACATTTGGGGGGGGGGGGGTAAGTGCAGGGGGCATATGGATAAATCATAAGGTAGCATTTGTTTCCCGAGCGCTCTGCCTGCCGATGGGGCGCCATATTGATCGATGTGGGATGGTGCGTCCTGGACCCACTTCACAGGGAATTGCCCACATTCGCCTCGCAGGGTCTGAAGAGAGATCCCAGTGATTATAGTGAGACAGCACACAGCCTGGGCCAGATCCAGACCCTCGCTCTGACGGGACGTTCCTTTGTCGGAGCGCGTAACTGGGGAGAGGAGAGGGGGAAGACTAATGCTTAACCTAATATTTTAGGTAGACTATGTAACGGAGAAGGTATGAAGATCAATTACAAGCTTTCTTTTAGTATTCAAATACCTTAAATGCCCCGATGGCATTACATAAGGGGCGCGGGGTTACAGTAAGAACTGGGTCTCACAATTCCTTACAAAATCGTCATATGTAGAAAAATTTACAATGTGCCCAGGCAGTGAATTTATTCTTGTATGGTAGTTTGCATAGGTGAATGGTAGCAATAGTCAGCGGTACAGGAGCTTAAATGAATGGTCAACACGGCTTCAGGAGTGGTGCGCCATTTCTACGTATGAGGAACCCGAATGAAATAATTTATACAAATGCGACAGTCTGCGTACTTTTCTTCTGTTTTCTAGAAGAGGAATGGATATTTTTCTTAAACTCGGTTATACTGGTACGATCATACTTTTTATATATAAATCGGACGGCTCTATTTTGAAGTAACTCAAGTTGACCTTTAAAGTAGTTTTGATGAGGATTCCATATCACAGAGACATATTCTATCTTTTAGTGGACAAGTGAGTTGTACGCGAGTAACTTAACTTCTGGTGATGCTAGGTACAACGTTCTTCTGAAGAATCCTAATGTTTCATTTAGTTTGTGGCATATTTCTGAAATGTTTCTTGTAAAATTCATTCTAGGTTCATTTAAGGTTTCTTGTAAAGGGAACGCGTAACTACTTGATACATAAAACTTTCTCTAAATTGGTACTATTCAGCGAGCGATCAATTGTATAACGTCTCGTAGATCTTAAGAATGTAACAGATTTAGTTTTTGTCACATTAACCTCCACTTGCCACCTATTACACCAATTTTGAATAATATTTAAGTCGTCCTGCAATGCTCCACAGTCGGTTATCACTAGCTACTGCACGATAAAGAACCAAATCAGCTGCATATATTCTAACACATGATTGAATTGAGGTGGGCAAATTACTTATATACAAGATGAAGAACAGGAGTGGCCCAAGAACAGTGCCCTGAGGCACTCCTGATGTGACCTTGACATGGCGTGATAATGATTTCCCCTCCTTTACACACTGCGTCCTATTTCGAAGAAATAAGCTAATCCAATTTACTATGCCAAAGTGTAGATTCAGAGCGTTAAGTTTATTAATAAGACGATGATGAGGCACACGATCAACTGCTCTTGCAAAATCAATGAAAATAGCATGTACCTGCTCATGCCTATTAAAAGAAGCCAAAATGAAGCCGCGTTGATTCACAAAAAAGAAATCATGAGAAACTATGTGCTTCATAACAACGCCCTTGGACACCCGACCATCAGTTTCACGCCATGCAGGCGTTTGTGCGATTTTGCGCAGACTCCAAGTTCGTGGACACAGTGTGACTGACAGTGTGTGTGGACAGTGTGCGTTAGTGACAGACGGAGAGTCTTTGTTAATCATTGGTTTTATTGTAGATAGCCATTTGTGTTTTCCTAAGTGATCCGGAGGAGCCGGCTCTCGTAATGAGTGCCTATTTCTCCATTTTTTTTCTTGTCTTATCAACCCAACTCAACTCAGAAAAATACAATATCTCCGATGACCTTACAGGAAACACAGGTAAGTGAAATAGGTAAAAAATTCTGGGTAACGTTAGCGAGAAAAAGATTCGAAAAAGAAAAAAAAAGACAGTTGAGAGCATAGTAAGCAGATGCTCTCAACCGTCTTATCTTTTGTTTAGACTATGTAAGGTACACTATGTTCCATGGAATATGTGGTATTTAAGTAACTTACTACTTTAACTAACTGACTTTAAGTACTATGAAGCTACATTGGTGACATTGTCGACCATGTTCTCCAGTACACTACCCGGACATTAAGATGTCGATAATATTTAATTTAATTTAATAATAATATTTTTATATATTGGACTTGTATTTATGGGCGTGTAAAAACTCTTAGGAGCATCACAGTGCTACTACTGTGAAACCTCCCATTGCGGACGCTTCTCCTATAGGCGGACACCCCCCTACAGCGGACAGCTGCGTTGCCTCCGGCAAGCACTAAAGCTCTTATGCTAATACCTCTCGTGTACGGACACCTCCCTTCAGCGATCAAGAATCCTGGTCCAGTGGGTGTTCGTAATAGAGAGGTTTCACTGTAGATCAAAACAACAACTGCTACATGCATCACCATGGGATGAGATTACTAAATCAGGATTATTCAAAGCGATGCGTTGCAATTCAGGAGGGCGCCAGAACTCAGCTCAACATATGCGGTAACATTATCCGGAAGCACTCCATTGTCTCATTGGGAAAAGATGCGTGGTAACTGGACTAATTGTACCAGGCAGGTCAACGCGGGCATGCCTTTTTCCGTGCGACTGTTTTGCGCAGAGGCCTGTATACGTATAGGAGCTGAGGAAACAAGTGCTGTATGAGGTTGAACGAGAAAAAAAAAAACGAACTTAAAGCAGACGTACGGCTTCGGTATGGAGCTTCTTTTTTTGGCCAATGCCTTACGGGCGTCATTTCACGCGAGTACGGGCAGCGTTGACGTGGAGGTGGCAGAATCAGATCCTGAAGCCTTCGAGGCACGATTCAAAAGTAATTGCTCTTGCGACTTTCTTTTGGGATCCTCGAAAATGAAATAGGGATGGGAATCTGCTGGACCTCCAGCTTGTCGATGTGCTCCTTTCGCTGCCACGTGTCTGCACCGCTCTATTGAAATGCAGACAATGATGTATTTTAGATTGCCCTGTAGCAGACTTGTAGATATCTTGAATACGTACTCAAAATACAGTATTTTTATTAGTTTTTTCCGGTATTTTGGTACTCTACTCAACACTTTTTGCGACAAGTATTTTTAGAGTATTTAAAATACTTTTCTTTTTCAGTATTTGCTACTCAGTACTCAAAATACTTTCCTTCCTCGTCAAGCCGTATCCAGAACACCTCTACGCCGCGTCCAGATTTTCAGCTCGCTGGAGCTTAATGCCTTTTCCCTTTCTCTTCGTTTTTTTTTTTTTGGGGGGGGGGGGGGGGGGAGATTCGCGCATCTGCCATGTATATCCTTCTGTACAACAGGCTGGTCCCACGCTCGGCCTTGCTTGTCAATAGCCTTGTAACCCCTTCCTCAGAAAACTGTTCGTAAACATATTGCCAGGTGAATCCCAAGGGGATCATATAGACACAATGAAATCCCGGTATTTATTTCTTTAAACAGCAGTCACCAAAGCAATACACACGCGCCAGAAGTTGAAAGACCCGAGCTGACATACAGGAGGGATTACGAGGTTTTGGGTCAGAACATATCACCAAACTTTACTTGAGTTCACCAAAGTTCATCAAACATTACTTGACACGAAGACCCTGCAAATAAACAATGTGCCTAAGTATGGCAGATGAAGTTTATTCCTTTCATTTGTACGGACGCGTTCAGAATACGCGTTTCACTTACTGCTAATGCTAAAGTACTTTAAAGAATAATAATTTGGGGCATTATATTGCCAAACGACTGCGATCGTGAACGACGCCACAGTGGTCGGGTCTGTGGATTAATTTTGCCTACCTGATGGTTCTTTAACGTGCGCCGAAATCTCGACACACGCCGCACACTACATTTAAAGTCCCTCGCGGAAGACGGCATGTCGAAGCAACTTGTACCCTTCCACCAAGTTGCCACCGTCCTCGCCCGGGTTCGAACCCGCGATCTTGAGATCAGAGGTCGGACACGCTACCGACTAAGCCACCGAGTGCGACAGTACTTTAAAGAGTATCTTAAATACTTCAAGTATTTAGTACTCTACTCAAATTACTTTGTTTTTAGTATTTTGTACTCTATTTTAAATACTGTTTTTTTACACAGAGTATTTTGTATATGTCTACCCTGTGGTGATGAAATTCTACGTGTTGCATTGTTGGCAAGACAGGCGACTGCTTCAATATTCCATCAGTTTATTCAAGGTGCATGCATACCCTAGTAAGTTGTTATGCCATGCCTTCAATCTATGTACACTATCTAAGAGACTCGACTCCCTTTTGGGGCTAGATGCACTGTCACAGTTAACAGTCTCATTCAATTCTACATGAATGTCGCTGAGTGGGGACGGCATTTCACGCTTAGTCCTCACAGTCCTATGCGCATAATCTGGGTGTTTAAATGAAAATACTTCGAAGTAGAAGGAAATGCTGAGTCATAGAATTTCGCCACACACGTGGCGCCTCCGACGAGTACCAAGTTGAGACGCACGAAAAGGCGGCAACAATTTTAGGTGCGCAGAGCGCGAGAAATAAACTCGTTCCTTCTGCTTCTGTCATTCTTCCGTAAACAAGGACCGATTGCATGATGGCCGTTGAGGAAAATGTTTATGTTTAACTGTCCTATGTTTAATCTTCTATGTTTAATTGCCTCATCCACTATACAACGTAACGAGGGCAGATTATGACAGCATGACCGAGTAAACAAACCGAGTATGAAAAGTTGGTTCCTGTCAAAGCGAAACCTGAATTGAAAATTTTCGTTTCTTCACTTCAACGAGTTTGAATTTGAATATATATAAAAAAAGGGTTTACTTCAATGACATGTTACTTCTGCGATTGATTCTACGATAATGAGCGTGGGTGTCTATATGTTCAGCGGAATACTGTCGATGTCACAACGATCCCGACGGTTTGCAATGACTTGTCGCCGTCGCCTCAGCTATCTGGCATGTTCAGAGAGCTGCAGAGAAAGGAGAGAAACAACATCATGCTCAAATGGTGCTGTGCCTCCCTCAAGAGAAATTCCTGTCAGCTTTCAGCTTTAACTCATGCAATTTCCCGGCAGCTTGCAGTACGCTCTCAGTTAAGCACGACGGCGTTCAGACACTTTTGTTTGTACTTTTTCTCTCAGATATCGAAAGTAATTGGCAAAGTAACGTGTTACTTTTCTAGGCGTTACCGCGTTACTTTTTCCGTAGAGTAATTTGTAACGGTAATCAATTACTTTTCCTTAGTAACGTGTACAAGTCTGGCTATCGGGGACTACTTCTAATATTGATTGGTATCTGCGATCCGATCACTTTGCAGTTCAATGAACTCTGAAAATCTCTCTCTTCTCCACTAGAGCAATTGAAAAGCTTCAATTCCTCGAAGATCAACTTCACTTATGGTCTAAGTCTCAACAACAACAACAATAAATGAAGAAGTGATGATGACATGGGATGTTTTCCCGTGGTAGCCACAGGACCTTACCCCACTTCACAGCGGTTAAGATGAGAGGATGAATTACGGTGAACGCGAACCGACGACAGGTCGGAGTTCTGTTTAGAGCTCTTCGAGGAGCCCAGCGGCTTTCATGAAAGCAAAAGTCTCAGAATCATACGTTACTGCTACAAAAACGACCGCTTCTCCTACACAAACTTTTGTGAGTAAGGTCATGTTTTGTGTGTCTTGCCATGTCGTCAAGGCGTTGCTTTATGCTGTAGAAGTTTCCATCAATTTTTTCCTGGGAGCAAGCTGCATAGATCCTTGCAGTGATCCGTGAGCCCGGGAATATAATTTTGGCACAACTTCCACGTCTTCCAGCTCTGTTTGTAAGAGGTCTTGGGTCCAGTTACCACAACTTTAGTCATTTCGACGTGGAGCTTGGTGCTAGCTTTTACGCACATCTCATTCGCCCTCCCAAAGGTGCTTGTTAACACTGTTTCACCTGAGTGGTCCTGCTAAGAGGCACGACTTCCACGAGACTAATGTGAAGCTCAGGGGGTCAAATTCATCAGCCATCAGTCCTTATTCGGCGCCGCTTTTTCTTATCCAAAGTGGAAAAGGTCTGAATTCGCGTGGATTTACCACTGGCCCTCTTGTTTAGAAGAGAACACAATTACTTCGTGCGCCTCGCATAGTAAGCCACATTGTGGTTTCGCTATGCAGAGGTCTGCAAGGCACAGCTACGTAGAATGCTTGCGGTGCGCTTTGTAAAAGTTTGGAGGATTTTAGAAAAAGGATGAGGAGGATCAACACTTCTGCCAGAAACCTCAATTGCAGCAGTGATTTCATCCAGCTTGACTTTTAGCACTGCCGCGGTCTTCCCACCAAATAATTAGGGCGGATGTCACGCAAACCCGCAAACATTTTTGCTTGCCGGGTTCCGTCGCGGTTTAAAGGGCTACACTATGTACGCGGAAGGCCAAATAGAGGTGGATATTCGGATCCTCCTCGTCCTTTTTCTAAAATCCTCCAAACTTTTACAAAGCGCACTGCAAGCATTCTACGTAGCTGTGCCTTGCAGAGCTCTGCATCGCGAAACCACAATGCGGCTTACTATGCGAGGCGCACGAAGTAATTGTGTTCTCTTCTAAACAAGAGGGCCAGTGGTAAATCCACGTGAATTCAGACCTTTTCCACTTTGGATAAGAAAAAGCGGCGCCGAATAAGGACTGATGGCTGATGAATTTGACCCCCTGAGCTTCTCATTAGTCTCATCTAGTCTGTGCCACTAATTAAGTTAGGGACTTTGCGAGTGGCAGGCGCTTAATCAACATCTTTCTCCCCGAGGCTACTTTAAAGGCTTTCCTTTGTGGATGTTGCCTCTCGTTGGTAAAGAGTTACCTCCAACTCGCAATGGAACGCTCGCAGCTAATTTTCCTCCCGAGCTTCATAAAGAAGGTTTCGTAGCGATATTTCTCTCTGGCAACCGAAAATACTTTCACGTAGGTGTGCCTCTTAAAAGCGTTTCTGTGTGCGTGAGTTTCTTTAAGACCCCAATGTAATTCAAAGCGTTGCCCGAGAAAAAGCTTAGCCATGGTTCTGCTGAATATAACTGCTGTGTGCGAAGCAAAAAATGGTTGCAAGCTCGCGATAACCCTTTTACCTCTAGGGGAAGGAAATATTTTTTCTAACTTTGAATTTGAACTTGTACATTCGCAATGGTTCAGCCTTCGCAAGGATGGATTATTCTGGTGCATACAGGCTCTCAAACGTCGCAGACTGGGCGACGGAAAAAAAGTGGCTATGTTCCTTTTCTTTGTTGTTTTTCATTTCGATGTTCGGTGGCACTTCGTCATGTCCAGGATGCCTTGGGTTTCTCACTTCTTGGTACGGTGGGTTACACTTGCACAACCCGTCGGGAAACGCCTTCACAGCTTTGCTCTTAGTAACAGCATAAAGGACGCCACCCATATGGCAGCCTTAGCGATACAGAGATGTTTCAGCGAGAAGCCAGTGTATTACGATTGTTACAGCAACCCATTTAGACCAGTGCTTTACTTCACTTCGTTGTACGTGTTTATGATCTCGTACAGCATGGACGGATGATGGAGGCTTATCTGTTCTGGGTGTTTTAATCGTAATTACAGCGTTCAATTGCCTCTGGCGATGAAACTCTCCATTCATCATCTTAGAAATAAAGTTGCTGTCGTTGTTTGCAGCGTTCAAGCCAGTGTCCCTTACGGATGGTTCGTGAATTTACACGTGTTGCACGATCGCCAGCTAGCCATCCGTGTAGCTGTATGTTTAAATTTGCGCCCACACCGCAAGCGCCCCGCCCGCGCCCCGCGCCCGGAATAGCAAGCCCACACCGTGGCTAACCTTTCCCTTCATTTTTCTTACTTTGCATTAAACACATCCCCCCCCCCCCCCCCGATTGCATGCACGTAAACTTTCGTACCACTTTGTTGTGAATGTACGTTTTCCCCCACCACGAACTTTCGGAACTTTCGGAAGAGGCGTAGTATGATGTTCTGATGTTGGCGACTACACGGCCCCGGGTCTTTATTCCTCACGTTCATTTGGGTGCCTCCTTGCCTCTCTTATACACAAGCTTTCCTGTGCCTATTACACCCCTTTCCATAAGTATGAGACGCACCGCGGGAACGGGCTATAAAAAGAGTATGAAATGACGCTTCTTTCTATCTTACACACTAAACTTTTTTACACCCTTTCCAGTGTAAAAATGGTGTTTGATAACTCACACCTATTTGGGTGTAAAGTCTGTAGGGTGTAAGCAGTTACACCCTCGGTGCACCTGGTTCGTCCCATTAATGACCACTGGGAACGTACTAGACAGGGTTTCCCAAGGAAAGTGGCAGATCCCAATGGGCAATCAACGGAAACATGAGGCTATACTTGTGGTACTTGAGTTACATACAGGTGCACGTCAATAGTAACACCTGTTTAACTCTGGTACCATAAATATATCGCGTCAGGTTACTGTGTATCGCTCTCTTAGGCACTGGTCAACTTTTCCTGCGCCACACTATATATCTAGGGTCTTGGTAGTTGGCCTGGGTAAAGAGTCGGCGGGCATAATTTGCATATCATTTAATTCTGTGCAGTTCTAAGTGCTGTGCATGATGTTCAGTGCGACACTTAAAAACACTGGAGTGCATGGACCATCCTCACAGCACAGACCGAACAGAAGCTAAGGTGCTAAGTCCCATCGCTGCTAAAATTACAAAAATGCTGTGTGCAGCTGACCCGCCTTTTACACCCTATGGGCCTGATGACCTTCTCACGGAAGGGTGTAAAAAGCAGGTAGAAGGGCGTAAACAGCAAGATACACCCACTTTACACTCAAATGGGTGTTAGACAGTTAACTGTGGGGTGTAAATTGTGCAATACGCCCTTTTAACACCTAAAGAGGTGTGAAATTTTTTAGTGTGTATTGTAGATGTTTTCCCCCTTGGTTTAAAACGACAACTGTGACTGTCATAAGCGCTACACACTTGCTGACTACTCAGTCATGCACACTTGTAGAGTCACTATACTGCGGTGCACCTGACAAGAGTGGACAGAACAACCGACGAGGGGTCGGGTCGCTGCTATACTGCCGAGGTCGCCAATCCTAGTAGAAGTCGATTTGGTTCAATGCCATTGAAGTACTGATGAATGAGGAAATCCAGCGTTACTAGTACAAGCCTGGGAAAGTCTCACTGCAGCACACTCTGGAAGCACGACGAAGCAGAAGCCGCTTTTCAACGTCTTCGTTTTTGTTTTAGATGAAGTTATAAACAACAAAAACAACTTTATTTTACGACGATGATTGGGGAGTTTCATCGCAAGGGATCATCGCAGGGGGAGTTTCATCGCTCATAGATATACTTCTTCTTAGAGCACTGCACGGGCCCGGGCCCCCGACCCGGCCCGGGCCCGACAAGGCCCGCGGGCCGGGCTGGGCTTGTTATTGGCTGTGTGCTCCGGGCCGGGCCGAGCCCGGGCCGACAAAATACGCCAGCACCGCGGGCCGGGCCGGGCCCGGGCCGTTAAAATACGCCACCACCGCGGGCCGGGCCGGGCCCGGGCCGACAAATATGTTCCCGAGAGTCAGGCCCGGCCGGGCCACGCAGCTAATTCCACACATTGGAGACGCATTAGTTCATATCATCATGCGCTTGCGTCATTCCTGTGCATATTTTGCAAAGACAAGCAAAGGGTACTGCATTATGCATATGATTCGACCCTCTAGAACATTCTCCAAGCCACTTTACATTGCTCCTCACTCCTCACATATTTCACAATCACTTTGGCAAAGCTTGGTGAGAGGCATAGGGACTGGGAGAAGCAGTTTGTCGACAGCATGCTCTATCTCCGCAAAATCTTGACAGTGTAACGATAACGCCCCGTGCGTTCTGGATTTAATTTGGTCTCGTGCGGTTACGGTGTTAAACCGCCATCACTTGTATGTTTGTCTTCTCTCCTTATAAATTTACTTATAAATTTGTTTGATAATCGCCAGAAACGCGTACGTCGCGGCTGGAAATACTAGGCCGGGATCTACTCGCCGGGTCACCGGGCCGGGGCGGGCCGGGCTCTATTTGCTTAGACGCCGGGCCGGGCCGGGCTCTAGTCACTGGGTCACCGGGCCGGGCCGGGCCGGGCCGCATAAAAATATGAAGGTCCGGGCCCGGGTCGGGCCGGGCCATTTTTCGATGCGCCCGGGCCGGGTCGGGCCCGGAAAAGTCGGCCCGTGCAGTGCTCTACTTCTTCTACCATAACTTTGGATGGCTGTCTGGGCTTATACTTTGTCTCTTTTGTCCGTAACTAGGTTGTTTGCCTTATACCTTTATCCGGGCTAATTTGACTGAATCCACATTCAAGGGTCAATAGCCTTTCCCTCCTCTTCCATTTGTTGCTTGTCCAAGCGTGTGTAGTCCAAGCTCGTGTTGAAAGTTCCATGCCTTTCTTTTCCCTTGTCTTCCATTAGCTCAAAATTTCTTGCAGGGATACGAGGATCACTTCGGGTCTGTTGGTTCCGAAGGCAAAAGCCTATGCACGCACTCCTTTTGTATGATACGCGGTAGATTTAGTTTGTGAGTTCGAATAGACGCTACTGCATAAGTGGTTCATTTCGCGCTTTTAATAAATCGCGAGCGTGGATGGGCACGTTCGGGGAATATTTCATATCACCTGAATTTAGCGATACAGTTTCTCTATGTACAGGCAAACGCTGCCTTGGTGAGTTTAGCACAGACGTTGTACCGAAGTGCTAGAGGTAAAAGATTTCGAGATACTATTTCAACAATTGAGTTCTTCAATATGCGTGTCATGTCACGTTGATTTTATGACATTGCGATCGATCACCACCGATAACATCGATCGCCGACATTGTGGGCTCTATTATGGAAGAGCAGTGAATTACGCTTTCTAACGAGGAATCGTGAAGCTTCCTTACCACGTGTAATGCATGGAAGCCCATGTGTGGAAACTAAGTAGGCCTAAAGCTTGACTTTGGGTGGCTTTAGCGTGGCTCGCAACAGAGATACACGGCATCATACACAGATTGGTTAGTTCTCAATATAAAGCCGCAATGCAGAAATATCATTTAACGGTGCCCAGCGAGAATTGAACCTGGGTGCGATGTTTCGGAGATGAGCGAAAGGACATGTTCTGATGTGGACTGATGGACATGGACATTCTCAAGAAGGTCTCGTGGACATTCTACGAGATTGCGCACGGGAGCGGTCACAGGAGTCGGTTTTTGGAAGAGAGGATACAAAATAAACGGGCGACGAATCGAAATGGGATCGAACACAAGGTTCTGCTAGGAGAAGCTAACGTATCACAATCGGTGACAGAGAGAGGATGAGAACGCTCGAACCGTTCGAAGAGGCACCTTGAGGCAGGAACA
The DNA here is from genome assembly GCF_037126465.1 of Ornithodoros turicata. NCBI lineage: Eukaryota > Metazoa > Arthropoda > Arachnida > Ixodida > Argasidae > Ornithodoros > Ornithodoros turicata. The sequence continues at coordinate 118,654,572 of NC_088202.1, read as the reverse complement.
CTTACGCTGAACGTGTCGAGCGGTCCTTCATCGCAAGTGCTGTCACGGACGAACGGGAAGAAGGTCACGGCATTTTCAGCATGTTAGATGGAAATACTTTTCTACTTCTCAGGTGTTTGATAGGGCCAGAGACACCGCCAAGTTGGTCTCATACGCAGTTAGTGGAAAACGTAGGGTTGCCTACGAAGCCCTTAGTCATTACGGAGCCTAGCCCTTTCCACAAGAGAGAGACCAGAATGAGGGAGATACAGTCCTCGAGTTTATAGCCTCCTCAAGGACACGCGATCCTCGGGAAGTCTCCAAAGGCTCATCGTGTCCTCGTCCTTCAGAGCATCCACAGGGTCCGCAGCGTCCCCAGACTCCTAAGACGTCCTCAGGGTGACACATTTGGACTGTCCGTGAAGAGTCCAGTGGAAACATCATGCACCAGCCAGTAAAGTGAACTCAGGGGACGCAGTGCAAGGATCCGACACGAGTGATGGAGGACACTGTTTTTAAACTTGTGTTTAAAAATAAGTTACTACCTTAACTACTGCAAAGGCTTTTAAGCTTTCATACCAGCACCCTATTAAATACTGCATACCTAAACAGATGTTAGTGAACCACACCAACGTAAACGCAGAAAAGCCTGAGTACTTTTTTGTACAATTTCTCCCTCACAAAATAGCGTCTTAAAACAGAATTGATCGTTTTGCAAGTGACCTGACACGCTCCTAACTCAGGCGCGGCGGACGTCCTTAGAACAGTCTTAAAGGGGTTGAGAAACCACACGGATAGATTTTTGTCTCTGGCAGAGTCTGTACGCCTTACTCTACTCACTCCGTACGCAAAGTCCCACCTCCCACCTCCTATTATTTTTTATGCTAACAGTTTTAAAAATATCCAATTTTTGAGGCCCACGCCGACCGTGGCGCCAAACGGTGCCGGGCAGCTCCATGAAGTGGCCGGGAAGTGACGCCTCGACCAGTTGCTCTATGGCTCTACGTCATAGCCCTTCCGCTCATTTCTCTTCGCCGCGTCGCATCCCAGCGCTCGCCGCGTCTCTGTTTACAGGCGTCGTCATGAGGACGGGAACTCCGCACTTCCGTGGCGTGCTCGGTACTACAACATACCGAGATCGGGCGAGGAGGAGGCGAGCCAAGAGTGAAAGGATATCCTCATATTCAAAGCGCCATAACTCCGTGGCGCGGGAGCGCAGCGTGAGAGGGTTTCGACGGAGATGTTTTGCACCCATAAATCTACGTTTCAAACATGATGTTGTGTAATGTTTGAATTTGAATTCACAACCCCTTTAAAGATGACGTAAGGACATTGAGGAGTCCTATTATGATACTTGACGGAAGGGTCGATTTCGCTCTCCTGGGTACGTCATCTTTACGCGAGGTTAAAAGCCTGTGGAGGAGGTGCTATTCGTCTACATGAGTCACGACCGGCGGTGATGGTATGTCACGGAGAGGCGTTGACGGTGGCCTATCTCCATGGCCACGCCAGTGGAACTGAAGCCGCTGTCCCAGGCGTGTGGCCATCATCGTCGTTGTCCACGGCCCGCTACAAGCCCAGGCATGCGAATTTGGAAATTGGTTGAGCGGAGCCTGTCGAGACGTGTCGGTGCGTGGGTTATGCAATGACGTGACACAGAAGCGATCGTTAGCGGAGACACGCTTAACATTACCAGAGCGCAGATAAAGTTTCGGTAATCGTCAGCCCCATCTCACCATCACCTGTTTATGTGCGTGTCGATAGTCGTAGAAACAACGGCACGGAACGCAAAAGCACTGGGCAACCATAATTAATGTTCCATAATGTAAGAACACTAGGTGTACTTTAGTTCTCAGACAAAAGAGATACCGACAGGAGAGTTACAATATTCATCCATCTGATGACTCTCGTTGGAGAACTGTGAGGTGCAGTCGACGCGAGAGAGCGGGTCACTTGCAACGTGTATGCAAAGCAGTTCTGCAATGGATACCACAGCAAAGGATGTGCGAAACTCTAGACAAGGTAACATCCATTGAAACAGACGAACCGGGCAAAATGCCGTGGGACAGGTCCATTCTAAGTAACACTACTGGTAGAAAAGAGACTACTAAAGTAGGAGATGGACACTGGAGTAGCCGTATCAGTTTTGCCGTTAGAGCTGTTCAAGAAACAGTCGTCGCATTTGCGAAAAGAAGAGAGCAACGTCGTCCTGAAAAGCTTTACTTGCGAAAGATAAACCCCTGGGAGAACTAGAGGTTCAGATAGAACAAGGTACCGAAGCTACAAGTTAATTGACTTTAAGGGACCCCCTTCTCCGAGGAGACTAACCAGTCTCCTCGCTATCGAGCTATCGAGGGGATGGGGCAATGCCAAAGCATTCGAGTCTTGCGAAGAAGCAACGAAGCCCGAAGTATAAGGAATTATTTTGTTCCGAGTCCAAAGGCGCTTTCGTCGATGAACTAATACTACCTCACAATTTCACAAAGGAAGGACAATGCCGTATGCTTCTCACAATTTCTCAAAGGAAGAATGGCAAGACCGAGGTATGAGGGTACTACATACTGCTCCATGAAGCCGGGACGCTGAACTGTGAAAATTATCCAGTGTGTGCATGCGGGTGGGGAACACTGGACAAGTCCTCATGCACTGCACAAGATACGCACCCGTAAGGGCTAGATTGAAGTCCATCTTCGACCGCTTGGAGAATAGAAATTTTGTTATCTGCTATTTATGAACGTGCTGAGCGTTCAGAAAACCAAGAAGAGAAAAGCAGTCGTCTTTTTTGAACTTGTGAAATATACAGTGGGTATTGCTATGGAGACAGTGTATTATTCTCGTGTGATACATTCCCCGCATCACCACCAGCAATGGGGTAGAGTATCGTCCCTGGCGATGAGACACCCAATTCATCACCTCGCAATAAAGTTGTTGTTGTTGTTCTTCTTCTCGTGTGCAAGGTGTATGCGTAAGGTATTATCGAGTTCCTTGTTCTACTCTCCATATTTTACTTTTCGTCATCGCGTTTCGTTGTACTTGCAACAATTCGCGAAGTCGCATACTTGACGGGGGTGAGTCTCGGAGTAGCAGAATTCATGCCGTCATGCGTTCAATGTCTTCATTTTTTTCCTCTTCAGTGTCTATTCTGTTCAATTACTAAGTAACCATAAGCAATCCATTTGAACTGACACCGAAAGTAGCGGACCTTGTTTGATACATTGGCGAGAAATAATGTTGTTACTTGTGAATTTAATTCTTGTTCAACAATTAAATTTCGAATGACCATGCCATGGGGTGTTTCCCCGTTTAGGCCGCGGGACCATAGGCGGGTGCCGCTTACGAAGCCAGACTTCAGCGAAGTGAAACGTTCGGCTTGTAGGTGAGGCATAAGGTAACAGGAACAACGCAGGGAAAAACTCAGGGAAAAACTCAAACAGGAACGACCCATGCTGCATCTCAGACTTTTTTTTTTTCTCGCCAACATCAACATCTTCCGCGGTTGTCATTGTTCAAATCTTTCACGCTCTAATCTTCACCTTATAAGCTAGACTTATCCAGGGCTTGTTTGCAAATACAAACGGAGGAAAATTCAAGAGTGCACTTCGCGATAAACATACACCTGGGGCTTTGTGAGTTTAAGACTCCCTTTTAGTACTGTGTCGGCACCTTGTGACTGGTTTATACGCGTTCAACAGTTTATTAAATGCGATAGCCTTTCTTTAACGCACTTTTGGGGTCTCTGTGTCCATTCGCGTAACACTACTCTCCCTCATTTGTTTCATTATCGCGGCGCCGGTTCAGTAGGCAGATTTAGAAGGATTGGAAGGATTAGAAGAGATTGAGCAGATTTCAAGGCATTTACGATAACGGTTCCGAAAATATGATACGCCAAAGCACCTGATTACTTTGAAGTGGCTGACCTTCCCGTTGCTGATCTTGGATTTGGCGCTTCCGATGTGGGCTAGGACGCTTCCGATGTGCTAAAACTCCCTAATGTGTGCTTCTTTGCAAGCAGCCATTGGTATGAGTGGCGTACGTACGAGGGTGGATCAAATATAAACAAGACTTGTGTTGTAGAGCGCGTTCTATCAATTGGGGGGGGGGGGGGCGCTGCCGCTTGTGCACGTGCTAGGTAGGTGGGTCAGTAGTTATGTAAGAAGCCGACCGGTCTCATTACATTTCCTCAGTAGTCCGTCATACGATGTCTGAGAAAGAGGTACACCCGTCGATTGCGCAACGTATTATTTGTTGCTCGTGAGGGTGTAAAACCGACCGAAAATCTGCGCAGATTGACGGCACAGTCCGGGAATCAAACACTGTCAAGGCCGCTTGTGTTTGCCTGGATAAGGAATTTGTGGAAGGCCGTGACAAGGCTAAACACGAAAACCCTTTCAAAGCCAAGATCTGCTGTCAGCCTGCAAGGTGCTTGCAACTGTTTTTTGGGACCAGCGCGGCATTTTGCACATTGATTTCTTGCACGATCTTCGCACCATCAACGCTGCATACTACTGTGAACCTTTGAGTTAAACTGGCTTATCGCAGCAAAACGCGTGGCCAACCAAGACGTAAAGCGATTATCCTCCATGACAATGCCAGACGCACACTGCAGCTGTCACATGTGCAAAATTAAAGAAATGGGCTGGACGCCACTGGAACACCCTCCGTATAGCCCTGACTTATCGCCTCGTGACTTTAAACTGTTTCGGCCACTCAAACAAGTACTGGGAGGCCAACGATTCGACGACAACGACGCAGTGGAGGAGTTTGTGCGCAACTGGCTGCTGACACAACCCACTTCTTTTTATGAAGAGGGAATAAAAATGCTACCGACCCACAGGGAAAATTGCATTTCTACATCGGGAGATAATGTAGAAAAATAATGCACACTTGGTTTATTTCTTACTACAAATAAAAAATATAAAATGAAAGTCTCGTTTATATTTGATCCACCCTCGTACGTGGACAGATGGAGAGAGCACAGCAGGAAGGACAGGGGGACAGTGGGTTTGGCGCGCGTTCTGCGGTGACCTCAGGGCGAACTGTGCAGACTTTCCTCTGGAACGTCTACCAGAAAACCCAGGGAAAACCTTAGACAGCACAACACAGCACTCGCAGTCTTCAGCCCGACCCTGGCTACCAGCAAGGAGCGGACACTTTTACCATTTCGGCCATGCCGCTCGTCGCAAGTGATATTCACGAGCTATCCTATCGGAAAAAATAGCCGAACATCATGCTTTTCGGGGCACCGGACCATAACGCGCGATGACTTCTTGAGCGCAATCGCTCTCAGTGCGACGAAAGGAGGTTCCGAAGCCAGCCCACAGAGTGACAGTAGAAAAAGTAACAGTTCCTAAAATTGGGAGAGGGAAAGCATTATCCCAGCGAAAGTCGGACGTGATAAGCCATGCCTGTTTTATCTCTTTCTGCGATGTCGGGGAGGGCTGGGTTTCCAACCTCATTTCCTCGGACTGACAAAGATTGCGCTGAAAAATTCATCGTGCGCTATTCTGTGCGACCTCCGTAGAGCATGATGTTCGGCTATTTTTTCCGATGGGATAGCTCCTGAATATCCCTGTCAATTATCATTAATTTGACTAAATTAGACACGCTCTTCACGTTGGCGGGGTAAAAAACTGACCTTTACTAGGCAAATTTCCGACTTAAGCTCGCAAAAATTGACAGAATTAAACTTACATTACACGACATTCACATGAGGAGGTGGCCAAAACCCAGTAAGAACAAATGCCATTGACCGCATGACCCTAGGTGGTGTAGTTTTTTTTATTATAATTCGATGACACGTTTTCTGGGACACCCTGTATACAGGGCGTTTCACCTAAAGTGATAAAAAATTCTAACTGGCGACGTACTCATCGGAGGATTTTGCGGGACTTTTCGTAATTACATTCCAGAAACTTCTGTCACCGTTTAGGAAGGCGGACAGTTTTTCATTGAGGGAAATTTGTATTTTTCAATCGAACTTTGAAAATTTCCAAGCCAACCTCACACTTTTTTGTTACAGAAATATAAAGTCATCTTCGGAGAATCGCATACCCAGCAAGAACAATGAACAGTACAGCAACACAAGTAGTCGAAAAAAAATTTGTAAAAGTGCTGCTGGGCCCCGCTTGCTTTCTTGACGCAAAAAAAACAAAAAAGCAAAAACAAAACAAAACAATAACAAACAAAACAAGAAAAAGAAAAGAAAACGCCCACTACATGTGCGGCAAGAGGAGGATGTGTCCCCGCCTTCATTTATTTTGCTTTCTTGTGATAAGACGGTCGTTTTGTTTTCTTTGTGCTAAGACGGTCGCCACCAGCATCAGGGTCAAAGCGGGAAACGAAAGGTAAAACAAGGGAGTGGGGGGCAAGTTACCCATGCAGGCCTATTTCAATAACAACTGATGGTTATCTTCATGTACCTTTTATTAATTCCTCCGAAGTGCTGACTGCAACCCAGATGCTTAAGCCGAATATGTTCATAGCCTTCGACAATGTACCTTCTTTTATTATCAAGGGCTGTGCTGCGCGTTTTGTTATCCCCCGACACATATCTTTATCGTTATGGTCATGCCGATTCCCTAAACTTTTGAAGAATGCCATTGTTATTCCCGTATATAAGTCTGGGACCAAATGTGATACCGTCCGGTATCACTGTTATCTGCATTTGCCAAGGTTTTTGAAATCACTCTGCGTAACCGCGTCACGCATTATTTTAAAGGGACAATAGTACCACATCAGCATTGTTTTATGAGAGGCAGGTCCACTGAATCTAACTTGGTTTCCTTTCTGAATGATGTATGTCCTGTATTTGAAGAAGGCGGTCAGGTTGACTGTGTCTATTTCGATGGTTCAAAGGCTTTCGATCTAGTTTTGCACCATGCCTTTGTGTCAAAGTTAAATTGTTATGGTGCTACTGATCCTCTTTGCTCATTTTTCTTAGACTATATCTTACACATAGAAAGAACTTCGTACGTGTGTTTGGCTGCTTATCGCAGCCATATTACGCTGTACATTGGGTTCTTCAGAGCTCAATACTTGGGCCTCTTTTGTTTATCGTATTTGTTAACGACTTATGTTTTAACTTAAATTTTGCGAAGATACTGCTGTACGCTGATGATATTAAGCTTTACATGCCTATAGCTTCGACAAATGATTGATTAATTTCACTTTGAAGAACAAATTTGTTCTTCAAAGTGAAATTAACAAAGCAAAGTTATGGTGTGGACAGAACACAGTAACTTTAAACGCATCGAAAACATGTGTAATGTCTTTTACCGAAACGTTCTTCTATTGACTTCTCGTACATGCTGGGGGATACCCCTTTGAAAAGATCGCTCGTAACTCGCGACTTGGGTGTTTTCGTAGACAGTAAGTTGAAATTTGTCGAACATGTTAACTATATTATTAGCACGTCCTACTCCGTACTGGGGTTTGTTTCAAGGGTCACGCGTGGATTCAGCGATCCTCATTGTCTCATTAGATTATATCGTTCTTTCATCTTGCCAAAGCTAGAGTACTGCTCCGTTATATGTAATTGTATTGAGAATGTTTTGGCATCAACCATAGAAAATGTACAACGCCGATTTGTTAGAATTTACTTTGATAGAGATTGCGGGAGACGCTATTTTTAGAGTATAACATAATACTTAGCCGTTGCAATTTAGACACGTTGGTTGCGAGACGCAAAAGTCGATACCTTATATTTTTGTGCAAATGGATTCATGGCACTTTCCATAGCCAGTGCTTGATTGAATCAATTAGTTTCCATGCACCAATGAGAACTTTCCGTCAGTGTCGTGTTTTTAAGATTTAGTTCACTGAGTCCCCTGGCCGGTGTGCAGCGTCGTTATAATAATGGAATTTATGACATTTTTGATTGTACAATGTTTAACTAATCAATTTTCCACTGTCTTGTACTAACCATTGCACCATATTAGAAGACCATCGCGCTGTTTATGGACAACCTAATAAAACTCTCTATATATATTAGAGGCGGGAACACCTCCTCCTCTCGCCGCACCTTCACAGCGCGGTTTTGTGCGACAATAATTGGCGTGCTAAAGCAGAATTTTCACTATTTTTTTTCTCGACTATTTCCGTTGCTATACTGCGCATAGCTTTTGTTGGGTCTGCGGTTATCCGTGGAGGACCTCATATTTCTGTAAAAAAAATAAAAAAGTGGGGTTGGCATGGCAATTTTGAAAGTGCAAAGGAAAGAAGAGATCAGGTCCCCCCTCAAGTCCTCCGAGCCCATTTGCATGCTCTGGTTGACGAGAAGTTTTCTACGTTTATGGCAGCATATACCGATGGCGCATCCCGAAACAACAAGTCCGCCTCAGCATTCGTCATACCATCCGAAGGCGTAGTGCACGGAAGACGCCTTTCACATCCAACCTCCTCCACAGCTGCGAAACTCTATGCCATTCTTTTCTTTCTACAACACATCGCTGATTTTACACGGCTGGAATGGGCAGTCTTCACAGACTCCAAATCAACACTTCAAGCAATTGAAAATTCCGGCATACGAGGCCCATCCGCACCCCTAGTCACAGATGTGTTAATGGCTTACCACACTATCTACGCAGCAGGCCACAGGCTAGTTCTCCAGTGGGTTCCAGCCCATTGTGGTGTCGTGGGGAACGAGCAGGCCGACAGCGCCGCAGAAGCAGCACTCTCGTATCGGAAACATACCAGCATTGTTCTGCTGAGAGGAGACCGCCGTTCAATTCTCCGACGCCTAGTGACACCCCTGGCTTCCCGCCAATGGACAACCGACATTCTTCCCCCCTCTATGTTGAGCAGAGTTGATCAAACGCTTGCTTTCCGCATGCCACGAAACACCTCTCGTCAAGATGCTGCATTAATCCACCGAATGCTACTCGATGTGGCCTTTACAGCTGAGTGGCGTTACCGCTTGAGACAACATGACTCTCCCACCTGCTGCCACTGTGGTGTTCTTGAGGATCTGGAGCATATTCGTCTTAATTGCTCCCACTAACAACCTTCCCGAACCACACTCTCCGAGTCTCCTCGTCAGCTGGACTCTCGCTCTTTCTCCCTATCGAAATTGCTTGGTCCCTGGCCTAATCCAGCCCAGCAAAGCTCTTCTGACATTTCTGGACACCATCGGACTTCAATCGTTATTGTGAAGGGGCGCGTTATTTTATTCCCCATTTTCCCACCAGCAATGGGGTAGAGTATCGCCTGTGGCGATGAAGCTCCCCACTCTCCAAAGCCAAAATAAAGTTGTTGTTTGTTCAAAGTTCGAAATTTCCCTCAATTAAAACTTGTCCAAAGCCTTTATAAGTGACTGCAAGGATATTGCCGAAGGTCCTACAATTCTCCGGCGAGTACGTCCCAGTTAGAGTTTTTTATCACTTTAGGTGAAACACCCTGTATAGCCGCCATTGCTGCGGGGGATGCAGACGCGTTGGCCCAGTCGATGCTGCCAGGAAGCGGCGTGCGAGAAAGCCTGCCGCCACTATACGCTCGGCTTAGATGTTCAGAAATACGCAGCAAATAGTACAGTAAGTCGAACAAGAAGCGAACGCGTGTGCAGGCGAAACCGGTGTTGCTGCACGATTCCCATGACACCCTAGGCTCGGGCTTGTCCTTGCGCAGCTCGCAAATCATGTACGGTCACAGCGCAGGGACCGGCCTTCGTCGGCCGCAAGGCTATCGCACGCGTTCGGCAGTGCGCCAAAGAGTACAGTGATTTTTTTATCGGCTAATGAGCATAGTTAATAACTTTTTAATGGTAAATGTGTGTGTAGGGGGCAAATAATGGGGAGGAATATCCGATACTTTGGAAGGTGTATATGATCATGCATGTCAAGCAATCTGAAGGACGCGCAGAAAGGATTCGTGGAGCAATTACAGGACCTGATGGAAAGTAACTGTTCGGAGGCTGGAAGACACAGGCGGACGAACTCAACAAGAGCCTTAAGGTGTCTACGAACATGTAATATTGAAATATGGCATTCGTCCAAACAGCCAGTCAAACAAGTGCGTCGTTCGATTCATATCGCTGTCTGGGTGTTTCTACGACTGCACCATAACTGAAACACGGCAGGTTCTGACTTTCAGAATGGAGGCTACAACATAGCACAGGATCATTTGGTTTCGAAGCCAAACGACTTAGAAAAGAAGTGTTAACGAACCTGAACAAAAGTACGCGTGACGCAGTTGCAGGAAGCTAATGTGGGCAAGAAAGACGCTCCCGCAGGGACGACCTTTGCTTCCATGCCTCTGCCCGCAGTTGAGAATTGATATGTACAGGCCCCGTGCTCCCGGCCGTGAAGAAATCCGCGGTCATGCCTTGGTTATTCCCGGCTAAAGCGCTGGAGCGCAGGAGCATAAAGGTTTGCATAGTTTAACGTGTTGTCCACCGTAGCGAAGATATAAGCCTCATACAAAATACAACCATGCCTAATGAGAGCACAAGCGGTATGGGAGGCAAGCACGCCTGTTTCTGAGTATTGCGCGTACTCGTGTCAGTAATACCCTTGTCACAAGGGTTAGTCTCAACCGCGGTTACGCTTAACCGCCGACCTTTACTCGAAATACTGGACCTAACCGCGGTTATCGTGAGCCACGGTTTTTCACACGGCAGTATTTGACATGTTAGTGGTGACCACGTGATTGTAACACAAGCGCCAGGTATATTTTGATTACGCTGTATATCACGAAAAGGAAAGGGCATAGTGGTAGTTAATAAGATCAACAATCATTAAATACACGGTACGCACATCATTACTTGCGGGGTGGGGGACTTATTGGCACGAAAAAAGAAAAAGGAAAAATGATTACTTGCGGGAAATGTCGCACGGCCAAGCAATAACCGCGGTTAAGGCAACTGTCCATATCCTCGGTTACCTCGCGGAACCGAGGTTGCCAAGCTCGGTTTCGCATAACCGCGGTTAGCGGCGTAACTTCCGTTCAGTCGCCCGTGTGACTGCGGCGAATCGCGGTTACGTGTAACCGCGGTTGACTTAACCGCAGTTAGAACTGCCCATGTGACAAGGGTCTAAAGTAGGGTTGTCAATACAAAGCCATTTTTGCAGTCCCGGGATTTCGGGATTTTTCGCTGTTAATCCCGGGATCCCGGGACGGGAATTTGGGATTGTGATAAGTTCAGATGGTTCTTCCAAGTATAGTCCTGCGTGGGTCACAATTACCTAGCATGACGAACTAGCACTGGGAACGGGACAGAGAGAGGAGACGACAGGACAGGTGCTAGACCTGTCTAGCACCTGTCCTGTCGTCTCCTCTCTCTGTCCCATTCCCAGTGCTAGTTCGTCATGCAAGATCAACACCAACACGCCCGGTTTTTCACCTTGACACAATTACCTAACCAGCATCCGACCCGTACCCGCATGTTCACATCCGCTCCCAACACCCAACCTGCGTCCCGTTAGAAATACCCGCATCCGCCCGCAGTCCACATATTTGTTTTCAAAAGCTCCCCCGCACCCGACCCGCTACGCCCAACGCGATAAACGTTGACGAGTAAACTGAGGTACGAGGACGAGTAAACTGCATGGTTTCTTGTTCGACATCAGCGCAGTGGGCAAAAAGGTACAAATGCGTGTTGGTTTGACTTGATGCATGATGATACGAAACGTGACATTGGACGAAGAAGGACACACAGGCGCTGTTGCACCCTCACGGTGTGAGCGTTAGTCCCGCCCTTTGCCATCGACGTTTTACGTCATATTTCGAGCGATTGCAGTAGAAACGCGTAAGAAATTGAGCAACTCGGTGTACTTTCTAATAGTGTTTTGGTAAAATGCGTCAACCGCACCCAACCCGCTGCCCACTCCGCCGTCAACAATGACGCCCGTACCCGACCCGCTACCCGCACGACACCGAAAACCTAGACCCACCATCCGCAATAATGTGTGGGTCACCCGCCGGTCCCGTGGACCGTGCAGGACTCTACATCCAAGTCAATTTACCTCAAGTGACTATAGGCGTGTTGTGCGCAGTTCATGTGCGAGTTGTCAACTATATATTTCCCTGAAGGAAAGCACTCGAAAGTTCGCAGTGTAACCACATTGGTAAAATAGGGAAGGCGGAATGGCTACATTTTATTTTGTTTTCTTTTTCCTGCTATGATAATGCCACTCATTTTTTATTCATCTGCATTTCACTGTGCACGTGAAAAGAAGGCGAGTCCCGCTACACTTAAAGTAACCGTACCTGGAGCGCGCATATCTCGTGCGGAGCGTCTTCTGTGGACGCGTGTGGCATCTGAGTCACGTGCTGATCGCACCGCGCTCAGGTGTCTCGCGGATCCACACTACCATCTTAGCCTTCATTTGGCAGAAGAGGCGCAATAGGCCTGTGGCCCGCATTTTCCTTAGTCTTCCAGTTCCTTTCCACTTGCCTCTTCCAGTTGCCACCACGCGCGTCACTATGTGACGCAAGTGGAAAGGACGCTCGTCGTTGGACCTGGGATCACATGATCGAGCTGAGCAACATTGCGCAGGCCGGAGCGTCTGCTACCGCTTCGGAGACGCCATGCGTTCTCCGGCTACGTGATGTCCGAAACGGAGGCTTTGAAAGCTGTCCACGACACAACCACGATTTTTTGGGACCGCAGACACCACGAGAAGAACGAATGGTGCAGCCCGAAATTAACTGCGCTTGTACAGCGAAAACCCCGTGATTCACGACAGTGTGCAGGCTGTCCGGCCGTTTTCACCGCGCAGTTGGTTCGGTGGCTAACAGGTGGCGAGAAAATACCGCTTCCATCGCTTGCTTTCTGCTACTGTGAATTCTGAGATTGCACAGAAGCCACGGATATATTACTCTTGTGATCGTAATCTTATTTTCTCAGGCTGCACCTATGCTTTGTTTTTGTTTTTTTAGAAAACGTTATATAAATCATATAAAGAATAGAAGTCAACAAGAAACAGCTCGCAATGTTCGTAGCAGACGGTTTTTCCTATGAACGAATAAGGGGCTCTCTACCACCAACGTCACAGTAGAGTGGGTGTGGTCTGCAGTTTGAGCGCTCCGGGCTGTCACCGCGGCAGCGATTTTCCAAATTAATTGCACCGTGGTGAAACAACTTTGGACAGAAATATTTTGTGGGAATACTTTTCACATACTGCTTTACAAGATGACAGCAGTTTTTGGCCATGTTAGATACCACTTTAATGCTCCTTTAACGTTTCGTATGGTCAACAGTTTCTCTATAAAGTCGGCAGGACTCGTTCAGCAAACCGTCCAGTGTGTGTATCTGTGGAAAACGCGGAACACATCCTTATGCATTGCACAAGATATGCGTCCCAAAGAGCTACATTGAAGTGTGTTCTAGACCGCTTGGACAACAGAGCATGCGATATAGTCAAGGTGCTGGGTGTATGGGAACCCAAGAACAGAGATTCGG